>NC_090933.1:976475936-977130936 GCF_040938575.1 Ambystoma mexicanum | reverse complement strand
ACCAGCTAGGTGCAGCCAAACAGCCAGGTAGGAAAAAAGTTTGCTCTTGACCTGCTCGGGCTTAAGGGTAAATCGATGCAGGGGTAAATATTCAGGGGTCCACACTGTCTCCTTAGCCTTCTCCCCAGAGGAAGAAGTACATGGACAAGTGGTAACTTTCAAGTACTGGCTGAAGACCCCATTGGAGTCTCTGCCAGTGTTTCTTTAGTGCCTCAGGGTCTGAGGGACCAGCATAATTTAGATGTCTATAATTCTATTCCAGATAACACCAAATAATATTACAAGAACAGTGTACATGTAAATGGTCAGGAGACCCCTCCCATTAGAAACACTGGGGCCAGCATTACTGTAGTGGATGAATCTTTTTTCAAGTATGAGGATGTTGCTAAGGCACAAAGCCTCACTAAGCTGTTGCAGGCCCTGTCCAAATGCTTCTTAGACTATGAGCTCTCATCCAGTGCAACAACATGACTGTCAAGATACCTGTTAGTGTACAGACTGAGGTGCCTGGGAGAGTCCTGTTGGGGAGTGACTTAAAAACTCTTGGAGTTGTATCAAGCACCCCCAGGCATCCCAGCAAAAAGAAACAGGAGCAGATGAGGAGGGCCAGGGAGAGTGCCTTGGGTGGCTATCCAGAGGATGTTACAGAAGAATGTATAACACCTAGCCCACAGTAGCTACTAACTGCTATTTCAAGGACGAATGAGACAAAGGGGAAACCCAAGCTCTCAAGGAAAAAGTCAGAAAGCAGTCCTATGCTACCAACAAGGACATCCCTGAGAGGACTGTCCAAGGTCACACCTGTGACTACTCCACCAGCTAAGGATGAGTGTGAGGAACAACCAGGAAAGGTTGAATCAGCTGCTGAAGATTCAGAGCTGGAAGAAGACCTGACCCGTGTTGGAGATCTGGATACTTAAGACCATCCTGAGCTGCAGTCTTTACTGGCAGAAGGTGGCCCCTGTAGGGCAGTGTTCAGCAGAGGCCAGAGAGAGTGTCCTACTCTTGAGGGTCTTCACAAACAGGCAGCTTCCCAACTGGATGGGCAAGAGCAAGGGAAGCATAGGTTGTACTGGGAAGATGGCCTTTTCTACAGTGAAGCAACTGAGTCTATCCCAGGGGACTACAGGAGACTTGTAGTGCCTCTAGAGACAAGACACCAGTTCCTACACTTAGCCCACGAGATTCCTTTGGCTGGTCACTTGAGCTTCAAGAAGACCAAGGAAAGGCTCTCTCTCTATTTCTACTGTACTGCGTTGGGGTCTGATGTAGATACCTTCTGTAGGAGCTGTCACACTTGTCAGATCTCTAGCAAGAGTCGAGCCAAGAATGTGGCACCTTTGGTGCCCCTCCCAGTGGTGGGACTCCCTTTTGAGAGGGTAGGAATCAACATTGCTGGTCCCTTAGACCCTCCAACCTCTTCAGGCAATCAATGTATATTGGTTGTAGTAGACCATGCTACCAGGTATCCCGAAGCCATACCTATGAGGACTGTTACAGCTTAGGCTGTTGCTAAGGCCCTACTTGGTATTTATTTAGGAAGTCATCTCTGACAGGGGATCAAACATTATGTCCCACTACATGCAGGCCATGTAGAAAAACTGTGGAGTGACTTAAAAGTTCTCAACTGCCTACCATCCACAAACAAATGGAATGGTACAGTGGTTTAAGCGTGCTATGAAGAGAATGATAGGTGCTTTAGAAGAACCCATTAGAGAAAGTGGGACCTTCTACTGCCATGCCTTCTATTTGCTTATAGAGAAGTCCCTAAGGAGGGAGTTGGATTTAGTCCCTTTGAGCTTCTCTATGGTCATCCAGTTAGAGGTACACTAGCCCTAATTGAGGAGGGGTTGGAGAGTGATCCTTCCCCCAAGCCAGTGAGAGTCACTGACTATGTGTTACATCTCTGGAGGAGAATTACACACATGATGACAGAAGCATCTGATAACTTAAAAGCAGGTCAGGCTCTGGTGAAGCATTGGCATGACCAGAAGGCCAACATGGTTGAGTTTACTCAAGACCAGCACGTATTAGTTATGGTGCCTACAAGGCAGAGAGCCTTACAGATAGGACCCTTCAAGGTTGTGGGAAAAACTGGAGAGGTCAACTATCTGGTGGACTTAGGCAATCCAAAGGAGGCCCCCAGGGTCTTTCACACCATCCATCTAAACGCTTATGTCACCAGACCAGAAGTGGGAGCTTTGCTTCTAGATTCAGCTCAAGAGTAGGAAGAGAGTGAACCTATACCGGATCTCCTCAGGCGACAACCTTTGGATGAGAAAATAGAAGGAGTTAATCTCTCTTCCAATCTGACACTGGAATAACAGGAGGAGTGCAAGTTTCTGTTAAATCGGTTTGCCTCCCTGTTTTCACTATCACCAGGCTTGACCCCTTGGGGCCAGCATGATATTCTCACTGGTGACTGTTAACCTGTTAAAAACAGGGGTTACAGGATGTCAGATAATGTCAGAACCCACATAAATGAAGAGGTCAACAAGATGCTTGATCTCGGGGTAATAGAACCCTCTACACGTCCATCCTCTAGTCCAGTTGTGCAAGTGTCAAAGTCAGGATCCAAGGAGTTGAGATTCTGTGTGGACTATAGAGCTCTAAATGCAGTCACAAAGACTGATGTCCATCCTTTATCTCGGACAGATGATCTTGTGGACACATCTGGTTCAGCCAAGTACCTCAGTACATTTGACCTAACATCAGGTTATTGGCAAATAGCCCTGACAGATCATGCCAAGGATAAAACTGCATTTTCAAACCCAGCAGGCCTCTACCAGTTTAAGGTAATGCCTTTTGGACTAAAGAATGCACCTGAAACATTCCAAAGGGTGGTTAATCAAGTTCAGAATGGGATGGAGGACTTCTGCATGGCATACTTGGATGACCTTGCAGTGTTCAGCCCTGCTTGGAAAGAACATGTTGACCACCTAGGATATGTTTTGCAGGCTCTTGAGCAGGCCCATCTGACCATAAAGGCAAGTAAATGTCAAATTGGTCAGAGCAAAGTGGTCTACCTTGGACATGAGGTAGGAGGAGGTGAAATAATGCCATTGTCTAGCAAAGTACATGCTGTACAAGAATGGGCCACCCCTACTACTCAAACCCAAGTGAGAGCCTTCTTAGGTCTCACTGGTTATTATAGGAACTTCATTGAGAACTATGGGTCCATAGCTTCTCCATTGAATGTGGTCTCCTCACCCACATTTCCTAAAAATGTCAGATGGAATGAAGAGTGCAACAAGGCATTTGAAATACTTAAGAAAACCCATTGACAAGCTCCAGTCTTAAGAGCTCCTAACTACAGCCAAACCTTCATTGTTCAAACAGATGCTTCCAATACAGGTATAGGTACAGTTCTGAGTCAGCTGGATGATAAAGGTAGGGAGCACCCCATCTGCTTCATCAGCAGAAAGCTGTGAAGGAACCAGAAAACAAGATGGGCAACCATTGAAAGAGAATGTTTTGCTATTTTGTGGTCACTGAAGAAGTTTAGGCCATACTTGTATGGATCTACTTTTGTGAATCAGACTGACCTCCAACCCTTGAGATGGTTAATGCAGATGAAGGGGGAAAATCCTAAATTGTTAAGATTGTCAATCAGCCTACAGGGGTTTGATTTTACCATTGAACACAGGTTAGGGTGTAATCACCAAAACGCTGATGGTCTCTCCAGAATGTTTGACTGACTGGAGTAAGGAAATTCATCCAGGGGTGGATTAAATCCTCCTGTCCCTTAGTCTGGGGGGATGATTGTTAGGGAGAATTCTCATACATGTGCTAATTTCCTTCACCTTAGAGACCCCAGCAACTTTGCTGGATTTTGAGAACTTGATTTTTTTACCTGGAAAGAAGTGAACCTTTTTTCCCACTCTTTCATGTATTTTGATGTGTGTTTTGCATTTGTGTTCTTTGATTATGGAGTTTTAGATAACTCCATAGGCATCATCTTTTCATGTGTGTCACACAGCACCTTCCGTGCAGTGACACACGGATGTCTTTTAAGACTTCTCACAGGTTTAACTACCTTCTCTGGGATAAACTACTGTTTCCCAGAGAATGTAAAGAGAAATTGACTTTGCTAGTCTTTCCAAATTCATAGACCCAGCACACACCATCTTACAATGGATTGCTGGAGGGGTTACATAGTATCCCCTGCGTCTAAATACTCATGTAGTAAAGTGCTACACTTTCCTATTGAAAAGGCTGGTGGCAGTGGTTTTACAACAAACTACCATGTTTTTTCCTGCCCACGAACACCGGTAGCTAAAAATCACGGGAGCCATGTTTATCAAGATGGCGCCTTAAGCCCCTTTGTTTAAACAGGTCCTGGTCTTCTTTTTTCACCATTTCTTTTTTGGAAAGGTCCTTCTAGTTTTTGTCTCTGCGGGCCAAACCAGGTTTGGTCCCTTTGTTCGTGTGCCTTTGGCGGGCTTCAGGACTGAAGACCGCCTCTGGCATCTGAGTGTCTGGGGTGGGCAGGAAGTGAGGGAGGTGCCCAAAACTCCCTGTGCTTAGTCTCTTAGGAGACCCAAATGCACTCTGGCGTGATTGGCTGGCTGACTGTTAGGCAAGGACAGCCACCCTGCTGGTTGAGTGACAGCTAGGCTGGAATGAAAGGGAGAAACCCGTTTAAAAGGTGAGTCTCCAGGACTGGAAGGCAGAGTCGACCACTGGAGTGAAAGAACCGAAGACGAGCTGGAAGAGGACGGCTGCTGCAACTCCTGGATCGTTGGTTTGCCCGGTGAAGCCCTGCTGCAGGTCTGAATTGCCAAACTCCATTCGATAGAGAAGCTCCTTCAAGGACGGCTTCTTCCTTTGAGTTGGTGGGACCAATCAACTCATAAGACACCCGGATACCATTCTCAAGGCTGGTTAGGATTAACCAGGGAGAGGGGCACCAGTTTGTGTTCTTGAATCTACAGCTACTGGAACTGAAGTGACTCCATCTTGTTTGCTTTCTTCAACAATCCCGTGCAGTGCAGGTGCCCACCATTGTCCTCCCTCTTGTCCCATGACTGAGGCTCAGGAACAGCAAGATCTGCAACATTTGTTTTCTTCATACAAAGTTACTGTGCCAACCGATTGAGAGAACACCACTCTCACGGTGAAAGTTTGTGAAACTTTCCTAGTTTACAGGCCTTATCAGCTTGTGACCCGACATATGTTTCTTTTTCGCCTAAACTACTTCTAAGAACTTTCGCAAAGACTTTACCGTTTGATACCAGAACTGCTCTTTCCTATCCAAAACACTAGCCCATTGACTTTGGCCTGGTGTATTGACTTAAATTGAACTCTTTTGCTGAACTGATACTATTTGCACTGCCTAGAAAGTATATGTGATCTATTCTACTTACTTTTGTCCTTTTTGCTCACTGCTAAGTAACTGAACTGCCATTTTGCTTTATTTCAGGGGAGCTCAAACTGTCTCAAAAGCTTACAGTTTTGCATTGAAGCTCATGGGTATATAATATTAAGTTGCCTTCCGCTAGTGAAATGTTTTCTAAATGATTGTGTAATAAATTACTAAGTGTTTTTACCAAGAAACCTTGAGTATAAATGTCTACTTGAACCACTCTGTTTGAAAGTCCTCTGTGTAACTACTGGTACTGCTCACATGCACTCTTGAGATAACCCTGGCTGCTCAGCTCGCTACCAAAAACTGTGTGGTACAGACTTATATCAAAGGTTGGTTTGGCAAACACCTGTAGTCCCATTTGTGGGTAGTGGTCCCAGAGGGTACTGCCTGCAATTCTGCCTAACACCCGGAGCACTGAAACTAAGAGTGGCCTTAATATTTTAATGTTGCAGGATACCATGAAAACCTCATATTTTGACTTGCAAAGCTGTCTCACTTTTATCAACCCTGACAATCGAGCCGAAATGGGGCGTCCGGGTGGGGGTTTGGTCATATAGATTGATGGTAACCTAAATGTCAATTCAGAATTAATTTTCCCCGCAGAGGGTTTGATGGCTCTTTGTATTTCCTCTAATATTTCGGACCTGGAAGTACTGTCAGTAAAAGTTTATTGGAATGTTAGGACAACATTGGAAGCTATTCATGGATGCCTGTCTGAGCTTTTTAAGGATTAGTCCGCTAAGGAACATGAGCATTCTGCGAAGGCGGGGGGTGTTAACTCTGACTGTGCTGAGGGCATAAGATTGAATGCACTAAATATCAATCCCAACTCTTCTCATATTAGTGTTCCCAGAGGCATTGACTGGACTAATTTATTTGTAGAGAGGGAGTTGATGCAACTGCAACAGATGGTTTTGAAAGATTCTTTAACCTATACTTGGCATAGGGGAATGTAATTTTCAAGAATTGACTATGTCTATCTGTCTTCTCGTGTAAAGGCTAGGATGGGTCCCCTTTCTTATCATGAACCAGGCTTAGGCAATAACCCCATCTTACATTGTGCATTTCAGTCTTCTTTCATTTCTTTTGAGTTGAATCCTTCTCTCGCCTGCTTCTGTTTGGAGCGAGCGGGCTTAACTCTGAAATGGAACACTGGAATAATTCATAGGTTTATTTGGTGCTTGAGGGAGACACACTTGTTGTGGGGCCCTAACTACAACTGCCAGGGGTCCTTGGATGAGAGGGTGGAATGAACCAATGACATTATTAGGTCATGTTTGAAATCTATTACATTCTCCCATGTGACTCCAAAGAACAAATCCTTCTCCCACAGGTTCAATCCTAGAATTGTGGTATCCAAAAGATTAAAAAGCTATAGAATTAAATTGTTAAATAAGGAAGAGCTTTCACTAAATGAATACCTAGTGGCTATGAAAAGGGTATCTCAAACCCATAAGAACTCTATATGCATAACAATAATCTAATGCTGAAATATCTTTGTAATAGCAATGCAGGTACATTTTGGTCTCTTATAAATCAAAAGACACAATATTCAAGTCATTGGCCCTCATTACGACCCTGGCGGAAAGTGACTGACCGGACCGCCACAGCGTAAATAGCGTTTCCGCCATTGCACGACGGAGCAAAGTGCGGCTAATTCCGACCCATCGGGCACGAGCACTACTCCATGGCGGAAGTGCAATGTCGGCGATGGCGGAAATGTCCCCAAAACGCACCCCACCGCCGTCGTACGGCGCCCTAGGTGCAATTCCGCCACCCATCTTAGCGGTCACCGTAATGAGCGGCAATCGGAAAGTACGGTGACCGTAAATATACGGAAACGGAAGTAAAAACATGGTCCCGGAACGGGAAACAGCACGCCGTACACCTATAAAATCAGAATTCCCACACAACCATTAAAAATACTACCCTGAGACACATCGCAACCCGTCATCCACCCTAGTGAAAACAATAACAATGGGAAAAGTAGCGAAAAAAGCGTGCGACCGCAAGCGGCAGGTCCACTTCTCCCGTGAGGAACTCACCGTGCTCACAGAGACCCTCCAGGTGAATGCTGCCGTCGTCTTCTCGACGCAAATGACCAGGACGGCACTTGTGAACAAGAAGGCCATATGGGCCCTGGTGGCACAGCGGGTAAGTGCGGTGGGGACCGCACCCCGCAACCCACAGCAATGCAGAAAGCGATGGGACGACCTGCGTATACGCGTCCGGAGCATACTTTCTGCCAACCGAAACATTGCCACAGCCACCGGGGGAGGATCGGAATCACCCATCAAGTTGACCCCCTGGGAAGAAATCTGTGCCTCCACCATTGGAATGGAGAGTATAGAGGGAGTCGGAGGGATGGAGAAAGGAGTGCAGACATCCGAAGAATCAGGTAGGTGGGCCAAATGAAACAATGCTAAAACCACAATGTCCAATCATGTGAAGTACCATGTGTCCACATAGTGCAACAGTAACACATGTCCATGAGAACGTCCACATACATTGGCCTGATAGCGCACTTTAAAACGCACAATAAATACATAAATAATTAAAAACCCTAAAAACACCCTCTACACGTGCAGCATGCACACCCTAACTGCAGGCTGCAAAACAACTGCATCCTCAATCCACACAAAAATGAAACCACCTCCAAGGCCCCGACCCAAATCACCCTCAGGTACCACCCCAATGCATGTGATACATTGCCATTCCAATTTCAACAGACCCATTAATAACGCTCGCCCTCCTTTACTCCACCACAGGGTCCGATTCAAACGACGAGCTCCAGGACACCCCTACCAGCACACCTGCAAAGAGGGCCAAGACCAACGGCCAAAGACCCTCCACCTCAGCTGCACGCATCAAGACACGGCAGCAGCACAAATCAAGTGACAGCACACAGGAGGGAACTTCAACAGGCACCCCAGCAGCCAGCATGCCCACAACAGCACCACCACAGGTCCCCCCAATGGATGCCACAGAAGGCACTGCTTCTGGTGGCAGCAGCACCATAGGTGACACTGCATTAATGGCAGCATGCTCCGACACAGAAAACGGGGATGTCGAAGTAAGATCCATCCATGACCTGTCTCAATCCCCCTTTTTGTTCCATCCCGTACACCATGAGGATACCACGCAGGGGCACCCACAAGACGACGACTGGCCATCCCCCACAAGCCCTGTGGCAAGGCAACATGAGGTGACCAGCCCCTCTGTGACACCACCGCAAATGGCCATGGCCCAGCAGAGGCAACAGTCCCTCGACCAGGTGATCGTGCAACAGCAGCAACTGGCCACGCTCCTCAAGGACCATGCTGATGAATGTGGGGGTACTAAGTCAGCCATAGAAACATCTACTGAGACACTTAGGGCAGAAATGGAGAGAAGTACAGAGACACTAAGGGCACAAATGGAGAGAAGCACCGAGAGCCTGAGAGTACAAATGGAGAGAAGCACCGAGAGCCTGAGGGGGGAACTGCATGCGACGTCCAAAGACGTATGTGCTGAACTTGCCGCTGTGCGCCGTGTGCTCACTGAGCTCTCACAAACCCTCAGGGACATGCATGGACGTGAGCAGGCAGAGACATCATCCGTTGCAAGTTCCGTCCAGGGCAGCCCCCAACGTAGATCTGGGAGGAACCTGCGCTCCACAGGCAGGGGTGCCCCTGATACCCGGAGAGGGGGCTTGCAATAGCGTCTGCCCACTGACAATGAGCACCTTTGGACACTGGTGTTCGGGGGGGAGGTAGGAGGGTGGAGGGGGTATGTTGGGCTCACTTGGGTGGCGGGTAGATGGGGTGTGTAACATAATTTCACATATGCGATAAACATTTCACTATCATCCAATGAGATGTGTGGACATTGATCTTTGTGTACGAGGCCATTATAGGCGTACAGTCCATATTGTGCATGTTCCAGACACACACAGTGCCACAAGTCCCGTGTCCATGTATCATCCACCAGGCGTGAGTGCTAGAAGCATGAATCTATGAGAATCTGACGAATGTCTCGGCCCTCCTGTGCCTCGCGGACTCCTTGAGGTGCTGCCACATCCCCACCCTCATTATGACCATCTACAGGTGCTTGCAGTTCTGCGTCAGGGGGCATGGGCACATTTCTACGTACGCACATGTTGTGTAGCATGACACATGCCATGACCATCTTTGCCACCTTCACATGGCGGTACAGGAGTGCCCCGCCAGACCTGCTGAGGCAGCGGAAACGAGTCTTCAGTAGGCCGAATGCCTGCTCTATGACTACACGGGTACGTGAGTGGGCATGGTTGTAGTCCTCCTCAGGCTGGTTCTGTGGGTTCCGGAGTGGTGTAAGGAGCCATCTCTTCAGTGGATACCCGGCATCACCTGTATGTGGACAATAAAGGATGTTTGTGGAATGACATTGCTACGTACGGCCCCCCCCCCTTCCTGCCAGGTCATTGCCGCATCACATACCCCACATTATCATGCATGAAATGAGACTCACCGAGTAGCCAGGATCTGTTCCCTGCGTGTCGCTCCATGTAGCGTGGTATTGTAGAGTTCCTCAAAACCATAGAATCATGGGTTGATCCAGGAAATCGGGCACAACAATGGGTAATGATCCTGTTGGAGTCACACACCATTTGTACATTCAGAGAATGAAATTGTTTTCGGTTGCGGTACTGGGCCTCCATGGCATGCGGGACGACCAATTCCACATGGGTGCAGTCGATGGCACCAATGCAACCCGGTATGCCGCCAAGTGCATGGAATCCCACTTTTGTGTTCGTAATTTCCTGCTCCGAGCGTGGTAGAGAGATGTAGTCGTCTGCGTGCTTCAGGAGGGCATCGAGCACTTGCAATAGTGTCCGTGAGAACACTGGCTGTGAAATGCCATGCAACTGTCCGACTGTGTGCTGGTAGGTGCCTGTGGCCAGGAAGTGGAGTACAGACACCACCTTCAGTAGGGGTGGAATGGCGGTTGGGCTATCTATCATGCTGACAAGGTCAGCCTGTGTCATATCCACAATGGCGGTTATGGTGTCCCGGTCCAAACGGTAGAGGGTGTGGATCTGCTCATCCGTGAGGTTGAACGGATGTGCTCGGAGGCGTGGGATTGCGGGCTGCCTGCGTGGTGGTAGTGGCTGTGCTGGCGGGCCTTGCTGGCCCTGCCTTGCCCTCCTCCTCCTCCTGCGTCTCCTCTGTGCGGCCGGTTGTTGTAGTAGTTGCTGTTCGTCTTCTTCTTGAAGTTGGAGTACTTGCAGTGCAATCAGGTCCCCCAGGGCCAACATCGCTAGTCCTGCCGGTAGCATTTTGGTGTGGGTGTGGGAGGGGGTTGGGTGTGCAATTTATGTGTTTTCAAGCTCTATTGCCTCCACCTGTGGTGATTCATTCCACCTGTGCAAGCTGCAATCCCCTTTGGGTGAGCACGTCCCGCACACAACGCTGCAATTCGACGCATGGCATCTTGCTATTACAATCATGTATATGATCCCGATGGCAGTGAAATATTGGTTCATATGTTCATTCTGCTATGGTTCCATTGTTTCACATACTATCTTTGCAGTCGCGAACAAACTTGTGAAGGGTCAGTGGAATGTAGTGTTCGATTAACGGTGGACCCTCATGCAGCATTGTACCGCGGTTCACCGACGGGCGGGGCGTCCCATTTGTGAGTGAAGCCAGTTTGCATTTACACACAATGCCGCACTACATGGTTGAATTTGTGATTTCGAGCGGTCACAGATGCCTTTCCGACGTGATGTTGCAAATGAGGTATTCGAAGGACGGCGCTTTCGGTCTTCAGCTAGCGGCGAGGAGACGCCCACAGGTCTGACTGCAAATATAACGTTCTATTGTTTAGTGTCCTTGGGACAGGGGCCATGGTGAGAATGCAATGATTGATATGAATAGTATGGGTTGCGCAATAGCGTAGTGGACGATGAGGCAGGACGTTCCCAAATACATCTTACTTCACAACACTGGAATCCCGGCCTGGAGCACAGTGGATTTTGCAGACTGCATTACGCACAGACTCAATGGAAATTTCACATGTGATGTGAGTAAATAATCAGGCGTTTTCATACAGGGATGAGGAAATGATGTATGGATGCATGGACAGATGATTTAATGGAGAGTTTGCCATGTACAGGGCTTTTTGGAATCTATCCACCTCCCCTGCGCTATGTGATGCAGAGCTGCCATAGTGGGACCATCGTCTATCTGCCCTTGTTGTACCCTCCCTGTCTCGACGCGCCTTCATACACTTGTGTCTATGCACGTTACTAATCCCATCGAATGGATTCTGTTTAGACAGACGCATGCACACAAGCACTCGTGTGTAATAGTGTTTCCAGCTCGATTTTCATAGTTATGATTCGCAAGTGATTTTTGGGTGGGAATAATCCTTTGGAGTGGGCTAGCATGCATATGGCTGTAGATTTAGTGTGATCATTGAAGTGAGTAATACGAATCAAGTTCTGATGGCCTACTATTCTTTTTCATTTCATTTGGGTGACAGGTATCTCCTCCCCTTTTGCCGCTGCCATCTGTATGCCACTCCTGCAGATGGCTTTTACTCCCGGCACCTGCTGCTTCGAGTTAATCAGTGGAGCACCATTACGATCTTATGGGACGATCGCCAATGGGCCACATGCCCTTACGCAGTACTAGTGGATAGGAGCAACATTTCGAGCTTTCAGCTGGACTAGTGCCTACCTAATGGGACGGCCCTGCCGTTCTAGGCGCTTCCATGTTGCCTTTTTGAACGTGAATGTAGCCCCTGTGTACCATGAAGGAACAGGGCGTCACACAAGAAGAAGCTGGTCATTTATTGCGGATGCAGCCCACAATGATGAAATGTATTTTGGGGTTCATGTCCTAATGGCTGTATGGGCTTGGTGATTTTGTGGTGCATTAAATGTCTATTCTGATTTTAACCGTGTAGCGTTCTTCTTTGCAAGTAATGTAGCATATTCCTATTTGTGGTGCGATGTTTTGTGAGAAGATCTGCATTGGGTTCCGGCTTCTGAGTATAGTTGCGTGGTACTGTACTGGCCGCGTTTGCCTACGAAGCCCAGTGTGGTCAGGGATAGGGGCTACCATTGTGACTGTTTTAATGATGTCCTGCTCATGGGCGGGGGATTTGCTTTTGTGTAACAGATGCCGGTCAGCCAGGTGGATTGGTGGAATGATGTGATTATCAGAATATGGCTGGTCACAGGTGCCTGTGTTTGCGTGCGTTTCTTGGAGGGAGACTGAGGTCATGTCCATTGGAATGGCTTCTGTATTCGTGCCATCTGTGCGCTGCAGCTCCCATTGGCCCCTCTTGAGATGTGCCTGGCTGCTCAGTCACTCTGCCAACTTGTGTGGTCCATGCTTATGCTGATGGTTGGTTGGTTTACTGGCAGGAGTACAGGGCTGGTGCAGTCTCCCTCAGGATACTGCTTTGTATGTTGCCTTACACTGGTGTCAGTCGATGGGGGGGCCTGTTTTTGTTTGTCTCATTTTTCTGCTCATGTTGCTGTACTTGAACCTTCACATGCCTGTGCTGCATCAGTGCGGCAATGGTGCCATGGCATGAATGGATGGCCACTCACAAGGCACTTGGAGCCCCTAGATTCATTTGTTCGTTGGCATGCATGGGTGGCTTGTACATTTCACTGGTTGCATTTGTGTCTTCATTGCACCTACGAGGAGTTGTGCAATGTGGCCAGGGAGTGGTGTACAGGCACTCAGTAGGGCCGTTTACGGTTGATTCGCGAAGCCGTACTTCTCACCATGGCGGAATGGTACATTCCGCCATGCTTGATGGCGTTAGGTACATGTCCGCTTGTATCGGAATTCGCGTACCATTACGCCATGGTGGTAATTACGGTTTGGCATGGCGCGCGTGCGCGTACTTGGTGCAGTTAGCGTTGGCGTTCACTACGGTGTCGCTAATGCCATCGTACTTTACGGTGACGGGTCATAATCGCACCGAGCGCTATTCGATGGCGGTATTGCATTTCCGCCATCGTTTTTCGATTTCCGCCAGGGTCGTAATGAGGGCCATTGTCTGCCAGAAGTTTTTCATAAATGGGAATATCCAACGGAGAGATCTGTGAAGCTTGGCTCCTGTACTTGCAGGCAGGAGGATAGATTGTGGGCAATAGCGTAACTGAACCTCTCTTTGATCTTATTTTTGAGACCCACCAAATTCCAGCTACTTGGTCTCAATTAATCTTAATTCCAATGTTTAGGAAGTATGACTCCTAAGAATTATAGGCCAATAGCTTTAGTTGATGCCTCTAGCAAGGTGTTTGCACTGCTTCTTTTGAGAAATCTAAACCTCTGTATGCAACATTCCCCGATTTTGTCATGCTATCATGTGGGTCCAAAGAAAGATGATAAAATGCCTGAGTCTGAGATAAGTGTCACTAGCAATCGTTCACATGCAAAAAGTGTTGTACAGATTCTGCTTGGACACAAAATACAGGCTTGGCAAGACAGGCAGGACAAGAGGTTGTTAGATGGTGAGCCTATACAGGTTATGCATGAAAAAACACCTGGCCCTGTGATAAATGACCCAAAGATGATCCCTAAAAGACAGTCACACATGGAGATCTTGCGAGACATTTGAATGCCCAAATGGTATGTTGAGAGGATGAAACTTTCTGAACTTTCTCCTACTCAGATAACACATGTAGGTGTACCCCTTCACTAACAGATGTACCTATGATTGATCCAGTCAGAAGGAGTTATGCTGGCACACTTCATGACATGATCATGGAAGGTCACATGAGGAGAATGAGACCCAAAAGAAACACCCAAGAAGATGATTTAAAACTAAATGATTACCTGGACAGTTCAGCTCACTTGGGAAATAAAATCTGGTATCAGCATATGAAAGAAGTAGGAAGAAGAACCTCGAACGAGGAATGCTTTGTGTGTGCACTCCTGCCTTACAGTATCTGGAAGTCTAAAATCTTCATTGCTATTGAAATAGATGTCCAGACAGCACATTGTCTTTTACACGTAGCACTTTGCAAAACCAGAGGCGAGTTCATGGTTTGAGATGCCTACCTCAAATGGACAACTGAATGGAGAGATCCAGATGAAGATGACTATATCCAGGATACAAAGACAAGAAACAGAGCCCAGACTAAGAATCATGTGTTCAGATATGAAAAGCCTGGAGTGAAAGGAGCTGTAATCATATTGGAAGTAAACAAAAAATTGGAGAGTCCTGGAAAATCTGCAGAGGACATTTGAAGATGGAAGAACAGAGGACAGATGCAGATCTGGGGATCGGAGTTATCACCAGACAGATGGGAAGAAGGAGTGGTGATCTGCAGATCCTGGGTGGTCATTGGTTGTTATAAACCTGTCATTGACATAGTGCAGAATGGCTACAAACCATTATGGCCTAAACTTGCTAAGCTATGACTTGGGTCGAAGACAGAAGAGGACCCTTGCAGACAGTGCCATTGGAAAGCTCAAAGCTGTGCTTCAGAAATAATGGCACAAGAAAAGTTGGATGGAATCAGAACTGTGGAAGAATCTTTGACGTTCCAGGAATGGTACATGGAACAGCAGTTATCATGGATCATGATTGGGCTTGTGGATCCAGGGCATACATGAAGCTACGCAAGGATTGAGGAGGACAACACTCATTAGTAAATGTCCATGTTCCAGCATTGGTGATTCCAAAAAGTTACCTACACATTGACAGTTTTCCAAAAGCAGATGCTCACCTGAGGAAGAATAGATCTGTGGAGCTAATAAAGAGGATGAAGAGGGAAAACAATTTTTCAGCTAAGTCAATAGAAGCGTTTGACTCCATTCCATATGAGCACAGGCTGTTCAGCCAGACCTTATCAGTGTTCACCTTAATCTTCATGCCGAGAATCCAGGTTGAAGCAAATACCAAGTGGCTACAGATCACCAGCTGAGATTTGCTACAGACAATCAACACTACCATAAAGGGGTTCAATGCTATTAGAGAAGAGATAAGAGCTATACACTGATGACTCTTCAGAATAGATACGTCTTAGACATGATTACAGAAATGGATGTAGGTGTTTGTGCAAAAATTGGAAAATCATGCAGCACATGTATACCTTCTCATGATGACGAGAATGGCACCTTGACAGGGGCCATAGCCATGTTGACAAAGCTCCATGGTCAGATGATAGACGAAGTAGAAGACATTGCTGATGACAGCTGGTTTGGATCTCTCTTCTCTTGGATTCCACAATGGATGGCAGACATGTTCAAGTTTCTTGGAGCCTTGATCGTGTTGGTGTTGCTTGGATTTTGTGTGATCAAGATAATAATTTCACAATGTAAGAAGACAGCAAAGAAAGCTATCGAGATAAAGATCATGATCAATGTCGAATCAGGATGGAAAACTAGAGACCTAATAGATAAAGAAATCAGAGACTTTGTGAAGGCCAGTATCCATGCAACTGAGGGGACAAAGTTCCTGTATCAAAAGAACCATAAGAAGTATGTAGGAAGATGGATCTATTAACGTCCAAGTGGACAATGTAGTCTTATGACATGGAACAAAGATGAGCATGTTAAATCAGCTATATGCCTGAAGGGAGTCATAAAGATATGGATCAGAGAAAAACCTTTCTTCAGACCTAAATGCATGGATGTGAATGATGATGAGAGAGTGGTCAATAAATCGCCCATAGGGGGGAGTGTAATGCCCCCACCTCAACTGTTCCACCCCTTTTATCTGTATGTTGGAAACCAGAGTATGTGATATATACAGAACAGTTGAACCAGCAAAGAGCAGAGTATGGACTCTGTGCAGTACCAGTGAAAATACCGACAGCAAAGAGACTCATGGAGGCAAGGTTCCCATTGAGAAAACCATACCTGCATAAAAGAAAATATGATGGCCATTTGAATTAAATAAATGGCAAGGAAGAATGGTAACGTCACTAACCATCACCAGTATATGTCACAAAGAGCTGAAATGACGTACATAGAAGAGATGCAGAGACCAGAGAATGCAGATATTCTATAAGGCATGAAGAAATTATCAAGGATAAATGACATCTTGGGATCAAGGTTAAGAAGCTTATGCCACAGAAACAGATGAAGACATTAAGTCATTTTACACGTGTACAGATGCAAAAGAAATGCATGCAGACAAAGTCATCTTAAGGCTAGCTTATAGTGAATAGATTGCGGAAAGCGCCAACACATACATATATACCTATGGACAAGCAAGGGATGGATGTTTCCACTATGCATTATAGCAGTGCTGGACAGTAACAAGAAGACCTAATTTCTCATGTGTCGCAGTTAAAAAGCAAATTGAATTACAAAGTGAATCTCAGCAGACGAGGCTGAGTGAGGCAAAGAAGCCAAGGTCTTATCAAACTGGAGCAAACTGACATTGGATACAAATCGTGTGAAAGAACAAAACTCCTGTTCAGAAGGCATGAACAAAACAAGGAAGAAGTCAGAGGTCTATTAAAAAATAGTATTAAATACACCAAAAAGCTTGATTCTATGGTCTCTAGTCACATGGAAGCATGAAGTTGGACAAACGAGATGGTCACACCTACGCACATGGGCAGACCGTGTTTTTCACTGCCTACATTTCTCAGAGCTAAGAGAAATCTCAAGGCCGAGCTTCCAAGCCTAATTGACAGTAGACCACTGAGGTGATGATGGATTGATATGCTAATTGGTGGGAAGCAATGGTTAAGGCGAGCTCACCAGCACCTGGATGGCCAGCCTTCATGCTGCTAGACGAAGATGGACAAGTACTGACAGAAATTAGACTGCCAAACAATTGTAGAGGAGCATGTAATTAGGGGTCCTATAGTGGTGTACACCAATGGGATGTCGTGTATTTAGTGACGTTCATAGTGATCATTTTTAGGGGAGGGCTTAGTTGCCCCACCTGATGTTAAGTAGCCAATCACATATTCACACTTGTTTAAACTAGTATGGATCGTATACTTAGATATTCACTCAGACCCAATCACCCATAGTCGTAGGTTTTTGTAGTTTGCCACATAGGATGACGTTAGTACATACGTAGGTTAACGTCATTGATGACCAGTTTTTCTTATAAGATGTCAGTTTTTACTAAGAATGTTTGAGTAAGAGGATCAGGTGAGTTTGTTGATGTTCGCTATGCTCCCTGTTTTAGATAATTGTTTTTAAAACAGTTTTCCTTTTTCCAACTACCTGAGTCGTTTCGATTATTGATGTATGAATAAAAATCTGCATCCCCATCCATCGTCAGTGTAATTGCTACTCATCAAAGGGGCTGGGCTATCCAGTTCGATAGGGATTTGTCTATAGTGCTGAGCAACTGATTTGACCGTGGGGTCAATATATACACATACTTTGCAGTTTTTAGTTTACCCAGGCCCTTGAAGAGTTCGGGAACATCTTAACCATGCCCCGCTCTGGGGCAAATTATTTATGAGTCATGATGCAGTCTAGAATATGCACCAGTCCAACATCCATAGCTGTTTTGAAACTTGGGATGCCTCCAATGTTCATAGTTGTTAGCAAACATGCAATTGGATGCATGCTGTGTGTGACTTGTGGGCACAGACAGTTGGGAATACACCCTTGCAGAGGAGTGGGGTGTTAGACCCATATAAGTATATCTCCACCATCTATGGTTTTAGCTTAGGGTATCGTGGGAGCTTGTTGTAGGTTTCCTTGCTCATAACGTTCACCGTCGCCCCTGTGTTGATGAATTTTGTTGGCGTGTTGAGGACTTGTAGAGTTAGTGTGGGACTATGTCTCGTTATTCAGCGCCCATACATAGCCTCTCTTTCTTTGATCGGTGAACGAGCCTGATGACTCAAATTCTGACTGGGAGTCCGTTGCTACGTATCGGAGGTTAAGCCGTGGGTGGTGTAAGCTCCTCCTCTCTCCGGATCTGTGTGATTTCCTGTTGCAATATTTGTTGTTATCCCCTCTGGGGTTTGTGCCTTCTGGGGTCGCAGGTGCTTCTGCGTTCCTCCCTCTGGTATTTTGCGAGTCGTCTGCCAATGGTCAGTGACGAGGTGCTTGGTGAAGATTGTGGTGCGTTTTTGCACACAGCCCGAAAATGGTCCTCACACCCACATACCATACATTTCTGTCCCAAGGCTGGGCATGCACCATTGTGTGGGTATTCATAGCCACACAGGTAGTACGTCATGCCTGTTTTCCTTTCCCCCTCTCCCTGTGAGAGCGATAGCTTCTGGGTGGAGTCTTAATATTTTGCTGTCCGCTGAATCTTCATTTCCCCATGTTGAGGCCTTGGAGAGAGATTGCAGAGTCTGATCTGGCCATTGCCAGTATTTCATCTAATGATCTTTGTTTTTGTAGGAGTTTCTTTCAAAATTCTGAAGACACGCACCCCAATATTACTTGGGATCTGAGTGCTTCCTCATTGGAGTAACAGTGAAAAGCACATTGCTTCATGCGTATGTGTACTCCTATCTGTTTTGCCGTGAACCCATCACTCCTATGTAGACCTTAAAGTCTTCTGACCACCGGATCCACCGCGGACCCAGATTGCTTGTGTCCGTAATGTCAAATGCCACAGCTACAAGATGGTCTCACTCTGCGCCATTTGAAATGTCTCCGACAGGTGTGCTGCCCCTGTGGCCATGATATCCTCTTCTGACATAGTCCTGCATCGCCGTGCGGACCCCTACCCGGTATCTGACACCTTTGTGGGCATGCAGGTGGCTGCAGGCTTCTTTCCAAGTGGTGGAGGGACAAAATCCCTTGGGCCTCCTCTCTCTGGGGTTGCCGCAGGTGTCACACTTGGACTCTCATGCCCTCTTGACCAGTCTCACTTTGTGCCAGCTATGTGGCAGGGGCGACCAGTACCCTTTATTTACAGGGTAGACAATCTGTGTTTATGCATTGCTTCACCTCCCTCGGGCTTTATGACTGGTTGCACTCCCCACTGTAGCCCTGGTTTGCATTGTCTCTATCCACCGGAATTAGAAGTGAGGGACTGCTGGTATTGGGAGTGGCTGCTGCTGCCTGGGCAGGCCTTCCCCTCACTGGGTGGGGGAGTCTCCCAGATGCAATCTGCAGGCCGACCTGCTTGAAATCACCACCGCTGCCCGGACGCAGTATCGATGCTGTCGAGAAGGTTACAGCGCTGGCTTGTGCAGTGCAACTCTCTGCACACACGCATGGGTGTATTATACCTCGTCACCAATGTGAGAGCATAGATGCCACTCTCTCCTCACACACTCTAGGCCCGACACCCGTGTGCCAGGTCGGACTCAATGAGGAGTCCTGCGTCTGCGTCCGGAGCTTTATTAATTAATACTAAGGACTTCCCGTCCTCGCCCGTTACTTCCCCTTCCACCCCACACCCCAACACAGTCCCTCCCACATAACGAGGCCAAGGAGCCTCAAATGGCAACATGACACCTTCCTAGATGGGACTTCTCAGGGTGATTTGTTTTCCGAATAAGTAGTGGCCTCTCATCCAGACCTATTAGTGATGAGGGTTCTGAATGGTCTTCTGACATGGGGTGATGTTCATGTGAAGTAGAGTTTTGACACAAAGGGCATCATTACGACCCTTGCGCTGGACCATGGTGCTATTAGCACCATGGTCCATGCCGGTCTCCGGCATGGTGGATGCCGGAATTACCGCCCCCATCACAAGGTTGGCGGGGGCGGTAATTCCCCATTCACCATTTGCCCTTCCCCATTCCCATTTTGCCCCATAGGGCATAATGGAGATGGGGAAGGCGCTAATTACGGCACCGTAAATTACGGTTGCCGTAATTAGCTGCAAGGTCCCGCAGCGGGTTGGATTTTAACGCCTGCCAAAAGCAGGCGTTAAAGCCTCCAACCCGCTAAGGGACCTTGTAATCAGGCGCTAATGGTTTATTGGCGCTGACGCTCTTTACGGCGCTGTTAAACCATTAGCGCCAGGGTCGTAATGAGGCCCTCTTGCAGCACTTCTCTGCGCCCTTTTCCCAATAGAAGATATAGATACTGCATGTGGAATAGTGTGCACATCTTCCAGCACTTCCACATGTAAGCTACATAGTGATGTAACATGCCAGTATGATTTTGCAAATGTTGTGTCCAGATGCACACAGCCTGAATGATGCAGCAAATGGAAGCTTAATATGAACACTCTAAAGGTTCGTTCTACTGTGCCTCTTGTGGCTAAGGGGGTAATTCATAGAATTCAGCGCACAAGTGGCGCACGCGGCTGGCGCACAGTGTGCGCGTGCGAATCCCTGCGCCAGCCGCGTGCACCAAAATCCATTTCCGCGCACAGCGTATTCATGGATTCCAGCCACCAAAACCAGCCGTGGCGCACAGTGGCGCAGCGACCCTGCAGCAGCGCCAGTTACGCCCCCAAGAACGCCTCTCGCGCAGGGAAAAGCCATCAACATACCCAATCCAGCGCAAAGGGCTGCGCTAACCCTGTACCAGCACAGCAAGCGGGCTACGTGTATCACTGGGGTGCGCGAAAGTACCTCACGCGATTGGCCCCGTGCGAGCAGGCTATGCGTATTTCAGGGGTGCGCGGGAAGTTCCACACGCGATTCCATCAGGGTACATGTATTTCGGGGTGCGCGTGAAGTTCCACACACGATATCAGCAGGGTACGTGTATTTCAGGGCGCAGGGGAAGTTACACACGCGATTTCCGCAGGCTATGTGTATTTCAGGGGTGCACGTGAAGTTCCACACGCGATATCAGCAGGGTACGTGTATTTCAGGGTGCAGGGGAAGTTACACACGCGATTCCAGCAGGGTACGTGTATTTCAGGGGTGCGCGGGAATTTCCACACCCGATTGGGCCCGTGCGAGCAGGGTACGCGTATCTCAGGGGTGCGCGGGAAGTTCCACACGCGATTCCATCAGGGTACGTGTATTTCGGGGTGCGCGTGAAGTTCCACACGCGATATCAGCAGGGTACGTGTATTTCAGGGTGCAGGGGAAGTTACACACGCGATTTCCACAGGGTACGTGTATTTCAGGGGTGCACGTGAAGTTCCACACACGATATCAGCAGGGTACGTGTATTTCAGGGTGCAGGGGAAGTTACACACGCGATTCCAGCAGGGTACGTGTATTTCAGGGGTGCGCGGGGAGCACCACACGTGAATTGCACGTGTGGGCCCTCCCAGGTGTTCCCTCTACACCCTCCACGGCCCCCGCAGGCACCCCATCCACTATGGCCATGCCCCCCAGCCAACCCACATGTCAACTTGCACTACTGCCCACCAACGCATGTCCCCCTGCACCCCCAGCCACAAGGGGCACCCTCTACAGGCCCCCACCCATGTCTCCCACCACCCCCCAGCAGTGCAGGGGCACCCTCCACCAGGCCCCCACCCATGTCTCCCACCACCCCCACCCCCAGCCACCAGGGGCAGCCTCCACCAGGCCCCCACCCATGTCTCCCAGCACCCCCACTCCCCAGCCACCAGGGGCAGCCTCCACCAGGCCCCCACCCATGTCTCCCAGCACCCCCACCCCCCAGCCACCAGGGGCAGCCTCCACCCGGCCCCCACCCATGTCTCCCAGCACCCCCACCCCCCAGCCACCAGGGGCAGCCTCCACCAGGCCCCCACCCATGTCTCCCACCACCCCCACCCCCCAGCCACCAGGGGCAGCCCCACCAGGCCCCCACCCATGTCTCCCACCCCCCCCACCCCCCAGCAGTGCAGGGGCACCCACCACCAGGCCCCCACCCATGTCTCCCACCACCCCCACCCCCCAGCCACCAGGGGCAGCCTCCACCAGGCCCCCACCCATGTCTCCCACCACCCCCACCCCCCAGCACTGTGGGGCACCTGCCAGCAGGCCCCCACCCATGTGCAACTCATGTACCCCTGCACCCCCACCCCCCAGCACTGTGGGGCACCTGCCAGCAGGCCCCCACCCATGTCCAACTCATGTTCCCCACCACCCCCACCCCCCAGCACTGTGGGGCACCTGCCAGCAGGCCCCCACTCATGTCCAACTCATGTACCCCTGCACCCCCACCCCCCAGCACTGTGGGGCACCTGCCAGCAGGCCCCCACCCATGTCCAACTCATGTTCCCCACAACCGCCACACCCCAGCACTGTGGGGCACCTGCCAGCAGGCCCCCACCCATGTCCAACTCATGTTCCCCATCACCCCCACCCCCCAGCACTGTGGGGCACCTGCCAGCAGGCCCCCACCCATGTCCAACTCATGTTCCCCACCACCCCCATCCCCCAGCCACCAGGGGCACCCTCCACAGGCCCCCACCCATGTGCAACTCATGTTCCCCAGCCAACATGTCATCACAATCTAGATCCCTGGTCCCTATGGTCAGCCTCCAAATGCAAAACACCACCCGAGTATTGCATCCACCCACTCATAATTTGCAATTACATCACAGAACACCAATTGCAAGTTCCGAAACAAACACATTTCCCTCACATACACCCAATGGGTGTCAGTGAATCTCAAAACACATATCATGAAATGCATGAAACCAATGAGATACCACACATTGAAGTTCACCAAAAATAATATGTATTAAAGGAAACATCACTAGAATAAAAAATGAAGAAACAGAAACGTGAATGTACAAAAATGAAAAGAAGCATGCCCGTCAAAAAAAGCAAAACCAAAAATAAAAATCCAAAGTAATGTCCAAAGTCAATGTCCACAAAACAAAATCCAATGGGAAATAAAAAAGAAAGCCATTGCTCCATGGTCAAAAATAGAAAAAAAAATACAATCCAACTGTCAACTATGTACATGGGAACAATCCAGGGTCCATTATCCCAACAAAATAAAGGAAACCTATCTAACTACACTAACTAATAAAATAAACTATATACAAAAATGTGGCCAATGTCCGAAAGGTCCAAATAAAATAAAAACAAAAATGAAACCTAACACTACCTAGAAACTATGTACAAGGGCAGCGGGCTAGTTTCACGGCTCACTTGTGGATGTTCCGGGCCAGGGCATCATCGAACTCCTCCTCAATGTCCCGGAGGCGGTCCTCCTCCATGGCCCCGAGGGTCCGCAGGGCCGCCGACGTCTCCACCTCCAAACCCCTGCGGATTGCCTCGAGGCACTCGGCCCGCCTCAGGGCCCTCCGCATGGAGTTCTCCGCCCTGACCATTGTAAGCCGTGCCTCTTCCGCCCGCTGCCGCTCCGCATCTATGGCGTGGCCCAACCGCTGCCACACGGAAGACACTCTCTGTCCTGGGTCCTCCTGCCCTCCGGCCGATGCCTGCCCCTCCGATGTCGAAGGCCCCGAGCCTTCATGGCTCCCACCACGTTGCTGCTGCTGCTGTGCCTCTGCCCGTGCACTGCCTCCTGCTGCCTGCACATCCTCCGCCGGCTGGGGTGCAGTTGTTGATGTGGCCACCCCTGCTGGACGTCCGACTCCCGACTGTGGCAGGGATGCCTCCCTCACCAGCCTGGCCGCACCGTCAGAGGCAGCTCCACAGGGCACCCAGGGGACTGATGGGTGGGAAGATGGCACAGAGGACGACTGGCACATAGGGGGTCCAGTTGAGGAGGGGGTCGGAGCAAGCCCCATCAGATGGAGGAATCCGGCCTGGGTGACCTGTCCCAGCAGGCTGACGTGGTCAACGAGCCATTCGAGATGACTCGCAGTCTCTTCATGAAAAGACTGCAGGTCACCTCGCATGGCCCGTTGACGCAACGCCACACCAGCCAGGACAGGCTCAACCCGGACCTGGATAGCCACGTCCGCAGGCAGAGGAAGGCCAGTTGATGTGAGCTCATCCCCTGCCTGAAAATGGGTCTGGACGTAGGCATCCCTGCTGGTGCAAGATGATGCAGGGACAGGATCAGGGACAGGATTGCACACAGGCACCTCCGCGGCGGCCTGTGCTGCCTCCTGTCCCTGGTCCTGCACTGCACCACTAGCACCAGTGGGATCCCCACCTCCAGACCCTGTCTCTGGTGCTTGCACGGCCTCCTCCTCCACCAAACCCCCCACCAACCTGGATGACTCCGTGCCATCTTCCCCTGTTGGGCCCTGTGGGGTCCCAGCTGCCCCTTCTGCTGCCGAGGAGTCCAACTCCAACCTCCGCCTCTTGGACCTCCCCCCGGCAGCTGCGGCCTGGGACGCGGCACCTGACTCCTCACTCCCCGACGAGATGACAACCTGGGAGGGGAGCCGGGCCTTGCGTCTCCGGCTGGCGGTCGGATCCCCGCCGCTGTGCTCCACAGCACCTTCTCCGCCCTCTTCATCAGTTGACGCTGCAGACAGGGAGAAACAAAACACAGGCATCAGGGCACTGTACAATGGACACATACACACATGACAGTTGTACATGAGTGGCATTGGCAAACCTCAGACATGTCATCACAATCCCCAACACACATGTCATTACAACTCGCACACATGAGCCATACCACAGCCATATCGCAACTGCCACCACCATCCATACACATACAACAGCATGAGCAGCCAAAGGTGAGCCAGACATCACATGCAACACAGGAAGTGCACCACACATGTACACACACCACCACACTTGCATGCATGTGTACACCTCTGCCAAGTGTCGCACAGTTCAGACGGGCATCCATGTCACATCTGCCAATCAGGCTTCCACATACCGCTGTCACATGCATCCATGTTGCATCACTGTTGCACCCTTGTCAAATACACACACATGCACATGTACACAGTGCTGATACATGCAGCTGAAAACAACATACATGCCTGACATCACGGACATGTCTACTTACATACACATTCATCCAAACATGGGTGCCCACACGACTGCATTTGGCATGCAAGCCTACACACACAAGCACCATCCATGTCTCACACATTACAGCCCTCGCATGTGTCAGCCCCACGGCCCTGTACACCCCCACCCATACTCGACCCCATACAAACAGATGTGCAACCTGCACACTACTGAATAATCACCACACGCACTGCTCACAATCAGGATGCATGTACACTCACCGCTCGACTCCAGACGGGTCTGCTTCTCAAGGACCTGGACGTGGAGCGCTGGGGATATGCGTTCCAGGACCCTCATCTGTTCTTCCGACAAGTGGCCCCGGCGCCCCTTGTCATCCGCTGCCTTCAAGAGGCGCCGGGCCTTGCTCAGGGTCCTGGACCTGAAGTCCTCCCAGCGCTTCTTGACATGTTGTAAGTCGCTGACTGCCACCCCCTCCGCGTTGATGGCAGTCACGATGTCAGTCCAGATCCGAGTCCGTCCTTCCTTGTCGGCGCGGGAACTTCCAAAGAGGGCATCATACTGCCCCAGGACTTGCTCCACCAGGACACCAACTTCGGTGGCACTGAAGCTGGTGCCCCTCTGCCTCTCTGGCTGGGGGTTGTCAGTGGTCACAGATGGTGTTTGCCCCGACATGACAACCCCAGAGGCAGGAGTGGGTGGGCAACTGGGTCCTGGGGCTGGGCTGTGGAGCGATGGAATCCCAGTCAGGAGTCTTCGGTTCCAGCAGGGGTGGTCACAGCAACAGCACCCCTGGCTGATGTGCAGGCAGCAAATGGCAGGGCACGTGGGCAGCAGGCAGTCAGGCAGCAGCAGATGGCAGGTGGGAGCGTGCTCGGGGCTCTGGGGGGCAGTAGTTCGGCCTTCTGGGCAGGAGCGTGGTCTTCCGTGTGCTTACGCGTGGCCAGCTTGATACGGAGTGATTTGGCACGTGAAAAATCTGCACGTCAGCGTGTAATTCGAGGAAAGGCCCTTAGCGCGTAGGCGCGTCTGCACGCATACGCATTTTCATTGGACAGAAGGCCCCTCAAGCGCAAGCGCCCCTGTGACATGACAGACGTGCATGGGCATTTCAGCGCGCGTGAAAAACTGCACGTCCGCGTGTAATACGAGGAAAGGGCCCATGCACATAAGCGCACGTGGAAAACTGCACGTCCGCGTGTAATACGAGGAAAGGCCCTTAGCGCGTATGCACGGCAGCACGCATATGCGATTTCATTGGACCAAAGGCCCTTAGCGTGTGAGCGCGTCTGTGACGTGACACACGCAGGTGTTTCCCTCATTGCACGTGATGACAGAACACACGTGGATTTCCACCAATCGCGTGTGAAAGTTCCCGGCACCCCGGAACACACGTACCCAGGCTAATCGTGTGTGGAACTTCCCGCGCACCCCGAAACACACGTACCCAGGCCAACTGCGTGTATGCTCACTCCCCTCCGATCACACGCGATGACACTCGGACCGTATCCGAATACGGGAAACCCGCGCACGGCAAAAGACGTGCACAGGCGTCAATGCGTCCGCCCACACAAAGGCAGGCGGAGCCGTCCCCGCGCACAGCATAAAAGTGCGCGCAAACAACAAACGCGTATATACAGCTACGATGAATGCCCCATTTGTCGCTGCACTGATCGTGGGACACCGCAGGAGGAGGAGAATAGCCAGGGCACGCATTTTCGCACCACAGACAAGCCTTTTTGGGATGCCTGACGACCAGGTCTACGGCAGGTATAGGTTTCCACCCCACATCATCCTAGACCTGGTCAGGGAGTGGGAAGATGACCTCACATCCCCCACCCTTTGCTCCCAAGCATTGAGCCCCTTGGAGAAGCTGCTCAATGTCCTGCATTTGTTGGCCACTGGGTCATTTCAGGGGACCACTGCCATAGTGGGGGGGACTCACAGGCCACTCAGTCACGCTGCCTACACCAGGTACTGGCAATCATGACAGCGCGCCCCTCAGTCCGCAGGCACATATACATGCCCAGAACACCCGCAGAAAGGCAGGCCGTTGTCCTGGATTTTTTCAGGGTGGCACACTTCCCCAAAGTGCTCGGTGCCATAGATTGCACCCATGTGGCCCTACGTCCACCTAGGGCCATTGAGCACATCTACCGAAACCGCAAGCACTGGCATTCCATCAATGTACAGGTGGTATGTGATGCAAAGGGAATCATCACCTCTGTCTATGCAAACTACCCTGGCTCCACCCATGACAGTTTCATATACAGAATGTCCACCCTGAGCCGGGCCCTGGAAGCTGGGCAGCATGGCGACACATGGCTCCTAGGTCAGTACAAATGCCCTTGCACATGCATGCAAGTCACACACAGACAAATATCCAAACCCTAATAATCTCAACTATTATCACCTCCCCAGGGGACAGTGCCTACCCTCTGAGCAACCACATGATGACGCCAATCCGGAACCCCACCACACCACCCCAGGTAAGATACAACGCCGCCCATATTGCAACCAGGGGCATAGTGGAGCGCACATTCGGAGTGCTCAAGTCACGTTTCCGCTCCCTTGACCGCTCTGGTGGGCAACTACTCTATGCACCACCAGTAGTGTGCAGGATCATTGTGGCAGCATGTGTCCTGCACAATGTTGCAACACAGCAGGGCATCCCGGTGGACATGGTGGTGCCCCCACATCCCCAACCACAGGCACAGGCGCTGCCCATGGGAGGGGACAGGGCACGTTGCGAGGAAGCCCGGACCCAGCTTGTGGCCACATTTTTCACCTAAACTCCCACCCCTGAGGAGTGCACACAGGCCTGGCACATACCAGGTGACAATCGATGAAGACAAAGAGACAGTCAACTGTCACAACCCTACCACCCTGAGATAGTTGCCATGGAAGTGCCACATCGTCTGCATCCCTAGCTACTTAAACACAAGCTATCCTGTGTGACCAAAAGGCACACATATGACATATGACATGATATGGGCCATACACAAGTATTCCAAGGCGCAATGAGGCAGGGAGGGGGGAACAAGGGAACACAGAGAACGGTACTACTAGGCCAGGTGTCATTGAGATTGTGCAAGTGCAGGGGTAGGGGGAATGGGAAAAGTGCAAGGGGAAGGGTGGGGGGGAGTCCAGTACAGGGGAAGTAGCCCAAAAAAATAATACATAGGTCGCCTGGTGGCAACTACAAAGATAAGTGCAGACAAGTGCTGGGAAGGGAGGGCTGTAGGGATAGAGAGACAGTACTGCAGTGCAGGGGTTGCCAGGGAGGCAGTGCAAGTGGAGAGTGGCTGGGCCAGGGACCGAGGTCGGTGAGAGTGGCCCAGTTGCAGCTCCTGTGCAGTTCCAGTGGAGAATTCTGCAAGGGAGAGGCAGAGAATAAGCAGAAGCAAAGAGGAAGGTCTTGAGGTGCTTCCAGAACTGGAGATGGTTCCCCTCAAGTTCAAGTCAGGCCGGAAGTCTGTTCCAGGGGGAGGGCCCTGCTGCGGAGAGAAATCTACCCCCAGCTAGTTGCTCTGAGAAGCGGATGACCCGGACATGCAAGGTGTGCATCACACACACCTGCAAAACAGGCCATGGCCATCACTGTCATGTCACTCAAACCCTCCCAAACATCAACATGACATGGCAAGCAATACCCATACACCAATGCAGTAACGATAAGGTACACATTGCCATGTTCTAAATGTACAGTGGCATCGGACACTGCTGCCTGACTCGGAATCAGATGAAATGACAGACCAACAAAATCTCCCACCCAAAATAAGTCATTTCCAAATGCATTACAACAGTCGTAGACATAACATCACAATGAATGCCTGTCTACATGCACATTATGCATTGCAAAATCAACACTGCAGCTCATGTGTGCAGTGTCCTACTCCTGCATCACACTGCTCAGCGCACAGCACAGTGAACAGCCATTGTGTGTGATGCACACCCTGAGCATCACATCTAAGTGACAGACCACGTCAAACATCAAATTAGGCATGTACTGGATCCATGATCGGTCACAGAACATGTGCTGCCGGGACACAGTGGGCACCAGAAGGCAAACAGTGTACACGTGGATATGCAAGGGTGGGAGTACATTTAGTGCATCAGAGTGCAAGTGTGTGGTTCTGCAAGGACATGCACTCCACATATGCATGTGCACTCAAGTGACCATCAGTGTTCCCTACAAATCACATGTGAACATCCACCATGTGTACACCCCAGCATGTCAAACCACAACTATCCCCTCGCACCTGAAAGGAAAACACAACACATGAACAGGCATTGATCAGCAGAACACAACATGTACATAGGATACCACCATTACTATGTCAGAGTTCCCATCACACTGCAGGGCAAGGCAACTATCAACAACAACCCCCCCTCTCCCTCACAAATTACCATGACCCACTGAACAACTGCACCTGGGTCATGGAGCCTCCAAACCTCAATTCCACTTGGCCACAGGATCACCTTTACCCTTCGTCACCATCTCCCACCTTGTGTGTAAAAAGATGCCTGAACCCTCAGAATCCACACTCATTTCCAAAATCACAAAATCCAAGGCATAAAAATGAACCCGAACACCCTCCAGTAGATGACTTGACGTAGTAGTACCTCACAAAGGCCAAGTACTACCACAATGATGCAACAACCAAGGTAGCACAGCAAAACAATGTCACGACAGGATGTGAGACATGTGTGGTACATGACATAGGATGATGCACCATGAATGGATGTGTACTGTCACAGGTCCCCTGTACAGGCGCGGGAGTGTCACGAAACAACCACCCCCACCATGTCCTGGGTGCCTGCAAGGTCAAACTCACACAGGCCCCTGAGACCCTGGTGGGGAAGGAGGTTCAGGGATATGCAGTCGGGACAGGTATTGACACACTGGATGACTGGAATGAGTGGCAGGAGAGGGGAGGAGGAATGACACATGAAACTAGGGAATGCACTAAAATGTACAACCTGCATGAACACATACACAATCCAAACAAACTTGGACATCATTGTCATGGCCTTCTGTAGTCCAGGCTCAGGAGTGGTACGAACCAACCACCCCCTCTAGGGTTTTGGCGCCTGCAAGTTCGGGGCTTACACAGGCATCCGCAACCCCAGTGGGGAAAGAGGGTCAGGGAACGTTGCTTGGATAGGCACGGGAAGCAGGAACACCGGGTAGAGGGTACAGGTTTCAAAATTGCATAGGATCACGGGTGATTAGGGAGAAAAAAACATACCAAATTGAACCACACATACATCCATGCATCAGTACACTCCCCAGCAAGCCTATGCAGAGCAGTTCGTAAGAAAAACAACAAGACACTTAGCTCTGGTTTTGAGTGCTGGCCTCCTGCCTGCGCACTCTCAGGTCCGGTTACAGGAGCACTGCAATGCTGCAAAGAGAGACACAGTCAACAACCTGTACGTGCCAATTGCACAAAAACACAACACCAAACATGCCCCATAGCAACAGACTACTCTACAAACAGACAATCTGTGGTTGATGCTTCGTACCCATATATAACATCACCCCTGTGACGGGTCATACACAGTCAATGCAGTAAGGCAGCCGCTGCTGGGTGCGTGGCAAATGGAACACCAATGTGTCACAATTCACACAACATGCAATGTTCCCTGGGTAAGCAGACAGACCCATATAGCAAGCAATGACTACAGAGCAAGTTGCGTACCACCATGACCGAAACAAAGTTGGCAGTGCATTTATCATGAAGTACGTGGAAAAGACATGCACTGCACCTGAGTATGTCCCTTGCTGTATGTCCCTGTGAGCTGCCCCTTTCCATGTCTCGGAAGGCTACATGGTTGATACAAGTGCCTCAATGGACCTTGGTGTACCGGAGGGTATGTGCCACTGCCCCTGCATGTGTCCCAGACAACCCTACTATCAGCAGCCATCAGTCCACAAACACATCTGAGCTGCATTGTGTGCTTCAACACCAATATTCGTCTAAGCTCACCCTCAGTGCTGTGACTAAGCCTGCATGTGCAACTCGCCTGGTGCAAGCTTTGCTGTGTCGTGGCCCCCCTGTGATGCTCACCTTGCCTGGAGTTCCTTGGAACATGTCAGCAGTTCTAGGATGTGGGTCTGAAATCACTGTGCCTCTGCTTCTGCACACATGTGCATGTGGGCACCAACAAACGGGTCCAGAATTCCGTCATCCAATGGGCCATGTCTGCTGGCAAAGGTGCTCTGGAGGCTCATCCCCCTGCAGAAAGGGCATGAAACACATGATTAATGCTTCAAAGTCATCTGTCTGTGTCTCATCAGGCATCTCATTACTTGACCATGTCAGAGAGTCACATCACAAATCACACCATCAGTCCGTCTTTCACCTCCAAAGTGTGGAACACTATCTACAGCATGAATTGCAACAGGCACATGTACAGGAAAGATATGAAACATACTACACAATGCATAGCAATCAATGTCCACATTAATCATGACACACCCCATCTAGCAAAAGCTGAACAGTGGACAATGACACCTAAATCATCCCCACTAGGGGTGTCAACACAAGTCACACAGCACCAGACATGCCACAGATATGACAGTCCAAGGCCCTTGTGTAAAATGCTGTAACACCGAACCATCCTTGCGAGCCCATGGATAAGGGAGGCAGGAGTGGCATATGTGAGTCAAGGAACCCAAGCAGCAAACACATACACAAGACAACCATGAAGGGCCCAGCTGGAACAGACAGTGGATGCCTTCAAAAGCCACAAAGCACCGCACCGTCACATGAAAGCACAATAGACTAGCAATTTTTAACTAAATCAACTATTAACTAATTACACTAACTATGGAAAACCTACATTACCTATTTAAACTAACTATCAAACAGAAACTTAACTAACTAAACTAAAAGAAAAATCAAAAATGGCCACATACGACCCGGGGGGGAGGGGAGGCACCCAGGAGGGGGGAGGTACAGGGTGCTGCTCAACATCCACATGCGATGATGCTGAGCCAAAAAAAAATCCTCTATGGGCTCAACGCCTGCACAGCACGACCTATGTGGGAGATAGATGGTCGTCCGAGTCTGGCTCATCCTGGAAAGGAGGACGTGGCACAGTAGCCTGGCCACGCCTAGCCGCAGCTTGCCCCTCATCGGCAGCAAGTCTGACGGACGGTTGAGCCTGGTTCTGTGTGGCGATGTGACGTAGGTCTGCATGCAGAACCTCCCGTGATACACGTGCTTCCTCTTGCAAGGTAGCACGTGTAACACGGAGTTCCTCCTGCAAGGCCTGGCTGGACAACCGCTGCACCTCCCGGCAAGCCTGTAGCTCAGCCGAGATGGTACGCTCAAGCTGTGCAAACCTCTCCTCTGCCTGCTGCCTCTGGGACATCATAAGGACACCCAGAGTGGATCTGAGGGAAGCATACTCCTCCCTCAGGGCATCCATGTGCGCCTCTGCGTGAGCAGCAATTGCTTGACGCAGAGATGACATTTCAGCCTGGCGTGCCCTGTCTGAGGCCGCCATGCCCAGCCTGAGCGAGCGGACCGTCGACCGTGCCGCCTGCTGCTGGAGAAGCACCTGCCTAGCAGGGGGGAGCACAGATCGGGCCACACGCTCCATGCTCTCAGCGATGTTCTCCATTGCTGCCCCCTGCCGTTCGGAATTGGCAGTCATGTCTTGCTCCCACTCAGTATACAGCGGTTGCGCGCGGCGACCGCGTTGCCGGGCTTGACCCCTGCGGGACCCAAGGACCGGGGGTCCTCGCTGTGTCGGCACCGCCTGCGGCTGCACGACTACATGCCCCCGTCGACGTGATGTCCCAGGCACATCAGTGACTGGTGTGGAGGGTGACCCTGCGTCCCGATCCACCACGGGCGGAGGAACCAAGACTGTCTGATCCATCAGTGCAGGTGTCGCAGACAGAGGAGTGTCCACATCAGAATCACTCACCCCTGACACATGGACTTGATGCTCATCCAACTCAACATGGACGTCAGAGTCGTCATCAAGGCTGGACTCATAGGCAGCCAGAGACAAGATGGACTGCAGCACTTGGGGTTTTCGTGGCCTACCACCCCACGACCCCCACTAGTGCCGGGTTGATGTGGCGTTACCAACCCTGTGTCTGGCATGACAACACCATCCTCTGCCTCCATTGCGTCATCACCTGAAAAATAGAGAGAAAAAGGTCAATACACATGTCAGAAGCACACGACACACACACACACCGACAGCAAAGGCATCCGGCAGACATGTGACACACAACATATGACCTGGCATGCATGCTGGGTCTACTTTGAATAGCTTCTGTGATCAGACCTGTTGAAAGGTGGCAGTTTCCATGGAAGTGGGTCTATGCAGTGCAGAAAATGTGTACGCCACTCACTACCTACATGTACAAGCACTACATGGTGTGTGCCAGGAAATGTGAAGGCAGTGCAATGTCAAATTCAGACATCACGTGCATTGTGCATTCAATGTGTACCATGTCTAGAAGCCAAGCACCCCTCAACCCCAGTACCAAAGCAGGGATGCCTAGCATGGTATCAAAAGGCTGACCATACACCTGTGTATTGACAGGCAGTTTTGACTGGCATCAACAGCTTGATGTGATTCAAATTACAACACTTCAAATGATGCTGGGACAGTGGGCAGGACACATGATGGAAACTCCGGAGGCCGCCCACGTGTGAAGAAGACACAACAAGAGTTGGACAGAGTCATTGGCCATTGAACAGGCTGAGGCCTGTGAGCCACACAGATTGTCAGAGCCTAAACATGTGTGCAACGCAGGACTGAGCCACAGTTGACATGGGAAGGCTGATGAGATGGCAGGCAATGTATGTAACCAAGGACTTATATTACAGTGATCATCCAGTCAAGGACACATAGGGGCATGCGTGCAATGCACATGGAGCATGAATGGGCACTCATGTCCCTGCGGGACATCTGACCCATGCACAGTACAAGTGAGATACCCTGTATCGAATACTAAGGCTGTACCACACGGCATATGTCTGGCAGATTCTACGCTGGAAGTTTGCATCTACACAGGACACATGAACAAGAAAGTACACATTGGCAAGATTGAAGCAGACCAGTGCAAAGGTGGAACTGGGGTGCAGAGTGGCGGAGGAGGGGCAAGGGAGCATGCCTACATGGAGTCCCGCATGCAGGCAGAGGAGACATGCATGACGGTAGCATTGCATTACTTACACATCAGAACCATGTACACGTCACATGTAGCAGCAATCATGCACAACACATCCCACAAGTGAAACACACACGTCCTCAACAAACACGCATCAACACTCACTGGACTGGGCATCAAAGTCCAGCTTCTCTCCCACTCCTTCGACCAATTCTGGTGGTATGAACTCCGCAACGAGAGCCTCATGCGGAGTGAGTTCTTCCTCCTCTGGTGCAGGCCCACCGCCAGTCACCAGAGTCAAGTTGTAATTTGAGGCACGCTTGGCCTTAGTGCTGCGCTTGATGTCATTCCAACGCTTTTTGCACTCCTGCGCCGTGCGCACCTCATGGCCGAATGAACTGGCATGTTCCGCAACATGCTTCCAGTGGGTGTCACGTTGGGCAGCCGTGGTCGGACTATTGGCACCCACTAGCATGTCACGGCTGTGGCCCCGCACGTAGTCCACGAGAAAGTCCAGTTCCTGCTTACAGAAAGGCTTCTTCCTCGACGTGCAGGAGGTCGTGGCTGTGTGTGGGGTCCCAGCCTGTGCTGCAGGTGCAACCTTCCTCCTCTTGGACTGTGGCGCAGACCCTGGCTGGCTAATGCTGCCCTGACCAGTATGGCCAGTGGGTTCGGTGGATTGAGCCAAGGGAGTGGCAGGTGGAAGGATGACCAAAGGCCTGACTTGTGTCAGTGGCAGCTGGGTGCCCACTAATGGACCCTGCGCAGCAACATCAGCTGTGGCAGGGTCGTTGGCCGCAACGGTCCTGGTTGGCAGACTCACAACCGGGGTGCTGTTGGGTGCATCTGCCCCTGCACTTGCCAACACCCGGCTGTTCAGGGCACCAGATGACATGACTGCCCCAGGGACACGTGTCTTGGTCTGAGCAGCCCGGCCTGCCCCTATGGTTTCCCCCCTGGCCTGTTGGAGATCTACCAAGGGCTCTTGAAGTGCCAACGCAGCCTGCGCTGGCAGACCCTGAGCCTGGGTGGCGGTGTCCACAGCTGCACCTGCAGCTACCACTACCCTTGGGCTCGTGGCAGTCGATGGAACGGACTGCCGGGTCATATGGGTGCCAGTGCCAGATGCAGGAGCTGCGTCCCCCGGAACCACAGGGGGTGGTGGCATGGCTGCACCGACACATGGCACAACATTGTGCTCAAGTGGCGCAGCCCTGCCTCTTCCCCCTCTGTGGCTGCCCTGGACACCCTGGAGTCCCCCTACTCCCTGATCACCACGGCCACGTCCCCGACCACACCCGCCACAAGGAGTACGCCCAGCTGAGGCGCCCCTCACCTTTGGTGGCCTCCCAACCATGGCACAGATGTAGTAGTGCTGGCACAGATGGAGTGGTGCCAATGGGAGGTGTACACCACAATTGACCTGGGCAATTGGGGTGAAGGGGGTGGGAAGCAAGATGTTAACAGCCCCCCTGCACCTGCAAGGCTGTATGTGACCCCGGTGATGTAGTGACGGGTCACGCAACGCTCAGGCACCCCAAAACTGCAGTAAAACCGTGCACGCAACCCTGCAGCCTACGTGCGTGGATTCAACCTCCCGCAGTACACGGTGGCACCCAGTAACACGAATAACGCGTACGCGTGGGACACGCAGGCTACTATGACATCGAAAATGGGTGCGATACACAGGGGCACCCGCAGTGGGAAAAAGAGCGTGTGTGACTCACCGTCTGACTAGCGCGATGCAGAAAAACACGCGTAGCCAATACCCCCGCCAAAAGAAGAGATACGTCCTTGATAGCTGTGAAGTTGTGATGGCGTGCGAAACAACAGGAAGCAGCAACACACGTCGGTCTCCACGAAAGGCACGTACAGCGAACTGCTGGGCCCGCTCACCTTTAACCCGTGCTGAGGGAAACGCACGCGCGCGTCACGTCACTTACGCGCATGGGCCCTTTCCTCGTATTACACGCGGACGTGCAGTTTCCACGCGCGCTTACGCGCATGGGCCCTTTCCTCGTATTACACGCGGACGTGCAGTTTTTCACGCGCGCTGAAATGCGCATGCACGTCTGTACGCGTCACGTCACAGGGGCGCTTGCGCTTGAGGGGCCTTCTGTCCAATGAAAATGCGTATGCGTGCAGACACGCTTACGCGCTAAGCGCCTTTCCTCGAATTACACGCTGACGTGCAGATTTTTCACGTGCCAAATCACTCCGTATCAAGCTGGCCACGCGTAAGCACACGGAAGACCACGCTCCTGCCCAGAAAGCCGAACTACTGTCCCCCAGAGCCCCGAGCACGCTCCCACCTGCCATCTGCTGCTGCCTGACTGCCTGCTGCCCACGTGCCCTGCCATTTGCTGCCTGCATATCAGCCAGGGGTGCTGTTGCTGTGACCACCACTGCTGGAACCGAAGACTCCCAACTGGGATTCCATCGCTCCACAGCCCAGCCCCAGGACCCAGTTGCCCACCCACTCCTGCCTCTGGGGTTGTCATGTCGGGGCAAACACCATCTGTGACCACTGAAAACCCCCGGCCAGAGAGGCAGAGGGGCACCAGCTTCAGTGCCACCGAAGTTGGTGTCCTGGTGGAGCAAGTCCTGGGGCAGTATGATGCCCTCTTCGGAAGTTCCCGCGCCGACAAGGAAGGACGGACTCGGATCTGGACTGACATCGTGACTGCCATCAACGCGGAGGGGGTGGCAGTCCGCGACTTACAACATGTCAAGAAGCGCTGGGAGGACTTCAGGTCCAGGACCCTGAACAAGGCCTGGCACCTCTTGAAGGCAGCGGATGTCAAGGGGGGCCGGGGCCACTTGTCGGAAGAACAGATGAGGGTCCTGGAACGCATATCCCCAGCGCTCCACGTCCTGGTCCTTGAGAAGCAGACCCGTCTGGAGTCGAGCGGTGAGTGTACATGCATCCTGATTGTGAGCAGTGCGTGTGGTGATTATTCAGTATTGTGCAGGTTGCACATCTGTTTGTATGGGGTCGAGTATGGGTGGGGGTGTACAGGGCCGTGGGGCTGACACATGCGAGGGCTGTAATGTGTGAGACATGGATGGTGCTTGTGTGTGTAGCCTTGCATGCCAAATGCAGTTGTGTGGGCACACATGTTTGGATGAATGTGTATGTAAGTAGACATGTCCGTGATGTCACGCATGTATGTTGTTTTCGGCTGCATGTATCAGCACTGTGTACATGTGCATGTGTGTGTATTTGACAAGGGTGCAACAGTGATGCAACATGGATGCATGTGACAGCGGTATGTGGAAGCCTGATTGGCAGATGTGACATGGATGCCCGTCTGAACAGTGCGACACTTGGCAGAGGTGTACACATGCATGCAAGTGTGGTGGTGTGTGTACATGTGTGGTGCACTTCCTGTGTTGCATGTGATGTCTGGCTCACCTTTGGCTGCTCATGCTGTTGTATGTGTATGGATGGTGGTGGCAGTTGCGATATGGCTGTGGTATGGCTCATGTGTGCGAGTTGTAATGACATGTGTGTTGGGGATTGTGATGACATGTCTGAGGTTTGCCAATGCCACTCATGTACAACTGTCATGTGTGTATGTGTCCATTGTACAGTGCCCTGATGCCTGTGTTTTGTTTCTCCCTGTCTGCAGCGTCAACTGATGAAGAGGGCGGAGAAGGTGCTGTGGAGCACAGCGGCGGGGATCCGACCGCCAGCCGGAGACGCAAGGCCCGGCTCCCCTCCCAGGTTGTCATCTCGTCGGGGAGTGAGGAGTCCGGTGCCGCGTCCCAGGCCGCAGCTGCCGGGGGGAGGTCCAAGAGGCGGAGGTTGGAGTTGGACTCCTCGGCAGCAGAAGGGGCAGCTGGGACCCCACAGGGCCCAACAGGGGAAGATGGCACGGAGTCATCCAGGTTGGTGGGGGGTTTGGTGGAGGAGGAGGCCGTGCAAGCACCAGAGACGGGGTCTGGAGGTGGGGATCCCACTGGTGCTAGTGGTGCAGTGCAGGACCAGGGACAGGAGGCAGCACAGGCCGCCGCGGAGGTGCCTGTGTGCAATCCTGTCCCCGATCCTGTCCCTGCATCATCTTGCACCAGCAGGGATGCCTACGTCCAGACCCGTTTTCAGGCAGGGGATGAGCTCACGTCAACTGGCCTTCCTCTGCCTGCGGACGTGGCTATCCAGGTCCGGGTTGAGCCTGTCCTGGCTGGTGTGGCGTTGCGTCAACGGGCCATGCGAGGTGACCTGCAGTCTTTTCATGAAGAGACTGCGAGTCATCTCGAATGGCTCGTTGACCACGTCAGCCTGCTGGGACAGGTCACCCAGGCCGGATTCCTCCGTCTGATGGGGCTTGCTCCGACCCCCTCCTCAACTGGACCCCCTACGCGCCAGTCGTCCTCTGTGCCATCTTCCCACCCATCAGTCATCTGGGTGCCCTGTGGAGCTGCCTCTGACGGTGCGGCCAGGCTGGTGGAGGAGGCATCCCTGCCACAGACGGGAGTCGGACGTCCAGCAGGGGTGGCCACATCAACAACTGCACCCCAGCCGGCGGAGGATGTGCAGGCAGAAGGAGGCAGTGCACGGGCAGAGGCACAGCAGCAGCAGCAACGTGGTGGGAGCAATGAAGGCTCGGGGCCTTCGACATCGGAGGGGCAGGCATCGGCCGGAGGGCAGGAGGACCCAGGACAGAGAGTGTCTTCCGCGTGGCAGCGGTTGGGCCACGCCATAGATGCGGAGCGGCAGCGGGCGGAAGAGGCACGGCTTACAATGGTCAGGGCGGAGAACTCCATGCGGAGGGCCCTGAGGCGGGCCGAGTGCCTCGAGGCAATCCGCAGGGGTTTGGAGGTGGAGACGTCGGCGGCCCTGCGCACCCTCGGGGCCATGGAGGAGGACCGCCTCCGGTACATTGAGGAGGAGTTCGATGATGCCCTGGCCCGGAACATCCACAAGTGAGCCGTGAAACTAGCCCGCTGCCCTTGTACATAGTTTCTAGGTAGTGTTAGGTTTCATTTTTGTTTTTATTTTATTTGGACCTTTCGGACATTGGCCACATTTTTGTATATAGTTTATTTTATTAGTTAGTGTAGTTAGATAGGTTTCCTTTATTTTGTTGGGATAATGGACCCTGGATTGTTCCCATGTACATAGTTGACAGTTGGATTGTATTTTTCTTTCTATTTTTGACCATGGAGCAATGGCTTTCTTTTTTATTTCCCATTGGATTTTGTTTTGTGGACATTGACTTTGGACATTACTTTGGATTTTTATTTTTGGTTTTGCTTTTTTTGACGGACATGCTTCTTTTCATTTTTGTACATTCACGTTTCTGTTTCTTCATTTTTTATTCTATTGATGTTTCCTTTAATACATATTATTTTTAGTGAACTTCAATGTGTGGTATCTCATTGGTTTCATGCATTTTATGATATGTGTTTTGAGATTCACTGACACCCACTGGGTGTATGTGAGGGAAATGTGTTTGTTTCTGTCATGATCTCTGCTTCCAAAAGGTCAGGGTTTTCCCAACTCCCTTGGAAGCAGATCCATAACCCAGGTTCCGAGTGCCAACCAGTCCCAATTGGGACCTTTTGGACCCAGTCCTGGCGCCAGTGGCACCAGGCTCATAAATATGCCCAGTCCCAGCGCTGGAAGCGCTGGGCTCATAATGCTTGGGTGGACTTACCTGCAGCAGACCATGCTGCTTACTTGCCTGCCAGTTGAGCCTCTGATCCTCTTCTGTTTGGAACTACTTTTCCTGTTGGGTGGGGCAGGAGCCACTCCCTAGATTCAGAACACTGGAACTCTTCTGGAAAGCAGGAACTCTTTTCTTACTTAGGCGTGGCTGTGGAAGGAGACACCTAAGCACTACAGGAGGCTATTTAAACCACACCCGATGGATGAATCTTGCTTTGCGTTATTCTGCATCCTCTGCAGCAGAACGCTCATCGTGTCTTCTGCATCTGATCCTGGGCCTAAGGAAAAAGGCTTACCATCCTAAATCCAGTCTTCAGCAACACCTATAAAGACAAGAAAGAACAGGTTAGCATTACGGTCTTCAGTGACAGCTCTTCACTTACCTGGTCCATCGGCTGTCACCAACGCCTCGCGCTGCATTCCGGCATCTGAAAGACAAAGGCTTACCTACTCTTCGTGCGCTCCGGAGGTCTTCACACTGCATTCCGGCATCTGAAAGACAAAGGCTTACCTACTCTTCGTGCGCTCCGGAGGTCTTCACACTGCATTCCGGCATCTGAAAGACAAAAGCTTACCAACTCTTCGCACGTTCCGGAGGCCTTCGGCGCTGCATCCCGCATCTGAAAGACAAAACAAGGTGCGTTTAAAGACATTGGGGAACTTTAATACTCACGTGCCATTACTCCTTTCCACATCTAACCCAGTGGGTATTCCGGCACCCTGCAGCCGCTCCGAACTTGTACCTGCAAAATAAAAAGACAGTTAGAGCGCATCGTGAAGCAGGCAACAAGCGCTTACTTACGTGCTTCCAGGCGCTTCTATTCATCACACGGGCTCCATCTTCAACTCACTTCAGCCCGTCATCCGCCATCGCCGGAAGCCTGCAAAACAAGAAACATCATTACTAAAGACTTTAAAGACATTAGAATTACTCGAAACTTACCGTTCGTGCAGTAAACGACTGACAGCTGTCCTCTGAAGTCAAGAGGCCTGCTCCCCTTATCCAGTGAAGAAACTGGTTACAGCACCCTGCCCCGAGGCTGATGGAGAGCACGGCGTTCACTTACCTAAGGTGAGAGCGTTAACCTTTGGGGTTCTACAGGAGAAGAGAAAGGGAAGAAGAGAGAGACATTCAATAACCCAGTTCCTTAATCCCATATTTTCTATCTGCAGACATCTTACCCTTCGAGTCAGACATACAGTGCACAGAGGTCCAGCCCAAAGAGCCAGCCGTGTGTTACACATCACCTTTGAAGATACGGTATACGCCCAGTCAAGACCGGCGCCTCTACGGGAATCAGGTGAGCGTTACAGAACGCAAAGCCTACCACAAAACTCCCGTCCAGGCGCTATGGAAACCTCGGATACCGACCAGTTAGCCCAGTTACTTGGAGAACTAAGGGCAGAAGTGCATGCAGCCCGTCAGGAAACAAACGCTCTAAGAAGGGAGCTGATTATTTCCAAGGAGCGAACAGATGATCTCGCTAGACAATTGCTACAGTCACAAGCCGGACAGACTTCGTTACCCGCATCTGGGGGAAATCTTCCTTCTACATCCTCTATGAATCCAGTGCAGATCAACCTACCTGGGAATGTACCTCTGGCTCCGCCCGAACGATTTTCTGGTGACCCAAAGAGGTTTGCAGTATTTATCAATCAGTGCCGGTTGCATTTCTTATGCCGGCCAGCAGCCTTTCCAACTGATCAAGCTAAAGTAGCTTTCGTGCTTTCGTACCTTAGTGGCAATGCGGCAGACTGGTCGATCCCTCTAGTAAATCAAGATGATCCGGTCCTCCATGATTTTCAAGCTTTTCAGCTCAGTATGGAAAAACTGTTCGCAAGACATTCACAGGGGCAGGCCTTGGACAATGAGCTTCTTTCGTTGCGACAAGGTAATCAAGACCTTTTGGCTTATATTGCGTCTTTCAACAGACTGATAGTGGAAACTCAATGGCCTGAGGACAAAAGGATTACACTGTTTTATAGAGGTCTACGTGGAGAGCTCAAAGATGTGTTAGCCCAAGTAGTGAATCCCCCACAAGATTGTTCGGACTATATAGACTTAGTCGTTCAAATAGATCACAAACTGCAGAACAGGAAGGCCGATCGTTCCAAGTTTGATGCTCGAGTATTTTCCAAACCGCCAACTCCTTCCAAAGGAGTAGACTCCGGGGAAACCATGCAAATAGGGGGTCTGAAAGGTCCTCTAACACAAAAGGAGCGGGAAAGGAGAAAACAGTTGCAATTATGCCTCTATTGCGGAAACTCAGGGCACTTTCTTCGAGACTGTCCGGTGAAACCTGCCAAGAAGGCAGTAGGAGCTGCAGTTACCAAAGTTACAAACTCTGAGCAGGGAAACGACCTCGCCCGACAAGAATAGAGGTCCTCTTGCCGAGCGTGAAAACCAGTTCCGTGACCTCGCATTTCGTGATACCTATGGTCCTCATTAGCCCTGATAATCCGGATCGATTACATGCAATTGAAGCTTACGTCGACAGCGGTGCCATCGGCAATTATGTGGATCATGAAATGGTTTTGAGGATGAATCTAACTCTTTGTCCCAAGGCTGTAAAGGACGTCATTACTACGGTGGATGGTACGGAGATAGCCTCCGGGCCAGTAACGCATACCACTCAAGAGGTGACGCTAGTAAGTCAAGATGGACACCATGAGAAGATCGTGTTCGATGTAATCAAGGCCCCTCAGTTTCAGATTATTCTAGGAATACCTTGGTTAGAGAAACACAATCCTCTGATCGATTGGCGAGCAAGAACGGTCCAGTTTCCAGAATGTGTCTCTACTTGTCACCCTCCACCTGGTGTTGCACTGGCAGCAATTTCTTCAGAGACTCCCCAGTTACCTCCCGAATACCTAGAATACCAAGATGTTTTCCGGAAGGATCAGGCTAACTCTCTACCTCCTCATAGGTCTTATGACTGCCAGATAGACCTGATACCTGGATCTACTCCTCCTTGTAGTAGAATTTATGCCCTCACCGAGCCTGAGAACCTTCACCTTCGACAATACCTGGATCAATACCTGGCAAATGGGTTTATTCGTCCTTCCAAGTCCCCTGCTTCTTCAGCTTTGTTCTTCGTTCCAAAAAAGGAAGGAGACCTTAGAACTTGTATAGATTATCGCTCCCTGAACCAGATCACCGTTAAGAATAGATATCCGTTACCTTTGATCCCTGAACTCCTGGACCAAGTCAGAAAAGCATGCATATATACAAAGCTGGATCTTAGAGGAGCTTACCACTTGGTACGAGTAAAAGAGGGCGATGAATGGAAGACGGCCTTCCGTACCAAGTATGGGCTATTTGAATATCAGGTCATGCCCTTCGGACTTTGCAATGCCCCGGCCGCCTTTCAATATTTTATGAACGATGTCCTCAGAGAGCTCATAGATGTGTGTGTTGTTGTTTACATTGACGACATCCTCGTTTATTCTTCATCGTAATCTGAACATCGGAAACACGTGAAAATGGTCCTCGAAAGATTGCGTCAACACAAACTTTTCGCTAAGTTGGAAAAATGTGTTTTCAACGTGACTGAAGTTGAATTCTTGGGATTCATATTATCACCTGGCGGAGTGCGTATGGATTCAAAGAAGGTCGATGCAGTTCTCAAATGGCCATCACCATCCTCCGTAAAAGGTGTGCAAAGCATGTTAGGCTTCGCTAACTTTTACCGCAGGTTTATCCCCGAATTCTCTCGAATAGTCCAGCCCATCACTGCCTTGTTAAAGAAAAACAAACGTTTTGAATGGTCTACCGAGGCGGAACAAGCTTTCCAGGATTTGAAGACTAAATTCATCTCTGCACCAATCTTAAAACACCCTCGCCCCAAACTCCCCTACATCGTGGAAACTGATGCTTCAAGTCTTGCCATGGGGGCAGTTCTATCACAAAAGGACCCGGTAACCAATCAGTTGCATCCCGTGGCATTTTGGTCCCGCAAATTCTCGCCTCCTGAAATCAATTACACGATTACTGACAAGGAACTTCTGGCTATCAAGTCTGCCTTTAAGGCTTGGCGGCATTATCTGCTGGGGGCCCGACACACCGTTACTGTGATTACGGATCACCGAAACCTGCAATATTTGAAAACCGCAAAAGCCCAATCCTCTAGACAACTCCGTTGGGCATTATTCTTTGCCGAGTTTGACTTCATAATTACCTATCGACCTGGTACAAAGAACGGTAAAGCTGATGCCCTTTCTCGGATGGGAGTGGAAGAACACTTGATCAACCCTAAACCTGTACCAATCATTCCCGAACAAAGAATTCTGTGTGTAATCGCCACAGAATCCATAGAGGAAGTTAAGGATAAAGCCAGGCAACTTGTAACTCCAGCAGACATACAGAATTGGCATCTGCAGGGAAAGGACTTTGCAGTAAAGGACAACTTATTGTATTTCCAAGAACGATTATACCTACCCAGCACAGATTTACAGAAAAAAGTAATCTCTTGTTATCACGATTCTTTAATGGAAGGACATCCCGGTATGGCCAAGACCTCAGAAAAGATCAAGCGCTACTTCTGGTGGCCGTCTTGGAAAAAAGATATCAGAGACTTTATAATGTCCTGTGGAGTATGCGCCCAAAACAAGAGTCAAAAGGAAAGACCAGCAGGCCTCTTACGCCCTATTGACATCCCACCTCGCCCTTGGCATACGCTTTCTATGGACTTCATCACCGATCTACCTCCATGCTCCGGATACAATACGATTCTAGTAATCGTGGACTTATTCTCCAAGATGGCGCATTTCATTCCGCTCAAAGGCTTGCCAACAGCAGCAACTCTGGCCCGAGAATTTCTCGAAAACATCGTCCGACTGCACGGTTTTCCTTCGGTTCTAATTTCGGATCGAGGTAGTCAATTTATTTCTCATTTTTGGCGAAGTTGCTGTCGGTCGGCTCAAATTGATGTGAGACTATCGACCAGTCACCACCCTCAGACCGACGGACAAACCGAGAGGACCAATCAAACTCTGGAACAGTATTTACGCTGCATGCTGCAACAAACTGAAAAAACTTGGAAAGACATCCTTTGGATAGCCGAATATGCCTACAATAATTCTGTCCATTCGGGAACTGGGAAAACCCCGTTTTTTCTTTTGTACGGCAGTCACCCTCGAACCTCGGAGTTGGATCCCCTCCAAGATATTGAAACACCAGCAGTAGACTACCTGCATTCTACAATCACCCAAGCCTTTAAGGAAGCTGTTTCTCACCTTCAAAGGGCTAAAGAACAATACAAGAAAGGAGCAGATCAACATCGGAAGGAAGCCCCTCAATATCAAGTAGGGGATCAAGTCTGGTTATCCACCAAATATCTACCTCTAAAAGGGCCACGCACATTCAACCCAAGATATCTTGGTCCATATTCCATCACTACCATAGTAAACCCAGTAGCGGTCAAGTTGGACTTGCCCCCGCACATGAAGATACATCCGGTCTTCCACGTCTCTCTATTAAAACCCGTGCAACCTCAAACCCGACTAACTAAATCTCCAAAACCTATCCTAGTTGATGGAGAACTCGAGTTTGAAGTCAAAAGCATTCTGGACTCCAAGATCTCCAAATCTAAACTATTTTACCTAATTGACTGGAAAGGCTACGTCCCCCAAGAGAGATCCTGGGAACCTGCTGAATATGTCCATGCTCCTCGCCTAATCAAAAGATTTCACCGAACATTTCCTGACAAGCCAAAAACCCCCGGAGAAGCTCGGTTTGGGAGGGGCCTTGAGGGGGGGTACTGTCATGATCTCTGCTTCCAAAAGGTCAGGGTTTTCCCAACTCCCTTGGAAGCAGATCCATAACCCAGGTTCCGAGTACCAACCAGTCCCAATTGGGACCTTTTGGACCCAGTCCTGGCGCCAGTGGCACCAGGCTCATAAATATGCCCAGTCCCAGCGCTGGAAGCGCCGGGCTCATAATGCTTGGGTGGACTTACCTGCAGCAGACCATGCTGCTTACTTGCCTGCCAGTTGAGCCTCTGATCCTCTTCTGTTTGGAACTACTTTTCCTGTTGGGTGGGGCAGGAGCCACTCCCTAGATTCAGAACACTGGAACTCTTCTGGAAAGCAGGAACACTTTTCTTACCTAGGCGTGGCTGTGGAAGGAGACACCTAAGCACTACAGGAGGCTATTTAAACCACACCCGATGGATGAATCTTGCTTTGCGTTATTCTGCATCCTCTGCAGCAGAACGCTCATCGTGTCTTCTGCATCTGATCCTGGGCCTAAGGAAAAAGGCTTACCATCCTGAATCCAGTCTTCAGCAACACCTATAAAGACAAGAAAGAACAGGTTAGCATTACGGTCTTCAGTGACAGCTCTTCACTTACCTGGTCCATCGGCTGTCACCAACGCCTCGCGCTGCATTCCGGCATCTGAAAGACAAAGGCTTACCTACTCTTCGTGCGCTCCGGAGGTCTTCACACTGCATTCCGGCATCTGAAAGACAAAGGCTTACCTACTCTTTTTGCGCTCCGGAGGTCTTCACACTGCATTCCGGCATCTGAAAGACAAAAGCTTACCAACTCTTCGCACGCTCCGGAGGCCTTCGGCGCTGCATCCCGCATCTGAAAGACAAAACAAGGTGCGTTTAAAGACATTGGGGAACTTTAATACTCACGTGCCATTACTCCTTTCCACATCTAACCCAGTGGGTATTCCGGCACCCTGCAGCCGCTCCGAACTTGTACCTGCAAAATAAAAAGACAGTTAGAGCGCATCGTGAAGCAGGCAACAAGCGCTTACTTACGTGCTTCCAGGCGCTTCTATTCATCACACGGGCTCCATCTTCAACTCACTTCAGCCCGTCATCCGCCATCGCCGGAACCCTGCAAAACAAGAAACATCATTACTAAAGACTTTAAAGACATTAGAATTACTCGAAACTTACCGTTCGTGCAGTAAACGACGGACAGCAGTCCTCTGAAGTCAAGAGGCCTGCTCCCCTTATCCAGTGAAGAAACTGGTTACAGCACCCTGCCCCGAGGCAGATGGAGAGCACGGCGTTCACTTACCTAAGGTGAGAGCGTTAACCTTTGGGGTTCTACAGGAGAAGAGAAAGGGAAGAAGAGAGAGACATTCAATAACCCAGTTCCTTAATCCCATATTTTCTATCTGCAGACATCTTACCCTTCGAGTCAGACATACAGTGCACAGAGGTCCAGCCCAAAGAGCCAGCCGTGTGTTACACATCACCTTTGAAGATACGGTATACGCCCAGTCAAGACCGGCGCCTCTACGGGAATCAGGTGAGCGTTACAGTTTCGGAACTTGCAATTGGTGTTCTGTGATGTAATTGCAAATTATGAGTGGGTGGATGCAATACTCGGGTGGTGTTTTGCATTTGGAGGCTGACCATAGGGACCAGGGATCTAGATTGTGATGACATGTTGGCTGGGGAACATGAGTTGCACATGGGTGGGGGCCTGGTGGAGGCTGCCCCTGCACTGCTGGGGGTGGGGGTGATGGGAGACATGAGTTGGACATGAGTGGGGGCCTGGTGGAGGCTGCCCCTGCACTGCTGGGGGTGGGGGTGATGGGAGACATGAGTTGGACATGAGTGGGGGCCTGGTGGAGGCTGCCCCTGCACTGCTGGGGGGTGGGGGTGGTGGGAGACATGGGTCGGGGCCTGGTGGCTGGGGGGTTGGGGGTGGTGGGAGACATGGGTGGGGGCCTGGTGGAGGCTGCCCCTGCACTGCTGGGGGGTGGGGGTGGTGGGAGACATGGGTGGGGGCCTGGTGGTGGGTGCCCCTGCACTGCTGGAGGGTGGGGGTGGTGGGAGACATGGGTGGGGACCTGGTGGAGGCTGCCCCTGCACTGCTTGGGTGTGGGGGTGGTGGTAGACATGGGTGGGGGCCTGGTGGAGGCTGCCCCTGCACTGCTGGGGGGTGGGGGTGATGGGAGACATGAGTGGGGACCTGGTGGAGGCTGCCCCTGGTGGCTGGGGGGTGGGGGTGCAGGGAGACATGAGTGGGGGCCTGGTGGAGGCTGCCCCTGGTGGCTTGGGGGTGGGGGTGCAGGGAGACATGAGTGGGGGCCTGTTGGAGGCTGCCCCTGCACTGCTGGGGGTGGGGGTGATGGGAGACATGAGTTGGACATGAGTGGGGGCCTGGTGGAGGCTGCCCCTGCACTGCTGGGGGGTGGGGGTGGTGGGAGACATGGGTCGGGGCCTGGTGGCTGGGGGGTTGGGGGTGGTGGGAGACATGGGTGGGGGCCTGGTGGAGGCTGCCCCTGCACTGCTGGGGGGTGGGGGTGGTGGGAGACATGGGTGGGGGCCTGGTGGTGGGTGCCCCTGCACTGCTGGAGGGTGGGGGTGGTGGGAGACATGGGTGGGGACCTGGTGGAGGCTGCCCCTGCACTGCTTGGGTGTGGGGGTGGTGGTAGACATGGGTGGGGGCCTGGTGGAGGCTGCCCCTGCACTGCTGGGGGGTGGGGGTGATGGGAGACATGAGTGGGGACCTGGTGGAGGCTGCCCCTGGTGGCTGGGGGGTGGGGGTGCAGGGAGACATGAGTGGGGGCCTGGTGGAGGCTGCCCCTGGTGGCTTGGGGGTGGGGGTGCAGGGAGACATGAGTGGGGGCCTGTTGGAGGCTGCCCCTGCACTGCTGGGGGTGGGGGTGATGGGAGACATGAGTTGGACATGAGTGGGGGCCTGGTGGAGGCTGCCCCTGCACTGCTGGGGGGTGGGGGTGGTGGGAGACATGGGTGGGGACCTGGTGGAGGCTGCCCCTGCACTGCTTGGGTGTGGGGGTGGTGGTAGACATGGGTGGGGGCCTGGTGGAGGCTGCCCCTGCACTGCTGGGGGGTGGGGGTGATGGGAGACATGAGTGGGGACCTGGTGGAGGCTGCCCCTGGTGGCTGGGGGGTGGGGGTGCAGGGAGACATGAGTGGGGGCCTGGTGGAGGCTGCCCCTGGTGGCTTGGGGGTGGGGGTGCAGGGAGACATGAGTGGGGGCCTGTTGGAGGCTGCCCCTGCACTGCTGGGGGTGGGGGTGATGGGAGACATGAGTTGGACATGAGTGGGGGCCTGGTGGAGGCTGCCCCTGCACTGCTGGGGGGTGGGGGTGCAGGGAGACATGAGTGGGGGCCTGGTGGAGGCTGCCCCTGCACTGCTGGGGGTGGGGGTGGTGGGAGACATGGGTGGGGGCCTGGTGGAGGCTGCCCCTGCACTGCTGGGGGTGGGGGTGGTGGGAGACATGGGTGGGGTCTGCTGGCAGGTGCCCCACAGTGCTGGGGGGTGGGGGTGGTGGGAGACATGGGTGGGGGCCTGGTGGAGGCTGCCCCTGCACTGCTGGGGGGTGGGGGTGGTAGGAGACATGGGTGGGGGCCTGGTGGAGGCTGCCCCTGCACTGCTGGGGGGTGGGGGTGGTAGGAGACATGGGTGGGGGCCTGGTGGAGGCTGCCCCTGCACTGCTGGGGGGTGGGGGTGGTGGGAGACATGGGTGGGGGCCTGGTGGTGGGTGCCCCTGCACTGCTGGGGGGTGGGGGTGGTGGGAGACATGGGTGGGGACCTGGTGGAGGCTGCCCCTGCACTGCTGGGGTGTGGGGGTGGTGGTAGACATGGGTGGGGACCTGGTGGAGGCTGCCCCTGCACTGCTGGGGGTGGGGGTGATGGGAGACATGAGTTGGACATGAGTGGGGGCCTGGTGGAGGCTGCCCCTGCACTGCTGGGGGGTGGGGGTGCAGGGAGACATGAGTGGGGGCCTGGTGGAGGCTGCCCCTGGTGGCTGGGGGGTGGGGGTGGTGGGAGACATGGGTGGGGGCCTGGTGGAGGCTGCCCCTGCACTGCTGGGGGTGGGGGTGATGGGAGACATGAGTTGGACATGAGTGGGGGCCTGGTGGAGGCTGCCCCTGCACTGCTGGGGGGCGGGGGTGCAGGGAGACATGAGTGGGGGCCTGGTGGAGGCTGCCCCTGCACTCCTGGGGGGGTGGGGGTGGTTGGAGACATGAGTGGGGGCCTGGTGGAGGCTGCCCCTGCACTCCTCGGGGGGTGGGGGTGGTGGGAGACATGGGTGGGGGCCTGGTGGAGGCTGCCCCTGCACTCCTGGGGGGGTGGGGGTGGTGGGAGACATGAGTGGGGGCCTGGTGGAGGCTGCCCCTGCACTGCTGGGGGGTGGGGGTGGTGGGAGACATGGGTGGGGGCCTGGTGGAGGCTGCCCCTGGTGGCTGGGGGGTGGAGGTGGTGGGAGACATGGGTGGGGTCTGGTGGCAGGTGCCCCTAAGTGCTGGGGGTTGGGGGTGGTAGGAGACATGGGTGGGGGCCTGGTGGAGGCTGCCCCTGCCCTGGTGGGGGGTGGGGGTGGTGGGAGCCATGGGTGGGGGCCTGGTGGAGGCTGCCCCTGCACTGCTGGGGGGTGGGGGTGGTGGGAGACATGGGTGGGGGCCTGGTGGTGGGTGCCCCTGCACTGCTGGGGGGTGGGGGAGGTGGGAGACATGGGTGGGGACCTGGTGGAGGCTGCCCCTGCACTGCTGGGGTGTGGTGGTGGTGGTAGACATGGGTGGGGACCTACCTGGTGGAGGCTGCCCCTGCACTGCTGGGGGTGGGGGTGATGGGAGACATGAGTTGGACATGAGTGGGGGCCTGGTGGAGGCTGCCCCTGCACTGCTGGGGGGTGGGGGTGCAGGGAGACATGAGTGGGGGCCTGGTGGAGGCTGCCCCTGGTGGCTGGGGGGTGGGGATGGTGGGAGACATGGGTGGGGACCTGGTGGAGGCTGCCCCTGCACTGCTGGGGGTTGGGGTGGTGGGAGACATGGGTGGGGGCCTGGTGGAGGCTGCCCCTGCACTGCTCGGAGGTGGGGGTGCAGGGAGACATGAGTGGGGGCCTGGTGGAGGCTGCCCCTGCACTGCTGGGGGTGGGGGTGGTGGGAGACATGGGTGGGGGCCTGGTGGAGGCTGCCCCTGCACTGCTGGGGGTGGGGGTGGTGGGAGACATGGGTGGGGGCCTGGTGGAGGCTGCCCCTTGTGGCTGGGGGGTGGAGGTGGTGGGAGACATGGGTGGGGTCTGCTGGCAGGTGCCCCACAGTGCTGGGGGGTGGGGGTGGTGGGAGACATGGGTGGGGGCCTGGTGGAGGCTGCCCCTGCACTGCTGGGGGGTGGGGGTGGTAGGAGACATGGGTGGGGGCCTGGTGGAGGCTGCCCCTGCACTGCTGGGGGGTGGGGGTGGTGGGAAACATGGGTGGGGGCCTGGTGGTGGGTGCCCCTGCACTGCTGGGGGGTGGGGGTGGTGGGAGACATGGGTGGGGACCTGGTGGAGGCTGCCCCTGCACTGCTGGGGTGTGGTGGTGGTGGTAGACATGGGTGGGGACCTGGTGGAGGCTGCCCCTGCACTGCTGGGGGTGGGGGTGATGGGAGACATGAGTTGGACATGAGTGGGGGCCTGGTGGAGGCTGCCCCTGCACTGCTGGGGGGTGGGGGTGCAGGGAGACATGAGTGGGGGCCTGGTGGAGGCTGCCCCTGGTGGCTGGGGGGTGGGGGTGGTGGGAGACATGGGTGGGGGCCTGGTGGAGGCTGCCCCTGCACTGCTGGGGGTGGGGGTGATGGGAGACATGAGTTGGACATGAGTGGGGGCCTGGTGGAGGCTGCCCCTGCACTGCTGGGGGGTGGGGGTGCAGGGAGACATGAGTGGGGGCCTGGTGGAGGCTGCCCCTGCACTCCTGGGGGGGTGGGGGGAGACAAGGGTGGGGGCCTGGTGGAGGCTGCCCCTGCACTCCTCGGGGGTGGGGGTGCAGGGAGACATGAGTGGGGGCCTGGTGGAGGCTGCCCCTGCACTGCTGGGGGGTGGGGGTGGTGGGAGACATGGGTGGGGGCCTGGTGGAGGCTGCCCCTGGTGGCTGGGGGGTGGAGGTGGTGGGAGACATGGGTGGGGTCTGCTGGCAGGTGCCCCACAGTGCTGGGGGTTGGGGGTGGTAGGAGACATGGGTGGGGGCCTGGTGGAGGCTGCCCCTGCACTGCTGGGGGGTGGGGGTGGTGGGAGACATGGGTGGGGGCCTGGTGGAGGCTGCCCCTGCACTGCTGGGGGGTGGGGGTGGTGGGAGACATGGGTGGGGGCCTGGTGGTGGGTGCCCCTGCACTGCTGGGGGGTGGGGGTGGTGGGAGACATGGGTGGGGACCTGGTGGAGGCTGCCCCTGCACTGCTGGGGTGTGGTGGTGGTGGTAGACATGGGTGGGGACCTGGTGGAGGCTGCCCCTGCACTGCTGGGGGTGGGGGTGATGGGAGACATGAGTTGGACATGAGTGGGGGCCTGGTGGAGGCTGCCCCTGCACTGCTGGGGGGTGGGGGTGCAGGGAGACATGAGTGGGGGCCTGGTGGAGGCTGCCCCTGGTGGCTGGGGGGTGGGGGTGGTGGGAGACATGGGTGGGGGCCTGGTGGAGGCTGCCCCTGCACTGCTGGGGGTGGGGGTGATGGGAGACATGAGTTGGACATGAGTGGGGGCCTGGTGGAGGCTGCCCCTGCACTGCTGGGGGGTGGGGGTGCAGGGAGACATGAGTGGGGGCCTGGTGGAGGCTGCCCCTGCACTCCTGGGGGGGTGGGGGTGGTGGGAGACATGGGTGGGGGCCTGGTGGAGGCTGCCCCTGCACTCCTCGGGGGTGGGGGTGCAGGGAGACATGAGTGGGGGCCTGGTGGAGGCTGCCCCTGCACTGCTGGGGGGTGGGGGTGGTGGGAGACATGGGTGGGGGCCTGGTGGAGGCTGCCCCTGGTGGCTGGGGGGTGGAGGTGGTGGGAGACATGGGTGGGGTCTGCTGGCAGGTGCCCCACAGTGCTGGGGGTTGGGGGTGGTAGGAGACATGGGTGGGGGCCTGGTGGAGGCTGCCCCTGCACTGCTGGGGGGTGGGGGTGGTGGGAGACATGGGTGGGGGCCTGGTGGAGGCTGCCCCTGCACTGCTGGGGGGTGGGGGTGGTGGGAGACATGGGTGGGGGCCTGGTGGTGGGTGCCCCTGCACTGCTGGGGGGTGGGGGTGGTGGGAGACATGGGTGGGGACCTGGTGGAGGCTGCCCCTGCACTGCTGGGGTGTGGTGGTGGTGGTAGACATGGGTGGGGACCTGGTGGAGGCTGCCCCTGCACTGCTGGGGGTGGGGGTGATGGGAGACATGAGTTGGACATGAGTGGGGGCCTGGTGGAGGCTGCCCCTGCACTGCTGGGGGGTGGGGGTGCAGGGAGACATGAGTGGGGGCCTGGTGGAGGCTGCCCCTGGTGGCTGGGGGGTGGGCGTGGTGGGAGACATGGGTGGGGGCCTGGTGGAGGCTGACCCTGCACTGCTGGGGGGTGGGGGTGGTGGGAGACATGGGTGGGGGCCTGGTGGTGGGTGCCCCTGCACTGCTGGGGGGTGGGGGTGGTGGGAGACATGGGTGGGGACCTGGTGGAGGCTGCCCCTGCACTGCTGGGGTGTGGGGGTGGTGGTAGACATGGGTGGGGGCCTGGTGGAGGCTGCCCCTGCACTGCTGGGGGGTGGGGGTGATGGGAGACATGAGTGGGGACCTGGTGGAGGCTGCCCCTGGTGGCTGGGGGGTGGGGGTGCAGGGAGACATGAGTGGGGGCCTGGTGGAGGCTGCCCCTGCACTGCTGGGGGTGGGGGTGATGGGAGACATGAGTTGGACATGAGTGGGGGCCTGGTGGAGGCTGCCCCTGCACTGCTGGGGGTTAGTGGGAGACATGGGTGGGGGCCTGTGGAGGGTGCCCCTGGTGGTTGGGGGTGCAGGGGGACATGCGTTGGTGGGCAGTAGTGCAAGTTGACATGTGGGTTGGCTGGTGGGCATGGCCATGGTGGATGGGGTGCCTGCATGACATGTGCTGGGTAGGCCCCTGTGGTGTGAGCCACCTGCACGGGCCGTGGAGGGTGTAGAGGGAACACCTGGGAGGACCCACACGTGCAATTCACGTGTGCTGCTCCCCGCGCACCCCTGTAATACACGTACCCTGATGATATCGCGTGTAGAACTTCCCGCGCACCCCTGTAATACACGTACCCTGATGGAATTGCGTGTGGAACTTCCCGCGCACCCCTGGAATACACGTACCCTGCTGATGTTGCGTGGGATACTTCCCCCGCACCCTGAAATACACGTACCCTGATGAGATTGCGTGTGTGACTTCCCGCGCACCCCAGAAATACATGTACCCTGCTCAATCACGTGTGTAACTTCCCGCGCACCCCCGAAATACACGTACCCCGCTCAATCGCGTGTGTAACTACCCACGCACCCCCGATATACACGTACCCCGCTCAATCGCGTGTGTAATTTCCCGCGCACCCCCGAAATACACGTACCCCGCTCAATCGCGTGTGTAACTTCCCGCGCACCCCCGAAATACACGTACCCTGCTCAATCGCGTGTGTAACTTCCCGCGCACCCCCGAAATACACGTACCCCGCTCAATCGTTTGTGTAACTACCCGCGCACCCCCGATATGCACGTACCCCGCTCAATCGCGTGTGTAACTTCCTGCGCACCCCCGAAATACACGTACCCCGCTCAATCGCGTGTGTCACTTCTCGCACGCCCCCGAAATACACATACCCCGTTCGATCACGTGTGTTGCTTCCCGCGCACCCCCGCAATACACGTGCCCCGCTCGCACAGGCCCAATTGCTGTATGTTGCCACTTTTGTGATGCGCTGGGACTCTACCGCCTGCCTTCGTGTGGCGGACGTGTTTCAGCTTGTGCGTGTCTTTGGCTGTGCGTGGCTTTGCCCTATTCGATTCCATGAATACGTGTGGTTCGAGTGCGTGTGGGAGTTCCGTCTGCTTCCCTGCAGTACATCCCCAGTTATGCCCTTATTTTCGCACGTTGTTCCCCAATCCGTGCGTTACGCCCCGTGTCCCGCCCACTTTCTGGTTTATGCGCCGAGGTTGTGCGCTTTCACTGTGCGCGTCGCGCACGCCTTTCGGGATGTTGCAGTGACTTGTGCGCCATGCACGGGTTTGGCGCACATCCCGAGGTGAACACGCGCAGGGACTTCCATGAATCGCACGCGTGCGCGTGCGCCTGTTTTTTTCCGCTTGCGCCTGCTTGCGCCTGCTTGCGCGAAGATTTTCGGCGCACGTTTGTTCCATGAATCGGCCCCACAGTGTTCATCATTCTACCTGCGCTCTAATAGGTTTGACGGATTGCAGAATGGTATTGGGAGGAATGGTGGATGTGGTTATGCACAGTCCTGTGCAAAGAAAAACATATTTAACAGTGGATAGCATTTGCTCTTTTGGTAAGTGCCTGCTTTTCATGTGATACTGTGTGTATGTTGTCGAATGTACAGATCCAGTCCTACTCACCAAGCATCCACACGTCACAAAGGTGGCAGATGTCAGTGCCTCGAGGAATGGCGACTGTCAGAGGATGTAACGGTCATGTTTGTAGCATCACGCTCATTGATGGAATGCCAGGTCTTGTTGTGGTAAAGGTGTTCTGTTTGGCTGACTGGCTGGAGTGTTGCATCAGTGCATTGAAGGCCCCAAGGACCGTGGGCAACACGTTGTGTGTGTTGGAATGTGCAACTCTTTGCCTTGCAAGCATAGTGTGGGGTTGACATTTAGTCGCACAAGCGATTCATGATGCATTGCAGCACTTGATGTAGGCATCTGGATTATGCGGGTTGTGATGCACCCCGTGTGATTGCTGTTATTCCCTGCAATGAGCTAGTCATGAAGAAATGCAGGCCTACAAACAGTTTGACATGGAGGGGTATGGCAAGTGAGTGCGTGGTGTTGGAAATGTATTCTGGTTCCCACTCTCCCCGTCTCCAATATGCTGTGTGGTGGAAATATGAATCGGGCGTACACCTCATCAGGCATTGCAAAGATGGTAGTCCTGGTGTTGTAAACTATTGGCCGCCTCCATAGTAGTCTGGCATATGGAGTGTTAGCAGCATTGGTTCTGCCATTTTGGGTGTCTTTGCCTGTGCTTGCATGCCGCATGTTTTCTTAGACTCTGCTGTGGATAGGCGCAAAGTCTTGGAGCCTTCCCGCGTTTCCTGACAGTTTTATGGTTTTTGTGCACCCGGTCTGCTTTCACATCGATGGGTGTGGATGAGACATTGCCTTGTGCCTCGCGGGTGACTCCCATGGAACTCCACTTTACCATGATCTGAGGCTTCCTCCATGTTATGGCCCCTTCTCCCTCCTATTTTCACTTTCTTTGCTCCCTGGTTGAACTGACGTTTTTGGATGCTTTGTTTCTGTACATCTCCCATGGTGCAAAGTGCTCTTTGTCTGTGCAGTAAGGTGACTCAATATTGCACTCTGTGCCAGATGTAATTGGGCGCAAAGTCACTTTGCGGTGCGCCATACACTTTGCAAATGACGGACATGTATTTACCTATCATACTCTTCTGAATGGTCTCTGAATGTCCGTCAGTGAATTACCACTATCGTGTAACGTGTATAGATGTTTTGCATTGGTGATATTGTAGTCCCCAGCAGACACATTTAGATAGAAAATTTGTGAGAGGAGACCACAACACTAGCTCCAGCACCCAAGGAGGAGAATAGACACCCAACCCACACTAATCAATCCATCAGCATTAGCACACCTACAGAGCTTGCTAGAATAGAACAGCGATGAGCAATTAGAACACTTACAGAGCGCGTCAGAACAGCACAGGGAGCGCCTCACACAAACCTAAAACCCTGCCAGGCGTAACCCCTTGGCCCACCCTGATGGGATTGAGAGGATTGGCGAGCGCCGCACTCGGACAGAGTTCTGAATGTTAGCATGTTAAACTTCATACAACCCACTAACAAAAAACATTTCTGCAGACTTATCTCACTCAAAAATCTCACAAAACCATCTCTCACAAAACAACCCGCATGCACTTCACAACACCGCAACAAAACATAACCCGCACCAACAGCACACGAGGACTGACATCGATCCGATACTCGCACCAAAGCTCAGCACCCGGTGTATACCGAGTTATAGCTGCCAACAGAACACCACTCTTCTCACTATCCTACTCGCGCTTCACCTACTAACCCATCCCACCTTCTCGTTTGCAGATCCGTCAGAGCGCCTGCTGACCAACTCCGTTGGTGACGGTGCGCGGCACAAATACCTTTAACATTTAACATTAAACATTAAACATATAACAAATACTACACTATTCACCCTATCATTTCAGCTTATTGCCTGTTTGTACTGTTGTCATCCCCTGCCAGTCCACCCATGTGTTCTGCTCGTGAATGGACACTGGGTACCTTCTATGGTATACTATACCAATTATCTTACTGATACTAAACTTGCATCCGTGTAACAGTTGTCTTCGCACATTCTTTAGGAAGTCCGTCTGATAATGCCGGAAAATAAGCTATATATACACAGAGAATAACATAACATAACGCAACATAACTTGCCTTCACAAACTTAGCCAATCTGCACTATATACTCCATCCACAGAAGTCTCTCAATAGCCTGTCATAGACGTATTATATTCTATTGTGCATCTGTTCATTTGCGTTAATTGCTGCTTTGTTAATACAAGATGGTTAAAATGGCCACATTTGGCCTAATGTGTATGTGCACTGGTTCTGTTCCCTTCGCCCCATCTCGTCTGAATAAATTATCTACCCTGAACCTTATGCAGATGCACAGTACGGTATGGAGAGCACTCTACAAAACCCCAATAAATACATTCAGAGAAAGAGTGTCCAACAATTGGACATGGCAAGGAAGGTGCGCACACCCCTTTGTCCCATGTCTTTCAAAACCATAAAAGTTTCATGTTCACGTTCACTGAATAGGTTAATGGCACACAATAACATGGGACTGTTTTGATGCACAGGGAATGCTGGTCTGTCCTTGCTTGGCACATAAAAGACATAAAATGATCTTTGTACCAGGACTAAGAGGTCCTCTTAGGGTTGGCAAAGGAATGTTTGCCCCCGAAGTCCTCAAGAAACATGACATGTTCTTGCTAAGGTCTTTAGCTAGTATTTCACCAAATGTTTTGTCAAGTAAAACGATCAGTGCACAATTCTTAAATCTCATAAAATGGTTGTAATTGTACATTGTTCCTTGCACCTTGGTTACTTCAAATCTTGGCCTTGGGGCACCCTAGGGAAATAGCTCTGCAACAAAATCCCTGTGTCCACGTTCGCTGCAAACTTGAGCTAACTTGTTTAGCATTTCTTCTGCCTTGCCCCTCAAGGCTAACTCATGGGGTTTCGTACATTCTTAAGATGGCCTGATCAACCCACTCCTTATCGCTCTCCGGACCCATTCACTGGCAACATTGATCATGGCACATAACAACCACCCCATCACATTTCTACCGTTACTATTGTTAGCAGCTGTTCTGTCTGACCATCATAGCTACTCTAAGTTACCTACCCCATCGGTCTCATCTCCTGATCACCTGGCCCTCATGAAAAAGAACCACCCATCCAACAATCGTATTTCCCACTTAGAGAATGGCTACCAAGAAAACTTCTGATGGCACTCCGATAACAGACCAACTACCCCTTGCCTTACCTTAATGCATTTACAGCTGTTTACATTAGATGAGCTGACCAAAAACCGGCCTGCTCTGCTGCATGGCAAAAATGAACCGATTTCAGAAGTGAAGAAGTGTTAGCCCAGGCAGAAACACTTCTATTGCATTTCGGTAATGCTTGTTGCTTCATCCTACCGGTTCAAATAAAGAGAGTGGAGTGAGGCTTAAACCTGATCCAATGTCTTCTGCAGCAAGAGGCGAAGAGCAGAATATGCTGCTTACATTGCATGCATGCAGTCGCTCCCTTGCATTGTGTGAGGGTTTTCTGTGTGAGGCTCCGCTGCGAGGCATTTGTTTAGAAATGGGGGCCTGTAGAAATGTGAGCAAAATGAATGGTGTGCATGCAACTCTTTACTTAACTCATCATTCCTCAATATGCTGTAATTATACTATTTTTGCCGATGATTTCTAAGTTGTGATCTCCTACAAAAAAGAACAATTAAAACATGTGGTAAATATTATGTGACCACCCTGTAAATGTAATCCATAATTATTAAATTTACATAGTAGAATTACATTCTGGACCCGGCAGAAATGTTTAGCAGCAAACCCCAAATTATATTCAGTGATGTAAATACCATTTAAACATTTAACATTCTTGAAACAAATAAGGCATGTATGTGTATACAACGTGCCCAAACTGGATCCCAGCTCCAGACTTTTCCCATCTACATTTCTAAAGCTAGGTCCATAACAAAGTATTTTGTTGAACTGGTTTGAGGGGCTTAATCATACCCATGAATTAGCAGAGGGAGAGTTGTACAACATATGGATGAAGCGACATAACCAATTCTATCACGGGACAGTCACAGAGACATTTACAAATGAACAAAACCATTCCAGCAGGAAGTTGCTGTTACACATCTAAAGGAAGGACATATTTGACCCCATTGTGTCAGCCAATGGAAGAGATAATGCCAACCCAGTATTGCTGCCATTTTGGTGATGCTCCACCCTTGCAATGAGCCAGATTGTTTGTTTAAACACCACACTAGGATCAATCACTGCCCCTCCTACAAGTTGTATCTAGGCAACTTCCTGAGGTTGCCCTCTTATAGCAACGGCACTGCCAATCCTTAACCCTCTTTCAAGTCTCATGTCATAAGCTAAAAGGGTTGTTAAGGACCAGCTTGATTGAGTGCCATTAACATAACAGGCATATTTGTAAAGCGCATTTCACCCCTCAAGGGGCATCTTGGTGCTAATAACAGATGTTTATTGTTACCCAACATTATGGTACTCATTTTATGACCTCGGAAGGATGAAGGGCTCAGTGGACCTGCTGGGATTTGAACCTGTGACCATGAGATCACACACAGGCCCCTTTAGTGGATGCATTAGTCAACTGAGCCACAACCCGGATTAAATTAGGAAATAATAATTATTATTATTACAATACTTAGTAGCACCAGCAATATATAGAAACTTGATATCATTCGTATTGGTAAAGATAACAAAAACATAAAGGTAAACTTGTCCAAATGGAAAGTGGGCATTTTAAGACCATGCTGTCAATTTCTCTGCCAATGATCTTCTCTGTGCACCCCACGTTTGCAAAATGTCCACGCTCACTTTTGTCACAATGTTTACTAGGCCCTGCTCTCTTTAGGCACCGGGGATGTTCAGTGCGCTGACTGTGCATGATATGCCTCTCCTAAACCGGAAGGGCCAGGCTACTATGCATCTGCCTTATGCACATTGGACCATGACTCCTTGCAGAGGAATTATGTGTCACGGAAGCCGCCATTACCCCTACTCGGTCATCGAGCCATGTGGCTGTAGCTTGAAGGCCCCGAATTCCTGTCCTTCTTCTACATTATGGAAAATATATTTGAATGTATTTATGGTATTTTCCCAAAATTGACTGACGCCATGTTACACAATATTTCAATCTAGGGTAAGGGACCTGAACAAACCGTTTTCATTTTTAAGGAAAGAAAGCATTCATATTGCTAACCTTTTCAAAATTGTGGCCGCCAGTACTGTATTTGACAACACCTGCTTGTATCAAGCAAGCAGTAACATTAATTTAAGCTGTTGTTTGCTCCAGTAATAAGTTAATGCAATCTTCTGGTCCATAGAACATTAAATTCCCTAGTCCATCAATGAAACGCCCAGAAGGTCAGAACCAGTTGGCCCCTCTGTACACAAACTGATAGGTCAATGAATTGATACATCGTTTTATTAAAATGTATTTTTATTGCTACTATGCCTAGTCTGCAACCTTTGCTCAAATGACATGCGAGGATGCCTAAAAGAGATTGTCATTGTACGTTTGCGACATTTTCACGCTTCTCAATTGCATGTGTGAAAGTCCAATTTAGACCAGTGTTCATATATGTCAATCAATCATAAAGCTTTATTTTAGGTAGTATAAAAATGTCCATAGAAGCTGAGCATCATAAGTGAAAATATATTACACACATTTTGGAATTTGACAGAATGTAAAAATATAAAACACCATTCCTTATGATCTATAACATGATGTATGCCATGAACCCTGAGGCTTGGTGAAAAGTACCACCACATAAATACTATACACATTCCGTCGTTAGATAGGTGGCAATCAAATACTGCCTCCTGTTACATCCACTTATTTATATGGTGGTAAAAAAGTTTATTCTGAATACAAATTCCATCAAACTAATATTATGATAAAAATATATATTATATATATTACACAGCCTGCGGTAGTGGCTGTGTAGTAATGGTTAAGTTGCTAAACCCAAAGGAAGAAAACATTTTGGGCGGTTTATAACTTCGCTCCCCCTGTATGAATCCTCACCAAACTTTGCAAAAGAAGTATATGGCTCACACTGAATATTATTGTAAGGATTGGTGAGGTTTGGTCCAGGGGGGGCAAAGTTATAGGGGGGTCCCAACATTTCTTTTTTTCCCATAGACTGAATGGAGAAAAAATGTCTGTCGCACCTACAGCCCAAACCGCGGGATGGAGTTTCACCAGATTTGCGGCAGGAGCGGCAGCTTGGTCTCTTAAGTGTGCTTTTGTAAATTTGGTGAAAATCCGTCCAGTATTTTTTTTAAATGACCAAAAAGTAGGCCTAAAAAAATTAGTGATATCTATGTCCGTGCCGCAGATACACTTCCCTGTTCACTCCGCGGACAGGACACCGATTGGATAATCGGCTTGTGTCATGTCCGTGGACACATAACATGTTCTCTGATTGGCTGGGACGAAGCATGAGGTGCGTTACATTGTTTCAATGTGCCCGCCATTTTGGTTGGCCACAACCACCGCAGCATAACACACCCATGCTACCAAACATTTTGACTGTGGTATGTGGGGTCCTTAGGGGATATATGTTTTCAAAAATGTTTGTACTGTTTCATTTGTTGAGGCTGTATGTAGAGTTTTGGCCAGTCAAGATTGTAGGGTTTGGCAACAAGCACTGCAGCATAAGATACCCATGGAAGCAAACATTTTGGATTGTGGTTTATGGTTAGATGTGTGCTTGAATGAGTGTGTTATGCTGTGGTGTTTGTGAGTCCATTCATGATATACTTACTGTTTGACTTTTTGTGGTTTTATGCAGTTCTTTGATGACATGGGTAATTGGAGCAGACATTATTTTTCACTCTCTGTGATAAAATAAAATATCATATGTTAGTGTAGGTAGTTCATAATTAGTTACTGCATTGCATAATAGACATTTCTGTATTTTGTTGACCCTCATAGTTACTAACTCTAGGCCCTGGCCACAACTATATACTATAACTATCTATAGTACTTCTAAAGTACTAACTATTAGTAATTTAGAAGTACTATAGTTCAAACCAGTGAACTGTGCAATTTGCTCAGTTCCTGTGTTTGTTTATTAAATCATTGGGTTTGTAGGAAAGAAATCGATGCTGGATTAAAATAAAAACTTTCTACATTGTGGTACAATATATTTATTTCATTGATTTCAGTGGGAGGAATTGAATAGGTGTATAGTTTTGATTTGGAAGTGGTGGTAGTATTGTTGCAATTAGATAGTAGTTGGTGTATTATATTTGTTTATTTCTTTTTCTATTTTAGTGGTATTCATCTATCTGTTGATTTGTTGCAGATTTTTGGTTGCAGTTAGATACCAGTTGGTGTATTCTAACTGTTTACTTCTTGTTTTATGCAATTCATCTATCTGTTGGTTTGTTGCAGATTTTTGAGGCAGTTAGATACATGTTGGCGTATTCTGTTTAATTCTTGTTTTATGCAATTCTTCTATCTGTTGGGTTGTTGCAGATTTCTGGGGCAGTTAGATACCTGTTGGCGTATTCTAACTGTATATTTCTTGTTTGATTTTAGTGGTATTTATCGGTTTGATTGTTTCAGATTTTTGGGGCAGTTAGATACCTGTAGGCGTATTGTAAGTGTTCATAGTTTTGACGTTGAAGTTTTGTAAATGTTCATGCACAGATTAGTAATTACATTTTTTACATTTTAAAAGAGGAGGAAAAGTTTCTGTACTGGAAGCTTCTTTTGTTTCGCTTAATGACTGTATTACCTGCTTTGTTTGAACTTTTTGAACAAATTCTGCTAGAGGTGGATGCTTATTTTGGAGAGTTTTATTTTGATATTGTTTACTTTTGTGTTGTTTTCTACGGAGTTGCTTTTTGGTAGGCATTCTTTGGGGTCTGTTGGAGAAAAAAAGAAAGTGTGGGTTGGGCTGTTGTGCAGTGTATGTGTGCATGAGTGTCTGAGTATGATGGTAAGGATGTATGTGGAGGTGGTGATTGTGCAATGGGCCGCTACATCAGGTTGGAAGGCTATTCTTGTATTTGTGTGTTACTATTCTGGGGTTCAGATGACATCACAAAGTATGCAGGTGGTGAGGGGCAGCACTAACATTGGATCTAATTTTACAGGGTAAATACAATTGTTTGTTCTACAATACTAGAATTCTATTGTGTTTGAGTAACAGAACATTATGGTAGTATTGCACTTACTTTTTTGTATTGAAAGAGTAGGTTTCTTGTGAATTCTTGTTTGTACTTCAGACGCTGCTGCTTTTCAGGAGAGTGGTCTTCACTGCAATTGTAAAAGAAATCAGTTAGTAAATATGTGTGTTAATAGCGCTGTTGTTAATGTAGACATTGATTTCTTTGTTTTTGCAGGAGTAGTGCTTTCTGATAACTGAGCATAGTATGTACATGCACTTTCCTTTGCCTATGTGCATTCTGTATATTTTACTTAGAATCTGTTATATGAACATGCTGTACAAATGGGTACAATAGTAAGTGCGCAGAGCACACTTGGCTTCTTATGGCAGTGTTATTGGATGTTAGGAGATAGAAGAAATAATCATATGCTTTTTTTGCTATTGGTACAGGGTAAATGGCCGGAACTGTACAGAAAAGCATGCAATGTATGCATTTTGAAGTTGTGGGAAATAAAGCAGAACGATTTGATGTAGAGGAAGTGGTGTAGCTTCAGATGGGAGCCTTTTAAATGATATTGCTTATCTGCGTGCATGAATAATGATGCATGTACTCATCCTGGCTGTGTGCCATTTTATAACACAACACACTACAAAGCCTTTTTCCACAATTATATTATTTATTTTAATGTTTTAACATGAAATGACACTTTCTTAGATAGCTGTGGTGTGTAAATAAAATTTTGGAGAGCAGACAGGTTTGCAAGTGACACTTGATCATATCAGATGGGAGAAATTACAGTAAGTTTGTTTTACAGATTATACAGGGTAAGTGGCAATTACTCCTTTTATATGCATTCATACAAGAGCTGTACAAGCACTGTGCAAAAAATATTCATACCTGTAGTTTGTGTTCGTGGATGTGCATGAATCTGCAAGTAGAAATCTTGGGGAGTTTCATAGTAGTTGTTGTTGTAGGTGCTTTGTAGTCGCAGCCCAATTGTACTGAGAGTGATAAATAGTACATCTAAAGTGCTGAACTGTCATGATGGAGTTAGATGTAGAGTTCTTGCATGTGATTGGTGGATGGTTGTGTGACTGCTTAACAGTAGCCAATGATGGAATGGTGCAGAGAGTGAATTGGAAAGGGTAGCAGGGCTGCCCCAGTGTTACGCCCTCCACGGACACCGCTGCTGTCCACGGACAGGGCGTGCCAGATCCGGGGTTTCTCAGCAAATCCAGCATGGAAAGGGGACTGTAGGGATTAGCCAATGAGGTGTTGAGGTTCTGCTTTTTATCAAGAGAGGTTGTGTGTAGTGAAGTTGGCAGAGGAGGAGAAAGTCAAGGTGTTGGTGCTGCAGATATGTTTGTGCATGGTTTGGAGCAGTATGCAAAATGTAGGAATGTGGCAAACAATTTCGATTTAAAAGGAGTGTAGGTGGTGTGGAGCACTGTGTCTGGTTTCAATTTGCAGGTAATTGTACAAGTTTGTGAAGATATGGGCAGGGTGAACAGTCCACATGTGGTTGTTCTGCACTGTGGTGCTTTGCATTTGGGCTTTGCCAGTGCCCCTACTTTGTTGAAAGATCTCGTAAACGTGTTTGAGGCAGTAATGAAACTACTTCCAAATGCCAAAGTATTTTTTTCTGGTTTGGTACCTAGGGCAATATGGGACAATAGTTCTGTTTTTTGTTCTCAGCAAAATATTGCCAGGTGTTTAATTAACCGAGGCATGCTTGCTTTTATGCTTAGAACTGGCATGTTCTTTTGTAACAATGACAAAATTGAGTCTGGTAATGTTGATTATTTTAAAGAAGATGGCATGTCTTTATCTTTTATGGGAATTGATGTGCTGTTTTGGAACATAAGGATTGCTTTGAAGAAGCTAATGTGAAGATTTTTGGATGATAAAAATAAATAAAAGGTATTTCTGAAGCATCTTTAAAAAAAAGGCTCTTTTCAGAGCCAATCTCAAAGGGAAAATGCGGCACACTATTTAAATTTTGATTTCTCACGCTGAGATGTTTTGATTTGTCTGCAGACACCGCGGTTGTCCACGGACAGCACGTATTACATACAGTAATTTTGAAGCTGAGAGTCATGCAAAAGAGAGCAAGGGATTGGTCAATAAGGTTTACTGGGTGTGATGTGTAAGGAGAGACTTTGTCAGAAAGTCTTTTTTAGCAGATAGCTATGGCTGTGTGTTTCAGAAAGCAGATTGTCTGGATTTTGGGAGACTCATGGAAGTGCAGTGGTATGGAGTGCGTGGAATTAAGTGGCTGGATTTGGTACCTCTTTGTGCTACTTAGGTGACACAGTTTCATCCTGATATTATTATTATTCATTGTGGAGGGAATAGTTTAGGACATGTTACTGGAATGTCTTTGCAATTTGCAATGAAAGAAGGACTTGGAAAAGTCATGGACATATTTCCAAACTCCTGAGTAATTTTTTCTTGTATTGTGCCGAGACAAATGTGGCTGTGTTCTTCTTCCTTTGGTCCACAAATGGAGAAAGCGAGGTGCAATGCCAACAAGCCTGTTTGTGCCTTTTTGAGAGATGTTGGCATGTCCTCTTTTCACAATGAAAATATTATGTTTCTTAGCACACACAATTTTCGCAGAGATGGAGTACATCTTACTTATGCTGGCAATCATTTTTCTGTGAAATATACAAAAAGCATTGCAACCCTTTTTGGAATTATAGCAATCCATTTTTCAGTAGGTGTTGACCATTTAAAGTTTTTGAAACACAAAAAAACACCACAAAAAGGCTCTTTTCATAGCCACCACTTCCTCTCAGAGAAAAATGAAATGGTTCCTGCAGGGCAGCACTGCAAAGATTTTAGAGGTCTGCGGACAGTCCGCAGACTTCTAAAAATGTACAGTGCCCTGCAGCATTTCATTGACACTTCTATTTTTAAACTGTGAAAGGTGACTCTGAAAAGAGCCTTTTTTGTTTTATTTTTGTTGTTTTATATATTTTTGGGTTTTTTAAACACGACACAAAAGGAAAGGACGGTAAGGAAGGGACACCAACCGCAGGGATAAGAAAGGACAGGTGGAGAGAAGAATATGTAGGGTGGGCCTTATTCAGGTAGTGGGCAGTCCTTCTCATGCTCCTTGAGTGCAGCCTTGAAAGCACTTCGAAGTTTCTCCCCCCTGCAGAGTACTGCATCACAGTACATGCACAATACTGTGACCCTCGAAAGGTAAGGGTCAACAGCATCATGTATGGCCTGCGAGGCAGCTGGAGGGATGTGCTGTCCCACAGGAGTGTCTCTTGTGGTGGCAGGAGGAGAAACGGAGGATGCTGATGGGATTTCAACCTACTACGTTTATCGCAAAGTACAACCTTACAAATAGCCCCACCGTGGAACGACCTTAGGTGTCACTTCATTGATGTAGTACCATAGCTATACAAACCAGGTTTGCCATGACTCAGTACCATCTGGCACTGAGTGTAGCGCACCTTGTTTGCACATGCTTTTGGTACTCCATCAAGAGTGGTAAATAACCTCCACACCCAAGGTTCACGATGAGTGCTAGTACTAGTGACTTCCACTACCTCATCCTCTTCATCACTCTCCTCTGCATCCTCACACCTGTTCCCATCTACAGCCCTTGGGGAGGTGGTGGTGGTAGAGGGGCTTGGGGTGGTGCTTGGGGTGGTGCTGAGGCAGAAGTAGCACAAGCAGGAGCAGCGGCAGCCATCTTCAATGGTTTCAGGAGGCACAGCAAAGGCAGCAATTAGCAGCGTCTGTCCTGGAACTCCAAAAACAGAATGAGGAGCAGTTCTGGGGTGTGGGGATGTGCTTTGCGGACATCCGCCCTGAACGCAAACACTCCGAACACCAAAAAAGGGCTAAAAATGTTCCAGAAATTATGCAGATCGCCAGGGACATGGTCTGGGACATGTGCAAGGGGGAACTTTCCTAGGAAAATACCTTGGATTGCTCAAAAATCACTTTTTCAGGTGTCTGGGGGCCGGACAGTGTTAGTTGCGCTTAGCGCGGCTGTGGTCACATGATGACATTGCGGACATGTTCGCAAATGTGACGGCTATCCATAGAACACCATATGTGCGGAGTCTGGTCTACACATGCGTGCAGTTGTTCTACGGACAGTGTTCCAGTCCCCAAACTAATTAAAAGTGTGACACACATGCAACAGACATTTATGGACAGCTGCGAAGCTCCTAGGACCCAAGAGTGTGATACGCATGGGCGCGGGTGTCCTGTGGACCGTGTTCAGGTCCCCGAACAAAATAAATGTGTGTCACAACTTTACAGACAGGCGGACGTAAGATGTGTTCTACGGACATATTAATTCTGGTTGCGGACAATGTGAACAGGGGGAATGTTCTTAGGGCACCTTAATTTGCATAGTTACAAACATGCAGACGTCTTTAGTGTTCTTTGGGCACCCCCATTTTGACTACGTACAGTACGAATAGGTATAGTGTCCTTAGGACACCCCGATTTGGTTAACTGCAGTCAGGCAGACATCTTGTGTGTCCTGAGGACACTTCCATCTTGATTGAGGGCATTGCGAACAGGTATAGTGTCAACCCCCATTAAGTTACACCCACATTTTGATTAATTACGGACAGGCAGACATCTTGTGTGTCCTAAGGACACCTCCATTTTGATTGCGAACAGAGCGAACAGGTATAGTGTCCTTAGGACACCCCCATTTTTGTTAATTGCGGACAGGCAGACATCTTGTGTGTCCTAAGGACACCTCCATTTTGATTGAGAACAGTGAGAACAGGTATAGTGTACTTAGGACAGCCCCATTTTGGTTAATTACGGACATCCTGGACACCCAGGCTATCCACGGATACCCTAACTGCCTTTTTTTTAAAAAATAAGACACAGAGGAATATACCAACAACACACTTAATATTTTATTATTGTATAAAAGTATAAAAATTACGAAAGAGAGGGGGAAGCAGAAACTGAAACAAATACAGGGGAATTTGGACATGATGGATGGTATGGGAGGAAGGGATGGACGTCTCATCGTAATGTTTGGAGGCTTTGGGGATAGTTGACTGGGACATGGAGTTGGGGAACAGGTACATGTGGGACAGTGATATATAATTTTGTCTTTTATATGGTCCTCCACAAAGTTTTTTAAAAGAATGACATTTTTCATTAACAGATCCATTTTTTGCTCCATTCACTGCAGAGGACTTTCTAATGTCTCTCTTGGTATATTATTTTTAATATCTGTATGATCTGTTAAATAAAAAATTGTTATGTACACATAAAGTAATGGTTATCAGTTTGCTTATATAGAGAAGTGTAGTCTCTACCATTAGTATCACTGTCTTCACTCATTTCATCCTGAGGGAAATTTTCTTCCAGCCATTCCTAGTAGTACTAGACATTTCTGTGTAAAAAACAAAAAGAATTACTTGTAGTGTACCTAATACAGAAAGTTTAGAAATATATAAAATAAATGTATTGTATTTACTAGTTTCTTGCTAAGTTTTGCTGTTACTGCTGCGTAGGTCTGATGCTGCTTTTTGCTGTGCAGTTTCTGTGAGGTTATTCTGTTGGAGGCATATTTATTTTGTTTTGCTATACTCTATTCTGTTGCATGTGCTATTTAATTGGACGGTTGGTGTTTTACATATAAAGTTTCCACTTCTTATTTATTATGGAACATCATTTATTTAGGTGAATGCTTTTTGAACATGTTCAGTGTTTCTATTGCATGATACAACAATATAAGATACCCCCTGAGTTTCTGGATAGTATTGATGTTGACTGCGTCCGTCCGTCCGTCCGTGGACATGCGCACAGTCCGCGGACATCAAAAATCACTAGCGTGGGGCAAGGTGTTTATTATTTTCTATGTTATATGTATATAAACTAAGGGAATCCTAGTAAACATTTATCAAATTTATATTATCTATATCTACATTCAGTGAAAAAACATTGTTAAAGGGGTGTTATGGTTAGGTTGAGCTACTAAAAACTATGACATTCTGTAAAAACACTTTGTTAAAGGGACGTTATGGTTAAGTTGCTCTACTAAAAACCTATGAAATTCAGTAAAAAGACTTTGTAAAAGGGACATTATAGTTAAGTTGCGCTACTGAAAACCTATGAAATTCAGTGAAAAAACCTTTGTTAAAGGGATGTTATGGTTCCAAGTAAAACTGAAAAACCCCTGACATTCGGCAGTTATGATAAACTAAGCAACCGTAAATCACGCTACCACCATGCACTGCTAAGACTAACACCCAGGATATCAAAGATGACATCACAAAGGTCATTGATGACATCACTGATTACATTACATGTCTGGCTCACTCTTCTTTCTTTACTGACATATCTAGGCCAGTAACAGTCAGGAACAAAAAATTCAAAAAGTACTATATTTGTAGACTTATACTTCAAATAAGTTCTTACAGTAATTCACTTGAGGTTTACTCACAGCATATGAAATGTATACATAGGGGAAACACATAGTTCTGCTGTTTTTTTTTTATTACTGTACATTCCCTGGATATGCTCATATTTGTATACATTGTACCCAAAAAAAGTATATGGTCCACTCTGAATTTCTTTGCAAAGTTTGGTGAGGTTTGGTCCAGGGGGGGGCAAAGTTATAGGAGGGGGTCCCAAAACTTCTTTTTATTCCCATAGACTGAATGGGGAAAAAACTTTGCTCACGCCTACAGCCCAAACCGCTGGATGGATTTTCACCAAATTTGCGACAGGCGCAGTGGCTTGGTCCCGAAAGCATGCTTTTGTAAATGTGGTGAAAATCTGTCCAGTAGTTTATTTAAAAACGATCAAAAAGTAGGTCACAAAAAAATAGTGATATCTATGTCTGCTCCGCGGACACATTTCCCTGTTCGCTCCACGGACAGGACACTGATTGGCTAATTGGCTTGCGACATGTCCGCGGACATGCAATGTGTTCGCTGATTGGCTGGAATGATGCGTGAGGTGCATCCTATTGTTTTGATGCGTCCGCCATCTTGGATCCGCAGACAGCGTGGTGACAAATGGGGAGAAATGCAACTTTGGCAAGTGTGTTGGTGTGTAAGAGTGTTTGGGGAGGGTGGGGGAGTAAGAGATGGGTCAAATGCTGTATTTATTTAGGTGCCTGGCACCCCTGTTGTGTTTGTTTTGTCCACGGACAGTTGCGCTGTCCGGGATGTCCGTAATTATCCGAAATTGCGGTGTCCTATGGACACTATACCTGTCTGTGCTGTTCTTAGAACACATTCTGTGTTCGGGATGTCCCTAATTACCCAAAATGGAAGTGTCCCTAAGGACACTATTCCTGTCCGTACTGTCCGCAGGCAAGTTGAAACTGTTATAAGAACATGCGCGGTGTCCGGGATGTCCGTAATTATCCAAAATAGGGATGTCCTAAGGACACTATTCCTGTCCGTACTGTCCGCAGGCAAGTTGAAACTGTTCTAAGAACACGTGCGGTGTCCAGGATGTCCTTAATTAAAGAAAATGGAGGTGTCCTAAGGACATTATACCTGTCCGTGCTGTACGCACGCAAAATAAAACTGTTCTTAGAACATGTGCTGTGTCTGCGGACATAAAAAATGCCCATATGGCATAGTTAAAATGTTTGATTCTATGGGTGTGATATGCTGCGGTGGTTGTGGCCAGGGCCTAGAGTCTTGGGTGCATGGGTGCAGGGCCGAAGGCCGTAGGCCATAGGCCATGCACCCAAGATTCTAGGCCCTGGCCACAACCACTGCAGCATATCACACCCATAGATCACATCCATAGAATGGAATATCTATGAAATATTTGCAAATCTACAGTTTATGTACGGTTTGATTTGTATAGTTTGTATGTGAAGTTGCATTATAACATATCCATGGAAGTAAAACTTATGTATTGTGGTGTACGGTTACATGTTTGCTTCAATGGTTGTGTTATGGAGCAGTATTTATGAGTTGTATTTATTATAATATACTTACTGTTTGGTTTGGTAACTGGAGTACATATATTCTTTGTCATTTTCTGTGATAAAAGAAAAGATCATGTTAGTGTTGGTCATTTATAAAGACTTATAATATTCAATAATATACATTTCTGATTCATTTCAACCCTCATATTTAGTAGATTACACACCAGTGTACGGTGAAATTTGCTCAGTTTCTGTGTTTGTTGCTTAAATCATTGGGTCTGTGGGAAAAAAGATCCATGTTGGATTAAAAAAAACCTGTTTTTGTTTTGGTACATTAAATGTATTTCTGTGTTTTCAGTGTTTACTTGTTGTTTCTAGCTAATGTTCTATCTGTTAGCTTGTTGCAGATTGTTAGATACCTGTTGTTGAATTGTAACTGGTTATAGTTTTTTATTTATATTCTCAAGTTTCTAATCCATCTGTTGAGTTGTTGCAGATTCTTGGGGCAGTTAGATACATGTTGATGTATTTTAACTGTTTATTTCTTGTTATTTTTCTTTGGTATTGATTTATCTGTTTGGTTGTTGCAAAATCTTCGGGCAGTTAGACACCTGTTGGTGTATTCTAACTGTTTATTTCTTGGTATTTTTCAGTGGTATTGATTTATCTGTTTGGTTGTTGCAAAATGTTGGGCAGTTCGATACCTGTTTGCGTATTCTAACTGTTTATTTGTTCTTATAATTTGGTGTTATTGATTTATCTGTTTGGTTGTTGCAGAATCTTGGGGCAGTTAGATACCTGTTGGCATATTTTAACTGTTTCTAGTTTTCTAATTGAAGTTTTAATAATGTTTATGCACAGATTAGTTATTAAATTTTGGTTTTAAGAATATTAAATAAGCATTTATAATATTTGCTGGTAATCTTTGCTTTAAAGGAATGGTACTATCATTACATTCGTACCATCCACAATTCTTTGTTATATATGCAGTGTAGTGAACTGCATTGGTTGTGGTTCCTGCATGCTAGATTATACCTATGGTTGTGAAGGTTTTCTTATCAAGTGATACTTGACCATGTGTGAATCCAGTCAGCTTGCAGTTGTTTTTAGTACCATTTGTATTGTAACGTAGAAGCATTAGTATTTCGTAGAAATCCGACCAGAAGAAGGAAATAAGGGTTACTCCACCTAGAAACAAACCCAGGAACACCATGGGTAGAAATTTCTCTCCGACAAACCGGAAACAAGGTGGAGTAATGAGCTGAGGCAAAATACACCAAATAAAGAACAAACCGACAAACCATACTCGTCTAGAATACAAAGCTCATGTATATTTCGATTGGAACGGAAAAAAAGGTCTAAAGACAATCTAATTCTAAACAGAAATACAATTATCGACCTATTCAAACAGATTCCAAGATTACGATGTGTCGAAAATCGAGATTTATGGATGGTAGAACCTTGTGAAACTGGGAGAAAAGATTGCTCATATCTACATATTAAGCCAGAAGTTATCAAAACGATGCTTGAGAACGAAACAGCAAACTTTGATATCCTGGGATATGATCTAAGGAAATCACGGATTAAGACGTCAAGACAAGAGGATGAGACAAAAGATACTCCTCGTAAAAACATCGGAAATACTCGATGGGAAAACCTAAAAGGAAAGGAAAGGACGGGTGAAGTCGAACAAAATCAAAAACACCCAGTGAAGGAGAAAAAAGAAAAAGAAAAGCAACATGGATTAAGAGGAAGTAAAGACTCGGCCCATAAGAGTAGCCATGGAGCGGAAAATATTGTGAGGAGATCACCGCCAAACTGGTCATGGAAAGTGTCGGACACATACATAAAGAAACACAACTAGCAACCAGAAAACCTGATCGGGATTCCTCAGGTTGATCAACTGGTAAAAGAATGTTCCTTATTGACACGGAGAAACTTTTTCATAGAAATGGCCTCTTGGAACACACGAGGGTTCAGTCACCTAACTGTAAAGAGTGACGTGAATCTGGGGCAATGGGATATACTATGTCTACAGGAGACATGGTTAACACAGAAACCAGAAATGGATGGATATTCTACATTCGCTATACCTGCAAAACAGGGCCTAAAAGGCTGTCCCACTGCTGGCTTACTTACAGCAATAAGATCAGGTATTGGATTGGAGGCGATAGAACAAAAGAATACTTGCGATCAATCCCAAGTTTTAATAATATCCTGGAAATATATAGACAGTAGTAGTAGAGAAAAGGAAGAACGCATACTACTAATAAACACGTACTGGAACCCAGAGTCGAGCAAGGACGAGCTGTATCTGGAAAATCTTACAAATATTCTAGATGAAAATGCGGAAAACCAAACGTGTAATCACACTATAATCACAGGGGATTTCAATGCTATATGCAAGAACATCGGAAACCAACGACCACATTTACCAAAATCTGCGCCAATCTTGAAAAGAGGTGAACAACTCGAAAGAATATTGAGTTCAAGAGACCTGCACAACCTGCATTGGGTACGATCAGATAAAAACCTGACGATCCATTCTTGGCAAAGAATGGAACAAACAGGGACACTAGACCATACATTTGTGTCCAAGGAGCTGCTGGGAACAATAGTCAGTTTTGCGATAGTAAGGACTCAAAATAGTGATCACAATTTACAGCATATAAGGTGGGCGAACTCACAGAAACCCCAACAGCTCTTCAACCAAGAAATAGATGTGAACATCAAGGAATCCAGGTTAAAATTGACGGAGAACGCAATAAAGCAGATTTCTGAAAAATACGCCAGGATAATGGATGGGGAAGTCAATACAAAAAAAAAGAAGTCAGAGAAGACGATGGATTATACACTTCTGTTAAATAAGTACATGAAGACGACAAATAAAACCAAAAAGATCTCAATGAATCATCTTCATGCCTATAACCAGGAACTAGTAACAAGAAGAAGAACTGTACGAAAACTAAAGCGGATGGCGATCAGATCCGATACACAAGAGGCGCATGAAAGTTGGAAGAGCGCCAATAGGAACTATAAATCCTGGATAATTCAAAAAAGGCACTCCCTTTACCAGGCAGATTCGGAGTTAATGTTAAAAACACTATGTGGGAAAAAATCAAGAGACTTTTGGACCCTTATAAAGGGAACTATGACGTCATCTACTACCGCCCTACAAAACTGTGTAGGAGAAGGGACCTGGATCTCCCACTTCTCCAACCTATATGCACCACTGCCCAAAATAGAGAGTGCCTGCCTCCGAAAAAGGAAAAAGGGGACTGACTTGCCGTGGGAGATCACAACAAAGGAAGAAGATATCCTGGCAAAAATCAAAAAACTTAACAACTCAAGGGCCCCGGGGCCGGATGGGATCACAAATTGTGACCTAAAACAACACCAAGAAATACGGGCTCCCTTGATCAGTAACATCTTTAAAACCTGCAACAAGGAGCAAAATGTACCAGCGTCATGGAGAAAAGCGATAGTGGTTCCAATCTTTAAACGTGGAAATCGAGAAGATCCATGCCACTACCGCCCAATATCCTTGTTGGATGTCATTGGGAAAATATACGGCGGCCTCGCCTTGGAAGCATTTCAAACGTGGCGCAAAGCCAAAAATGGGGGAGACCCATTCCAGACAGGATTTGTAAAAAATGCAGGAACATCGATCAATATACTGATGCTAACAACAATCAAGGCCAAGGCTATGCAGACCGGTCAACCCGTATACATAGCATTCGTTGACCTGGTACAGGCGTTTGACCAGGTCAACAGGGACAAACTATGGGAAAAGCTGGCCGCAATGAAATGCCCTCCAGCGATTATGGGCCCGATTCAAACATTGTACCAGGACACATCTATCAAAGTAAGGCTTGGGCAAGATGGTCTATTGTCGAGGGAAATTCCAACTTCCAGGGGGGTGAAACAAGGCTGCCCCCTGGCCCCTGCTTTATTTAACGCATACATCGCTGACTATGCTGAACACGAGAAGGCAATAAGATGCTTCCCTCCTGTTATTGGGGGTGAAAAAATATTGCGCTTGTTATATGCAGACGATATTATTTTGATAGGTAACACGCCGATAGGTCTGCAAAGACAGTTGACGAATCTGATCATATATCTAAAGCAGAATAACCTAAAGCTAAATCCAGAAAAAAACAAAATAATGGCCTGGGAAGGCAAGAAAAAGAAGAACCAAAGCAAGCAGAACTGGTTTGCGGAGGGGTTAAAACTGGAAAAAGTAAAAGACTTCAAATATCTGGGAGTCATGATGTCAATCAACGAGTCAGAAATAACAATGCAAAATCTGCTATGGACAAAGATAAAAACGTTAACAACACAAGCAAGGATGATTGACAAAAAATATGGGAAATTTTCATTATTGGCAGTCATCAACTTCTATAAGGCAAAGGTGGTCCCTGCAATCCTCTATGGAGCGGATGCAATGTTCCTAATACCTGACTCACTGTGGATTAAACTAGAGAGCTATTTCTGGAAGAAAGTGCTTAATCTGGCACAATCTACACCTATGCCAGTGTTAAGGAGAGAGCTATGTCTTGTGTCACTAAAAGCGATCCAGGAGAGAAACATGCTAATGCTATATCGAAAACTCCAACTGAAGAATAAAATAAAACCTTTGGAGTTGGTGAAAAACGAGATGACAATGAACAAGATTCGGGCATTAAAAGATTGGAAGTTGAGAAATACGAAGCTACTGAAAGATCTAGATGCCGCTGAAGAGACACTTGAAACAAATCCAGTCAAGATATCAAAAAAACTATTTGAAGCAGATTGGATTAGGACAGAGGATATAGCGCGATCATATAAGCTGACGAAAGATTTCCCAACGGCCCCGAAAAAACTATATGATACAAGAGGTTATCTGAAAAAGTTCCCGGATAAAAAGCTGGCTAGAACATATTTGAGATTTCGATTAAATCAACTTCACACTAACGAAATCCTATCTATAAGGAAATTGTCATCAGATAATAAATGTAGATACTGCAAATCAGAGGAGATAGTAGAAACTAGCCGACATCTTCTACTCAAATGTGAAGGTACCAATACATCGAGAGCAGTTTATATAGGAAAAATAATGCAATCGTTTTCCACACTGACAGAGGATGACTGGTGGCAAGCCTTTAACGAAGGAGAAAATAACAAAAATGTGATTGCAGTGGCCTCCTTTTTTGAAAACCTTAGGCTAACAACTAAATAAAAGTAATAGGAGGAACGCCCAGGGGATTAAAAAGAACTCCATCGAAGTGAAAGACTTCAAGTGTGAAAATGTGTGAGTACACGAAGAGACTTAAAGGATTAAATAAATAAATAATGGAAGGAAGCTTGATAACAGAAATTGGTTAAAGACCTTGAGAACAACTAGAACTACGCAAAGAATCCAACAGGTCAGGCAGCGAGATAAACATTAAGGGTCAAAATGGAGGACAAGGAAGGGACTTTCTTTTCGTGCCTTCTTTTGGATCACTTAAGGCTGAAAGGGACCACTTTGGAATCTATGGAAACATTGGACTTTTTTTTTTATTTTACCTTTGAAAAAATTGTTTGTACAATTAAATCAAATAAAAAAAAAAAAAAAAAAAGTATTTCGTATTTACTATGTGTTTGTATTAGTAAGGTAGAGCGATTATCTGAATTGCAGGTAGTACATAATCTAGCATGGTTTGCATTTTGTACAAGTTGCTGAAATGGAATGGATTCACAGTTAGGTATGGATACATACAAAAAACGTTCATTAGGGATTTCTTCATGTTGCATATTGTTGCAGAGAGTGCATGTATATTTCCACATGTATGAAATCTGGAAGATTTTATTTATAGGTATGTTTTTGTTTTCCAGTACTTGTAATAAGTATATTAGAAATTCTTGTGGATGTTCTTTTGAGTTTACAGTGAATTTCAAATTCCAGCATAGTAGTCCAATTCTTGTCTTATTCCATGAACACTATATGTGTTGTCAGGATTGTTGGTTGCATTTCTATGAAGGACTACCATTTGCAAACATAATTGGTCTGTACTGTGTAAGTAAATGTTGTCAACAATTGGTGGCAATTGAAATAGAATATTGATTGCTACATTTGCATAGCAATTTACACCAGTTATATTTGAAAATTTGAATGGATCAGGTAGTCTTGTGTCCAAGTCATTTTTTCGGAGTGTGTGTTGTTTCTTTGAAGAAGTACCTGAGTTACCTTGAGTAATAGATTCTTCTTTGGTTGCAGTAATTGATGAAGTATTAGCTTCTTTTACTCTCTTACTCTCTTTGAAGGAGTTGCAGTGAGATCCTGTTGCATTTCTGCAAACTCCAGTTACCCTAGTGATGCAATTGGCGGAGATTGCCTTGACCAAAAATTTCTTCATCTATGAGAACTCGTTCTACGAACAAGTTTCTGGGACGGCAATGGGAGCCACATTCGCCCCGAGTCTTGCGAACTTATATGTAGCCAACTCTGAAGAAGAAAGAATCTACAATCCAGCTAACCCATGGCTACCCAAATTGGAATTATGGTCTAGATACATCGACGATGTGTTACTCATCTTCAAAGGCACTGAACCTGAGCTTGTATTGTTCATGACATGACTCAACAGTCAGAACCCCTTTCTCAAATTCTCAGAGACCCATAGTACAGAGTCTGTACATTTCCTAGATCTCACTCTGGAGATACGGATTACAACCATCCACAGCACAGTGTTCAACAAACCTACGGATAGAAACTCACTACTCACCTACGGGAGCTTCCACCCTACCAGTTTGAGAAGGAACTTACCGTTTGGACAATTCCTTAGATACCGGAGAAACTGTTCAACACTACTAGATTACAATCGACAATCAGCAGACCTCGCAACCAAACTCCACAATAGGGGGTATCCAAAACGTATAATTAAACAGGCACGCAAACGAGCCAGTAACATCCCACGCGAAGTCACTATGGAACATCATGCCAAGCCGAATGAAGCCAACAACATTATAACAGCAGTAATGAGCTTCTCTCCACTCATCAACAAGATCAAGAAAGAAATCGTGAAACTTTGGCCAATCCTCAACGTCGGCCAGCACAGTATAGAAACCCCAAGGTTTGCATTAAAAAGAAGGAAGAACTTACGTGACGCCCTTGTACATTCATACAAAGAAATAGAACCCAAACCAAACACACTGTGGGGACAGAACCCAGCAACTGGCCACACTCCTTGTGGCGCATGTAATGCTTGCTCCAGCACCAAGAGAACCACCTCCATTGATATAGGGTGGCATTTCCCGTGGATTCAAAAAACATTTACGAACTGCAACAGCAGTAACGTGATTTACATCATTACATGCCACTGCAACAAACGCTACGTAGGCATGACAACACGTCCTATTAAAACACGTCTTGCAGAACATAGATCATGCATCCGCACGAAGAAGATTACGGCACCTATGGTGGAACATTTCCTAGCCCAAAAGCACACCCCGGCAGATTTCACATGGACAATAATTGAAAAAATGGCCATCCCCACCAGAGGGGGGAATATACAGAACTTGCTGTTTAGATGGGAACAACTTTGGATTTTCCGTCTCAAAACAGACAAATTTGGGCTGAATGAAGCAACGCACTGGCAATCATTGGCAACCTTATGAGCTAGATTGAAAGTGGACCAGTGGTTATCCCTCTAATTTCATGTTGTGATATAGTGTTGTGATTTGTGCTTCTCTCTACATTGCATTCGCTCGCACTGTGTGAGAGCTATGGGGTCATGTGAACTATTGCCATTGAACATACAGTTATGAAACAGACTTTCATACCTTTTCGGTGACCAGTGCCCTCCAGGTACAATGTGGCAGGCCAATGTCCCTGCGACCCGCGACGCGCGTTGCCTGACTCTGCGATGGCCGCCGCCTCCTTCTGATGGGGCGGCCATGCTAGAGGCAGGCGCGCGCGCGCGGGACACAATGGAAATAAAAACAGTCTGCGAACGCCGCCCGCTGAGAAACACATCTCTCGCGCGCGGTCCGTTACGCGAACAGAGACGAACGCTCCAAGGTAAGCGACCGCCCCTCGCGGCTTGCCTGGGACTGCCACCCTCCTCCACCCACTCCCTCCCCTCGAGCGTGGTGTCCTTGACTCAGACACGCGACTCAATGTGTAGACTCAGGATGTCCTCTTGTGTATGTTTGCTAAACCATCAGTGACCACGCAGCGCGTGTCGCTGTAGACAGGATATACACTCAATTTGGTTAAAATAGACAGCAATTATCATGCTACCTGTTGCTTCTCCGAAACGATGCACTTAGGCATCACTATTGACAGTATTCATTGTCTTTTGGCCCACAGGTTCCGGGCCGTCTCACCCACCGTGCTAAGTTACCAGACCACACGGAGCGGGTAAGCCTTCTCCCCTCATTATATACTAATGTAGTGTTTCGAGACAATCCTTAGATATAGCACTAGATATTTACCTGTGCCCACTCTCTCTCCCCTCCCTCCTTGTCACCTCTACAGGGAGTGTTTTTGAAGAGATACAGACGTGATTCCCAGCAGGCACATACCCAGATGCCCTGCGAAGCCCTGATGAATGTGGCCCACTAATTTGTTCCACAGAAACCGGTCGGCTAGAGAACGACCATACCTAGTGCACAACATGAACTACACAGGTTATGCTCGTTCGGATTAAGGACCCCCTGCCTAAGTATTCAGGGGTCTTTCTTGTAACTATCTTCAGAGAGAACATCGCTGAAGAAAAATTCTTCATTGTTTTTACAATTTCAACCTGCACCTGTTCATCCAGAGAAAACCTATTAAAATTAATGTTCATTTTTCATTTGGATGACAGCTAACACATGCAACAACCAATGCGGTAGAGCATGTGTTTTTTAGCACAACACATGTGCACAAGAGACTATTTGGAAAGCGCAATTAGCTAATTAGGCTTTTTGGCAAACTCCTCCCCACTCGATATAACTATGTTTGAGAGCCAACAACTGTACCCAGTGCTACATTAACTAGCCCTTGCTCCACGTCAAGGTTACGTTTAAGCATTACTCTACAGTTTAAATATAATTTCAATATGTTCTCCAAACCATCTGTGTTAGAGATGGAATTTTCTAAGGTATTTAGTCTTGTTGTGGCTTGTTGACACATGGGTAATGTCATACCATGTACGTCCAGTTTGTCTGTGGAGCAAATTTCAATTATTGGTTGCATTTCTTTTTTCAACATTGTTTCATTGAATTTGGATCAGCTTGCAAGAGTTGGCATTAAGGACATACAATTGACATTTTTGTGTGCTAATTGTTCCATGACATCAGTTGCACATGAGTTATGGCCATAAAGTGCATGGATGTGCCGGGTTTTTAATATTGCTTATGCTTCTTGAGACAGTACAGCAACTCTAATACTTTTTAAAATGTTGGCGTAAGTGAGGTCTGTAGATTGACGCATGTTTTCTGTTAACTCTCTGTATTGGAAATGTTGCCAAAGGTTGACATTTCCTATTCTGCCAACAGTTTTACAGCAGAGTTTGTGTCCTAAGGTTTTAAAAATAGGTTCACCTTTCACTGGTGTCAATTGAAGAAGATCTCTGAAAACAAAACAATAATGTGTTTTCCTCCAAAGAGCTCTTCATAGTTTGTTTTAAGTACTTCTTGTAATCTGAGGTGAATCAAAGCCAACATTGGGTTGAAGACCATGCTCACTTCATCTATTAGTAGCATTTTCATTTGTTTTAACACTATGCGTAGTTCCATTGCAGCTTCTGTAGAAACTGGAAGGAGTCGTAATCGGTGTAAAGGGATACCACCTATGTTGTAGGCAGCTAAACCTGTGGGGGCAGTTACAACAGCTGACAGTTTACTGTTTGTCAATTGTTGAAGGAACTTGCTGATGATTTTGATTAAGAATGTTTTGCCTTCACCATTGACGTATAGTTGTATGGATTTGTTCAATTTTGATTGTAGTACAGTTAAGTCTTCTGTATCTTCTTCATAGTGACACATGGTGTTTTCTACTTCTATCATAGCTAATTCTGCCTCATTTGCTATTAGTGGCTCTCCCAGTGGTTCTTGGCTTCCTGTTACAGAAGGTTGACTACTGTTGGGAGTGTCCTTATCTAGTTGGGCCTGGAGTTCTTCTTCGTGTTGCTGTTCATTGTGCAACATTGTTTTTTACTGTGTAAAGTTTACATCGGTTATAATGCTTTCATTTGCTTTGAAAGCATCTTCATAGGAGTCATAGTTATCTGGTATCTCTTTTTCTTTTCTACATGATTTAAAAAGTTGTAGCAGGGACATGTAATATAGTTCTTTATGTTGAGGAGTTTTTAATGACAATTTGATATGATTAATGAAACTTGGTTTGGTAAGTTTCACTAAACTGCCTTCACAATTTTTCACTCTGTATCTAGCTTTTTTTCATCAGGTTTTATGCTATTTTTGTACGTGAAGTTTTGGGCTATGTGGTATACACACATGGTGTCCAAAGTGGTACTCCTGTTTGGGCAGCATGTGTCTAGTAAATAGTTTTTCAAAATGTCTTGGCTGTTGGGATCATTTTTGGCTATTGTTTCTATGTCATCATATGATTTGAGAACTATTTTTCTAGATTTAGCAGGACCAAGACTTAGCCATACTATATTTTCAGATTTTCCATACAAAGCAGTACCGGTTAAACGATCTGCAGCTTCATAACAGCCACATTCTGTATGAGAGAGCATTTTTATGCCTAACAATTTCTGAGACAGTGTTTTGTCTGATGATAGGTCATTCCAGAGGTCTTGAAGTTCTGTTTTTTCTGCTTTTGTTAAGTAGGCTGTAACATATCGTGCAACTGCAGCGGAATTGTCTGCAATGTACTGCACAACTATGTTTGCATTCCATAAGAGGGCAATGATTGCATTGTTATCATTGATATATTTTGCTTCTTCTGTTCTTTTTATGCAATATGTGTTCTTAGGTGGTTTACCTTTAACACTATGTCTAACTGAAGACAGGAAGTTGTTCACTTCACCTGTTTCGGTAACTGGTCTAGGGAAACCAAAGCGGCATTTGGTGTAGTATTTCCCTTTGTTTTTGTATTTGCGATGACAATATTTGCCACATTTGTGTCTTTGAAATTGTACATTTTGTGCATGAAGATCACTATTTGTTGCTTCTGATGGAATTTCACAAGTGACATATTTTTCAATGAACTGGAAAACAGTGGCATCACTGTCTTGACCAAATTTAGGAGCATCTTTAATCCATAAAAGCATGTGGATATGTGGTGCTCCTCTGGCTTGGTATTCTTTTATCCAAAAGAAGTGTTGTACTTCTCCGAGGGGAGGAACACTTTTATTACAAATAAAGTGTAGCATAGCAATGAAACGATGATGGAAATATCTTGAAACATTTACAGGATCTAGAGAACAAAGTTCTCAAGGTGTTAGTATATTTATGTTTGTTTTGTTTTTGTTTGATATTCGTAGGAAATCATGTAAATTTTCACATGTATATTCTGCACAACTTAATGTAACAAACCAAGTGGGTGGGCCAAGGTTTCTTATCATACAACGTACATCAGACCCAGTGCTCTTTTGTACCACACATGTTTGCTAACAGATTTGTAATGCTTGATTGTAAAACCTCAACTTTTTCTTGCACTTTTTGAAGTAATTGCGTAGCTGACATATTTTGAAAGTGTGTTCCTGATTTCAATGTGTGTGCAACTCCATAAAATAGAGTTGGTAGTTCACTTTCAAGTAGAAGGTGGATAATGTATTCCACATTTTGTCAAAATCTGGGATCTTCAGAATACATTCGTAATGAGCGGTATTCCGATGCTGTTATCTGAATAGGTCTATCATCGTACCTTCCTCCTTTGCCAGTAGGAAAGAGTAGAGTAAAAGCACGTGCTTCTATACTTTTTTACCATATGCTGATTGGTGATCCTTTGGTTTGTTGCATTGGGTACGTTTCTAGTGCATCATCTATGGTGTCATTATAGTGTAATGGATGAATTGTATAATGGTCTAAAATATTGAATACTGTAGCAGGATCTAGAAGTTCAAATTGACCAGTTTCTGGTGACCCTTGAATTTTTTCTGTTGTTTCCCTTAAGTTCTCTTCAATATTTAATTCTTTGTAGTATTCATGATTGTCTTTTAGATATTGCAAGGCTTGTCTAAATGTATGCAAGTCTACGAGTTGTTGCCAAATTGTTTTGTCTTTTGTAGGTACACAATTTACTAAGACAATTAAAGATTGTTCTATTGGACGTTGCACTACCAGAGTGTGCACATTTTCTTTTATATCTAATCATAAATAAACTACTTTGCCACAAATGCCTTTCACCAATTCAGAGGGAGGTAATTTTGCTGTTTTTGGTTGAAGGCGTATTATTGCTTGAAATGGGTGCACTGTTTGAATTATGATGCTGTCATATAAATTCAGTTGTTGGAGGGGTTTTGGTAGTGCGAATAATTCCAAATTATTTGTGATAGCATGTGAAGGAGTTTGATTGTTGTCAAGTTGTGTAGTGCAGTAACTGCAACGTATTAAGCGGTCAGTTATTTCATATTTGCTTTCTGCTATGAGGTAGAGAGCTAATTCAAACCATTTGGAATCTTCTTTGTTTTCTATTTTGTATGTTACGTCTATAGTTTTTGTGTTACTTTTATAAAAAGTTCTGCAACAACACACACACATGGTTTGGTACTTCAGCGGATGTACTTTTAAATGTTAGTATTTCTTTTTTGTATGTGTGTAGTAGAAGGTTGCCATCTGAACAATTGTTGCTAGTCTGTGTTAAAGCTACTGCATTTCGTAAGTGGCTTTCACTTCCAAAATATTATTTCTGGATATGCTCCATTTCTTCGAGTAGGTCTTTGGCTGTACCATGTAGAAGATTGTTATTTAAATTGGCTAGCGCTTAAGCAGGACTTTTAGCACAATATAGTTTATAGACTAGAGTTCTTATAGTTGAATGATGTTTTGATATCATTTTGATATGATGGAAGGTGCTTTTACAAATAGGTTCTGAAATGAAGTCTAATCAATGTCCTTGTAGTCCTGTGTATTAGCGCACTGGACAGGTATCCATATTTTGCAGCAGTTTCATTTTGATTTTGTCTTTGCCTTTCACATACTGATTGAGGAACTGGCGTAAAGATTTGAAAGATTTTTTGGCAATGTTGCACATTGACGTCCTTGGCCATTTGTATACTGGACGTTCTGGTTCAGTCGAATGGAGAGGTAATACTGAGTTTTCTGGGGATATTTTTGTAAGCAGTATTTCTTGTTGCATAATGGTATTATTAAGTTTTTCATAACCTCGTCCACTGCTATGTATGGCAATTGTGTTTGTTTGCATTTGTTTGTATGCTTCTTCATTAAAATATGGTCCTGTGCTCATGGTGTGACTCCATTCACCTCCACAGATATTTAAGAAGTTATTTTTGTTGACATTCCGTTTATTGAGAAGTCTTTTTTGTGATTTAGTAGTAAGTTTTGTTAGTGGTTTTATTCTGTTTAACACTAAAATAAATAACTTTCTTTTGAGAAGGATTGCACTGTCTATCAAAGCTTCTAAGATTCATTTTCTACGGTAGGTTTTAAGGTTTGTGCATAGTTTGTCTCCTGTTTTTATAAGATTCTGAAGGACTCTGTGGCGGAACATTTTTGCTAAAAATACTTTTTTTGGTATCGTTACTTGCCACTATATCAAGATTTATAGGAGAAGTTATAGCAGTAGTGGTAGCTGAATTCTTGTTAATCAGTTTCTGTTTCATTTTATATTTTGATAGAGCAGGCAACGTTTCTGTACTGGAAGCTTGTTTTGTTTCGCTAAATGACTGTATTAGCTGTTTTGTTTGAACTTTTTGTACAAACTCTGCTAGAGATGGATGCTTATTTTGGACACTTATTTTCATTTGCTCTATTTCTGCGTTGCTGTATATGGACTTGCTTTTTGGTAGGCATTCTTTGGGTCTGTTGGAAAAAAAAAAGGTATGGGTTGGGCTGTTCTGAAATGTATGTGTGCTGTGTGCATGAATGTCTGAGTATGATGGTAAAGATGTATGTGGTGGTGTGTGATTGTGCATTGGGCAGCTACAATTAGTTGGGAAGGCTATTCTTCTATTTGTGTGTTACTATACTGTGGTTCAGATGACAGTAGAAAGTGAGCTAGTGGTGAGGAGAAGCACTAATAGTAAATCTAATGGTATAAAATTAAAACAGTTCTTTGGTTTGTAATACTAACATTGTAGGGGTTGAGTTATGTTATTTGTGTTCCAAAAAATGGGGATTTGTGTGCCATTCTGCCTGCTAATCCCTGTTTACAAAATGGGGGTTTGTGGGCAGAATGGTTCAGAAATCTCTGTGTTTTTGGTGAAGAAATTACATGAAAGAACCACACAGTGTGTTTGAGTAACAATACGCATATTAGGTTATATTGCACTTACTCTTCTTTTGTGGAATGAGCAGGTTTCTTCGGAGATGTTGTTTATAGTTCAGATGCTGCTGCTTTTCAGGAGAGTGGTCTTCACTGCAATTGTAAAAGAAAGGATTAGTCATTTTGTGTGTTTATAGTACTGATGTTAATTTAGACGTTGATTTTTATGTTTTTGTAGTAGTATTCTTGTTTGATATCTGAACATAGTGTATTCATGCATTTCATTTGATTATGTGCAGCCTTTATATTTTATTTACAATATGTTAGTTCAACATGCTTTCAAATGCGTAGAGTATTAAGTGTATGAAATTCACTTGGTTTTTTAAAGCTGTGTTATAATTTGTTGGGAGAAAGAAGAAATAATAATATATTAATTTTGCAATTTTTATAAGGTGAATGGCATAAACTGTATAGAAAAGCATGGAATTTATGCATTTGTGAAGGTGTGGGTTATAAAGCAGAAGAATGTAATTTACAGTCAGTGGTGTTATTGCAGCTGGGAAATTTTCAATGATAGTGTCTATGTGTGTGAGTGTATGAAGATGCATGACCTTCTCCTGGCCGTGTGTAATTTTTTAATACACTACTAACAGGCCGATTCATGGAATTAATGTGCGCCGAAAAAACAGCGCACGCGTGCGAAAACGTGCGATTCGCAGTGAAATAGCGAAAATCGCAGTGCAAGTGCGATTATCGCACAGAAAACATCGCACATCTATTCATGGAAGTCCGTGCACGCGCAAAATGTGGGATGTGCGCTGAAAAAGTGCATGGCGCACGCTGGCTCACGCTGGCGCACAGATCATCGAACGCCGTGCGATAAGGCCAGAGCGAATTCGCACATAGCAAGGCGCACATAACAAAAGTAGGCGTAACACGGGGCGTCACACGCAGAATGGGGAACAACTCATGAAAATGTGGGCGTCACGGGGGAAGTACAGGAGGCAAGTGCGCAGAACGCCCACACGCTCGCCTACAACACGTATTCATGGAATCGAATAGGGAAAAACAGCGCACGGCCAAAGACGCGCACAGGCCAATACATGTCTGCCACACGAAAGCAGGCGGTAGCGTCCCTGCGCAGGAAAAAAATGTGCGCGCAAGTGCTACACGCGCGAGAATGCCCACATGCGATCGGGCCTGGGGGAGCGTGTGCGTGTATCTCAGAGGTGCGCCAGAAGTTTCACACGCGATGCGGCCTGGGGGAGCGTGTGCATGTATTTCAGAGGTGCGCAAGAAGTTTCACATGCGATCGGGCCTGGGGGAGCGTGTGCGTGTATTTCAGAGGTGCGCGAGAAGTTTCACACGCGATCGGGCCTGGGGGAGCGTGTGCGTGTATTTCAGAGGTGCGCGAGAAGTTTCACACGCGATTGGCCTGGGCGCATGTATTTCAGAGGTGCGCGAGAAGTTTCACACGCGATCGGGCCTGGGGGAGCGTGTGCGTGTATTCCAGAGGTGCGCGTGAAGTTCCACACGCGATTGGCCTGGGCGCGTGTATTTCAGAGGTGTGCGAGAAGTTCCACACGCGATTGGCCTGGGCGCGTGTATTTCAGGGGCTCGCGGGTGGTTTTACAAGCAATCAGGCCTGGGGGAGCGGGGTACGTGTATTTCTGGGGCTTGCGGGTGGTTTCACACGCGATCGGGCCTGGGGGAGCAGGGTACCACTCACCCGTCTGCCTTGCGTGTAGAAGAACGCGTAGCCAACACCCACCCGCTGTGAAGTGATAGCGTGTGAACCCCAACGCCTGCAAAACACACGAACCGCACCCCACGAAAAGCAACGCCCATGCGCGATATGTCACAGACGCGCATACGCGCTAAGGGCCTTTGGTCCAATGGAATTGCGTAAGCGTGCTGACGCGCTTACACGCTAAGGGCCTTTCCTCGAATTACACGCTGACGTGCAGAATTTTCACGTGCCAAATCACTCCGTATCAAGCTGGCCACGTGTAAGCACACGGAAGACCACGCTCCTGCCCAGAAGGCCGAACTACTGCCCCCCAGATCCCCGAGCACGCTCCCACCTGCCATCTGCTGCTGCCTGACTGCCTGCTGCCCATGTGCCCTGCCATTTGCTGCCTGCACATCAGCCAGGGGTGCTGTTGCTGTGACCACCCCTGCTGGAACCGAAGACTCCCGACTGAGATTCCATCGCTCCACAGCCCAGCCCCAGGACCCAGTTGCCCACCCACTCCTGCCTCTGGGGTTGTCATGTCGGGCACTGCAACATCTGGCACCACTGACAACCCCCGGCCAGAGAGGCAGAGGGGCACCAGCTTCAGTGCCACCGAAGTTGGTGTCCTGGTGGAGCAAGTCCTGGGGCAGTATGATGCCCTCTTCGGAAGTGTGCGCGCCGACAAGGAAGGACGGACTCGGATCTGGACTGACATTGTGACTGCCATCAACGCGGAGGGGGTGGCAGTCCACGACTTCCAACATGTCAAGAAGCGCTGGGAGGACTTCAGGTCCAGGACCCTGAACAAGGCCCGGCGCCTCTTGAAGGCAGCGGATGCCAAGGGGCGCCGGGGCCACTTGTCATAAGATCAGATGAGGGTCCTGGAACGCGTATCCCCAGCGCTCCACGTCCAGGTCCTTGAGAGGCAGACCCGTCTGGAGTCAAGCGGTAAGCGTACATGCATCCTGATTGTGAGCTGTGCGTGTGGTGATGTTTCAGTAGTGTGCAGGTCGCACATCTGTTTGTATGGGGTCGAGTATGGGTGGGGGTGTACAGGGCAGTGGGGCTAACACATGCGAGGGCTGTAATGTGTGAGACATGGATGGTGCTTGTGTGTGTAGGCCTGCATGCCAAATGCAGTTGTGTGGGCACACATGTTTGGATGAATGTGTATGTAAGTAGACATGTCCGTGATGTCACACATGTATGTTGTTTTCAGCTGCATGTATCAGCACTGTGTACGTGTGCATTTGTGTTTATTTGACAAGGGTGCAACAGTGATGCAACATGGATGCATGTGACAGCGGGATGTGGAAGCCTGATTAGCAGATGTGAACACTGCGACACTTGGCAGAGGTGTACACATGCATGCAAGTGTGGTGGTGTGTGTACATGTGTGGTGCACTTCCTGTGTTGCATGTGATGTCTGGCTCAGCTTTGCCTGCTCATGCTGTTGTATGGGTATGGATGGTGCTGGCAGTTGCGATATGGCTGTGGTATGGCTCATGTGTGCGAGTTGAAATGACATGTGTGTTGGGGATTGTGATGGCATGTCTGAGGTTTGCCAATGCCACTCATGTACAACTGTCATGTGTGTATGTGTCCATTGTACAGTGCCCTGATGCCTGTGTTTTATTTCTCCCTGTCTGCAGTGTCAACTGATGAAGAGGGCGGAGAAGGTGCTGTGGAGCACAGCGGCGGGGATCCCACCGTCAAGCCGGAGACGCAAGGCCCGGCTCCCCTCCCATGTTGCCATCTCGTCGGGGAGTGAGGAGACCGGTGCCGGGTAGAGGTCCAAGAGGCGGAGGTTGGAGTTGGACTCCTCGGCAGCAGAAGGGGCAGCTGGGACCCCACAGGGCCCAACGGGGGAAGATGGCACTGAGTCATCCAGGTTGGTGGGGGGTTTGGTGGAGGAGGAGGCCGTGCAAGCAACAGAGACGGGGTCTGGAGGTGGGGATCTCACTGGTGCTAGTGGTGCAGTGCAGGACCAGGGACAGGAGGCAGCACAGGCCGCCGCAGAGGTGCCTGTGTGCAATCCTGTCTCTGATCCTGTCCCTGCAACATCTTGCACCAGCAGGGATGCCTATGTCCAGACCCGTTTTCAAGCAGGGGATGAGCAAACGACAACTGGCCTTCCTCTGCCTGCGGACGTGGCTATCCGGGTCCGGGTTGAGCCTGTCCTGACTGGTATGGCGTTGCGTCAACGGGCCATGCGAGGTGACCTGCAGTCTTTTCATGAGGAGACTGCACGTCATCACAAATGGCTCGTTGACCACGTCAGCCTGCTGGGACAGGTCACCCAGGCCGGATTCCTCCGTTTGATGGGGCTTGCTACGACCCCCTCCTCAACTGAACCCCCTACGCGCCAGTCGTCCTCCGTGCCATCTTCCCACCCATCAGTTACCTTGGTGCCCTGTGGAGCTGCCTCTGACGGTGCGGCCAGGCTGGTGGAGGAGGGATCCCTGCCATAGTCGGGAGTCGGACGTCCAGCAGGGGTGGCCACATCAACGACTGCACCCCAGCCGGCGGAGGATGTGCAGGCAGCAGGAGGCAGTGCACGGGCAGAGGCACAGCAGCAGCAGCAACGTGGTGGGAGCCATGAAGGCTCGGGGCCTTCAACATCGGAGGGGCAGGCATCGGCTGGAGGGCAGGAGGACCCAGGACAGAGAGTGTCTTCCGTGTGGCAGCGGTTGGGCCACGCCATAGATGCGGAGCGGCAGCGGGCGGAAGAGGCACAGCTCACAATGGTCAGGGCGGAGAACTCCATGCGGAGGGCCCTGAGGCGGGCCGAGTGCCTCGAGGCAATCCGCAGGGGGTTGGAGGTGGACACGTCGACGGCCCTGCGGACCCTCGGGGCCATGGAGGAGGACCGCCTCCGGGACATTGAGCAGGAGTTCGATGATGCCCTGGGCCGGGACATCCAAAAGTGAGCCGTCAGACTAGCCCGCTGCCCTTGTACATAGTTATGTAGGTAGTGTTAGGTTTCCTTTGTTTTTTGTTTTATTTTGGACCTTTTGGACATTGGCCACATTTTTGTATATAGTTTATTTTATTAGTTAGTGTTGTTAGATAGGTTTCATTTCTTTTGTTGGGATAATGGACCCTGGCTTGTTCGTCTGTACATAGTTCACTGTTGGATTTAAATTTTCTTTCACAATTTACCCATGGAGCAATGGCTTTCTATTATTTTTTCCCATTGGATTTGCTTTTGTGGACAGTGGCCCTCATTAGGACCCTGGCGCTAAGGGGTTTGCGCCAGCGTTAGCTGCGCCGACCCCTTACCGCCAACTACGAGTTCCCATAGCGCCATGGTCATTTTTCCGCCCGCTTTTTGCGGGCGTAGAAATCCATGGCGCTATGGGACCTCGGTGTTAATTACGCCACCGTAGTGTACGGTGGCGTAATTAACACCTTCCCCACTCCCATTGAGCCCTATGGGGCCGAAATGGGAATGGGGAAGGGTAAATGGGTCAATGGGGACTTACCGCCCCGCCGACCTCGGAATGGGGCGGTAAGTCCACCATCCGCCATGGCGTAAAGGGACTTTGCGCCATGGCTGAAAAGTCCGCCGATGGCGGAAAAAATCCGCCAGGGTCGTAATGAGGGCCAGTGACTTTGGACACCATTACTTTGGATTATGATTTTTGGTTTTGCTTTTTTTCACGGACATGCTTCTTTTCATTTTTGTACATTCCCATTTCTGTTTCTTTATTTTTGAATCTATTTATGTTTCCTTTAATACATATTTTTTTATCGAACTTCAATGTGTAGTATCATCTCATTGGTTTCATGCATATCATGATATGGGTTTTGAGATTCACTGACACCCATTGGGTGTATGTGAGGGACATGTGTTTGTTTCGAAACTTGCAATTGGTGTTCTGTCATGTAATTGCCATTTCTGAGTGGGTGGATGCAATACTCGGGTGGGTGTTTTGCATTTGGAGGCTGACCATAGGGACCAGGGATCTAGATTGTGATGACATGTTGGCTGAGGAACATGAGTTGGGGCCTGCTGGCAGGTGCCCCACAGTGCTGGGGGGTGGGGGTGGTGGGGAACATGAGTTGGACATGGGTGAGGGCCTGCTGGCAGGTGCCCCACAGTGCTCGGGGTGGGGGTGGTGGGGAACATGAGTTGGACATGGGTGGGGGCCTGCTGGCAGGTGCCCCACAGTGATGGGGGGTGGGGGTGGTGGGAGACATGGGTGGGGGCCTGGTGGAGGGTGCCCCTGCACTGCCGGGGGGGTTGGGGGTGGTGGGGAACATGAGTTGGACATGGGTGGGGGCCTGCTGGCAGGTGCCCCACAGTGCTGGGGGGTGGGGGTGGTGGGGAACATGAGTTGGACATGGGTGGGGGCCTGCTGGCAGGTGCCCCGCAATTCTGGGGGTGGGGGTGCAAGGGGACATGAGTTGGTGATCATTAGTGCAAGGAGACATGTGCCTTTGCTGGGGGGCATGCCCATGTTGGGTGGGCTGCCTGCGGGACATGACCAGGGATGCAGGGTAGTCCCCTGTGGTGTGGGCTGCCTGCAGGGGCCGTGGAGGGTGTACAGGGAACACCTGGGAGGACCCACACTGCCAAATCACATGTAGGACTCCCCGGCACCCCTGAAATACACGTACCCTGCTGAAATCGCGTGTGAAACTTCCCGCGCACCCCTGAAATACACGCACGAAGCCCAATCGCGTGTGAAACTTCCCGCGCACCCCTGAAATACACGCGCCGAGGACAATCGCGTGTGAAACTTCCCGCGCACCCCTGAAATACATGCGCCCAGGCCAATCGCGTGTGGAACTTCTCGCGCACCTCTCAAATACACGCGCCGAGGCCAATCGCGTGTGGAACTTCTCGCGCACCCCTGAAATATACGCGCCCAGGCCAATCGCGTGTGGAACTTCTCGCGCACCTCTGGAATACACGCGCCCAGGGCAATCGCGTGTGGAACTTCTCACGCACCTCTGAAATACACGCGCCCAGGCCAATCGCGTGTGGTACTTCTCGCGCACCCCTGAAATACACGCGCCCATGGCAATCGCATGTGGAACTTCTCGCGCACCCCTGAGATACACGTGCCCAGGCCAATCGCGTGTGGAACTTCTCGCGCACCCCTGAGATACACGCGCCCAGGCAAATCGCATGTGGAACTTCTCGCGCACCCCTGAGATACACGCGCCCAGGCCAATCGCGTGTGGAACTTCCCACGCACCCCTGAAATACACGCACCCAGGCCAATCGCGTGAGGAACTTCTCGCGCACCTCTGAAATACACGCGCCCAGAGCAATCGCGTGTGGTACTTCTCGTGCACCTCTGAAATACACGCGCCCAGGGCAATCGCGTGTGGAACTTCTCGCGCACCTCTGAAATACACGCGCCCAGGGCAATCGCGTGTGGAACTTCTCGCGCACCTCTGAAATACACGCGCCCAGAGCAATCGCGTGTGGTACTTCTCGTGCACCTCTGAAATACACGCGCCCAGGGCAATCGCGTGTGGAACTTCTCGCGCACCTCTGAAATACACGCGCCCAGGCCAATCGCGTGTGGAACTTCTCGCGCACCTCTGAAATACACGCGCCCAGGCCAATCGCGTGTGGAACTTCTCGCGCACCTCTGAAATACACGCGCCCAGGCCAATCGCGTGTGGAACTTCTCCCGCACCCCTGAAATACACGAGCCCAGGCCATTTGCATGTGGAACTTCTCACGCACCCCTGAAATACACGCACCCAGGCCATTCGCATTTAATACTTCTCGCGCACCCCTGAAATACATGCACACGCTCCCCCAGGCCAGATCGCGTGTGAAACTTCTCGCGCACGCGTGTTCCCGACACCCGTAATACGCGTTCCCCGCTTTGCGTTTGCTGTTTGCCAGTCCGGTAAACTGGTACAGGGTTGGCGCAGCCCTTTGCGATGGTTTTGCGATCTTGATGGCTTTTCCTTGCGCGAGGGCGTTCTTGGGGGCGTAACTGGCGCTGCTGCAGGGTCTGCTTTTGGAGGCGAGAATCCATGAATACGCTGTGCGCGGAAATTGATTTTATCGCACGCGGCTGGCACAGACATTCGCACAGGCACGCTGTGCGCCAGCCGCATGCAACACTTTTGTGAGGAATTACATGAATCGGCCTGTAAGTGTTTTTCCACAATTATACTGTTATTTCTGTTATCTTCTAATATCATAATTTTTTAGATAGGTGTGTGTGTAAAATAAATTCTAGCTAGCAGACATGTTTGGAAGTGATAGTTGATTATAGCAGATGGGAAAAATTGCAAAAAGTTCATTTTATAGGTTATACAGGTTTAGTGGCATTACTCTGTTTATATGCATTCATAAGAGTTGTACATGTACTCTGAATAAAATATGTATACCTGTAGTTTGTATTCATGCATGCGGATATGAATGCAGCTGTAAGGAGAAATCTTGGAGACTTGTACAGTAGTTTTTGTAGTAGGTGCTTTCCAATGATATGAGACGTGTACTCAGAGTGATCAACAGTACATTTGAAGTGCTGAACTCTGATGATGGAGTTAGATGTAGAGGTCTTGGATGTGATTGGTGGATGGTTGTGTGACTGCCTAACTGTATCCAATGAGGGAATGGCAGAGAGAGTGAAGTGGAAAGGGTAGAAGGGCTAAGAGTTACATGGTCCGCGGACACCGTGGCTGTCTGCGGACAGGGCGTGCCACATCTTGGGTTTTCCAGCAAATGCAGCAGGGAAAGGGGACTGTAGGGATCAGCCAATCAGATGTTGAGTTTGTGGATTTGTGTTGAAAGAGGCTGTGTGTAGTCAAGATGGCAGAGTTGGAGAAAGTCAGGGTGTTGGTGCTTGGAGATATGTTTGTGCATGGTTTACAGCTGTATGCTCAATGCAGGCATGTGGCAAACAATTTAGATGTTAAAGGAGTGGAGGTGGTGTGGAGCACTGTGCCTGATTGCAATGTACAGGGAATTGTAGAAGTTTGTGAAGATATGGGCAGAATGAACCGTCCACATGTGGTAGTTTTGCATTATGGTGGTTTCCATATGGGCTATGTCAGTGCCCCTACTTTGATGGCAGATTTGGGACACTTGGTTCAAGCAGTAATGAACATCCTTCCAAATGCCAAAGTAATTTTTTCTGGATTACTACCTAGGGCAATATGGGACAATAGTTCTGTTGTTTGTCCTCAGCAAAACATTGCTAGGTGTGAAATCAACCGAGGCATGTGTGCTTTCATGCTTAGAGCTGGTATGTTTTTCTGTAATAATGAGAATATTGATTCCAGTAATGCTGTTTATTTTAAAGAAGATGGCATTTCTTTATCTTTTTTGGGAAATGCAATGCTGTTTTGGAATGTAAGGGTTGCTTTGGAGAAGGTTATGTGAAGATTATAGTAGCAAAGTAAAAAAAAGAAAAAAAAACAGGTGTTTGTCAAGCATCTGCAAAAAAAAAAAAAGAAAAACTGCACTTTTCAGAGCCAACCTCAAAGGGGAAATGGGGTACACTATTCAAATTTACATTCAGCATACTCAGATTTTCGATATGTCCGCGGACATGGCGGTACTCCGCGGACATCGCGTTTTACATATGGGGATTTTGGGGTGGAGAGGCATGCAAATGTGAATGGGCAGAGGAAGGAATTGGTCAGGTAAGTTTACTGGGTGTGTTGTGTAAGGAGAGAGTTTGTCAGAAAGTGTTTTTCCTGAGAGAAGAACAGTTAGGTATGGCTCTGTGTTTCAGAAAACTGATTATCTGGATTTTGGGAGATTCATGGATACATTGGTTGGAGGTGCATTCAGAACTCTGTGGAGTAGCTGCATATCTTGGATTCCCTCATGTGGAAATGCACTGGCATGGAGTGCGTGGAATGAAGTGGCTGGACTTGGTACCTCTATGTGCTAGTTTGGAGACAGAGCATCATCCAGACATAATTATAATTCATTGTGGAGGGAACAGTTTAGGACATGTGTCTGGAATTTCTTTGCAATTTGCAATGAAAGAAGGACTTGGGTAGGTCATGGACATGTTTCCACATTCCCAAGTAATTTTTTCTCGTATTGTGCAGAGACAAATGTGGCTGCGTTCTTCATCATTTGGTCCACAAATGGAGAAAGTGAGGCGCAATGTCAATAAGGCTGTTTGTGCCTTTCTAAGAGATGTTGGCATGTCCTCTTTTCACAATGAAAATATAATGTTTCGTAGCACATACATTTTTCGCAGAGATGGAGTCCATCTTATGCTGGTAATCAGATTTTTCTGAGAAATGTACAAAATGCATTGCGATCTTTTTGGGAATAACAGCTATCCATTTTGCAGTAGGCAGTGAAACACAAAAAAAACACTACCAAAAGGCTCTTTTCAGAGCCACCACTTCCTCCCAGAGAAAAGTGCAATGATTTTGATAGGGCAGCACCCCAAAATTTTAGATGTCCGCGAACTGTCCGCAGACTTCTAAAAAATGCACAGAGTCCTGCTCAATTTATTTACCACTTCTATTTTTAGACTGTGAAAGGCGGCTTTGAAAAGAGCCTTTTTTGGATTTTTGTTGTTTTATATTTTTGTTTGGTTTTTTACACAAGACACAGTAGGAAAGGAAGGGTAAGGAGGATAAGGAAGGGACACCAACCACGGGGATAAGAAAGGGCAGGTGGAGAGAGGAAGATGTAGGGTGGGCCTTATTTATGTAGTGGACAGACCTTCTCATGCTCCTCACTCCGAAGAATCTCCCCCCTGCAGAGTACTGCGTCGCATTACATACACAATATTGTGTCCCTCGAAAGGTAAGGGTCAACAGCATGGTGACAGGAGTGGAAACAGAGGATGTGGTAGAGGAACTCAACCTGCTACGTTGATCACAAGGTATAACCTTGCGAATGGCCCCACCGTGGAACGACATTAGGTGTCGCTTCATAGATGTCGTACCAAAGCTGTACGCATTTTTGGCACTCCACACTGAATGTTAAACAACCGCCACACCATAGTAGGGACTTCCACTACCTGAGCCTCGTCATTCTCTTCATCCTCCTCCTCTACATCCTCATGCCTGTTCCTCTCTTCAGGCCATTGGGTCGGGGGTAGTGGTGGTGGAGGGGTTGGGGTGGTGCTGAGACAGATGTAGCACCAGCTAGAGAAGCAAGCATTGATGCCATCAGGTCTGATGGAAAGCAGCAAGAGCAGCAAACTCTCCAAGATTAGCAGCTAAAGTAGACAATGCTCTGTCAGATAACCAGAAGCACAATGAGGATAAGCTCTGGGGTGTGGCCTTTTATAGGGGTGCGGGTGCACGCTCTGCGGACAGCCGCGCTGTTCGCGGACAGATCAAACACCCAAAAAAGGCTCAAAAAGTTCCAAAAAGTATGTAGAATGTCAGGGTCATCGTCTGGGACATGTGCTATGGTGAATTTTTACTATAAAATACATTGGATTGCCTGAACAAGTGCTTTTAAAATGTTTGCGGTTCAGAACAGTGTCCGCAATTCAGGACACATGCTCAGGGTGGGTGCGGTCACACGATGACATTGCAAACACGTCCGTGAAGGGGACGGGTGTCCGCAGGACACCAAATGGACATGGACACCAATGGACATTCTACGGACAGTGTTTGGGTCCTGAAAGTAATTAAAAGTGCGACACAAGTGAGATGGACAGTTACGGACAGGCACAATGTTCGTAGGATTTATGGGTGTGGTGCGCATGTGCCTAGATGTTCTAGAGTAAGCACGGACAGGTCTAGTGTCCTTAGGACACCTTTATTTTGGATAATTACGGACATCCCGGACACCGTGCGTGTTCTATGAACAGTTTCACCTTGCCTGCGGACATTATGGACAGGTGTAGCGTCCTTAGGACACCCCATTTTAGATAATTATGGACATTCCGGACACCACATGTGTTCTTAGAACAGTTTCACCTTGCCTGCGGACATTACGGACAGGTATAGTGTCCTTAGGACACCTCCATTTTGGTTAATTACGGACATTCCAGACACTGCATGTGTTCTTAGAACAGTTTCATCTTGCCTGCGGACATTACGGACAAGTATAGTGTCCTTAGGACACCTCCATTTTGGTTAATTACAGACATTCCGGACACCGCGTGTGTTCTTGGAACAGTTTCATCTTGCCTGCGGACATTACGGACAGGTATGGTGTCCAGAGGACACCTCCATTTTGGTTAATTACGGACATTCCAGACACCCGCACTGTCCGCGGACATCTTAACTGCCTTTTTAAAAAAAATAAGACACAAAGGACTGAATTAAAACACACATAATATATTTTTTTTATTACATACAGATGTAAAATTTATGAAAGAGAGGGGAAGCAGAAACTGACACAAACACAGGGGAATTGGGGGTTTCGAGAGGATGGATAGAAGGAGATGAAAGGATGGAAGTCTCATCATAACGTTGTTCTTGGTGGGGAGGGTTTGGGGATAATTGACTGGGATATGGGGATATGGAGAGGGGGAACAGGTACATGTGGGACAATGATATTTAATTTTTGTTTTTATGTGGTCCTCCACAAAATGTTTCAAAAGATTGAAATTTTCCATGAGCATGTCCATTTGTTGTTCCATGCATTGCAGAGTATCTTCTAATGTCTCTTTCAATGTATTATTTTCAATGTTTGTATGATCTGTTAAAAAGAAATATATATGTTAAGTGCACATAAAGTAATGATTATTAATTTGCTTATATAGAGAAGTGTCTACCATTAGTATCACTATCTTCAGACATTTCTTCATGTGTGAAATTTTCCTCAAGCCATTCTAAAGTACTGGACATTTCTGTGTAAAAAAAATAATATATTACTTTTAGTGTACCTAAGACAGAAAGTTTAGAAATATATAAGAAAAATGAAGTTTACTTACTAGCTTCTGGTAAGTTGTGTTCTTACTGTTCTGTAGGTCTGCTGTTGCTCCTAGTTGTGCAGTTTCTGTGAGGTAATTATGTTGGAAGAATATCGTTTTTTGTTTTGGTATATTCCATTTTAGTACATATGGTATTTAAATGGATGGTTGATGTGTTAGATATCCAGGTTCTACTTCTTATATATTATTATATATAATGTGTTTGTATGCTGCTTTTTGAACTTTTGCAGTGTTCATATGGCATGATAGAACAATTTAAGATACCCCCTGAGTTTTTGGGTAGTGTTGATGTTGTCCGCGTCCGTCCGCGGACATACGCACAGTCCGCGGACATCAACATTTTTCAATATGAAATTCAGTAAAGAAACTTTGTTAAAGGGACGTTATGGTTAAGTTGCGCTACTATAAACCTATGAAATTCAGTAAAAAAACTTTGTTAGAGGGAAGATATGGTTCAAAGTAAAACCGAAAAACCCCTGAAATTCGCCAGTTATGGTAAGCTAAGCAACCATAACTTGCGCCACCACCGTGCATTGCAAAGACTAACACCCAGGACATCAAAGATGACATCACAAATGTCATTGATGACAATATTTTTTTAATTATCCGTCTGATAATTGATGCGTGGCTTCCAAATGGCAAAATCAGTCTGGTGGTATTTTCATCATCTTTCTTTGTTAGGTCCGACTTTGATGTTATTAGCATGTTTTGTCTACTCATTTCTCCGACTTTAAGATATGCCCATTCAATGATCTTCTAAGGGTACTGTTGTTGCAGGAAATTCTGGGCAGTCACTTTGCTGGCTAGGTCGAAATCCATTATATTGCTGCAGTTTCACCCGATACGGATGAATTCTCCATAAGGGATGCTCCATAATAGGCTCTTAGGATGTGCACTATTTGTGTGCAGTGGGATGTTGGCACCTGTAATTTTTCTATACAGTTCAGACTCAATTTCTTGTGCCACTATCTTCACCTGCACATCAAGAAATACAATTCAATGTCTGCTGTGGTGTTCAGTAAACTTAGTAAGATTCAAATTGTTGGTGTTAAGCAATTTGACGAACTCCCACCACAGCTCGTCCGTACCATCCCAAATAATGAATAAGTCATCAATGCAGCGAAGCCACAATACGATCCTTTCAGTGAATTTTTCATGCGCTTCTGCCCACACTGTGGTTTTCTCCCAATATCCCATCATCAGATTTGCATATGATGGTGCGAAGGTCGTACCCATCATAGTTCCTTGGGTTTGGCAAAAAGTTTCATTGTTAAAAATTAAAATGTTATTTTCCAGGCATAGTTTGATAATTTTGAGGACCATTGAGAATGTTGTAAATGATTAAGAGATTGCGTATTGAGGAAACTTTGGCAGGCGAGTATCCCATCATTGTGCTTTATTGACATGTATAAGGACACCACATCCATGGTTGCTAGTAGATAGGTGGATTCCCATGGAAGTTCATAGATTTTTAACAAAAAGACGGTGGTGTCTCTCCTATATGATGGTAATGTGGATACGAATGTACAAAGAACCTTATCCACAAATTTGGACATGTTTTCCAGTAACGACCCGCACAAGGTCACAATAGGTCTCCCTGGTGGTTTGAGTGTATTCTTGTGGACTTTGGGGAGGAAGTAGATAGTAGGAATGGCAGTATTGTTGGAAAATAGAAATTTCACCATTTCTTCCTCTAAGATGTCTGCTTGTTGCCACTTGGTTAGGAAGGTAAATACTTCCCTTTCCAACTGTTTAATGGGATTATTACTGAGTCTTTTGTAACAGTTCTCATCATTAAGTTGTTTATACGCTTCGGCAATGTAGTCCGATGTGTTCATTATGACTATGTTGCAACCCTTGTCTGCTGATTTTATTATATATTTATCCATTTCTGCAATGTCTGATAACACTTTTTGTGGTTTTTTGGACAGATTGCTTTTGGGTTGCCTCCGAGTTCTTCTTCTCTCATCTTTTAAGTCATCAATTACTACATTGGAGAATGCTTGAATGTGGTTATTTTGGGCACTTTGTGGATTGAATTTCGATTTGCTTGTTGATGGCCAGTCTGTGATAATGCCCAGTCTTTCCAAATTGGTAGCAAAACTGCTGCTCGCCGTGTCACTTTCTTGTTTAAGATCATCAAGGGTGATCAAGGTGTCGATTTCTGCAATGGTGATTTCAGTCTGTCCTTCCAAGGCCACCTTTGGTTTCTTTTTGTATGTCGAGGTGGCAAAGAATTTCTTAAGTCGTAGTTTCCGAATAAACCTGTCCAAATCTATCCTCGACATACATCCTTCTACGTAATCGAAACTGGCAAGCGGACAGAAATTCAACCCCAGTTTCAACATCTTAGCCTCTTCTGTGGTAAGAATATGGTTGGATAGATTTATAATTTGCTGTTTATTCGTGGCTTCTGTAACATAGTCAGTTATTTCCCAGAGTGCAGTGACCTTTGCGGCAATGAGCTGTTTGAATTTGTTGCCCCTCTGCCCCCTCCTCGTTTTTTTCTCCCCCCTCTTCCTTGTCCTTTTGTTTTTGAAGCTCCTCCTCGAGTTATTTTGTTGTTTGCCTGCTCATCTTGACACAACAGTCTCATTTCCTCTAAAATATTGAGGCATATAGTTGGTTCTTCTTCCTCGCCTTCAGTGACATCCGACTCAGAAGTAGAGGCTACTGGTTCCCGGTGATTTTCATTCTGGGCTGCTGGGGCTATTTGTGTTTCCTTTACTTTTTGTCTCATATGGTCAAAGAGGTGTGCAAAAGTATACACACGACCTTGTTCATAATCGCCCTTATCCCTGAGGAATTTGCGTTGCTTTCTCAATTTAATGTCTTCCTCGAATGCTTGTAGTCCTGATTCAATAATAGCCTGTAATTTATTTCCTTCTTCTGTTTCTTTGACCATTTCGTTTTTTCCTCAAAACCCTCTATTTGTTGTAGGGTTTTTGTACGATCATTGCCAGCATATTTTACTAGCAACTGTAAGAACTTTTTCGAGCAATTATGAATTGCATGGCCCCATTCACGTAACATTAGGGATCTTGCTCCTCAAACGATGGTATTGTGAGAATCCTTAGCCCACGTGGTATCCTTCCCACATCATGGTAATTCTGCAAGGAATGTTACTCCCATCATTTGCTGATTTCCTTTTTCCGAGCCTTTTCAAGTTCTTTTAGCAATGTTATTTCATTATTGTCTTTTAATTTATCCACTCTTGGTGTGTCCTTTTCTTTGGTAGTAGGTAAGGTTTCATTAAACAGGGAACTTGCCTGTTCCTTTCTTGCCGCCTCTCTGCTGGCCTCGGATGCCATAATTGAAAACATTTAAATTCAACTCTTCTTGTTATCAGTGTCCGTAATATAAAATATTTTTTAGAAAAAACAACATTTTATTTTCCTAATTTTGGAACATTAAATACCCCTCAAGTGGGATTGGTGGTCATAATGTGGCACTTCTCAGTTCGAATGCTACGACGCGATTGATTTTGTGGAGGATTCTCGCATTTCTAGCATCCAATAGAAAGATGTGCATTCAATAAGTAAAACAGTTCGGCAAGGGTACTTACTGATACAGCCTTCGCTTCCTGCGCCCTCCGACACTGGTAGTTTGTGCTGCAAACAGTGTTCTACCTCTGACTGCTACAATCCTTTTGCGAGTTCCCTGCAGCTTTGGAAGACATTTAAACCGAAAGGCGCCACGTACAAAATGTCCCCAAGCGCTATTGCCCAATATGAAAAACGCTGGTGCAGCTCCGCGCTGTAACGTGTTCAGCGTGAGAATATTTCCATTTAGAATAGCATATGGATACACTATTCCCTCGAGCTGCACTCCTCCCCATGCAGTTCCAAACAGGAGGTTCCAAGATGCCTCGTTACGGACCAGGAGTTGAAAAAGAAACTGCACCGGTTGTGTGCATTTAAACAGCCTTTATTAAATCATTTCAGTTCTTTAAAAAGGAAGGTGTCCCAGTTATATCATTAGCCAGACGGCAGCCTGACGCGTTTCGCCACAAACTTGTGGCTTGCTCACAGTTACTCCTCCCCCTTTGGGAGTTTTTTTTTAAACCCAGCACGACACCATGGTGACAGACACAAAAGAGGTGACTTACTAAAAGGTCAATCTATTTATGTGTTAGTCCTTTGTCGTTTTGCAAAAAAATATAGGTCATATATTTATTATTCTATAGTAGATCATAAAACTACTGGCCCATTCATGCTTGCTTTGATATAAAGTCCCCATTCGACACAACTCAAATGGGGACTTTATATCAAAGCAAGCATGAATGGGCCATTCTAAAGTCACTCATGTGTTACTAACATCACCTATTATATAATGCACTTTATGAACGAACGCAAGGATCTTAATTGTTGAAAAATTGTCTTTTTAATAACTCTGTTTTATGTTGTTGAGATTTGCAAATGTGACCTAATGGTCTGTTTTATGATTTACTATAGAATAATAAATATATGACTTATATTTTTTTGCAAAACCTGAGCCTTCCATCTCTTTATATTTGTTAAAAGGAAGATGGTTCCACAAGTATATGTGGATTGAGACCTAGTCTTTTCACCTCCGGTGTGGACATCAAAAGGTAGCTTGTTGGGATCCTCCTATATTACTTGTATTTGGTCCTCTTCCCACGAGCCCCATATAAAAAAGAGGACACACGCTGTATCACTGTGCTCACTGTTTTTCTTACATCCTCCGAGAGGATACATGAGCTGTCTGTTTTGCTCGAAGCTGTAAAGTACGTGGTGCATACAAATACAAATCAGTCATTTAAAATGTATAAAGTGCATAGTGCATTAGCTGCATTTAAGGTGATAGTCCACTATATATGTGTCGTAGCTGCAGGTAAAGACTCATAAGGTGCATAGTGCATTAGCTGCCTTTGAGGTATTTGGTCCACTTCATATGTGTCATAACTATATACAAGACTCGTAAGGTGCATAGTGCATTGGCTGACTTACGATCTTCACATATGTCATATGTGTGAAATCCCCCATACCAGGGCATTTGTAGAATGCATAGTGCTTATTGCATTATATCAAGGCCATTTACAACAATATGTGTGAATGGTATGATTGTAAATCAACATCATAGAATAGATTGACTACCTATTTTTTCTCTCTCTGGGAGATGTACAGTGCAAAGTACATGTATATGTGGGTCATACCTATCTACTCATAAAGTGCATAGTGCATTAGCTACCTGTCTTAACTCCACCATACCAGGACATTTGTAAAGTGCATCGTGCTTTTTTTATCCTCATAACTTCTGCTTCCTCTATTGAAAACCATCCCTTCAATATGCAAAGGCTTAATCAAATGCATGTTTACAGTATGTTTTCCTTAGCTCATAAAGTGCATCATGCATTGGCAACCTTTATACCCATAGTCCACCTCCTCCAGCCCCACTTGCTTCCTACTGCGAAACTGAATCAATTAATTCATTGAACAGTGTGAAATAAAGACCACCACCAATAAAAACCATTCATCTATACAAAATTAGATAAAAACATAATCGTCAATTGCATTGCACATTTTCCAACATTTCCTGAATCTCTTCTTAGTTTTCGTTTTCTTGGGCAGCAAAAAAGGGAGAACACCAGCAGAAGACTGTGGAGTATCGAGTATCAACCTTTACATGGATTTCTGTCCTTCAATTCATTTTCCATACTGTCTGTTCGATCAAATAACATTATTGTCCCCAGAATGTGTATAACTCTTCATCAATGCAATGCCCATTTGGTTGTTTACTCTCCAAATCAAGGATGCAGCGAGTCTCTTTTTGTCTCGGTAATATTTCCTTATCTCCCCCTCTCTGACCCGTTTCTATTTTATGGATGCCAAAGAATCCAAAACTGTCCATTTTGTTGTTATGGCATTCTGTAAAATGTTTTGCCATGGGGTAGTTTGCATCACGTTGTTGAATGGCTCGAACATGTTGTTGTATCATGGTTTTCAATTTGCACTTGGTGCTTCTTATGTACACATGTTAGGACGTACACCACATGATCTGTCTCACAGATGATCTTCTCTGGTATCCTAATTGTCAGTCCTGTGACTGGGTGTTTGTATGTTCCACAATTTGTTGCATATTTACAAACGTTTCACCGGGTGCATTTGAAAAAACCCATCTTTCGTTTAGTAAGCCAACTGGTTTCATTCACTTCGTCATCCATGGGCATAAAACTTTGGACTAGTGTATCTTTAAATGATTGATTGCTTCATAAACTAATGTCAGGATAGTTTTTTAAACTTTTAGACAGATCCTGGTCATCCAACAGAATACCACAGTCCTTTTGTATAACTCTTCTGAGGGTTTTGGCTTGATTGTCAAAAGTTAAAATCAAATGAATGCTGTCTGAATCAATATTGGATTTCACTTTGTTCCGAGTTCCAGATAAGAGGGTTTGTCTGTCCAATAATCTTGCTCTTAGGTACGCCCGTTCAATAACCTTCTTAGGGTACATTTGTCTGTGGAAAACTGTTGCCATTATTCGACTTTCTTTGTCATAGGTTTCTGTGGTCGTGTTGTTTCTTCTTAGTCTCACAAATTCTCCATACAATATACTCCATATTAAGTTATTTGGATGCACACTTGTTGCGTGTAGCGGTGTGTTTGAGCCTGTGATTTTTCTGTGTAATTCACAGGTTATTGTGTCGTTAACAATCTATATGTTTACATTCAAAAATGTGATCAGCACCCGACTGTGGGTTTCTGTGAATCATAAATTGTTGGAATTAGAGTTCAATTTCTTAACAAACTCCAACCACGCTTTTTTGTCCCCTTCCAGATTATGAACAAATCATCTATGTACCTTAGCCATAGTGCCACATTTTTAGTTGGGTCTAGATTGTCATCTGTCAACACCTCCAATTCCTCCCATGCACCCATTGTCAGGTTTGCATACGACGGGGCAAAGGTCATCCCTATCGCAGTTCCCTGTACCTGTTTAAAGTACTCTTCGTTAAAGAGAAAAACATTGTTCGTTAGACATATCTTGATCATCTCCATCACCATTTTAGTATGCTCCAGATAATTGAGAGATTCAGTGTCTAAGTAATGCTTGCAAGCTGTTTTGCCATACTCATGTCCGATCGAGGTGTAAAGAGAAACCACATCCATCGTTGCCATCAAATATTCTTTTTCCCAGGGTATACCTTTAATGTGGGTCAGAAAATCGGTGGTATCTTTAATGTACAATGGTAGTGTCAATACGAACGGGAATAGTGCTTCATCTATATACTTGGACATATTTTCCAATGCTGAGCCTATTAGCACAGAATAGGTCTCCCTGGTGGTTTATTAATGTTTTTATCTACCTTTGGGAGAAAGTATATAATTGGTGTTATAGAATTTTTCCTCATCAGGAACTTACATGTCTCTTTGGATAATATCCCCTTTTGTTCCCATTTCTGGAGGAAAAGTTGCAACTTATATTCCAAATCCTTCACAGGATTTTTGAGCGTCTGGATGGATTTTTGAGCTTTTGTCATTCAACTGCTTGTAAGCTTATTTGATTTATTTGTTTTTTCTTTGTAGCAGTATATTCCACCCCTTGTCTGAGGGCTTGATGATACAATTTTTCAACACTTGAAGTTCTTTTAGTGCTTTTCTATCCTGAAATGTCATATTATCTTTGGTAATTCTGTTGTTCTGTTTCCTTCGCATGCTTTTAAGATCCTTGATTATCGGACTCTGGAATGCTTCAATGTGGCTACCCACGTTGGTTGTTGGATTGAATCTTGATTTTTGTTTAAGACTGCTTTTGGCCATCCAGTCTGTTGTTATGCCTGATTCAATCAGACTGTCGGAGTCTGGCTCCGCATCAACATCCATGCCCTTTTCCAGTTCCATTACATTTGTTAGTATATCAAGTTCTTTAATGGTGATGTCGGTCCTTCCTGCTTTTGCCTCTTTCTTATGTTGGCTGGGAGCATTGGTAAAAAAGATTTTTTTCAGATGGAGCTTTCTACCAAAGTGATCAAAGTTGATTCTAGTCTGTGCATAATTGTTACCAGCAGTGCGGCAGTAATTCAGCCCCAGACTTAGTATTTTCTTCTGGTCGGCAGTTAAGGTATGTTCTGAAAGATTGATTATCTTAAAGCTACATTCTTCCTCCTCACATGTCCCAATCATTTGTCAGAGCGCAGAGATCTGGCTGGGGTATTGTTCATTGCATTTCCTGCTCCTCTTCCCCTGCCTCGTTACTTTTGGCCACCTCAATCTCTGCCACGATTTTGTATTACACCTCTTGATTGCTTGTTTTTTCTGCCATCTTGGCATAGCAAGTGCATTTCATCTACAAAATTTAGACAAATGCTTAGTTCTTCTGTATCACTTCCTGTCAAGTCTGACTCATATGGTGATGAAATTTCACTCGTACTTGCTTAATTCTTCTCATTGGTTGTTGGTGGTGCTTTGGCTACTACTTGCCTTAGCTGATTGAATCTCTGAGCAAATGTGTATACTCTCCCTTTCTCGTAGTCCTCTTTATCTCTCAAAAATGTTCTTTGTTTAATTTCTTCTTCATAATCGGACAAGTTTCTTTCCATACTAACCTTTAACTTTTTCCCTTCTTCGGTTCTGGTGTTTTTTTCAATTTATTCTCCACTTCGGATATTTTTTTCAGCAGTCTCATTCGGTCGCTGACAGCATATTTAATCAGTAGGTGTAGAAAAGTTTGGGAACATCCGTTGGTTGCATCGCTCCATTCTTTTAACATCAAGGGATCTTGTTCCTCGAAGGATGGAATTGTTAGGATCCATAAACCTCGTGGGATCCTACCTACTTCTATATAATTCTTGAGGGAATGCTCCTCCCATCATTTGCTGGTTTCTTTGCGTTGTAGCTTTTCTAATTCTTTTTAGCAGCCCAAATTCACTGTCATTTTTTTGGCTCTGCTACCACTGATGCTGGTTTTCTGTTTATTTGTAATGACTCATTGAACAAAGTTAGGGCTTGAGCCCTTCATGTTGCTTCTTTGTTTGATTGGGAGTTAGCCATGGTTAAATTCCACTTATGGAGGGTAATGGTTAAACAAATCCAAGCTTATTCACAAGGGTTTGGTTACCAACAGTGTGTAAGCACTCTCGTTGTAGGCACCGTTAAGCTAAACTGTAGAACTCTGCATCTTAATATAATATTATTGTGCGAGTCATGGATTTATTAGGGTAGATCAAATATATTGCACTAAATCAACTCTATTTCAGAGTTGAAACACTGTATGGCACTTTCCCGCTTCCCGAGGTACTCACCCCGCTTTGTTTTGCCTTGTGTTCTCCAACCAGCGGCTCCGCATTGCAATGGGTTTTCCTTACCAGCAATGCTATTCTTGCGTTTCTAGTTGTGCCTTCCTTTCTGCAATCTGATCAGCAACGGAGCAATTATCGTTGACAAATGTGCCATAGCCATGCGTTCTGCCTCCTTCGTTACCACCGGTGCATGGCTCCGCGCTGGCACGCTCCAGCGTGAAATAATGTTAGTCCTTTGTCGACTCCTCCGGTCCAACAAGCGTTGAGCCGCACTCTCCGCAGGGTAAGAATTACTGTCCAGATTTGTTTTTTATAAAAGCATTGTTTCTTTATTTACCTCCAAAGTGAGGAAAAAATCACGGTATCCACAAGATTATACTATCATAATCCTCCCAAAGTATGGCAATTCAATTTGCCAAGGCATTAATGCGTTTTGTGGCTGCTTGCCGCTTGTTCACAACAACGAGCCTTGTTTTTGCACCATATTTAAAAGCAGTAGAGGGAAGTTGGTTAGAGGTAGAAGGACCAAATTCTTAGGTTAATCCAATGCATCATCCATGTCGGACATCTTAGCACTGAGCTTATAGGTCCATTGCAATCATGCACGGATGAGAGTGCTCAGGCTATTTTGCAGTTACAGGATGCATTAGCTGCCTGTTAATCTTGACAAGGTAAAATACATAATAAGTTTAACTGCCAATTAACCAAAATGCATTTCTAAAACAATTGCAACCGTGTGCATATTTAAAAAATACAGACTGTTTCACAATCAGAGGATACATGAGCTGTCTGATTTGCTCGAATATGTAAAGTGTGTGGTGAATACAAATACAAATCAGTCATTTAAAACGTATAAAGTGCATAGTGCATTTGCTGCCTTTAAGGTCATAGTCCACTTAATATGTGTCGTAGCTGCAGGTAAAGACTCATAAGGTGCATAGTGCATCAGCTGCCTTTGAGGTATTGGTCCACTTCATATGTGTCATAACTATATACAAGACTCGTAAGGTGCATAGTGCTTTGGCTGATTTAGGATGTGAAATCCCCAATACCAGGGCATTGTATATATGTTCACTGAAAACACTTTGTTAAAGGGACGTTATGGTTACAAGTAAAACCAAAAAACCTCAGAAATTCGCCAGAAATTCGCCAGTTATGGTAAGCTAAGCAACCATAACTCACGCCACCACCGTGCACTGCTAAGACTAACACCCAGGACATCAAAGATGACATCATAAGTGTCATTGATGACATCACCAATGCCATCACATGTGAAATTAATTTTGATGAAATGTGCCTAAAAGCGGTTGTGTGTATAATGTTGGTTACATGATGTCAGGCGTGATTGTGTAATGTTAAACATGTAATAACTAGCTACCAATTCAAGACTTAGTACACACTTGCGCTAGTAAGTTTATCTTCATGTATATAAATGAATTGTGTGTTTGAGGCCTGCCTATTGCCATATGCACGTGCACCATGAGGTGAGATCAAACCCTAAGGAAATTACTTTAAGAACATGTGACAAGGTTAACATCTAGATATACAGCACCTTTTGAATTCTAATATTCTGACTGTCAGTAAACAAAACCACCTGGCCTAGGTATTTCAGTGAACAAAAGCAAGTGGGCCAGATTTGTGTGATGTCATCAGTGATGTAGGTGTAAGCACATTTTTTTCCATTATTTCTATGGAAAATAAAAAAATGTGGGACCACCTGTAGCTTTCCCCCACCCCTTGACGAAACCTCAAAAAACTTGCCAAAAATATTCACAGCCGGTCATATACCTTTTTTTTCAAAGTTTGGTAAGGATTCATCCAGGGGGAGTGAAGTTTTAAGCTGCACAAAAAGTGTTCTTCCTTTGAGTTGAGCAACTTAACCATAACTACACGGCCACTACCGATGCTATGGGTCTGAATGTCCTTAGTTAATGCTGTTTTAGCTGAAGACCACATCCTCAGCCAGATTCTAACTGTTTCTATTCTTAGATCATCTTCGAAAAAAAGGAAAGTCAAGTTCTTTCTGCACTGCAAAATGTGGGATGGATAAGGGTAGGCCTCAGAGATGATTCAAATAGGAATTTCCCATAGTTGTCAATGGCAATATATTGTCAAACACCCATATACTTGCCCCATAGGTTGTGAATGCCTTTGTCTTGGCTCTATAAGCATGCAGGAGTATTTGTATAGGTTGGGCTTTAAAAGATGGACCACAAATCTCTTTTTGTCCAGCTACGGTCTAGAGCATTCTGGTAGCCTGCTTCATAATGTGTGGTTTACCTTTAAATCCTTCAGAAAAAGTACACCCCAAATAATCCAAAGATTCCACGGTTTCAAACTAGCGAAAAAGGGCACAAGTTAATCATCTTCGAAGTGCCCTTTGGCTTGCAAGCTAAAACCACAGATTTATTTACATTTGTTACTAGATCTAAACCAGCCATGAAGATGTAAAAGGCAACCAGCAGTTTTTGGAGAGAATGCAGTGTTCTTGCTAGCAACACTGTATAGTCAGTGGGCCTCATTACGAGGTTATAATGGTACCATTGCTACCATCATGTTCTGCTTGCGGGTGCCGGTCCTAGTATGGCAGTACGGTAGTAACGGTGCAGGTAGCAATACCGGCACCTTTGTTGCCTTACCGCCATACTCCTAATGAGGCCCATTGTGAGCTAGGACACAGATTTTCTTGAACCAAAACGAGGGGTATCCGCCCTACAGTTATTTAGATACTCTGTAAGAGCATTGATGTAAAGAGAGAAATGCAATGGGGCCAGGATGCATCCATGGCATACTCATGTTTCCACTGGGAACCAGGATGTGCAGTGGCCATTAGAACCAGAACAAATACATGCTAAGTTGTTGGAGTACATAACAGACATAAAATGGATGAGATCTGTTGGGCAATTCATATCCCTAAAATACTGACAAAGATTGACTCTGTTGACTTTGTCAAACTAAGTGCTTTGGTCCATGAAACCATATACATAGCATACTTTTGAAGGAAGATCGAATTTGATGTAATCAAATAGAGGTTTAACGCCTGCTCATTATTGCCCACTTCCTCCCGTAACCACAGTAGACTATCTGGTAGGATATGTCAATTATCCACACAGTCTTATAAACGAGCCAAAACTGCTCTGCCGAAAATTGTAAACTACGTGTCTAGGAGGGAGATGGGTCTGTATGCAACGGGGGATTATCTATTCCATTTCTTGAAGTTGGGGACTACGATGGCACGACACCATGATGTCAGAAAATTCCCCTGCTCCAGCATACAATTTCAAATCTGCATCAAAACTGGAGCCCAAAAATCTTCTAGACAGCGGAACCAATCTGAGGGTTTTGCATTGGGTCCTAGGATTTTCCCCCATGGTAGCTTCCTGAGTGCAGTGCTTCCTGAGTGCAGTCAGGATTTGTATATAGGAAAATTGAGATTTACATCTCTGCGGGAAGGGGCCCTTGTCCTTCATACTGTCAGCATCTTCTGTACTTTGAGACAGGAGCTCCACAAAGTTATGAAAAGTTATTCACCCAAAACGTATCTGGAGCATTGGTCATGATTCCTGTACCATTACGCATTTTCTTTGGCCAAGTCACCAGTTCTCAAAATCATCTTTAGTTAGCTTGTGTGGCCGCCACAATCAAGTCTTCGCAACTTTCTTCTTCTAATGTTGTTTTCCTGATTTGCCTAGCTTTTGAATAAGCTTCTCTAACTTGTACTATTCACCTCCTATCTTGATCTGCAGTGTTTAGGACGTCCAACAGACCTACCTTGGCACTTTTACAATGCTCGTTAAATAAATGTCCATACACAGCGAGTGCCTCGTCTGCAAAAGAGCCTAGGTACAAAATAGACATTACATGCAGAATATAAGGCTAATAATATAATATTGAACCTCCTGGCTGATCTTCCCATTCCATCTTCTTTTTACCACTTAGAGCTGTGTTGTGCATATGCTGATTGTTTTGCCTTTCCAGGTTCTCAGAACGAATTTCCAGTGTTGTGGCAAGTTCATGATGGTCTGTTCGCAAGTCCTTAAGGACATTACATTTCTTAACCCTTTTCCAGGAATTAACTGATATGCAAATATAATTGATTATGGTTTTACTCTTTAATTAATTATGTGTCGTGGCGTATTTACCTCATGCAGCGCTCCAGGAATACTGTATGATTATGAATTGGACATCTCAATTATTTTACCTCCACTCAAAAAATGGGCGTTCAATTCTTCCTTCCAGGAAAACATTTGTTTGTCTGTAAGTGAGGAGAAGCACTGGTACATACATCCCTTCAGCTTTTGTGACAATTACTTGGGTGGGTGGGGTTGCGGTGAGCTCGGCCAAAATTAATTGTGCCCCTCTGCGATTGCTTCCCCCTTAATGCATAATCAACGCAGGGTAATGTATGATCCTTCTGTGCATTTTCTTCCTTGGAATAGCAGCAATATGTGAAATTGCACCTCTAGCACACGGATAATGTTTGGATGAAAGGCCCACATGGGATATTAATTCATTACCACTATACTACCCCAGAGATCTCTCTGGACTACTCAGTTCACTAAGTCTCCACTCCTGTGCATACAGCATATTCAGATCAAAAATGCCATTTTATTCCACTGCCTTGTGCGTAAGTGAATCCTGGCATTTAGGTTACTATTATGGGGACTCACATGTTCCCCTCATGCTGTTCATGCTAGATTGGTTCCCTTAGAAGATTAGGGTAAATATTCAAAGGGGAAAACAAAGTGTCTTCACTTGTGATTATTACAGCAAACAAACCGAAGTAAATAAAATTGAGCCTGATAGAAAGGACAGGTTTTTGCTTTGTACTCCTATATACGCTTGTTCATAGTACTAAAAAAATAGGAAGAGTCAATATCTCACAAAATGACTACTGCTCTGTAGGAGTAAAGGGATCAGCAATGTCTAACATGCCTAGTAAACCCTACACTACTACTAATCAAGCAGTGATCCCAAATGTGAAGGCGAAACAGGCAGGGCACAGGTGTACTTCCTTCTCCTTTTTTATTAGTGCAGGCTAAGAGCAGACCATATCTTCAGGAAGGGTGTTGTGATATGTGTCACTATGTCTCTCTTTTCCCTAAGGTGCATTCCGTGATATATGAGTCCCTTCTATGCAATCCCATCCAACAATTCCTGGAAAATAAACTGGCTATTTATAGTCAAAACTCAAATGTATTTACCAAAAGCATATCAAAGATGGTCCCTATACTTGCGGGAGTAGTCACCACAATTGGATGCATGAACTTTGATAATGTATTTACAGAATTAGGGTCGATCTAAATGTGACCTTCTTGCTAGGAAGTAGTGCACACATATAAAGTCCTATCGACATCCAATGTATATACTTCTAACATTTCTAATCCTAAATAATACAATGCCACCTCAAAGCATCATCCTCAATTCCATGACAATATTGTCAATTATTGGCCAATCTATTCAAGCTCTCTTCAGTTAACATGTACATATAATGTACTTTCTGTTAATAAATGACAAATTAGAAAAATCATTCTCTTGAATATCAAAAACCCCTTAAGTGTCAGGCTATTTATTGTACAATTCTATGCAAAAAGGACAAGCATACTTGTCCTTGGTACTTAAGTTGTTTTCAGTATATGTATCCTAGAAAAGTTGTATATAAAAATACCATTTATGTAAACACGTCTAAGTGAATTCCCCTTTGCCCCATTTCTGTATGAATGCAGAGTTGCGGGTTTTTAGCTTATGCATGCAAGTATAATACAAACTATGCAAGCGTACATTAGGATCCAAAGCATGTGTTTAGGAAAATCTGTGCTATCAATTTAGAACAGACAGCATTGATTTATCTATTCTATGTATCCACTCCAGATTCTGAAAGGAGTACAATTGTCCCCCCTTAAATTACTTGCGTATATTTGTTTAGTGACCCTCTAACTTCAACACAAAAGCCTTGGTGAAATAATAGCGTTTATTTAGAAGTGCATCTTTTCTATAGGAATACAAATGCTAAACTCCCTTCCATTCCAATCTTTTTACATATTTAAGGCTGTGATCCATTCTCTATTTAGGCTATGAAGTGTGGCCATTGATTTACAGCATAAAGTGTTTGACTAATCCTGTGAATACTACAGTATTAATGTGCTGTGCTGGGAAGTGCTCCCTGTTTTTTACACACGTATGCATGACAGAGAACGCATTTTTTTGTTCTTATTTGAATGTAATCGCAGTTGGCTTTAAGTACAATGAAAGCAAGCTATAACTAAGTCTAACGAGCTACAATTATATTCAAATTCTGTTCATAATCATCAGCCCTTGCTCTCTATGCACTGAAAAGTGAAATGTTTTCTACAAAGTCAAATCTCAAACGGCCTTAAATATAGTGAGAAAACAAAGTGTATTTCCCATTATAATAGTAAAGTATTTGTTATGTTGTTTGATAATAAGCTAGGACTTGTTTTATTAGATAATGTAGTATTGTGTTATGGGGAAGGATCCCAAAATGGAACCTTGCAGGGAGAGTGTTGTGTGAGATGTGGTGAGAAGATCTAGAATGAGAGGTGGTTAAGAGAAAAGAGGAAAAGAGCTGGTGGTGGCTCGGGCCCCATTACACATGCATATATCATTGTATTATCTCAGTGAATATTCTTACCTGGATAAACAGTTGGATGTGCTGATCCCTGGCGCTTCCGAACCATACTCTCTGTACCCCTGCAATGCCAGGCTTCTCTCATCCAGCGATGTTGCTGTTCCCCAGGGGAGGACTGAAGATGCTTCTGAGATGCTGCAGTGGATACTGGGGTGGGCAGGCATGTTGTTGCAGGAAACTGCCAAGTGAGCCATCAGTTCCGGAGGGGCACTGGAGTACTATAAGTAACTCCAACTCCAATGGATCAGAGCGGATTGGGAGAAGATTTTGACAAAGAGAATCTTGTCACCTTGGTACATGGTAAGGCATGGAGAATTGTGGCTGTGGAACACTGTACTGGAAGCACTCAACAGAATTTTGTGCATGGCGGTATATGGCCTCCCATGCTCATGCTGACATCCACAAAGACAACAGTAGGAGGTGGTTAGGCACATCTCAAGCATAATAATCTGAGGGCAGTAGTATAATTTTTGAATAGTGTGTTTCAGAGGGTTCGGGATCGGTCCTCCAGGAAACTGCTCACTGACAATGGGGTTAGGGTCATAGAATCATTTCTGCAAAGCATAGTGGTTACCCATCACCATACTTCATTGTATCACCCTGAGATGAATGGAGCTGTAGAGCGTTTTAATCACACCTTGATGCAGGAGATCAGAATGGCAAGTGAGGCTGGTAGGGCCTGAGAGGAAATGGTGAGTAGGAGAGTGTGTGCCTACTGCCTAGCGCCACATGCCACCATGGGATTTAGCCTGTTTGAGGTGTTGCGGACAAGGAAACCCCACACAGTGACCAATCCACTGTGGTTGTGGAGAGCTTTGTGGAATGGTATGATCAGGATTTGAGGACAAGAGTGTCTTAAATGAGCATGAGCATGACACAGAGGTGTGATGTGCAGAAGTATTTTAAGAGAGGAGTGTGGGCAGATGGTGACAAAGTGTTCATGAGAAGCCAGGGCATGTGCCAAAATGTGATTAAGGTTTGTGGGGACTGCACAGTATCCGCAGAGTGTTGTAGGATGCTGTGTTGTTGGAGGATGGCAAGTATGGAGCAAGGCAAGATTAGCTCATGCTGAAGGGGGGTAGAGGGGCATGTGAACTCAGTTCACAGAGTTCACACGCAGGACTATGTTTGACTTCATGTGGTGGAGGAGGTGTTATGTTGTTTGATAATAAACCCAGACATGTTTTATTAGATAATGCACTAATGTGTTATGGGGAGGGGCCCCAATATGGAACCTTGCAGGGAGAGTGTTGAGAGCGATATTGTGCAAAGATCTAGAATGAGAGGCAGTTGAGAATGGAGGAGAGCATAGCTGTGGATGGCTTTGAGCCCCATTGACCATGCATATATAGTTGTATCATCTGTGTAAATAAAGATGTTCTGACCTGGATGAATTTGTAGTCTCTTCACTTCAGTATTCTTACCTCCTCAAAAACCGCCCACTTCATAGATTTAGGTCATCTAGAATCATTGCTCTGCTATCTAATTCCATTTGTGGTAACTTGTATACTCTCTTTGAAATAATTCTTCAATGTGCTCTGGGCTAGGATGGACGCTCATCAAGAAAGTCCCAGTCAGCCTCTCCTCCCTTTTGGAAAGAAGGTCTTCTATAGTGCCCAATCTTCCAGGTAATATCAAGGCTCAGCTCTCATACATTTGGAGCAGGTGTTATCCTTTCTTTCCAGCTTTTGATTTCCAAGAGAGATTCCCATTTACTGAGTTATCCCATCTTATATGTGATCTTCCCATGCTTTGTTTTTGATGACACCACACTTGATGATTGGTCAAGTCTTTTCAATGGCTTGCTTAATAGTCAGACACTCGCAGAGAATATACCGCCTCAGTCTTTATAGGTGGATCACATTTTCTATTTATATGAAAAGCGAAAAAAGGTGTGGGCTGTCTGCTCTTGACACTTTTGAATACAAAATCACCCCCATACCTCGATGTAGTAATTTGGCACATGATTTAAATGTGGATTTTTGGAACCCCCAGCATTCACAAACATGGGGACAAACAGCAAGAGTATGAATGATGATAGTTCATAAACAATATTAATATGAGTAATTGTTTACACATATTTAAAAACCCAGAATATCTGACTAATTTGATAGAGGAGAATTTCACATCACAGCAGACTCTTCTGTTTGTCTCTAAGTCATATGGTTGTGGCTTTATGAACACATTTCTTTTCTATTTCAAATATAAACCTGCAAAATATGATGTGCTTTCAAATTAAGGAAAGGCTGACTGGGCCATGCTTACCCTCCACTAATGACTAGTCTGGATCTGCTGACAAGGGTCTCCTTTGTTTGAGTTTCCCTTAGGCTGGCCATCTGGTGGACTTTATAGGCAGCCAAGGTTAAAATGTGACACTCTTAAGTGCAACAAAGTTTTATGAAGCTGGGCATGAGGATAACAGCTAGACTGTCATATGAACAGTCCTGATTCTCATCTGATTAACACACCGTGGATTCCGCCTAAGAGGGATTTAAAAAATATATTTATAAGAATATTCACTTGAAATGGGCTCACAGGTTGTGGGCACTTCATTAACTTCAGGAACTTGGTGCTGATGGCCATTTCTTCTATGAAGGTAATGTGTTTTCATGATTATAGGAAAACAAACATTCACTCCTGATGGCTTTGCCAAATCTACTGGGACACGTACACCCACCATGTGTACAAGTAAGTAGAGCTGAACTGGAGTTTAACGTGTGGTCAAGTCAGCAAGAAAACAGCATTGGCCCAGCAAACTCAGACAGTCATATGATTTGTATATGCATTCAAAGGCTTAATTCCTTCTATTGTTTTCATGAGGTGTAAGTTATTCTTATCAAATAATTTATGATGACTTTACTCCTGTTTGTTTAACATTTGCTATCCCAAAAGAGGGCAATTAAAAACAGAAAAACTGCCCTCATTTCATTTCTTCCTGATTGACTGCTCCTGTGCTCCATTTTGGTCATTTTGGATGTGAGCTTATAAATTTAAAGATGGATTGCTTTCCTGGTTGAACGACACTTAATATACAAATAAAGTTTCTTCTGTGCGTATCAACATTTTTTACATGCTTATCTGTGAAATACAATGTTGAAGCTTTAATCTACAAGTCCTCTTCTTCATATATAGCATAGAGGCGTACCATTGAAAACACATAGGATTCCTCGTGATACATGTTGATGTTTTATTTATATTAGATACTTTCTCCATACTTTGTTGCAATATTTACATTCCTGTGGAGCCAAGTTAGTGGGCTTAATGTGCATTCTTACCTTACAAATTGATAATGTTCCACACAAACTGGGTACATCCCACAGGTGCACTCTTTTTGTGGCAGTTGGTGATGCAAAAACTGTATTCAGTAATGCATTATTCCAGAACCTCTTCACTTTAAATTTAGGCAGTCTTCTTGTCTCTTAATTTTCTTTCGCCATGTGAGCTGAAACAAACAACAACAGAACAGTGGTGCCAAAATATCCAACCAAGGTTCTATTGAAAATTTTCAAGTATGTTTCTTTAAGAAATAGAGAATGGGGGGCTTACAATCTCTATGGCCCTTTAAGGTGCACTGGGACTATTCTAATATCTTTTGTATTTAGTGATCAACCACATTGAGCCCGGCTTCTAGGTGTTTTCCGCAATCAAGCCAGTATCATGATAATCCAGTAATGTGGTCCCCAATGGCGATTTGGCATGGAGTCCGTTCGAGATGTGGGGTCCCATTGGATGGCTTACAATGGTTCAGGTTGGTGGTGGAGTCAGCTGTGAAACAATGCTTCTTTTGAGTTAACTCTGCATTCAAGACAGTGAGTGTGTGCTTTTCCAGCAGATTGAGTCTGATTTCATGTCAATTGCTTCCATGGAATCAAACAAGAAATGTGGTTGAAGAGATTTGGTTTGAAACAATGGGACAAGCATTTGTTGCTGCAGGCTCAAAACACAGGCCAGCAGTCTGAAGAATGTAGCATGCCAAAAGCCACACCACGGTGCCTGTAACAGCTTGAAGTGAGTCAAGCATGGATGTACCAGCTCAAAGATGGTTCTAGACAGTAAAACCTCCGGCTGCTGATAGGAAGCACAATCCAGTATTTTTAGGGCCAAGGCAGGGCTGTAGTTCTGCATGCCCTTTGTAGGAGGTTATCTGGCACCTGCGGTGGGGTCTTTTACAAGTGAGCAGGATCCTGATTGCAGTGCACAGGAGGCAATGGCCTTGGTCCATAGTTCTGTCAACCCAACTGTTCCCAGCAAATGGTTAGTGTACAGAGCTTTTCTGTGTCTTGGAGTTCTGTATTTACCTCTCTGACAGATGACTTTGGAATAGACAATTCCTAACAGAGCTCTACTAAATAATTCTTCCTGTGAGAGTCCAAAAATGAATCAATTAAGAGAATGGTGTCATTCCCTTATAAAGTTAAAATGTTACATAGTATTGTCCCAAATCAATCTGCTGTAAAGTGTCCTTTGCCTTCTAACATCATTCCCAGCGTCCTTTCTCTGCAGGAAGTGGGGAGGAACAGGAAGATGTAGAGGGTCCTGGCGGAAACCAAGATGGTGGAATCCCTCTCTGCTTGCACTTCTCCTCTGGCCCGGCTCTAATACCTTCTTCTTCCCATGTCTGCTGACTAAAAAGGGTCTCCAGTGATGAACCGCCGTGGGATGAGTGTGGCGTTTTTATGGCAGGAGGTGGAAAATGATGGTCTGGAGTGTTGCCCAGAGTGATGCCAGAGGTTAAGATTATTCTAAACCTTCCAGCCATGACCTCTTTTTTTTTTGCTGCAGTCACCCCGACTGAGACGGGTATGCCCAGACATGGTTACGTGCCTGCTGGGCCTAGCGACCAAAGCTACATCAATGGTGATGCCCAATGAGGCCAACACATAGCTGGTGCTTGTTGATTTGCGCAGAAGAGATTTGACCCAGCATTGTGGCCTAGACTGCCCCTTAAGGGGTGGAGCCAAGCCTGATTTGCATATGGTCTTTACCCTTTCTGTAGGGCCGGGCAGGTGAAGAATGCTGGGGTTGAACAAATATTCCATTACAGACGCTTAACAACAGCTGGCAAAAGCTGGCAAAGGCAACCTTTTACCAACATCCCCCTTGAAGGAAAAGGAAGAAGGGGAAGTAGAGGACTATGCACTTTTTCAAATTTGGAAACTGTTGGAACAACGACTGGGGGAAAGTAGTGCATATGCAAACGTTCGCTTTCCACAGATTGGTAACAGTCTTGAGGTTAGGTCCAGCAGCACTCCACTGGAAGAACCAGGAGGGAGTGACGTTACTAGGGGGAACAATAAGCAGATGCTGCTTGAGACTCAGACAAAAACTTTGGTGAAGTATAACCAAGGAGAAATGCAGCAGAAGAACATTTAGCAATCAGTGAGCTCCACCAAAACAGCCACATCTAATGAGGTTATAAATTCTTCCAAACAGCTGCCAAATGGGGTTGACAAAACCAAGGCCCTACAACCTGAGGGGGGAATGGAGGGGAGGAAACGGCAAAGGATTGAGACAGTTAGTTGTAGATATTACTCCTCCCATAGTGCTCCAGTAACCCTGCATACCTCTGACTCATCTACTATCTCTCAATATCAGGTGGAAATGGAGGAACATGGTGGATATGTCAGAAAAGATGCCTGCAGGTCTGGCACTGTGGCAGCATGGCCAGTAACCATGGCCCCCTCTATAAAATTATACAAGTCAACAAATGACCAACTGAAAGATCAAACCACTCTGTCAGCTATGCTCCGTTCAAAAATGTTTTTTTGTAAAAGGATGTTGCACTTGCAGTTCAAGAAAAACTGGATAAAAACAAGGAAGAAATCACCAGCATACTACACAGTGTTCTGGACCCCATGATTGAGAAAAAAGTTAAGAAGACAATCAGGAATGAGATGTGATACAAGGATTGAACACTTCATTGGAGTTCTCTTCCAAATAGAAAACTTGGGGCTTAGCCTCCTGTCTCAACTGGCATCAGCAATAGGCATAAGGAGCACGCCATGCAAGACATCACCTCAAGCTAGTTAAACAGAGAAAGTGGTTACAGTGCCAGAGAAGAACAATGTTGGCCTCAAGTCAGATCAAAGGACCTCCAAAGTGTACAAAGTTTGTGATGAACAGTGGGCGAGTAGAAAAGCTGGGCTGGAGCAAGATGAGGGATGCTGGATTATCCTAGAACCCTCATCTGTAAAAGTGAAATGCACGGCATATGTAGACTTTGCCAAGTGAAGTCTAAAAAATAAACTTTTAAACATTTGCTGCTTTTTTGTAGAGCTGCCACAGCACTTAGAACTCAGATTTTGGGGGACTTTTTTTGTAGAGACCTGGACGAATACACCGGTGGAATGGTGGATTATGTTTCTACAGGGGGAAAGGATATCCTTAATCATTGCTTTGATCTCTTACCCGGTCGATAGTGTTAAAGCTAATTATTATACAATAAGCAATGATAGTGATGAGTGCAAAGAGAAGTTAGTGTCCAGAACCCTTCCCAGGGGGGCACCTTTGAGATTTTATCATTATTTCACTTCTATTTTGTTTCATTTTTTTCTCTCTTCTTTTTGTTCTCACTTTTTTCTTTTTGTGTGATAAATGTATGTGGAAGGTGAAAGACTTAACTAAAGTCAACCACCTAATAAAAAATACTGAACTATCTTGTTAAAATGAACAAGAAGTACCCTGTGCAACCATAGTTCCACAAATCCCAGTTTAGTATGCTTCTCATTAACTGTGATTGGGCTTTTGGAGGTGTACAAACTGCCACCATCAATAATACAGCACCCACAGAATCCAGATTTATAAATCACATATTTCAAGAGATGTGGGTACTGAATCTCAAAAAGGTGCACAGGAGAAAATGAGGAGTTGCACATGAGCAAGTCTGATTCACATCTGCTACCGTCCCTTATTCACAAATCCTAAAACGGGAACACACCTGAAGCATCTTTAAGATGCTCATATGCAAATGTTATTCAGAAAGGTTTGTGCAAGGGCATCTCATAGATGCCTCTGGGCTTCTCCAGACTTGGTCTAGTTTTAGGTTTTGTGAATTGGTATTGGGCTGGCAGGAGCAAATCTGAGTTGCTCAAGGCATCTTCTGATTTTCTGTACTACTCATTTTGCTAGAAATTGGCCCAGGTTCTCAAAAGTGCTGAAATTATATCTGCAGGGTTAGTACCATAAGCATTTGTCTCATTACATTACATTGCTCAAGTTGAAAGATAGTTCCATACCTGCTGCAATCGCCTTTCTTCTCTGCTTCCCACAGACCACAGATTTATTCTTGGAGTATGAGGGCATGGACCAAATTAATTGGAGACCTTTAATGATACTGAGTACATCAATGGGAAAAAAAGGTGAAAGTCTGCATACAAATTGGTTGGTGGTATATTCACACTGCTGTGAAGCTAATCTCATGTTAAGGAAAGACCATAACACCAGTTTCAGACCACTTAAAAGTGACTCTAAAACTGATCGGCCTAGGACGTAAATGTTTTTTTTATATTTTTGTTTCATGGGGTAGGAAATACTGTTTGCATGCTTTGCGCATCCAGATGCTGTCTTTATGTTCCATGTTTCACACCTCGCTCACCAAACCCCTGCCATGGTTCCCTTCATGTTGTATTTTGCACCTTATAAATATGCATACCATCGAATAAGCTTGAGGTTTAATCCATTTATTGAGTAAAGGCATGCTGATGCAGATACTGTTAGCAAATCTTAGCCATTGCATGCTTAGCTGGGTGCTTCACTGCAGCACTGGCTCAAATAATTTTTTTCCTAAAACAAAGTTCTCCTTCAAGTTCCTGTTCAGCAAATATAGAATCAAGAAGATTTTTCCAATTCCGCTGCCACCAGGTAGGCCATTCTGCTTCCAGAGATACAGCTTCCAAATAAATAGTTTCAAAAGCCCCTCCCTCAAAGGTTTTGTCTTAAAGACAAAGGTTCTCAAACCAAAAAAAAAGAAAACAAAGAGAAATCAATCATGTGACAAGGTTGATCAAACAAGAGACAAGGAGAGAAACTCAACTCGCAAACCGATGGGTCCGAATCATCTACACCCCAGTAGAGGAAAACAGAGTAATTCCAACCACAATTCCCTCAACAACAGGGCAGCAATAGAACACTAAGAAGGACTCAAAAAGATGGGCATGGATTCCATCGGTATTGACTTGTTTCACCAGAAAATAGCAACCAACTATTGCACCCTTTTTCCAAGAAGAGAATCGGTAAAGAGTAAAACCATTGATCAAAACATCACCATTGGGCCATGGAACACCACAGGACACCACAGGACACACGCACCTCACGCAGGCTGGTGAGATCAATTTAGGCCGATTTGACCTTATAAGTCTACAAGAGACTTGGCTGCTACTCCCTCCCAGTATGGACGGCTTTGAGATCCTACTTTCTCCAGCACACAAAGGGAAAAAAGGTCATCCGACATCGGGCCTATTAACAGCAGTCCACACAGGAGGGAGTTTGCGAATAGCACGCAGCCTGGTATCATCTCCTGCTATCCAAGCAATTTTACTAGAATGGGAGAAAAACAGTAGGCAATCGGGGAGTACAAATCACAACCTTATACTACTACTGAATATTTACTGGAATCCTGTAGTGGCTCCAACAAAAGAGTTTATAAACGATGTGGAGACAATACTAACTGAAGCCACAACGACCTACAATGTGGACTACATCCTGATATGTGGCAATTTGAACGCCATCTGCCTAGGCTCAGAAGGAAGGAACAACACGCCTTTAATTAAAACTAATCATAGTTTTAAAGCAATGAAGAGAGGTTCAGCATGGTCCGAACTGATGGATTCTCGTGACCTGCATAGCCTCAACTCATTAGACAAGGCTTCTCCTCGGGTCCCGACCTGGAAAAGCAAAGGTAACAAAAGCACCATTGATTACACCTTTTCTTCCAAGGAACTGTATTCACTAATGGAAAGATTTGAGGTAGTCAAAACTATTCAGAGTGACCACAACTTATTAACAGCTATATGGTCCTCATTCAAACGCTCGCCTACATTAATGCCGCACTAGGTAGAAACCAACTTACAAGGGAGTCGGCTAAAACTGACAACACAAGCAATAAATTCCATTACGCTTGCCTATAAACAAAAAACTAGGCAGAACATTGATGATCAGATGCCAGAAAATCTGGATTACTGCCCGCTCCTCATCCCTTATTTACATCAAAGATCAATAAGAAAAGGACAGGAAAACGTACACCTTCACAAATACAACGAGGAGTTTAGGATGAGGAAAGCTAATTCAAGAAAAGCTTCAAGACGGGCTCAAACTAATCCATCCCAAGAAAATGTAGTCTTTGCACTAGAACAAAAAAAAAGCTACAAATCCTGGCTAAAATCCTTCCGATGGAAATTATACCAAGAAGATGCAGAGACTATGTTATGAGCAGTTTGCAATAGAAATCGAAAGACTTTTGGTCTATAATCAAAAGCATGTTAACATCAACGGACACAATCATCTCAAACAGCGTCAGTGGAGAGAATTGGCTGGGATACTACACACATTTATTTAAACAAGTAACGTCTAGTGAACCAGAAACAGCAACTCACGCTGTTAACGACTGGACTACATGCAACAAACAAATCATCTTGGAGAAGATAAAGAAATTGAACAATTCCAGAGCTCCGGTCCCTTTGGAATTTCGAACATCCACCTGAAACAGGACGCTGAAGCCTGGGCAACACTGATAACAGAAATTTTTAATAGATGTCGGGTCACAAGAACCATCCCTGCCACTTGTAAAACGGCTGACATAGTCCCAATATATAAGAAGGGTCCAAAGAATGATCCAAGGAACCATAGACCCATAGCTTTATTGGATGTGATGGGCAAGCTTTTTGGGTCAGTGATTTTGGACACATTTCGGGACTAGCAGAAAGAAGCAAAAACAGCAGACCCGTTTCAATCTGGTTTCAAAAAGAACCTAGGTACATCTGTTAACATTATGATGATCAGCATTCTGAAGGCGAAAGTGACTGATGGCCATCCCACAATATGTATAGCCTCCATAGACCTGGTCCAAGCATTTGACCACGTAAACAAGAAGAAACTGTGGGAGAAATTGGAACAATTAAAATGTCCACCCTCCATCCTAGAACCAGTTAAAGCCTTGTACAGCGACACCTTGATGCGAGTGTGGTTAAACGCAGCCGGCCAGCTGTCAAATCCAATAAAGACAGCAAGGGGGGTTAAACAGGGTTGCCCCCTTGCCCGAGCACTGAAAAAGGCTTATGTGGTCGGCATTGTGGATGCAGAAAATGACACTCACTTCTTTCCACCAACAATAGGGGAATTGAAGGTTACGAGACTGCTCTACACCAATGACATCCTTCTCTTGGACCAAATGGCTATTGGCCTACAGCGTCAACTAGATAGCCTCTTGGCCTACTTAATGAAAAATTATTTGGACCTCAACACAAACAAAACAAAGATAATGATCATTGAAAAATCTAAGAAACCAACAAGACAATCACATTGGTTTGTAAATTCAGAGAAACTAGAGACAGTGAAAAGTTTTACATACCTGGGGGTCAAAATCTCCCACAGCAAAATTGAAATCAGCATGCAGGAGCATCTCTTTGCAAAGACGAAAACACTTGCAGCACAAGCCTTGACTTTGGAAAGAAAGTTTGGCAAATTCTCAATTCTGCCAGTAATAAAATTCTTCAAAGCAAAAGCTACACCGGCAATAATTTACGGTGCAGAGGCAATACTCCTGTCTACACTATGGGTAGAAATTAGAGGGCCTATTCTGGCGTAAGGTATTAAGACTCCCTACCTCTATTCCCATGGCAGTAATCAGACCTGAGCTGAGCTTACAATCAATGAAGTCGGTGGTCGAAAGGAACAACTTGTTATTCCTGGGAAAAATTCTAAGAAACCCACACCCAAAAATCCTTGATATCATCTTTAATGAAATGACGAGCGAGAAAAGCCGAATGTTGACCGTGTGGTTTAAAAACCTTCTGGACCAGGCAGAAAAAATTGGTTGCTCGCAATGGGACATTGAACGTATTCCCGGGAAAATCAAAGACAAGGTGAAAATCCAGGAATGGATTGAAACATTGGAAAAAGCAGGAGAGTTTACATCTTCGGCTCATCTGACAATTAACACCAAAAGGTAGATGAGGTCAGAACATATCTAAAGAAGTTCCCGGACAAACAACTTCTAACAACCTTTTTAAGAGCACATTTGAACATCTTGAAGACAAATGAAATCTTATTTTTCTGGAAACAATCTCAAAATAATATATGCCGCCACTGCACTAGCACAAACAACATCAATACAGTGCGAAATTTACTAATGCACTGCCCAGGAACAGAAAAACCCAGAACCATCTACCTACGACCGCATAGACTCAAACATCTGACATCAAGTGAAGAAGACTGGTGGAACAGGATAATGAGTGGGGATTCTACAACCCTGACCATAGCAACAGCCAAATTCCTCCAGAGCGTGGATTTAGAAGGAAAGTCAAACTCGACAACTCCACATGAAGAAACAAATATAGAAGAGTAACTCACAAATCATGAAAATAAATGACGACACAAATCCTTCAACAACGGAAAACATTTTGTAAAAATTGTAAACACAATTAAACACAAAAAAAATACTTCTTGAATTAAAAGCACAATCGAAGGAAAGGGATTTAGAACAATGAGATCAGAACAAGTGTTGCATATGTAGGTGAATAGCTTAGAAGGTCTGGAAATAAAATAAATATTTGTGAATATTTTAGTGGATAATGTTGCTTCACTACACCAGAAAATAGTCGATTCAGGATCTCAATCTTGCTCAGCTGCGGGCCCTCCTAAGCCTTTGCCTTCTGCATATAGCTGGTCGTATTTCCCACTGTTTACTGAGGAGAACATCTTTAGGATGACTTTGGCCCCTAAATCAGCCTCCCCTGCTGACCCTTTTCTACTTCCTGTATTAAAGAAGCTCATGCTGCTGATTGCCCCTTGAGTGTCTTCAGCTGTTAATTTTTCTCTTAGAAATAGCTGCATTCCACCTTCTCTTAAAGATGCTTTGTTAATCCCGCTGCTCAAGAAACCCTCTCTAGATCCTGCTGTTCTTTCTAACTTCTATTCTATTTCCCTTCTTCCTTTTTCTATGAAACTTCTTGAATCTGTGGTGATGCCTCTTTTTTGTTCATTTTTGGAAGATTCTGGTCTCTTAGACCCTTTTCAATCTGGTTTCAGACCCGGGCGGAGGACAGAGTCTGTGTTGGTGTCTGTCGTGAACGACTGGATCAGGCAGGGCAGGGGCTCTGATTTTATTAGATCTATCAGCAACCTTCGACACTATTGATCATTCTGTGCTGTTAGAAAGGCTGGCCTCAGCGGGAATCTCCGGCTCGGTGCTCACCTGGTTCAGGTCTTTTCTTACTGGTTGCACAGAGTCTCTTTTTCTTTCTCCCTTTTATTCTGCTCCCACGCACTTCTCTTGAGGGGTTCCACAGTGGTCTGCTCTTTCTCCCCTTCTTTTCAAAATCTATATTCAGCCTTTAGTTCTTCTCATTCACTCTTTCAGGTTTAGGTGCTATTCTTATGCAGATGACACCCAAATTCTTATCCGCACTTGATCTTCTTCAGCAGCATACGGCTGCGCGATGTCAGGCTTGTCTGAAGGCGATTGACATCTAGATGAGTGATAATTGGCTTCTTCTAAATGTCACATGGCGGAGGTGTTAGTTGTGGGCTCTGCCGCCTGCTCTACCCTCTGGACCATGGACTTGTGTCCCTCTTCTTTGGGCCCATTACTGAAGCCTGGCATGGTTATTAAAAACTTGGGCATTAAACTTTCATCAACACTGTCCTTCGAGCCACGGGACAGTGCATTGTGCCAGTCCATGTATTTTAAGCTTAAGGTACTTTGTGAGGTCCTTCCCTACCTGCCACCTCACCTTTATTCTGTAGTGATATCTTCCATGGTAGCTGGCAGTCTGGACGACTGTAATGCACTTTACCTTGCTCAGCCTGACTATCTATTCTGCCGCCTTCAGGTTCTGCAAAACACTGCTGCAAGATTGGCCACAGGGACTCACTTTCGTGCTTCTGCTTCTCCTTTCTTGGCATCCCTGGACTGGTTGGCAGTAACTATGCGGGTTGATTTTAAGTCACTATGTCTGGTGCAACCGTCCTTTTATGGTGGTGGTCCTGAGTACTTACATGAAAAGTTTCCTCTTTATGTTCCCTCTCGGTCTCTTTGCTCAGCATCCTTGCTTCTGATCCAGGTCCCTGTGTTCATCATTCGATATTTGGAGGTCTGGCCTTCTCAGTGGTGGCAGCCAGATTATGATATTCCCTCCCTCTGGCCTTGCGTGCGATACAAGGTCATTTTACTTTCAGCTCAGCCTTGAAGACTGCCTGGTTCTAGTTCTTACTTCTTTGCTTGTGTTGGAATCTCTCATTTTCTTTTCCAGTACTTCTTACCAGTAGCGCCATGATGCCCCTGTTGGTGAAGGTGTGCTTTAGAAGTGTGTAAATAAAATAAAATAAATAAATATGTGCATGTTAGACATGTTTAAATAGCAGAAATGCAAATCTGTGCCATTATTAATTGTGTTACTCAAGAAAATGTACACATCTTAAGGGGTTAGGTGGGAGAGAATGTTACAGGTTGAGATTAAACTATTTTAAAATTCACCCATTTACAAACTGAGGGTTAGTAAAGCTCAATCGAGGCTTCCGCAACACGCTCTCTTTATCGTAGAGTCTCAGAAAGCAACATACAGTTCAATATGGCCCATTCACAGGGATTCAGAGATATTGAATCATACATTGCTAAACACAAGACATTAAAATAATCCTGCCTTGATCAAGACATTTATTTTGCTGCAGGACATTTTATGAAGCTCTCTGACCTTTCTTATTGACTAATCCTAAGCAGAGCCCACCGTAAGGCTGATTGTGCACAACACTGACAAGACCCCTGTTCAAGATGAAATTGTAGTAGTAGCATCAGTGCAAGAGTAACTAAATGGAAGGACAGAAACCCAATTCCCAACCCCATACGTGCACACTCACTACCAGTACACATGGTCCCTTGTTACATACAACAATGAAGGAACTTTTTTGTGTGAAAATCTATTATATGTTCTCATGAGTATTGCCACCTAGGTCTATGGTGGTACGTGCTATTGTGAGGGGATTCACTGGAAATGTTCCACACATTAGCTGACCTGGAAGATCACGTGGGATGACTGGCATTACATATACAATATTCACATATTTGTTTCCATGGGTAGATGACTTGGTAATACAATTTAACAAAACAGCAGAGCTAATCAAGGCCTTCTGTGGACGCTGAAAATAAAAGAATCTGCCATTATTTAAAGCCACCTTGTTGAATGGTTGATGGCACCTCGGAAAGGGGGAGGTGATAAGACTCATTGATGAGTTTGAAGAATATTTCACAGGCTCCTACTTTTAAGGGAGGGATGAAAAATCTCAGTGCATGGCAGAGTGGAATGCAGTCCTGCAGAAAGACAATAGTAGAGAGCAAGCCGAAAAGCAAGGACAATCTAGAAACCAATCAGATAAGGCACACACTCGGGTGGAGGCACGCAATAAGATGTCATTTGAGGACATCAAATTTTTTACCAACATTGTCGCGATACGTTAGGCTTTTCCAGCAATGGGGCAGAAGCTATTTTAAACCTGAGAAGCGAAACCACATTCTCCGCATCCACAACTGCTGTGGATACGTCCAACCGTATCAAACAACTCGAATACCTTATATGTAAGGAAATCAACAGAAAACTACATGCAATAACCCTAGGGAGATATTACAAAAGCCAAAGGGTACGACAGGGGTTAAGAATTCAACTCAGACCCAATTTATGTAAAGAAAGCAAAGAGTTTATCAAATGATGGGAAGCCATATTGAATAAATGCTCACTAGATTTAATTTTGCTCGCCATAATGGAGCTCTCCAGAAACCTAGGTGTCATAAAAGCAGAGATATAGGAGATTGAGAAAGAACTTAATGAACACCCACTCCCTCCTTTCCTGTCACTCTCGGGCCGGCCTCTCTTGGCCCTCTTCCTGCTCCCACCTGTGAGGCCAAAAACCTTGGGGTCATCTTCATACACTCATTCTCTCCTGACATCTCTGATGTCCCTAAGAAGTCTCACTACCAGTTGCACCTCCTCAGAGGTATTCTTCCTTTCCACTCCTTCTCCCAGAAGCTCACCGTCTTCAGAGCTCTGGTTCTTTCTAGGCTGGACTATTGCAACAGCCTTTTTCTAATTCTGCCTGCTTCTACTCTCCGCTCTCTGTAACTCATCCTGAACAGGACTGTGAGACTTGTGCTTGGCCTCAGGCCCAGGGATCGTATCTCTCCAGGACTTAAATCTCTGCATTGGCTCCGAGTGGCTGTGAGGATTAAGTTCAAAACCCTCTGCATTGTCCACAAGGCCTTCTGGGGCCAGGGACCTCAATACCTTCAACTCTCCCTTCCTAAATATCTTCCTTCTCGAGCTGCTCGCGCATCCACCTCCAACTCCCTCCGGTCAGATGCTTCTCTAAGCAACGAGTCGGGGGTAGATATCTTTCTTTGGCTGGGACCTCCCTCTGGAACAGCTCTCTGCCTCCCTGAAACTTGAGGAGAATCACCTGCTGTTCCAGAAGCACCTCAAAACCTTTCTCTCTTTGCTTCTGCTTTTTCTCCTTCTCTCCCCTGCTGACTTCCTGGCTGATAGTGAAACTTCACTGGTTACCTGGCCTCCCTCTGATCTCGAGCCCAAGCCCCTTCCTCCACCGGTCGCACTGCTGCACTGCCCTCCTGGCTACCCCTGCACTTGGGGACTGTTTCTGTATCCCTACAGTCCCTTTACCAGCACTTGACACCTGTTGTCTGCACTTACCCCTGCACTTGCCACCTGCTGTCTGTACCTTTTACTTGTCATTATCTTATCCCATGTACTGCACAGTCCCCTCTCCCCTACCCCTCTGCACTTCCCTCCTTCCCCTTCCCATGCACTTGCGTGATCAGAATGACACCTGGCCTAGTAGGATCACTTGTCTGTCTTCCCTCTGTTCCCCCTCGCTTGGCTCGTCACGCCTTGAAACGCTTGTGTATAGGCGCATTGTAAATGCCATATCATATCATATAATATTAGGTCAGGAAGAATTGGACACCAGACTATGGGACATTTACCGCAAGCGGGAGGGCTATAAGGGTGAACTAGAAACTAAGAAAGTGAGAAGATTTAGACACAATGCATGCGACTATCTGAACGTGGAGGTATACACATGGATGGACAAGTATAACCCAATGCCAAGACCCAACAGAACAGGAAACTCCCCAAACACCTCGAGCTCAGAATCAGAACTCATAAGTGAAACCGAAACAGACACTAGGGAGCAGGCAAGCGCAGAAGCTGCAGAAACCAACAGTAGAGCAGTAGCCACTACTTCATTGGTATCTTTTTTAAACACAGCCAGAGGAGGAAGAGAACAATGAGGGGGAAGAGGAAATCAAAGAGAACAAAGAGGGAAGGGATGAGTGACAAGACAACAGAAGAAAACTTAGTTATTAATGTATCCAGCAGGACCCTTTCCACTGCTGAAACAGAAACCTTGCAGAGAGGTTTGAGTTTTGTACCCACCTATAGCACCAGTTTATTCTACACTGAGGTGGGGCTCTTTAAATTTGTAAGGAAACTGAAACTAAAGGTATTGTTTAATGAGATGGAAGACATGGAGTGTAGCAACAGAGCAGGTAACGAAGAAGAGATGCAGAAATTCAAGGGCAAGAGTTAATTTATGCCACCTGCTAATATCCCCTCAGTGGACATTTCAAGTTCTCAGAGATTCGGGGAACCTCAGTTACAAACGGCCCAAACACATCAACTTGAAACACCACGAATTGACACTTTAGAGGGATCTTTACAGTGATGAAAACATCATGATTCACCAGCGGACAAGTGAGGCATCCAGGCCACTATGAGCATGCAGGATTATGAGGAAGAATGCATGAAACTATTAAATGACAACACAGTGGACGCTCCCCTCGATACCGACCCCAATGTCAGCATTATGTCTATGCTGACCGAGATACTCAAAAAAGCAGAAGAAATGCATTGGATCAACCATAACACAAGAACAATTCTCCAAACTACCCACCTCAGAATACCAAACTTCTACACTTTACCCAAGATTCACAAACATCCCACTAACCCTCCAGGGCGACGTATAGTGGCAGGACCATTGGGACAATACATTGATTTTTTTCTCCAACCCATTATTCAAAGAAGCAATACATACAGTTGTGATACTACACATTTCCTCCAGATGTTCAGCCAGGTAGCATACACCCCAAAAGTATTGTTTACTGTAGATGTACACCTCAATCCCCTATGACCTTGGGATGGAAGCAATTGAATGGTTTCTCCTCAATGAAGAGCAGATTAGAGTCACACACAAATTCAATCTTGTGCTTCTGCGATTTATTGCTGAAAACTCATATTTTCACTTCAAAGATTGCTTTTACCTACAGACCTCAGGCACGTCTATGGGCGCCAGCATGGCACCTACTTATGCCAACTGCTTTATGCACAAGTTGAAACAAGACCATGTCCTGAACCATCCGGTGTGGCATAACTACTTGAAATTTTGGGTCAGATATGTTGACGACATCTTTGGTATGTGGACAGGATCCATCGAAGGTTTACAGGGATTTCTTATATACCTTAACAACATCGACCCAAGAATACAATTTCCCAGTGAAATGTCTGCCCACCAGAACCACTTCTTAGACATTCAGATCACGGTTAAAAATGATAGTTACACTACCAACATTTATCGCAACACAACAGAAATAATTTGCGTTTCCGTCAGCCGAGCCTAATTAAAAATCTCCACTTCTGCCAAATGTTAAGAGTGAGAAGGATAGTGAGCGACACTGTGGATTACGATGAACAAATTGAGAAAATGGCCCATACATTTTTAGCAAGAGGTTACAGACCTGAGGATGTTAATGCATCCAAGGAACGTGTAATGAATAACACACAATCTGAGGAACTCCCCAGAGTTCGCAAAAGAAAAGAAACCACCACCACTGGTATATGTTTCTAAACACTCCATTCAAAACAGACAAATCATGTCAATTGTTCAGTCAGTTATTCAGAATAATCGGAGGACCCTAACATGCGACAGCTGGGTGGAACACATACTCCAGGAACCATCCACATTCGCATACAAAAGAAGTGCAAACTTCTGAGATCGCCGGGTTAAAACAGGCAACCATAAAACACTTTCCCTGCCTAAAATAAACTGCCACTTATCCATGTATGTACTGTACAAACTGCAGGTTTTTACCCACAGGCAAAACCCTGCATCAGCCTAGAAAGGGTGAGAAGATTAACATTAAGAGTTTTTCTATTTCTGACACTAAGAATGCGATTTACACAATCTAATTCCCATGCAGTGTTTTCTACGTAGGCCAATCTAAAAGACCTTGTAAACAACAGTGGAACGAACATCGGTCATGGATACGCATTCTGAACCACAAATCACCCGTTGCACGGAATTGGATTGAAAAACATCATGAAATTCCACAAATACACTTCCAAGTAGTTGAAGTAGTCACTAGGAGGGGTCCACATGAATATTTGAGAAGATGACGTAAAGAACGTGAAAAATTGACTTGTTAGCACCTCACGGAATTAACAAAGAAATTCACTTTGCATGTTACTTATAAATGACATACCAGCTGATGGACATTTACCACCTTCACTCCATGAGATCCTACCCCTGACCAAGGGGAACCCTTGGAGCATTATTGATTCATCAGTGTTCGTTGATTTTGCCCCTACTACTGACAAACTTCACATGTTGATTATATGCCCTTTAGGAACCATCTGTGGTTGAATGCTCTCTGACTGTAATCCATCTGAAGGTACACATTTGCTTTTGTATAAATTTTACATGTTGACCTTATGTAATTTGCTTTGGTACAATATTTTACATGTTAACTGTATGTACTTAGGAATCTAGATGCTGTTTAATGCTCATGGACTGACAACTATATCTACTTGAAGAGTTACATTTGTTTTGTTGCAGGCTTATTCACTATACTGACATCAGTATCCTACTTTCAACATTAGCATCACACACAAGGTTCATGTAGCAAACGCATGTGCTCAGCGCGGCTTCCCGTCACCAGAGTGCCTTGATGTCATTGTACGCTCGTGCTTGTGACGTCACAGGCCCGATGCTCTTCACAAGCACAGATGGGGGCCTGCAGCTTCACTCACACAACAGGTAAGTGGAAATTACGGAAAGTTTATGGTACGAGGAATGGCCATTAGGCCCCATAATGTACATGCAGGTTACAATGTGTATCCTCGCTATAGAGCTCTTTCTTGTTACTGAAGACAATATATATATTAATGTTTCCCCAGATGCAGACCTACATATGCTATTCATTCTAATCTGGAAGGAGTGAGGAGGAACACAGGTGAGGGAGCACATTGTCACCAGGGGACAGTGCATCCTATATCACGTATACACAATCGCATATATTTCATTTTTTAGTACTTGCAGTTTTTATCTAGAAATGGGAGCTAAGGTAAATGTGCTTTTGCTTAATTTGTTTACATATATTGATCAGACATCTACAAGGAACTAACCACAGTTTATTTTGTCTTTTTCGTTGTTCTTGTTTTTGTCACTCTGGCTGCATTTATTTATTTTATTTATTTATTTGAATTTGTAAAGCGCACAAACAGCCCGCAGACATCGGGGCGCTGGGCATTTATCAGATGGCATATTTGATAATCATGTGGAATCTTTCATGGATTACTGTTTACTGTTAATTATATTTTATGTTATTTTTCATGTTCATGGATTAACACAGGGTTTGGCCCTGAGGACGCATATTATCCGAAATGCATAGATATATTTTAAACCCTTGTTAGTTCTTCACTGCCTTATTTCTGTATATACATTACATAACACGGTGTTGCCATTGCTCTTGAACTATGAGGAGTGATAGTGCAGATATGCTGTTCTAATCATTTAAGAATTGAAACCGCGCTTGTTCAGCCCACAAGCAGGGCACCAGGAGAGCCTATGGATCTCACAGGGGATTCCTTGTGAGTTTTCTTGTAAAGTATGGACACGCTCATAATTATTGTGTAACTACGTTAATAAGTAATCCGCCTAAATGACAAAATAAAACCCCTTGATGGGATATTTATTCGAATTTCCGCTGAACGAAAATTACAAACAGCCAGAAATGTAGAATAATTATCCCATTCAGTTTGATTATAGTGAACAAAGGTAGCAGGGATTGCAGGGGTGTCCCCCGCATCCTTGTTCACTACAATCGCAACAGGGGTGTCCCCAGCGACCTAAACAACGTAAGTGAAGGGAACCGGCACTACAGAGGGATGGAGGAGTTGGCAGCACACAGTGAAGTGTGCTCGAAAAAATTAAGTAAGGGAGTGTGGGTGCGAGTTACCAGAAATGTCTGGGGGAGAGAAAACCAAAAGTAATTTTAGTTCAAATGACTTTCATTTTTTTCTCCCTTAGACATTTCTGATTCGGTTAATTCATGGACAAACCATTAATATAATCTTCTAAACTGAGGGAGGGATCATTATCGCAGAGAAATTAGCCTTCCAGGGGTCTGTAACGCTTTTAGCTCATATTGGTAGTAGCAATACATGTTGCCTAATAAGTGAGTCCAAGTTACAAAACCACTTAGAACAAAGTGGCCTGAGAGGGCTGGCCCCTTCCTCGCTTTGAAGCTTAGCAGGGTAGGCCCCGGTTATTGCATGGATAGGAGACAGTACACGACATTGTATGCTTTGTAGTTTCTGCTGCTTTTCAGGGCACAAGAAAAGGACACACGTGGGTGGACAGCGTAACGTTTGTCTTCGGAGCATGTAGGCAACTACTGTTTTTTTAATGTTGGCAAGCTTGCTCAAGCATTTGGCTACCAGGATTTTACTCAGGTTGACATGTTCTCAGTGCAGATGCTTACCGACAAGACCACAAGCACGTTTTGTATTGGGATTTTGTTTGCCAGGGAATATTTCACAACAGATTGCTGGGTTTACAAGAAAAATGGAGAGGAGGTGCAACAGCTAGTTTAAGGATAGTATAACTAATTAAAACTCAAAACTACTGCTATCTAGATCCCTTATAACTTAATTTCACCCAGAATAAGGGATCTAGATAGCAGTAGCTTTGAGTTTGAATTAGATACATTAACCTTAAACTAGCTGTTGCTCCTCCTCTCCATTTTTCTTGCGATACCTTTTCTAACACATTTTTGAGGAAGCACGCATTCTATACACAATTGTGGAGTGCCAGGGAACATGTCACTTGCAAAGATAGATTCAACAATGACCAATCGAGCCAAATTTCTAGTCTTTAGTGATGAGGAGGCTCGTAGAATTCTGGGGCTGATCAGTCTACCAGAGAAGAACTGTCGACAACTTATTTATTTATTTATTCATATTTTTAAAGCACGCAACAGCACAAGGGCATTGTGGCTCTGTTACAGAGATGGCAATCTTGCTGGTTACAGAGGAAGGCAAGGTGGTTACATGGATATTTGCATTTTAAGAGCATTTTGAAAACAAAGAAATTGTGATACAGACATGATGCGATACAGTACAGTTTGAGGTAGGAGGTGGGGTGGTTAGGGTGTGGGCGGAAGTAGAGAGTTAGGTGAATAATGTGGTTTTAAGTGATTTGCGAAAGGAGAACAAGGAGGGTTCTGCTCGGAGTGAGTTGGGAAGGGCGTTCCAGAGCTTAGGTGCCATGTGGGGGAAGCCAATGCCAGCGGCTTTGGCTCTTCTTATGGTGGGTATGCGGAGTAGGTTTGTAAGGTGGCTTCTTTTGGGATGCTTGGAGGAGTTCTTGAGTATGGTTTCTGATAAGTAGGAAGATGTGGCTAGATTGATACATTTATGAGTAATGGTGAGGATTTTCAAGTTTATTCTTTCCTTTACTGGGAGCCAGTGTGCATTTCGTCTTGCCTGAGATATAGGTATGTGCAGGGCGGCGCAGAGTGGAGCGTGTTATTTTGCACTATTTGAAGTTTGTTTAGGTTTTTGGTTGAGGTGCTTGCTAGGAGGGCGTTGCAGTAGTCGAGTCTTGCTCCTATGGTGGCTCTGGCAATGGAGAGGCTGTTTTGGGAGGTTAGGAAGGGTTTTATGGCATAAATGAGTTTAGTGGTGAGCGCAGAGGCGGAGGAGATGGCGCTACCCTATCTCGTCATACAAAGTGTGGAGTCTAAGTAGACTCCTAGGGTCTTCACAGATGCATAGACTGGTATGTTGGTGTTGTCAATGGTGAATTGTGTATATTCAGGGCCGAGTTTGGAAAGAATTTCCTTGGGGGCTAGGGTGATGATCTCGGTTCTATCACCATTTAAACAGAGGCCATTAATGGCCATCCATGTTTGGATGGTGGCATATATCTGAAGAAGGGCTTCTGTGTCTTGGATACAGTCACCAGTGAGAGGGAGGAGGACTTGGGTGTCGTCGGCATAGTTGGTGTATGCTATCCTGAGAGCATCCAGCAAGTCAAAGAGAGGTTTGGTAAACAGGTTATAAAGGGTGGGTGCAGTGCCTGACCCTTGAGGGACTCCACAGTTAATGGTATCGGGGGATACGTTGTCAATGTCTGAGTAAACTTTCATGGCCCTTCCTTCTAAGAAGGAAGTTATCCATGTGGTGGCCTTGTGGGAGAAGTGTGCTGCGTTGAAGAGGTGGGAGGTGAGGATGTCATGGTCAACCAGATCTGACACAGCAGAGAGATCGAGGAGGAGCAGGAGGGCAGGTTTACCAGTGTCCATTATTTTGATGATTTGATTCTTTAAGTCTAAGAGGGCGGTTACTGTGCCATGGCCCTTGCGGAAACCTGATTGTCTTCTGCCCAAGATGGCATTAGTTTCCAGATAGTGTTGGATTTGGTTATGGGCGACTTTGTCTAGGATTTTGAGGAGGAAGGGAACTGTGGTGATAGGGCGGTAGTTATTGGGCGAGGTGGGGTCAAGGGAGGGCTTTTTTAGTAGCGGGCGAACCCAGGCTTCTTTTAGGCATTGTGGTACGATACCTGATGAAAATGAGGAATTAATGAATGATGTAATGATAGATACCAGTGAGTCTACACATTCTTTGATAATGGTTGGAGGGCAGATGTCCCCTTTGCATGTGGATGGTTTGATGTTTTTTAGAAGGTCGGTAACTTCCAGTTCTGTGACGTCTCTGAAGGCAAAAAAGGGTGTTTGAGGGCATGGATTGTGAGGGAGGTAGGGTTCGACCCTTTGTTGAGGAGAGCCTTGAGCTGAGTTGCTATTTTATTTTAGAGTATTTTAACTTTGTTAAGGTGGTCAGTCTGGTTGCTAGAGCACCAGGCTTCATCCTTAATAATTTCATCTGGGCTGGAAATAGGTGTGGTGAGCTCTTTAAAGATAGAGAAAATGTCTCTTGATTTAGAGTTGGCTTTAGAGATTCTTTGATTATAGGATTCTGATTTAGCTTGAAAAATGGCTTCTTTACATACGGAGGAGATCTCTTTGAATTTGTTAAGAGAGGATTGGCTGGGCACCAATTGCCATTTGGTTAGGGCTCTACGTTTCTTGGTGCAGAGAGCCGATAGTTCTTCTGTGAACCAGGAGATTCAATGGCTTGGGTGAGAACGTGGGCATAGGTATTGGCAAGAGCGATGGGGTCATTTTTGAACAGAGGTTTGAGTTCAGGGATATTGAGAAGTGGAGCGAGATTGGTTTTAGTGAGTTTTTTGAGCTTCTGACTTTAGCAGGTTGGGCATACGTGAGGGTCTTGTGGGTGGGAGTGGTAGGAATAGAGAATTACATAGAGTGGTGATCTCCCCATGGGAGGGCTAAGATGTCAGTGATGGATGATGAGCAGTTTTGGTCGGCGATCCAGTCAATGGTTCGGCCTTTGCAAGGAGTGGGTGCTGTGATTTTGTGTTCGAACTCTAGGTGGGTGGGTTCTTTAGCTAGGGATGCGGCTGTCTTGTCCTTGGGGTCAAGTAGTCCTAAATTAAGGTCACCTAGTAAAATGGTTTTAGTTGAGCTTTAAAGTTGTTACCTATGATTTGCAGGAGTTGCTTTTGGTAGTCTGGGGGAGATCCTGGTGGCCTATAGGTGATTATTATGTTTATGGGACAAATAGGTGAGAGTGAGTGTTTGGCAGTGAGGAGATCAGCATTGTTTTTCCATTGTTGGATGCACATTCTAATGGAGAGGGAGTTTTTGTAAATAAGGGCTACGTCTCCGCCTTTGGATGTGTTGCGGTCCTGTCTCAGGATGGTGTATCCTGGGGGGAGGGAGATGGAAGGGCTGGAGGCTTCATGGAGCCAGGTTTCGGATATGGCTAGTAGGTCTAATTTGTTGGAGTTGATGAGGTCATTGATTTCAATGGCATGGCCTGGGATAGAACGGCATTGATAAGTGCACATTTTAAGTCAGTGTGTGTTGGTTTCGGAAGGAGTTGTTTGTGGATGTTGGTAATGGCAATGCGAGGGGTAGTGGGTGCGTGTGGAGGTGAATGCTAAGGGTTGGGTAGAGAATGTTGGAGGTGAGTGTTGGTGCGTGGTGTGGGTGTGCGAGAGCTATGTCTGCTGTTCCTAAGGTAGGTAGTGGGTGGGTTGTTGCGGTGGCTGCTGGGAGGCTTGGTGCTTGATCTAAGTCGACAGAGCCTGACAACTGACAAACCAGAGGCTCTAGTAAGACAACTTGAATGGTCAATAGGTAGCGAGATACATTTAAAGATACACACCTCTACACTAGCACAGTATCACAAGGCACAGGGAATACCAGGTGAACTGAAGGTCTCATTCGAACCTACCCTGCGTAAGGGCAATCCCATATTTGTCAAATTATGGCGGCAGATCCTAAATAAATGTTCATTAGATCTAATACTGTTAATGATTGAGGAATTGGTTCAGAATCTGAACACCTTAGATGAATAAATCAATAGTATTAAAGTGACTCTGAGCGGCAACCTGTGGCAGGACCAAATCCAGCTTATACTGGAAAAAGCCAACAAAACAATTGATAAATATAAGGAGCTTGAGGCTAAACAAATAAGAACATTTAGGAGAGATACACAGGACTACAAGCTAGACATTTTCTACAGTTGGCAACAGTATTATCAACAAAGAGTACCTAAATTCAACCAACCGGGTGCTCCAAAACCGAGGGGACCTGATGAGGTGACAACATTGTCTGATGCATCTAGCACTGAAGTAGAAACCATTAAAATGTTGGAAGCTGACATAGAGACTACAGCCTCTAATTCTACGATCACGAAGCAGGTACATTTTTTAGGAAGGGACAGACCCGACGAGGGAAAAAGAAGAAATCCACAGATAAAAACAGCAATAGTAAAAAGTACACAGTGGTGAACGTTTAAAAATACTAGTTATCCAGATTTGAGCTTGAGATTTCACAGAAAGGACTATGTTTTATACCACAACATAGCAGCACGCTGCTAAAGAAGAATATTGACTTCTTCAAATTGATGAGGAAACTTAAATTGAATGTATTCTTTGACTCACTGGAGATACAGAGTGACAGTGAGGACGACATAGAGTACCTGGAGATGGCACCGAGGAGCACTTTTTGCCCACCGGTGCAGAACACAATCCTGACTCCCTTTGAGAAAAAAGTGTTGGAGGGCTTCAAGAAGATACCATTCCAACCGAGGAAGCATGGGAACTTCACGAAGAGAGAGAGAGACAAGTGCTGAAGGTTTTGCTCGATAATCAAGTTCTAATTTTGAAGCCAGCAGACAAAGGCGGGGCCCTCGTACTGATGGACAAAACAGATTATCTAAATGAGGTTGAAAGGCAACTTTGCTGGTGAGACTTCCCTGGAGATTTCATTTGATCCCACAATAAAAGTGCGAGAGCTCATTAAGGACACTCTAGATGCGCCCAAAAACAGAGGAGTTATGTTTGAACAAACAAGGACATTTTTGGAAGTGGAACACCCAGTAATGCTGGTATTTTATATATTAACAAAGATAGACAGGAGCCTGGTGAATCCACCAGGACACCCTATTAAAGCAGCAGTGGGGAGCCTGCTGGAACCACTGGCGAAATATTTGGACAATGCTATACAACCGCTAACAGAGGACAGCCCTACGTATCTTAAAGACACCACGCGTTTCCTTACAAGATTGAACAATACACAATTTGTCAGGGATCATGATGCCTTCTTCACTATGCAGGTTCCCTCACTGTACACTAATATAATACATGAAGCGGGCCTTGGGGCCATGGAGTGGCTGAAATTGCGGTCCGATTCTTGTGCAACTGAGAGTATTTCTGTCCTTACCATTCTGAAATTGGTTTTGATGAATTATTTCTTAAAGTTCAGTGAGAGATACTTCCTGCAAGTGTCAGAAACGGTATTACCCAAATTGACCTTTTACAACTGACCTTTTTGCACAATTGACCTAATTATTGTGGTCCTAATTGACCTTCTGCACAATTAACCTTTGTATTATTTGAGTTATTTTATGTATGTATTGGGTTGATTTTGGATTTTAAATAATATAAAGGGATTGGGTGGTGGGTTGTGGGGGAGTTTTTGATTGGGTGGGGGGTTGTGGGGGGTATCCCCCCGCATATATATCCTAACTGACCGCCTAAATTAGGTCAATTCTCCCGAGGTCAATTCTCCCCAGGTCAATAGTGAAAAAGTCAATTAGTATACAACCTCAGAAACGAGTGTGGGCGCAACAATGGCCCTTTGCTATGCCAACACCTTTATGCTGTATCTAGAAACAGAACATGTGCTAGAGTCACCAAGATGGATGCAACATCTCTCAATGTTCGTGCATTACATTGATGATGTCTTCGACATCTGGACCGGACCAATTGGGGAATTGAACAACTTCTTCATGCTGATGAATCAAATGCACCCACGTATACGATTTACAACAGAGTTCAGTGAGAACAGGCTTGATTTTCTAGATGTCGAAATATACTACGAGAACGACACACTAAACACGAGATTCTTCACCAAACTGACAGACCGCAATAGTCTGGTATTGGCAACTAGTTTCCGCCCTAAACAGACTATTGACAGTGTGCGTTAGAGCCAGTTCATGAAGCACTGCTGCAATATCTTGAATATAGATGAGTACAGATGAGCACTTTGAAGGACAAATTCCTGGAAAGGAAATACAACAATGATTTGAGCCAAGAGATATCAGATAAGGTGGAGCAGATACTGAGAGAGGCACTACTGACACCTAAACCAACCACCTAAATCTTGTCCATCCCTAGTTTATGTCATGGCCCACTCCATACATAGCGCCAGGGTAAAAAAGGTGATCAAGCGGAGTTGTAGCATGATGCAAAGAGACCCAGTGTTTAATAAACTATTCCCAGAATTACCTATATTTGCATATATAAATAGCCAGGCACTCCGCAACACATTGGTGAGGGCAGATATAGCATCACACAACAGGCCTACAGAGAGGCATACAGGAACACAACCGTGTTGTAACTGCCAACAATGTGGCAATATCATCAGAGGAAACAAGATCACATATCCTCATTCAGGCAGAAAAATGTATTTGAGACACTCATGTACCTTTGACTCCATGAATGTAGTATATGCTCTTAGGTGCCCTTGCAGCTACTATTATGTGGGCATGACGACACAGCAAGCGAAGGTCTGTTGGACCGAAAACAGATCAAATATTAGAATGAAGAGTTCCCGGTGGTGACCCACTTTGTGGAAGCTAGACACAATATACCTCAGTTGAAATGTGTGATTTTTGAAGACGTCTTACAATGTATTAGACGGGGTGATCTGCAGAGAAAACTACTTAGGGAGAGATGGGATGTACTGAACAGCAGGAGTCTCTCACCCCCCGAGGAATGCACTGTGAATGGGACCTTGTGTGCTTTTTGTAGACCAGACATGTTAAAAAGTGATGACTACAAATATGGGGAAGTCGAAGATTCTTTAAATTAACAACATGGACTACAGCCATAGGGAGAGTGAAAACGACTCTAGACTGGGAACAGGTTGGTCCTGAGAGAGTACTTGGACATACAGAGAAATCAGGGAATGGCCAACTATTATGTCCATTTTAGGATTGTTGACCCTACGTGTACAATGTGAGAAGAATTGTGAATATGATTGGATAGACTGTGCTATAGAACACAGGATAACTATAATGAGTGCTAGAGTTTGAGCAGACAGGTTCTGCCAGTGTAGTTGTGAGGCAACAACATAGGTGGCAGTCTTTGGGGGGAGTTCGCCAATGGCAATTAAGAATAAAGGGAATTTAAACCTGTTCCACAACAAAGCTAGTTTACTCGTGGGAAGGTTTTACATATTATATTTTACAACACCCTTTTGACATTGAGGCAATTAAGGGAATTTGAACTTACTTCACGAAATAACCATTTTGCTCGTTGGAGGGCATGATGTATTACAATTTAGAAGACTACAATGGTGTTTGGGTAAGAATTTCTGTAGTCCTTTAGTATGCCGGCCCCATGAGGGAGTATTGAATTCAAACTTGTTTCCCCGGTCTAACATGACCGCGCTGTAGGCTATCTTTTTTTTAAAATATATTTAACATTTATAAAGCGCTCACACAGCCCGCAGGCATCGAGGCGCTATTACAGTAATTGTTTGTTTTTCTTAGTTGCGTAATTGTGGTTTTTTTTTTTTTTTAGTTACGTATTTAGGTTTCTAAGCGCTTCAACATTCAGAGCTTTCTAAGCGCGCACCCGGGGATCGAACCTGTTGTTGTTTCGTGTCGTCTTGCTTCCAAAACGCGCACGCTGCCGCTGAGCTATCCTCCCGGGACTGTGCTACCTGGTGGGACATTGCCATAGAGATTAGAATCACACATGAAAGTCATGGGGCACCCGACTGGTAATGCCGGTCTGCTGCCCTGCAATCCGTCTTAGAGAGACTGCCACAGTAGGTACCAGTGAGTTTTTGGGAATGCACAAGGTCGAGCGCATCGGGTCTGTAGTACCGACGTACCTATTCCCTTTACTCCGACTTTATATGGACGAGAGGGCTGATGCCACTTGGCATGAAAGCTCTGACATGGAGCAGCGTGAGTCTGTAATCAACTATACTCCAGCTCCCAAAGTACTACGATGGGGCGGGGGTGCAGTAGAAATTCTTAGTAGATATTAGACTCACCTTAACATGGGGATAGTTGGTTTGGTAACCCTAAACTATAGCACAAATTGTGTTCATCCTTTTGGTACTAGGATACAATGAGAGTGACTCAACACTAAGGGAACAAACACTGTGCGATACCCAGCCTACCGATATGGACAGGAGCTGGGTAAGTGTTTCTCGTTACCTCAGCCATGACGTTTTGTGTATAGAATACATGTTCATGATGATCCTTAGGAATAGTATGTACTTAATTACAGGTCAGACTCTACCACTGTGAATCAACGTTTGCGGTTAGTTTTACTTATTACTATGGTGCACACATTAACATTGAGTTTACTACACATGAGAAATTACAGAAATGTACAATAATGTATTACTTGTTGTAGGTTACAGATGAAAATTCAAGTTTGAGTAACAACTCTGAAAGCACAGTTTGTTTCCATGAAGATGGCTATGCTGACATATCTGAAACACATTGGTGTTTACATTTTTTTTATAATTAAGCTGCACAGATAGTTAAAATTTTGTTTACAATTGAGCAGTTCTGACTGTTTAAGCCTTATTGTTTTCTACTAGTCTTTGAGTCCAAAATTGTTTGGCCTTGGACTATCCAACCAGGCTCAGGGATTGTATAGCATTATTTTGTTTGTAATAATATTATTAAAATTACTAATTGACAAATGTATAATTCTGTGAAAATTGAAGGACTTTGTCCGTCAGAAGTGCATGTAGGTTAGCCGTTGGCAACAACAGGCTAATTTTTATTGTACCTTTCATATTTTGCCAGAATATGTATGCAAACATTTCCTCTATTAGGGTTTTTTTCTGGTGTTCATAACTTTTTTTTTTTAAGTTCAAAGCTGTTTTGTCTTGCGCACCTTCTTTTAAGGGGCAGGTCAATTGACCTACATTTGTAAATTTCACTTTCAGGATATATGTTCCCTTACTATGCATGTATTCATGGGTGCCAGCTTTTGTTTTTTGCTATTGGGGCAAAAGTACCTGCGCATATGTCGTTCTTCAAGTTGGTCAATCTTTTCCCCTTTTCCATTTTGCTTAAATAAAGTTAGTTGGGGTTGTGCGATGTGTCACAGCAGTCACCAAGAAAAAGGTCATAAAACAAGTGGCTTGTAGCACGCTGTTTAACTAAAGTGTGTGATCCATGATAAATAATGTAATCTCACTGAGCATTGTCTAAAAACATTGGGAGCTCTCAAAGCCTGCAATCTTTTATACATAACACTACCATTGTCAAAACAGGTCAAAAATCAGTTTGTGATTGATGAACTTCTTTGAGCGATGGGTTGCAAGTGTTTTAAAATAGGATGGCCATGCCCACCGCTCTGGTAGTGTTTTAAAATGGGCAGTGGGCAGGGCCGAAGGCCATGGCTAGTGGTCTGGTAATTTTCTAAAACGTACAGTGGGTATAGCCATAAACCATGACCACTGGCCGTGTGCAGAAAAAATCTATGGAATAAAAAAACCCTTCAAATTCAAGTAAATAACTTTAGTTGCTGAGACATTAAGCTGAGCAATACATTATGAGATGATATGACATGATATGATATAATATGATATGATAGGCTATTTATAATACGCTTAATACTCAGAGGTTTCTAAGCGCGGACCCGGGGATCGAACCTGTGGTGCTCCGTATCATCTTGCTTGCAAGGTGAGCATGTTGCCCCTGAGCTGTCCTCCTGAGACATAACCAAACCTTTGAATTTCAATGAAAAAAAGTTAGTTGCAGGGACGTTAAGGTGAAAAGTTAACACAACAAAACCCCTGAAATTCAGCTAAAGCACCTTAACTTTGCGCCCCTTCTGGCACTGCCTTTTGATGACACCATAGATTGCATCTCCGGTGACATCACTAATGACATAATCTATGACATCACTGATGGTGTCACTGATAACATCATGAATGACTTCACTGGTGACATCACTAATAGCATCATATATGACATTGATAATTATTTAACTAATTGCATCAAACGTAGATTACTCTACGTTTTGGCCAATTTTTAGACCACGCTTACATATCTACATATGTGATATTAGCATTTTAAAATAGTTCATAACAATGAATACATTTTTTAAAACAGTAATCAGGTACACAAGCATCATATCACTACTTGTGAAGCATACACTTTCTAGCATTTTGGTAAAAGATTATATCTGAATTATAAATAGTACAATGCATAGAATGTTCCTGTTTGAATCACATATATCTAAGACATGTTCACTATGATATAATCATGTTTCCATTTTCAAAAAACAGTTAGTAGAAATAAATAGAAAGCGACACATGTTGAACCCTGATGATTGACTTTTTTTAAAAAAATAAACATATGTGAATACTCAATTGTTTTATTGTAAGAAAAATATGTACACATATAATTTTCTAAATAACATGAGAAGTGCTTTATAACAAGGAACAACAAAGTATTAGGACATATTTTAAGATTTCCATACATGAGTATTGAAAAAAGGTTATTAATACTCTAAATGTATGTATAGAAAAGAAATTAAGTTTTAAAAATCAACATTTGCTTGAAAACATGTAAATAGGTGTACATATCTTTCGGTGTGTCTTTTGTAAGTGGTTAACATGTTCAAATTGAAAAATTGAAATAAGACACATACTGTGCAAAGTAAAAGTAATTTTTTAATAGTATCAATTTTTTTAATACATTGACTTTTGTGTATGTCATTGATAATGTCATCAGTGACGTCATCTGTGGTGTCATCATTGTGGTCATAGGCAGCACAACAGGGGGCATGAAATGAAGGTGGCTTTAGCTGAATCTCATGTGTTTTGTTGCCTTAGGTTCTCATATGCTGTAACATTCCAAACCACCTCCTTCCCCAACTAATGTTCAGGCTCCATTTTCCCACTCTCTTCTTCAGGTCTCACCATTCCATGTTCCTATAGAGTCGAGTCTCCACCTTCACTCTACTCGTAATGTGAGAAACCTGAAGGTGTCTCTCTGACTATTCCCTGGGGGTCTGTCATCCAGGTGGCCAGGACACGGCCATCACTATTGGATCGTGTTCCTGGGGGTGGACCAGTTAGGGAGGATCACCTTGATGGGGGGTCCTCGGGAAGTAGAAGTCAGACACCAAATGTTGAGACACAGGATCCCCCTTCCTATACCACCTTTGCCCTAAACAACACCGTAGGATACTCAAACACTCTACCCCCCTTTTCTGACAAGAAAACATTTGCATATCACAAAGGATGATGGACTAACACCCGAGCCATCAACCTAACATGTCCCAACAAAAGGGTCAGGCAAAGTCAGGGAATTGACAAGAACCACACACACCTGACTGCCATTTTCCTTCCTCACATGGAAAAAGGATCGAGCACAAGAGCACAATAAGAGCAAGGCAGACCACACGACGAGAGAGCTAACTCAGCACAGCAGTTCAAGAAGAGAAGAAAGATAGCGTGAACCGAGAGGGTGACAAGGAGAGAAGTGATCTTGCCCTTTCCAACCAAGGCCTGTGAAACCTACATAGAAGAAATAGTAAGACTGCAATCAATAGTCTGCGTGTGTTTCAGCAGATGTTAATGATACACAGGACTCTCCTCTGCTGATAACCAAGTCACTTGTCTCCGTGGTATCAGCCTTGACTCCAAAGAGAAGAAAATCCAAGCGGTTCATCACAGCCAGTGATTTGAGGGGCGAGCCGATAAGAAACTGCACTGTGTTGAACCAAAGTAGCAAATGGCTAATTGAACTGTGAAATCACAAAGAACTGTTGGTACCAGAAGGGGGAAATTCATCAATAGAGGGGGCAGAAAGCTCTGGGTGATTACCTGATTGTTGAATCTACCGTAACCAGAGGGCCTTGGGAAAGATAAGAAAGGGGTCAAAGTGGTCATGCAGGTGTCCAGGAAAATCCTCTGTACAGTCAAAAGTCTTTGACCGTAGATTGTGAAGTTAAGGTAAGTGAATCCTCTATCGTAAGAACTGGTTGAGAAAATGTGCAATTGACAAAGTTGGCAAGAGTGAACTCGAAGGAGTGATGCCGATAAACAGGGGGTGAAGTATAAAGTTCCGATATACAGTGTGTTGACAAGTTTGAACCCGGCAGAGGGATATCCACAGTGAACTCTTTAAAAAGACATTAAGATTCGTGGATGTCAGAGAGGAAATTATGTTGAAAGCAGTAGTGAAACCAACAGAGGGAAGCTAACATTCGAGAAGGCTCTGAGCATGGAAGAGAAGGACCCAGGGGTGAAACGGCAACACCCATCGTTCAAGCAGAAAAGAACTTTTGTTTATTATCTTGAAACACATCAGGTCCATGGAAGCAAGAGACATTTTGTAGAAAAAAGACTTAACCACTGAAGGCCATGATTGCTGAGAGCTGAACTGTTGGCTTGTGCTGAGAATGCTTAAGCGTGTGCTGTGCTCCAGAATAGTACCTTGTCCCGTGCTTAAAACGTGGGGAAGAGAGACACCAATTACTGCATCCTGACTTATTATTTGTGAGCACTTCCTTCGTTCTTATTAACATCATCCCACACTTCCTTTTGTATTTAGCGTAAGGATTGGCAATAGGTTTTTTAGTATAGGCCCTTTAATTTGACAAGACGCCACTCAGACTGCCTTATTATTGCTAGATGGTTAAAGCTTGCTCCCATTTTAGATTTAGGTTTAGATTAAATGTTTTTCCAACCTACTTATACAGGTTAATAAACACCCTTTAACTGTGATCACTTATAACAGTATGGCCCTCATTACGACCCTGGCGGAAATCGTGGCGCAATATGCACCATGGAGCACGGCGGAAAGCTGCCGATAGCGCCATGGGGGTTGGCGGATTTACCGCCCCATTCCGACCTTGGCGGGGCGGTAAATCCCCATTCCCCATTTTACCCTTCCCCATTCCCATTTTTGCCCCATAGGGTATAATGGGAGTGGGGAAGGCGTTAATTGCGCCACCGTAAAATACGGTGGCGTAATTAACAACAAGGTCCCGTAGCGCCATGGATTTCTCCGCCCGGAAAAACCAGGCGGAAAACGCTCCATGGCGCTACGGGAACTCGTAGTAGGGCGGACGGGTCCGCCGCGAATAACGCTGGCGTAAACCCACTCCGCCAGGGTCGTAATGAGGCCCTATATCTTTACTGTTGCCAACATGGGTTCCTTCCATATGGTGTCAGAGTGGGATGTGACTCAATTGAAACTAATTGGGCAACCCTGCCATTTCAAAAACGGAGAGCCTCTAACCCTTCCATAGCCACCACGGAATCGACAGGGTTTGATATCTGCAGTAGTTGGGAAACTATTATCCCTCCTGGGAAAAGAGGAATGATTCCTACGGACTTGGTCCTGATACTCCCTCCGGGGTGTTACTTACGAGTGGCCCCAAAATCTCTTAATATCGAAGAGAAAAACAGAGCCCACCATCTATCCCGACCTAGCCTTCAGCAGTGAAATAATCCAGCTCTCACTGAAGCCTTTCTACAAGCAATCCCAGAAGGAGAAGGCTTAGAGAAGGGAAGTTGCTTTTTCTTCTTAAAACAAGGATTGCTTTATAGAAGAGAGATATCCATGTAAGGTCTAGTAAAAACATAATTGGTAATACCCAAGAGCCACCAAAAGGTTCTACTTGAGATTGGTCATTCCCACTATACCAGGGGGAATTTAGGACAATCTAAAACCCAGGTGCATATTAGTTTTACTTGCCAGGTATCCATGCAGATATCAAAACATTAATCCAGACATGTGAAATCTGTCAAAGGACCAGCACACACACCCCATTACCTGCCCCTCTGTACCCCTTGCCAATCCTAGAGATCTCTTTTTCAAGAATCGGCATGGACATAATTGGTCCTCCAGAGACATCCCAATTAGGCAATACATGTGTCCTGTGATTTAGGATTACACCACCAGATATCCTGAGGCCTACCCGATGTGAAATAATACCATACAGCAGATCCTCAAACATTTTCTACCTTATTTCTCCAGAGTCGGTTTTCCCAAGGAAATACTAACAGACAAGTGTTCAAACTTTATGAGTACGGTTACGGTCAAAGTAAAAGAGCTACTCCTCATCACCACCCTATGAACCTCTGTGTACCATTCCCAAACTGATGGCTTGGTAGAAAGATTCAAAAAGACCCTGAAATGGATTTTATGAAAATTGGTAGACAAAGAAGGGAAAGACTGGGATTGAATGATCCCAACGGCAATATTTGCAATGAGGAAAACCCACAAGCTTCCACTTAGGGTTTCTCCCTCTCAAACTGCTCTATGGTGGAGAGCCCAGAGATTTTCTGGAAATGCTCAAGGAAACCTGGGAAGAACGAGAGGAGGCTCCCATTCCCATCTCGCCAACCACCACCAGAATGCGAGAACATATGAATTTGGTCCGAGACTTGGTTTGTATACATATGGAAAAGGTCCAGAACCAACAAAAAGCCACTTATGACAACAAAGTGAATTTATGATCATTCTCCATAGGACAGAAAGTACTAGTCCTCTTACCCAAGTCAGAAAATAAACTTGTCTCCAACTGGCACAGACCTTATGTAATCATAGATCAAATGGGAACCTGTACTTACAAAAGTAGCCCAACTGGACAGAAAAACAAAAAATCCATTTATATCATGTAAATCTCTTGAAAGAGTGGAAAGAGTGTGGGGTACATTTACCCACCCAGCAGAATTCGCTTCCATCACCAATCTGTACGTCAGCAGTTACCAGCAAAATGGCTGCGCTGGCACAGTTGAGCACTATAGCCTTGCCTTAAAAACTGCTTTTTGCAGTCACCAAAAGAATGGCTGCGCTGTCTTTGCCAAGCACATACGGGGCAAGATGGAACAGGGAACACACCGAGAAAGGCTGCTAGTGTGTTTCCTTATGTGCACCAAAGAAAAGAATTGAAAAGCAGAGCTGCATTTCTGCTACCTCAAATTTCCCATTGAAAAAAGAAATATTCTGCATTAAAATGATGGAGCCTTTTTGCTGCTAGCTCAAAATTCCCATCGAAAAAATAAATATTCTGCATTAAAATGGTGGAGCCTTATGTCCTTTATTCATCTGTTCAACAATACACAGTCCTGATCCAGTGAGACCCAGCTATGCCCAGCCATATTCAGGCTGTGCTCCAGCAAAAGAAAGAACTTCTCACTGAAGGACAGTCTGTGTCAGGCAAAATTTATGAAATCACAAACAACTTTACGCCCAGCCGTACGGGAAAAATGCCTAACTTGGCAACAAAATATCACAGCTGAACTCTCAAAAGAAGCCCTATTTCTCTGTGCTATGTTAGTGTCAGTGGACCTTTGCCTTGAACAGATTGCTGTGTATGAGAAATTGACTGGGGGTGTAATTTGGCAGCAAAAGGAAAATGAACCATTTGTAAAAATGTTAAGGCCCTGTCCTTGCATAGAAATGTGAGGGAGGTTTTGTTTGAAATCTAATATAATGTTTTATTCTAATAGCCTTGCTTTTTGGCACAGGAAAAAAATACAAAAAAAGTGTTCCTGCTTGACTTCAAAGGGCATTTGCTTGCTGGGAACAGGAGTTGCCTTCCCGCAAAAGGGGACACCTCCTTGGAAACTCTGAATAGACCAAGAGGCTGCATATCACACGCTCGTCAGGCTTTGTGTCTGGGCTTTAGCCTGATACAATAGATTCCAGGACACTTAGGCGTGAAATTGCAAATAACACCTCCCCCCACCTTCAACAGGGGGGCTTCAAAGCCAACTCCAGAGCAGCCTTGGAAATTATGCCCTTATTTGGGAGACAATGCTGGCCATCTGGCTAAAAAGACTATTTTATTAATAGACTTTAAGACTGTTATTTCTGCTGTTGGACAACACAGTAATGCGAGAGTTTTAAAGTTTAAATGCAATTTTTGTGGCTTTAAATTAAGATGTGGTAGCCTTCACTAGCATGTTGGGGACGGAAATGATGGAAAATTGTATATTTTGAGTAAACTGTGTATGGTGCCACTTTGAAATTCAATACTAACATGTCTTATTATAATATGTACATATGCATAAATTTATAGATTTGTAAGTGAAATATTTCCCACCAAAAAGTGTGAAAGATTATTAGAAGGATGAGACCATGTCGTACAAAACTGGGAGTGGGAATATTATGCTCTGTGTGGAATATGCAATTTGCCTGTGTGATTTGTGAAAGTGCCACAACTTCAGAACTAAACCCCATACCAAAATCCCACTAACTCAGGGAAAAAGGGGGAAAAGCTGCAGTACTGTTTTTTGAGAGTATCCTGTGAGCAGACAGGCTTTTTGCCCCACTACCTGCATGCCGCTGTGCCGTGACCGGACCTTTGCCCAGCCGTTTTCTGTTAGGAGAGCCCGTCGCCGTGATCAGTGACCAGATATTGCCTCGCTGTCCAGAAACTCGGTTGGCTGTCCCAAATTCCCAAACTCAAGCGGTGATTGGGAGTATTACCCCATCCCATAGCAGCACAGAGCCTACCCCATCTTGATACCTTGTCTTTGTTCCACCTTCTAAGTAATCCCATCCATACCCTGATAACTTGTTTAAGTTAGTCTGAATCCTTTGTGTATTAAGTTACTTGATTTTCTAGTGTTAGCGCAATTCTTCCACTCATTTATGTCTTGTGTCAGTCCTTAGTCCTATTTTTGATTAAACAATTTAATTCCCACATAAAGGGCAACACGGCGCAAAGGGGTGACGCTTGCAAAGTAACCTGTGTCGCGGGCAATGTCTCTCTTTTCTAGCCATTAAATATCATTTTTGTAAGACTTGTCCTTTCCTTTGTAAACCCATTTTCCCTGTTAACTGCTTTTATTTCCCAAAACCAGTTAGTCAGCTAGATTCCCTCTTTCACTTTCCTATTATCCCTGTAATGTGCATCTATCACCCAGCCTAAAAAACACATTCCGATTCTGTCTATTTCACCCATTTTTCAAACCGTTTTTGACATTTAAACCTGTATAATTTAGCCAATGCAAATTCTGTGCGTGTGAATTTGGCTGCCCGTGTTGTCACTTCAAAGTTGATTTTTGAATTGTATGCCCTTTGTTGGTACCTTGCCTTGTAGTTGCTTGTGTTATTACATCCCTGATACTGTGATAACTCATATATACCTCATTTATTCAACTGCACATTTAAATTAATTATTTACCAATTCCGAGTGTTATTTCTGCAATTGCAAAGGTTTTGAAAGCCGATTCTGCCTCTCATTTCGAGGGGGAAGGTCAGAGTTCAAATTCTGTTTGCTGCCTAGCATACGTGACTCCTTGCTGCTCCTTTCTATCCACCCAAAACTTGATTAATAGGGGTTTGAGGGAGCATTTCAGAGAAACATCTTAACTAGGGTGCTATCTACCCGAACAGTAAAATTGTTCCTATTCATCTGTGCTTTGGATATGTTCTAGTAGAAGGTCAACCAAGTGTATTTCATTAGTTTTGTATTTATCACTCCATTGGTGATTGCTGCCCAATATTAAAATTGTGTGCTTTTCTTTGAAATTAAAATAAATAAATATTGTATTACCACCCACAAGTCTGGTTCATGGTCCAATGTGACCCTGGATATTTGTAAAAGGGGGTGTGAGATGGCTTGGGTACCAGCTCAGTCTGAATTCTAGGAAATAGAGTAAAAGTATTCTAATTGAGCGCTACATCCTAGGCTAAGAGCAAGAGTCCTGGTCCGGTGTGTGACGCCCGATTAGAATCCTTAACAAATTGGGGGCTCGTGCTGGGATTGGGTAAGTGTTGCCACCTGTGGCAGCTTAACACAGCAGGCTAACCATCAAGGTACTGATACTTTGTGTAGCTGGAAAGCTGTGTTACGCTGTAAAATGCACCTCCTCAAACATAGAACCTAAGTACCAGGCCTGTGTGTAAAATTAAAGCTAAATCAACCCCAAAATAGACAAAGAACAACAGAATACAGATTACTCTTATATAAATAAAGTAATAAAGAAAGAACACTCTCCAAAATGACATCAGTAGAGATAAATATGGCCAGGGAGCACCTTCTGCACAAATTATTTGTCAGAGGAGAATGGGTGCAGCAAGATGAGGCGGACTGGCTAGAAGAGATGATGCAACAGGTCACTGCCATGCACATGGATAAGTGGCAGGACGGTGGCCTATTACATCAAGCTTTGAGCAAGTTGTACATGACTCCCAAAAGTAAAGAGGAGCAGATACAAATCATCAGAATCACAGCCTACATGTATCTCCATATGGGAGTGATGCAGGCAAAACATGAAGAAAACAGAACTCTTGCACAAAACAAATCTGAACTCTTAACTCAAATCCAGACTGAGCTAAAATTAGCGGAACAAAAATTGCAAAAGAGCCAAGATTCTGAGGTCCAATTTGAGAACTACATCAAACAGTTAAAACGTTTTCACCCTTCAAAGCCTCCTTGCACGGTGGAAGCGAAGCCAAAGGAGAAGTGAAGGGAAAGTGTTCTCCGGTGTTTGAGAAAGGCTGCAGGCTGCTACCTCTTTAAGCAGCTTTCCCAGTGTGCAACGTGCGTTTTCACCCTTCAAAGCCTCCTTGCACGGCGGAAGTGAAGCGGAAGGAGAAGTGAAGGAAAAGTGTTCTCCGGTGTTTGAGAAAGGCTGCAGGCTGCTACCTCTTTAAGCAGCTTTCCCAGTGTGCAACGTGCGTTTTCACCCTTCAAAGCCTCCTTGCACGGGGGGATGCGAAGCGGAAGGAGAAGTGAAGGAAAAGTGTTCTCCGGTGTATGAGAAACGCTGCAGGCTGCTACCTCTTTAAGCAGCTTTCCCAGTGTGCAACGTGCGTTTTCACCCTTCAAAGCCTCCTTGCACGGCGGAAGCGAAGCGGAAGGAGAAGTGAAGGAAAAGTGTTCTCCGGTGTTCCACGGTGAGCCGCGGGCTGTGGGCTGTGGTATTGCAATCACCCTGCGGTACGAGCACCGCCAGAGTCTGTCTAGTGAGGAGACATGGCCTTGCAAATAGACCCCAAAATGTTGCCTCTGCTCTCTAGAGCGACAGACTCAAATACTGAAAATTCACCCATTTCGGAAAACTCTTCTCCCCAACCCCAGCCTAAACAAAAAAGTTCTTCAGGCAGGGTGCTGAGGAGCAAATATGTTCGATTACAGAATCAGAATAGACCCCGGGAAAGTTTAAGTGCGGGGTCTATAAAAGATGGTACCTCCTTAAACGCCAATATGACTACACAGAGTAAAGTTTTCACTACACTTGCTCAAATGGCACCCTTTCCAAGCGACACGGTGCCCTGTCTTATAGGGGGCGCAACCATCGACTTCGAGGACGTAGAGGATGATGCAGTAAATAGAGATTCCGAACCGAGCATTGACAATAGTAGCGGGGGCGAATCACCCGTCTCATCTACACCTTTATCCCCTCGGGTCATTCCAGTCCCTCAACTTCAATCTTCAACCCCGCTTTTAATGCGGGTGATCGAACCTTTACCTGAGGAGGAGGAGGCCGTGGTCCACGCTGCAGAGACTTCTTTGCTCCGATGTCCGACAAGCCCCCCCTTGATAGCGGCGGCAGTACTCCCGGAGGCTCGCTCTCCTTCGCGACCGCTCCTCTGTGATCCGCGGGCCTCCGCCGTGGCGAGTGGGGTGGAGCCGCGCGGTGTCGAAGGACGCTGCGAGGCCGACCTCAGCTCTCGGTTCATGGAGGCGCCCGTGGGAGCCGAGCCGGACGGCGCAGGAACCGACAAGGATCGGGAAGCGGCCGGGTCTGGTGCTTCCTTAGTCCAAGCCGCGGGAGATGGTTCGGGAAGGGTCGCGGATGGAGAGGCTCTTTCCCGCACAACACCGGCTCTGTCTCGTTCAACTCAAGACAGAGAAGCGCTAAATAGGCGTTCTGAATTTCTGGAGGCGCCCTCTGCTGCCTCGGCTGTATCTCTGCGGCCTCCTCACACACAAAGTAACCTTGGTAATTCAGGGGGAAATGATTTTGCAGACTCGGATTTAGAACGCGAACTAATACATAGTCCATCAAACTTATCAGCAAATGATATTATCAGTCAAAAAAGAGACATTGCAATGGCATTACTGAAAAAAAGAGCCTTGACAAAAAAGATCCTAAAGGAGCAAGGGGATCTTATGCCTCAAGAACGTCAACATCAAAAAAAAGGCTCTAGACCATCAGCCCAAAAGGGAGAATCAGGAAAGCTACTTTCGCAAAATTCCCTAACGACTCACTCCCTTAAAGACTTTTTCCTTAAACAAACAAAAAGAAAAGCCGAATCCGAGGTGGAACTTTCAGACGCTGAAATATTGGACGCAGTTTTAGAAGCGCCCTCGGCAAATATAGCCGTGCACCAAAGAAAACCTACACCATCTATACCCCAAACCATCTCGGAAAAGACCTCCTGTGGACAAGTTACGGCTTTGGGCTTACTGAATGCTACTGATCCAAAGGAGATGACCAAAGGCCCAAACCTGCTGCCTAGAGGCTCAGCTGTGGCTCAAACTAGCCTGCTTGATGCTGAGTCCCTTTCCACCATCCTGAAAGGCCTGAACTAGGAAATGCCTTATTAATACCATAATGGTCTAACCAATATGGATCTAAAACAACATCCTCAGGAATGGGCAGACTTGATAACAAAAATATTCAATCAATGCCAGACTAAGAAACAAATTCCCAAAACATGGACGGAAGCATTGATAGTACCCATCTTTAAAAAGGGAAATAGAGAAAATCCAGCGAATTACCGTCCTATAGCCCTCTTGGACATTATGGGCAAGATATTTGCAACTCTTTTACTTACCAGATTCCATAGATGGGCAAGAACAGCGCCCTGTTATGATGAATTGCAAACGGGCTTTGTAAAAAACGCAAGTACGAGTATCAACATTATGATATTAAATATCATAAAAGAAAATGTGAAAAACGGTGCCCCAAAAGTTTTCATAGCGTTTATAGATTTAACGCAAGCGTTTGACAAAATCAGTCGACGGAAGCTATGGTTAAAATTATCAACTTGGAACTGCCCGGGAGAAATCCTAGAACCGATCATTGCTCTCCATACAGACACAAAATTGAGAGTTTGTCTAAATAGACAAGGCATGATGACCGAACAATTCCCATCGGAACGTGGCGTGAAGCAAGGATGTCCTCTTGCCCCGGCACTTTTCATCGCGTTTTTGGGGGACTTTCAATATACTCAACCAGCGGTAACAGCTTTTCCACCAAGAGTAGGAAACACCGTAATATCTAGACTACTCTATGCGGACGATCTGATCTTAATAGATCAGACCCAAATAGGGCTCCAGCGCCAATTAGACAACTTGGCAAAGTATATCGAGCTAAACGATCTGGAAATAAACATCACCAAATCTAAAATCCTGATTATGGGGAAAAACAAATCGACCACCAGTGAGCACTGGTTTCTGAATAAAAAGAAGATTGAAATTGTAACCTGCATAAAATATTTGGGAATAATGTTTGATGACACACGCTCAGAAAAGACTATTCACTTGGCCTTATGGTCAAAAATAAAAACATTAACTACCCAGACGAAGCTTGTAGATCGGAAATTTGGAAAATGTTCTTTATTGCCTGCGATCCAATTCTACAAACAAAAGGTAGTCCCTGCGATGACTTATGCTATGGACGCGGCACTACATTTCCAAGATTCAACATGGTCTAAATTAGAAGGATATTTGTGGAAAACAGTTTTGGGTCTCCCAAAATCAACGTCAATTACAGCTATTAGACGCGAACTGGGCTTACTATCGCTGAAAGCGGCTGTGAAACAAAGCCAGTTAAGACTACTGCGAAAAATCATCTTGCCAGACGCCCTACCATTATTCAAGGCCATTCGCAGGGAACTTACTCAAGGCCACTGCCCCGCCCTGAACAAATGGGAGAAAGAATTGCAAAAAAATCTTGCAGAGTTAGCTTGTACGCCAGAGGACTTAATGTTAAATCCTGAGAAGATAAAGAAAAAAATAGCTCAAGAAGACTGGATTCAAACTTGCGAATCAGCAATGGCAAATAAACTACTTGCCCACTTACCGCCAACAACAAACAAGCTCACTTTGCCACTGAATTATTGTATTAAATTTCCTGATAAGAGACTGCAGAAAACATTTATGAAAATAAGACTGAATCTAATTTTAACCCAAGAAATTAAAGCCATTCGGACAAAAACTTTGTCAAAAATGTGCAGGTTGTGCCCAGAATCACAAGAAGTAGAAACTGTAAGACATTTACTCCTAAACTGCACAAAAACAGCACATCTGCGAGAAGCTTTTCTGCTACCCCTAATGCAAAATACATCTCTGCGTGAGGAGGACACATGGTGGTGTCGCCTGGTAGCAGGTGAAAAGACCAAATGGTCCACTGCAGCAGTAAAGATGTTGGAGGCATCAATCAAACTAGCAACAGAGACTGGCAGTCCATGCAGCACAGTCTAGCAGAAATTTTATTCCTTCTGTCCTTCTGGCCGACTTTTTTTCTTTTCCAAATTCCGTTTAGTCTCAACTCTTGTCATGTAACATTTCATATGTGTGCATCAAATTTGTGAGCTTTTGTTTTGATTATACACAAGTAAATAAATAAATAAAATAAATAAATAAAAGAGGACTTGCCACTACAACAGCAAAATAATGTAGACCAAGAGGCCCAATTAAATGCCCTAAGAGTGGAGTGTCAAGAAAAGGTTGACTATTTGGAAGAGGGTCAACTGAAATTAAAACAACAAGTGAGATACAATAATGCCAGCGCAGAGCAAATGGTCACTGTACAGAATCAGATAATAAAATTGGAAGAGGAAAATAATTAATTATGAAAGAACTCCACTCTCAATCAGAATTTGATGAAGAGCGCCAGAAGCTAAGCTCCACAACACAAAAAAGGGATTACCTGGCTGAACAAAGGGGTGCTATGGATCAGGAGAAAGAGGCCCTATACCAGGAAATGTGCAGTTTAAAAAACAATCTGGAGAGAAGGGAGTCAGACCTCCAGGGACTGACTGGCATAAAAGAATAATGTGATAAATTAATGGGACACAGGAGACCAATGGAACTCAAGTTAGAGCAGGCCATAGAGGTTCTAAATGTGCAGAAAAGGGAGTTCACCTCCTGCAACAGAAATTGTCTCAGTGTTCCCAGACCATACAGGTAGCACAAAGAGACAATGAGGACCTCTGTGAGGAGAACAATGGACTCCACAAGCAGGTGGCAGCTCAAGAGCGGGTCATAGACGCCAGTCAAGCGATGATAGCGGAGCAAAAATCTCAGACCTCTGCTTATTATCAAGAGGTAGGGGCTGAGAAGGAGAAACTAGGGAGGTTGGAGAAAGAGTATGGCAGGCTAAACCCAAACTTGAGGGACCCTGAACAAGTGGAGAGCGACAGGACTACCCCGATTCCAGTGGGATGCCCTCTATACTAAGTGACTCAATGTCATGACTACTGGTCAAGGGCTAATTACTTCACCACCTGCAGGTTCCCTATGGACCCAGTCTTGACACCTATGGCACCAAGCTCATTACAAAGTGTGCTCTGCACACAGAATACAGAAAGCATGTGCATCTAGGCTGGGTGGGGCCCTACCAATACAGGGAATGCATGTGCAGAAGACAGGAGGTTTGGCAAGGTGTGGCTACAAGGCGGGCCTAAGGGGAGTGGCTGGGGCGAGGCTATATAAGCCAACCCCATCCGCATGCTGGCACTTCGCTTTAGTCTGCTAGAGCAGCATAACGCTTACTGCAGTTCAGAAGACCCTTACCTGGTTCAGCATGTGCATCTTCAGTTTCTGGAACTCTCCAGCATCTTACCTGGAAATTAGCCATGCCATCTCTAGAAGCACTGCCATCTGCTTCCCATCTGCAGCTGCCGCGCGCATCTTACCAAGAGAACACGCCATCGCTGGGATTTCTGCAACCTGCTTCCAACTCTTGAGTCTCCACATGCATCTTACCTGAGTCAGCCTCGCCATCGCTTGAAGAAGCACTGCTACCGCTTCCGACTCTGCAGCAGATGCACTCAATTTACCAGTCTTCTCAAATCCTCCGCGGGTGCCGCCTAGCATCCTTACTTGTCCCGAACTCCCATCGACACAGGGCCATCTTCCGCCGCAGCATCCACATGGATCTTCATCTCCAGCAGCCTGTAGGAGTCCGGAAACCGCTCACCAGCTAACACAGACCAGCTGCACCTGCAAAGGGAATAGAAAACACTAGGTGAGCAATCGCATAGACTATAACTCACTAAGCAGCGCAACTCACGAACTTGGTGCAGTTTCTGGAACAGTATACTTACCACCAGTAGCTCCTCCGGGATAGACTTTTTTCATCCTCAAGCGCTTGTGGGTCATCTTCACACCTAGGGAGAGAAAGGACAATATATGGTTACGGACAATAATTATTGAGGAAAATGATTACAAAGGATACGAACAATAATCATAGTAAAAAACCTACCTTCAAGATGGAATGGTCGCAGCCGATCTGGATCTCCACACTTAGGACCAGTGACGCAACTAGGTCCATCCACAGCACCCCTGCTGAAGGAAAGCAGGACGGAGAGTCCATCCTTACATCAAAACAGTAGCAGCACCCCGGGTCCTCGATACCGCTGCTGTTGGGGTAGAGAAGCGATCCAAGGGAGTCAATTCCTGGGAGGGCTCCAACCGTGCCCCAACGTCCCCGCAGAGACCAGGTGAGCATAACACTCAAACACATTTAATACTTTGTGCATTTCTGACTTCATATCTACTGGTTCACATGAGCCAGAAGCCATGAGGCCTTCAGAATTAAATAGGCCTATCATGATGGAGCTGACAGGTCAGTGCCCATCAGAAATTGATGGATGGGTGTCCCGGTACAGATACAAAAATATTAGGGCTGATGTCTCTGACGAGGAAGCCTCCTATGACGAGAAAGTCAGGGAATTAGATCTTCAGAAGCACTATCTCCAAAAGAGACCATTTGGTTCAATTTGCACAGAAACAGCATGAAATGAGGCCCCAAAAGAGCATTCTGAAGACCTCCACTCAATCAGGGCAGTGTGGGATCCTCTGCCAACCCTGGAAGCAGGGAGGAGTCATAAGACTACACTCCTGTGCACCATAGGTGAGAAGAAACTAGGCCACACCATTCTGCGAGCCCCAAACAAGCTCAAAGAATCAGGGAGCGCCTAGAAGATCATAAGGGGTTCTCAAACAGTAGCACCTCTGAGTCTGAGGGTGACATAAATTGAAACACTCGGTCATAGTTGTGACTCCAGAAGGAACCCCCTGTCTATTAGGGAATGACATCCTTCGCAGACTGTCTCCCCTAATAGACAGTGTGAACAGGGTCCTCTGGACTCAGACTAATTGGCCAATAAAATTAAAACAGAGTGTCAACCATGTTAGTTTAAATGGCACATGCCACATGGTTGAACAGAAATCTGATGATATTGTGTTTCATTTACAAAGCAAGCAATTACCTGACGTTACAGTAATTGCTGTAAGACAACAAACCGATGATGGGAACTCCTCTCCATTCCTGAAAATCAACCTTCCCTCCAGTTTCAAGTGCATTTCACATTGGAAGGAAACACTTTGAAATGTTATACAATCTGCAAATCCCAATTCCATAGTCAAATGAGAAACCAGCTCAAAGTTTAGCTGACATTCAGAAAATTAGGGAACAGCTGTTTCTCCCCAATCAGTTAAATGAGGGGAAAGAGTCTGTTCTCGCCAGAGTTTGCATGAACAACGGAAAGAGCATCATCAGCGAAGCCATGTTCAGAAAGCTCCCAAAAGATGCAGCCATTCCTACATTTTAATTAATTGATAATTGGGAAATGGGCCTGGAAACTCCCAATTCCAAACATCTCCTGCCTAGCAGGTGTATGCTCAAAATTTCTATAGGTGACAAAAGCATAGAACTTAATTGTTGGGTCGTGCGAGATGTCCCTGCTGCATTCTATTTAGGCAGTGACATTCTCAAACGGTTTGCAAAAAATTTGGACCTGATAAATTACAAGGCCTGGTCCCGACTAGGGGGCAATCCCATGGGCTTTGATGATTCATAAAAAAGCATTTTGGTCAGCTCAATTGCTGCCGTATGCTGTTGAAATTCAAATTGGAGAGGAGGTCACCATCTCAGGATGGACCCGACAATTCCCTCTTGAATTAAAAATTAAAAGAGGACAGAAATTGCGAAATCCTGATGCCTATGTACATCTCAATGCCCATCTCCAACAGCATGGGTTGGGGTTAAACCAAACACCATTAGTCAATGTAGAACACAACAACATTCCAATATTGATGGATAACAGAGAATCTAGGAGTATCACTCTGGGCACAGGCACCATTATTGGAATGGTGGTTGATGACTGACATTTTTCCATGGATCTAGGAAATGAACTAATAGGACCAATCTCCAATGACTGCTTTGACAATGACAGTGACAATGACATACCACCAGACAGGATCTTCACGCAGCAAGGGGGGAATTTCCTGGTGTATTCTTCCCGCCCTTACACGGAGGAAGAGGTGACCTGTGACATTAGGCAGGATGAGCTGATTTTCCAGGTCTACAATGACTGCCTCTCCTACCTGAAACCCTCTGTTCAGGTCAATACTCTAACCAGAGACCTCTCCACCCAGCTGGAGAAGGCCGCTGAAATAGCAAAACCCAAAGTCTTTCCAGGATTCAGGCAAATGGTCCAAGAGCGGGTCAACCTCGCTGATGCCTGTGAGACTGAGGAGCAAAGGCAAAAGTTGAAACAGGTGTTCTTAGATTTCCAAGATATCTTTGCTGTGGACTCGTAGGACTGTGGTCGCACCGAGATACATACTACCACAATTCTCATGGACCCTGGAATGACTTCAGTATATGTGAAGCAATACTGCTTACCTCTCGCATCTATGGAGTCCCTGACTGAAATAATGAAACACCTTGTGTCCTGTGGGATAATTCGTCCAGTCCACAGCACCTTTAATAATCCGCTGCTGGGGATTTTAAAACCAAATGGCCAATGGAGACTTTCCGTAGACCTGAGGGAGCTGAACAAATGGGTCCACATGTCCCGATGGCCTCTCCCCTACATTGACCAAGGACTGGCCCAGATCCTGGGGTCAAAGGTATACACTGCCATTGACCTGACAAATGGGTACTGGACTGTGTCCATCAGTAGGGAGGACCAATACAAGCTGGCCTTTACCTTCGAGGGGCAGCAGTACACGTGGAACTGGACTCCCTTCGGATACATAAACTCCAGCAACAAATTCAACATCTTCCTACTCAAGGCCATGCCCGACTTGGGTAACCTGGGCTATGCGGATGATGTCTTGATAAAAAGCGCAACTGTGGAGGAACACATAGCGGAAATCTGTTATGTTCTGAACCAGTTGAGGGTTGCCAGAGCAAAACTGTCCTTCCAAAAGGCACAGTGGTGCAAAACCCATGTCAACCTTTAGGCAATATAGTCTCAAGAGACAACACATCTTATGTTCAGTCCCCAGAATATGTGATTGCATTCTTATCCTGTCTTTTAACAAATACCACAATATTATAACCCAGACCATGTCAACCTCAGACAATTGAAAACGACTTTACCTGTCCTCATGAACTGAACTATGGTCAACACACAATGAACCCTTCACATCAATGTGAGATCCATTGTCTAGTTGACTGACCTCTACTTGACTTATGTCTTGTGTTCCTGGCATCAATATGAATAAGAATTTTAATTTTGAATTTTAAATTATTTATATAGCGCACACAACAAACTTAATCAAATCCTGGCGCAGATGGTACCGTAGGCTGGGAAAACAAAATCAGCCGATTAGGTGAATTGATGCCGCAGAAATGTACCAGGGGAGCATGTAAAGAGCCATATCTACTTTAACAGGTAGGTCTTTAGGCCCGCTCTGAAGATTGATAAAGAATTTGCCCTTCTTAGATTCAATGGAAGACTATTCCATAGTCTTGGTCCGGCAACTGAAAAGCTGTGATCTCCTCTTGAGACACAATTGGTCCTGGTAATGGTGAGTAAGCAATGATCTTCTGATATAAGAGCCGGGGTAGGCTGATAGCGCTTCAATGTATTTATTAAATAGGGTGGTGCCAGCCCGTGCATACATTTGTACACCAAACGCGCTATTTTGGACTTTACACAGTCTTCCACCGCGAACCATTCCAGCAACCGACGGAGACCAGAAATTGGGGTGTTTTTTGCTACACCGAAAACCAACCTTACTCCTGCATTTTGGGATTTTTGTAAACAGTAAATTTGTTTGGCCGGAGCGCTAACCAAAGGTCCATTGCAGTAATCTAATTTAGAATTAAGGAGGCTCCCACAACCACAGTACGATCGGTGTCGGGGACATAGGGTTGTGCTTGGCGAAGAAGACGGATATTGAAGAAAACTGCTTGTCCTTTGGCTGAGACTTGACCATTGCAGCACTAGTCGCTTTGCCAAATACAGCCTAAGTTTTGAACATTAGTAGCATATTTGAGACTAGTCCCCAGAAACTGGGGAGCTGGGGGCAGCTCTTTCACTCGAGCAGATGCTTGGGGCCGAATAGTATCACCTCTGTTTTTTTGGGGTTGAGTTACAACCAATTTTTTCCATCCATGTCTCTATTTCTTCCAAACACCTGCCAACTAGTGAAATGGCATCCTCAAGCCTGATATATAGCTGAGTGTTGTCAGCGTAGGTGTGGAATCTAAGATGATATTTCTCCAGAATGTCCATTAAGGTGCAAAGATATATATTAAAAAGAAGCAGCGAAAGTAAGAAAAGGTGGGGCAAGCGGGAGAGCGGGAGAGAACATTTCAGCTCTCAAGCGCAGTGTAGCGCTGACAGAGCGGCTGTGGGGTGGGCTGTTGCCCTGCTTTGCAGGTCCCGAGAATTATTCAGATGCCTGAAGAGGAGAAGGGGTGAGCGGGAGAGGAAAGCTCTGCTGGTAAGTGCAGCAGAGCGCCGACAGATTGGCTATGGGGCAGGCTGTTGCCCTGCTTTCCAGGTCCTGAGTCTTGTTCACACACCTGAGGAGGAGGAGGAGCGAGCAGGCAAGCAGGAGAGCAGGAGGGAAAATCTCTGCTGTCAAGCATAGTGGAGCATTGACGGAGTGCCTACGGAATGGGCCCGCTGCTCCCCTTCAGCTGCAAGATAAAATGGGAAGCCAGCCGAGCTCCAGTAGCCATTTTAGAAGCTAACCTTGAGCCGAGACTTGAAGGGGCAGGCACCAGAGGCTCTTTTCTATGTTTGGGCTTCTCAAGGTTTTCTAGGGCTTCACCCATAAGCCATCCCCACCTTCACCCTACTCCCACTCCCACCCTCACCCACACCCCCACACCCACCCACCTCAAGGCAAGAAAGAAGTTATTGTAAAGATTTTAACAAACAGGACTAAATGGGATCAATAAGAGGGCAATAGGGTGACAACAACTGGAGTACTGTAATAAACCTGGGAAAAGGCACAGGTGCTTTGTGCTGCCGACACCAATGCTGGGATTGTGCCTGGGGGGTCAGCATTCTACTGGAGCCCGCCGGAGCCACACCCCCTTCTTGCTAACTGGCTTGGGTGTGGGTAGCCTGTGTGGGCAACAGTGTTTGGTGCGGGGGGAGGAAAGTATCTGAAGACTATGGTAAAGGACAAGGGAGAAGCAGCGCGATAAGGCAAGAGGGTGGACTGAGGTGGGGGGTTGTACGTTGCCTTAACCCCCCTCCCCCACTGCGTTATGGACAACCCCCACCAGAATTACACGACTACATCCATTTCCACTGCTCCCACCATGCCAAGCCATACAATGAACAAACAAAAAATGTCAGAAAAATTGAAAATTCCACCTCAATCCATTTTGTTGGCGGGCAAAAAGATACACCCCACAGCCCCATTAGACTCAGAGGGAAGGCATACATTATGATTAATGAAATCAGCCACTTTCTTGATACCAACCAGGATGCATGGGGGATTAACAATAAATACAATAAAAAAGAATGCAATGAGGCCCAGGGAAGCTTACCCACTAACATCAGAAGCAGAGTTGGCAGAGTTGGCACCTGCAGCCCGGCCTGCTGGACAACAGACATTTCTTGAGACAACGACATAGCTGATACGCCATCCCCCATGGATCCGACTGGAGATTTGCATATGGCCCCAGACATACACTCAGTAGAGGAGGAAGCTTTTAGTGCAGGAGGGGGCAACCAATGGGACACCAGAGGGACCCTGGGGGGTGTGCTTGGCATCAGAGGGACCCAGGGGGGCAGGGGACGGTCTCCCCTGCTGTCCCTTTCCTGGCTCTGCCAATGCCTACACTAGGAGGGTGCAGGGTATGACAACGGAGGCAATAATGACACTATTTTACCCAACTCACCACTGGAGGAGGCCCCACTCTCCACTATACTTTTAGTGACACCCCTCCTAACCTGTCAACCAGATCCTGTGTGGGGGGAAATGACCCTGTGGTAACGAGGGCCAGTGTTTCTAACAATGCTGTTAACCCCGAGAACAGCAAGCTTTTAAACGGGCCGCCGGGTTCTATTTCATTTCATTGACTGATTTTCTTTCGATGTTATTTTAACTAATATTTTTATTGAATTTGATTTATTTTTATTTTTGGGGGGTTTGCCCCCATGTGCCCATCCCCTATTGTTTTTCTCTATTCCCAAACCCCCAACCCTGTCCCTTATATCCACTTTCCCAAACCCCCTATATTTTTCGATTATATTTTTCATTGGAAAATGTGCATAAAAAACACATGGAAAAAAAAGTCTGTCGATGAAAGGACATTGTATCAGCCAAAGGTGGGGGAATCGCAGGCCAGGAAAAGCCCCAAGAGAGCACAAAATGTTGTGACTCATTCAACGCAGGGGGTTCAACTTGAAACCATAATGCTGATGCTGATACTGTCAACGGCCCCCTATCCTAACCCCAGATTATCGATCCATGAAGCGAAATCCTCCCCAGAGAACCCCATCCAGCGGGTAGATTCTGACTTTAGTACAAGATCTTTAGCTGGTAAAGCGACAGGTAGGCCAGGCTGTGTGGCACCCTCCCCTGCCCTTATGGTTCCCCTTCTAGGGCTTCTAGACCACAACATTAGCTGGGCATGATGAAAAATAGCAAGTTGAGAGGGCGGGGGGTCACATGAGAGGGGCAGTATTCTTGTGCACTGTCCCTAAATTGGACCCTGAACATATGGAAACCAGGGAGGCACGTAGGAATAAATGCATGCTTTGGCTCTGTGTAGCACATGGTTGTTTTTTTTTAACCCACAAGGGCATCTTAAACTGCACCAGACTGTACCTTCAGGGGGCTAATTTGTTTTTATCATATTCGAATTGACACAAGAGACAGGGCGTAGCCAACGGCATACTGGCCTTTGATTTGAAGAGACGCCCCCCCCACATAACAGCTTGATTCGGATGCATATCAATGGACATCCTTCGGACACTAGGTCACAACTTTGTGCGCTTTCTGGTGCGAATGCAGTTCCGCTGGGGAAAAGGGTTTGGGACAACTCTACCAGAAAAGAAGACTCTCCACTTTGCCCAATGTGAAAAGAAATGTTTTTGGATCTGTGTTTTGCTGGCCAACATGAATCTCTTGGGTCTTGTTTAATGCTCCAAATGCACCTCCCCCCACTCTTTTTCACACCACCCCGTCACCAAATGGGACCTGACCCACTCTGACTCACCCACTCTTCGTTACCCCACTCATGCTCTCTTCCTCATCCCACTCTTTCACTCTTTCTGACCCTGCTCACCCACTCTTCCTCACCATTTCTTCCTTACCCCACTCATGCTCTCTTCCTCATCCCACTCTTTCACTCTTTCTGACCCTGCTCACCCACTCTTCCTCACCATTTCTTCCTTACCCCACTCATGCTCTCTTCCTCATCCCACTCTTTCACTCTTTCTGACCCTGCTCACCCACTCTTCCTCACCATCTCTTCCTCACCCCACTCATGCTCTCCTCCTCATCCCACTCTTTCACTCTTTCTAACCCTGCTAACCCACTCTTCCTCACCATCTCTTCCTTACCCCACTCATGCTCTCTTCCTCATCCCACTCTTTCACTCTTTCTGACCCTGCTAACCCACTCTTCCTCACCATCTCTTCCTTACCCCACTCATGCTCTCTTCCTCATCCCACTCTTCCACTCTTTCTGACCCTGCTCACCCACTCTTCCTCACCATCTCTTCCTCACCCCACTGTACGTCAAAGGACTCACATCCACTTTCCTCACCAACTCCACCTCGGCCCAGTCACCCAATCTCTTTCTCTCCATTCAACACACTCTTCCTCACCCCACTATTCATCACCGTACTCACCCCAATCTCACTCACCCCACATTTTCTCAACCCACTCACCCAAACGTACCTAACTCAATAACCCACATTTTCTCAGGCCACCTCTTTGTTAAAAAATGAATGCATCATTTTTCATGTCAATTACCCACTCCAACTCACCCTTCTCTTCAACTATACCTCACCCTACTCTACAGTACCGACACCTGCTCACTCGACTGTTATTCAAACACACTCACCCTCTCCTCTTCATTCCATTGGACCACAACCTACTTTAGTTCACCACACTCTTCTTCACCCCATTCACCCACTCTTCCCCGCTCCAATTTACCATTTACATACCATCCACTCACTCTTCCTCACTTTACTCTACCTCACCCCACTGGACATATCTTCCTTGCACAACTCAGCTAATCTACCTCCGTCCACTCACACTCATCCTCACCCATGTATTCTTCCTCAACTCTTCTTCACCCAATCACCCCACTCTTCCTCACCCATTTTTTACTTCACCTAAACTTGCATTATACACATTCCTATTCTAACACATGTTAAGTGGCTTCACTTCAACACTACAGCTAAGTCAATGCCTAGTCTTGGATGCTGAGGGAAACCCTTATTGATATATTTTTAGGTCCAGTTCATGTACTCTGGATGACAACCCTTATGTAACACCCCTCTCCTAGAATCCCCTGACCCCACTGAGCCAAGAAGTAGGTCTGTTTTGCAAATTTAAAAGGTTTATTTGGAAAATTAAACAATATATATATATATATCACACTTCTATAAATAAATTGATAATGGATAGTACACTTGTGAATATGAGCCCTAATCAGCAATAGGTAATCCTACAGTAGCACAGTTCTTTACAATCAATGAGGAGTTAGTATAGGATAGATAAGGTAGCAACATTTTTTTATGGTTTCAAGGGAAAAGCAATGAGGAATAAAATGCAGTACAGAAATACTTGATATGATTTTAGCTCAAGATAAGATAATCCCTTTTTCTCTGGCAATTCACCCCCCCCCATGCAATGTAAGAAGATGGAAGTAACACACTTACAGGGTAATTCATAGAATATCGCAGAAAAGTGTCGCAAGCGGCTGGCGCAGAGTGTCCGCGTGCGATTGTCTGCGCCAGGCACGTGCGCTAAAACCGATTTCCGCGCACAGCGTATTCATGGATTTCAGGCTCCCAAACCAGCCGTGGCGCAGAGTATCGCAGCGACCCTGCAGCAGCGCCAGTAACGCCCCCAAGAACGCCCTCGCGCAAGGAAAAGCCATCAAAATCGCTAAATCATCGCAAAGGGCTGCGCTAACCCTGGACCAGTCTACAGGGCTGCCAAACAAGGAACGCAAAGCGGGTAACGTGCATATCAGGGGTACGCGTGAAGTTATACACGCGATTAGCCAGGGTACGTGTATTACAGGGGTACGGGAAGTTCTACACGCGATTGGCCAGGGTACGTGTATTACAGGGGTACGGGAAGTTCTACACGCGATTGGCCAGGGTACGTGTATTACAGGGGTACGCGTGAAGTTTTACACGCGATTAGCCAGGGCACGTGTATCACAGGGGTACGCAGGAATTATCACACGCGATTTGGCTGGGTACGTGTATTACAGGGGTACACGGGAAGTTCTACACGCGATTCGGCTGGGTACGTGTATTACAGGGGTGCGCGGGAATTCTCACATGCGATTTGGCCAGGTACGTGTATTACAGGGGTGCGCGGGAATTATCACACGCGATTTGGCTTGGTACGTGTATTACAGGGGTGCGTGGGAAGTTCTACATGCGATTGGCCAGGGTACGTGTATTACAGGGGTACGTGGGAATTATCACATGCGATTTGGCTGGGTACGTGTATTACAGGGGTACACGGGAAGTTCTACACGTGATTCGGCTGGGTACGTGTATTACAGGGGTGCGCGGGAATTCTCACACGCGATTTGGCTTGGTACGTGTATTACAGGGGTGCGCGGGAATTCTCACATGCGATTTGGCCAGGTACGTGTATTACAGGGGTGTGCGGGAATTATCACACGCGATTAGGCTGGGTGGGTCCTCACAGGTGTTCCCTGTACACCCTCCACGGCCCCTGCAGGCAGCCCACAAAACAGGGGACTACCCTGCACACCTGCTCATGTCCCCCTGCACCCCCACCCCCCAGCAGTGCAGGGGCAGCCTCCACCAGGCCCCCACCCATGTCTCTCACCACCCCCATCCCCCAGCCACCAGGGGCACCCTCCACCAGGCCCCCACCAATGTCCCCTATCACCCCCACCCCCCTGCCACCAGGGGCACCCTCCACCAGGCCCCCACCCATGTCCCCTATCACCCCCACCCCCCAGCAGTGCAGGGGCACCCTCCATCAGGCCCCCACCCATGTCCCCTATCACCCCCACCCCCCTGCCACCAGGGGCACCCTCCACCAGGCCCCCATCCATGTCTCCCACCACCCCCACCCCCCAGCAGTGCAGGGGCACCCTCCACCAGGCCCCCACCAATGTCCCCTATCACCCCCAACCCCCTGCCACCAGGGGCACCCTCCACCAGGCCCCCATCCATGTCTCCCACCACCCCCACCCCCCAGCAGTGCAGGGGCACCCTCCACCAGGCCCCCACTCATGTCCCCCATCACCCCCACCCCCCTGCCACCAGGGGCACCCTCCACCAGGCCCCCACCCATGTCTCCCACCACCCCCACCCCCCAGCAGTGCAGGGGCACCCTCCACCAGGCCCCCACTCATGTCTCCCAGCGTGCTACGTGTATTTCAGGGGTGCGCGGGAAGTCCCACTCGCGAATAGCCTGTGCGCGTGTATTTCAGGGGTGCGCGGGAAGTTCCACACGCGAATAGCCTGGTCGCATGCATTTCAGGGGTGCGCGGGAAGTTTTACACGCGACTTCAGCAGGGTACGTGTATTTCAGGTATGCGCGGGAATTCTCACACGCGATTTGGCTTGGTACGTGTATTACAGGGGTGCGTGGGAAGTTACACACGCGATTAGGCTGGGTGGGTCCTCACAGGTGTTCCCTGTACACCCTCCACGGCCCCTGCAGGCAGCCCACAAAACAGGGGACTACCCTGCACACCTGCTCATGTCCCCCTGCACCCCCACCCCCCAGCCACCAGGGGCAGCCTCCACCAGGCCCCCACTCATGTCACCCTGCACCCCCATACCCCAGCCACCAGGGGCAGCCTCCACCAGGCCCCCACTCATGTCACCCTGCACCCCCACCCCCCAGCCACCAGGGGCAGCCTCCACCAGGCCCCCACTCATGTCACCCTGCACCCCCATACCCCAGCCACCAGGGGCAGCCTCCACCAGGCCCCCACTCATGTCTCCCACCACCCCCACCCCCCAGCCACCAGGGGCAGCCTCCACCAGGCCCCCACTCATGTCACCCTGCACCCCCATACCCCAGCCACCAGGGGCAGCCTCCACCAGGCCCCCACTTATGTCTCCCACCACCCCCACACCCCAGCCACCAGGGGCACCCTCCACCAGGCCCCCACTCATGTCTCCCACCACCCCCACCCCCCAGCAGTGCAGGGGCAGCAGGCAGTCAGGCAGCAGCAGGTGGGAGCGTGCTCGGGCTCTGGGGGGCAGTAGTTCGGCCTTCCGGGCAGGAGCGTGGTATTCCGTGTGCGTACGCGTGGCCAGCTTGGTACGAGTGATTTTGCACGTGAAAATCCTGCACGTCAGCGTGAAAACTGAGGAAAGGCCCTCAGCGCGTAAGCGCGTCTGTGACGTGACCTGCACAGGTGTTTCCCACACAGCACGTGATGACAGAGCACACGTGGAAAGACTGCACGTCAGAGTCTCATCGCGTGTGATTGGTGGAAATGGCCCTACACGCAGAAGTGACAAAGCGTGTAATTGGTGGAAATGGCCCTAGCGCGTACACGCCGCGTAAGTGACGCTGGACGTGTGGGCCTGTATAAAAGGTACGTGTAGAACACGTTTTCCTTGTACGTGCTTTTCGTGGAGAGCGAGTGGGTGAATTCTGTACTTCTTGTCGTTTCACACGCGATTTACTTCACGGCGTTTCTAGTTCGTATTCCCTGTTACCTCTGACAGCTTTTTCTCTGTTTTCTCCTTTACTGGTTTACCTGGGCCTGTTCCCTCAAACAGTGTTCCCTTCTACTGTTGTCCTGTCTCCTCAGACAGCGGACAAATCTTCTTTTGGCGGGGGTGTTGCCAACCAAACGTGCTCCTTTTACACGCTCGTTTACCTGGCAGACGGTGAGTCACGCACGTATCTAACATCTGTGATAGCCCCGTGTGTAGCCTACCCCTTCAGAGGTCATTCTAGGCTGCGTGTGACACGCATACGTTCATTCTTGTGTTTCTGGGTGCCACAGCGTAGTGCAGGTTTTTCTTTCTGCACAAGTGGTCTAGGAGGGGTTGCGTGCACGTCATCTCCCTTTTTTGGGCCTCCTGTGCGTTGCGTGACCCGTCATCTTTCCCCAGGGGTTACATTCAGCCTTGCTAGAGCACTAGGGTACAATTACCATCTGGTACCCAACCCCTTTGACCCCCAATTGCCCAGGACAATAGTCTACATCCACTCCCATACGCACATTAACATCAGTGCCATGGCTGGGAGGCGAGGATTCCGTAAGGGTGGCAAAGGTGGAAGAGCCACAAGTGGTGGCCGTGGTGGATCCGGTAGAGGACGTGGTCGTAACTTGCAGGGTGAGCCTGTCCCCCCATGTGTGGAGGACCAGTCACGGGCACCCATAATCCCCCCCCCCTCCCATTGAGGCTGATGTGGCTGACACCATCCATGCTCAGCCCTTGTTGGACCAGCCCATTGTGGCACCAGACCTGGCTGACTCCATGGCTGACTTCCAGGTCAGCAGGGCTACGACACGTGCGCTGGTGCACGTTGATGCCATCATGCCACGTGGATCTGGGGCAGCAAGGTCATCTGCTGCACCAAGTAGGCAGGGCGGAGAGGCTGCAGGGGCAGCTGCGGCTCCATCCACCCCAGCCCCCACACACCCATCCAGGACAGTGTCGGTCCTAGTCCATGCTGCTGACATTCCCCCTGACACCATCGCACTAGAGCTAATGCCTGCACCAACTCCCATGCTGAGTGTGCAATCCCACACTCCTGATACAGAGTCCACCAGGGCTCCTGCCCCTAGTGTCCAGAGCGGCGCAGGACACTCAGGATCACCACCACCTTCCAAGCGGAAGAGGAAGAGTGCTCGTCCGGCACAGGCTGATGCCCCAGACACGGCTACACAGTCCGGCCCGTCCAGGAAGCCCAGCTTCACGGATGACGAACTGAATGCACTTGTCGAGTATGTGTCCGGACATGACAACGAGATGGTCATTGTTGCAGGATCCAAGACCACACCTGCACAACGCCAGGCACACTGGCAGACCGTTGCGGACATCGTAAGTGCCCTTGGAATTGTGAGGCGCACAGCCAATGATTGCTATAAGCGCTGGAATGACCTAAAGCGCAGGGCAAAGAGTAAGCTGGCCTCAAGTCATGCCGCAACTCTAGTGACTGGAGGTGGGTCTCCAGTAGTAGACATGGAACTCACTCCACATGAGTCAGTCGCTGGGACCTATGTCACGGAGGAACAGATCCAAGGCGTCGGAGATCTGGCTGATTACGAGGCATTGTCCGGTGAGTGCACATGCATGTGTGTGTCATCCATGTGCATGGTGTGTGTGTGAGGGCTTCTGTTCGGGTGCCAGGTGAGAGTGTGTGCGCCTGAGTCGTATGGGTCAGCCATGTGCTTCATGCAATCCTTCCTGCGCAGCTGCAATCCTTCCTGCGCAGCTGCATTTGGCCATAGCAGTATCCCTTCTGCCAACAGTAGACATCTAGCCCAACTGCACGCCAGTTGCCCTTGAAGTGTCACCTTGCCACAACATATTTGCTTCTTCTTCACTGTTCATTCAGTCAGTTTGTTTGCATTCCACCACTTTCACTAGGCATGTCGCTGTCCACTAGTCACATGTCTGACATGGGTATGGTAAAGTGGAGTGACTTTGTTACCTGGATATCATTTGTACACATATGTCCCTGTGCAATTGGACCATTTCAGACTGGCAGCTCCAGGTGAAAAATCTGACCTGTTAGAAATAGAAAAGCTATTACATGCGGGAACTGGACTGAATGAATAGGTGCTGCCCTCCTCTCCATCTTCACTCAATAGCAATGGTACATGCCATCTGTGTGATGGCATGTGTGTTTCACCTGCCAATCACAGGCCAATGTGTGATGCCACTGCCAGGCAGCATGCAGAAAATGTGTTCATCTTCCATCTTGGTGTCATCAGTGTGTGCCACTTGCCTGCACTTCATACGCAGTGAGGGTGCATGCATGGGAGGGTTTTAGTCATGTGGGACATGTGTCAATCAAGTACTGGTTCTCTTGCTTCTCAGCCCTCAATGTGTGCCATGGTGCTAATGCCTGTTTCCATTTCTTTGTTTTCATGTCTTTGCAGGGGAAGACGCACCTGATACTGCTGGGGTTGTGGAGATGGTGCAGACCCAGGAGGTGTCCCAGGGCCGACCAACCACCAGTGAGGGACGTGGTGTGGTGGTGGGGGAGAACCCACAAGTGCTGCAGGTCGTGCTCTCAAGGGGTGTCTCTGGCTGCACCTCCCCCGAGCTGTACTCAGGTGTTGATTCGGATGAGACCTACGTGCCGTCGCAGGTGAGTGTTCCAGGGAGGGATTCTGTTCTGTCTCACCCACCTGCACCAGGGTCAGTACCCTCCATGGGGATGTCAGTGTTGGCAGCTACGCCTTCGGTGGTTACGGATGCAGGGTCACACTCCGCGACATCTGATCCTGTTCCTGGGCCAGCAGATCAGAGGGGGAATGCAGTCCTGCAGCCTCAGGCAGTGCCGGCACAGCAAGGCGCAGTTCGCCTTGCCCCAGACAGGTGTGGTGCCCGCCGACATGGTGGCCGTACGCCACCCGGCAATACCGCATGGGAGCAATCCATTTACGGTATGGCTACCCAACAGGCTGCATCATCCGAGATGATGGCTCAGGCCATGGATAGGGTGGCCACTTCCATTGTCCCCCCAGAAAGGCTGATGGAGCGACTAGAGCAGGCAACCGACTCCATCTGCCAGTCACACAGGGAGGACATGTTGGGGTCCAACAGGGACAGGCGGGCGGCACTGGCGACTCTGCAGGAGGCCATCTCCATTGAGTCCCAGGGCCACAGGGAAGCCCTGAGGCAGGAGCTCCTTCACCTCAGGACGACTCTTGTTGAGCTTGAGGCTTCAACACATCAAAGGACAGAACAGCAGCTGGAGCGTCTCACCCGTACGCTCTCAGCTGAGATGCAGGCAACGAGGGCGGAGGTCCGGGCATCCCGTGAGTTGTTGCATGGGGACCTCCGCACACTCATCCTCCAGAACCAGACCTACCACACCCGCATGCTTGCAGCCATGGAGGAGCAGACTAGGGCCTTGCGTGGGCTGCCTCCCATAGTGCAACCACCTCCGGATGCAGCTGCACAGGGTGATAATAGCGACAGCAGTGATACTCCCACAATAGGGTAGCCGTGTGGGCCATGAGCCCATGGAGGTGTTTTATCTTCCCAGGATCCACGCAGGTGGGTTCTGGTGTGCATCCTGTCCTCGGACCTCCTGGGTGGCCTCCCCAACCCCCCCGGGCCCATCAATGGCCATTTTTGATTGTTTCTTATTTTTATTTTTATTTTTATTTCTTTTATTCCCAATTTTTTTGGGACGATCTGTTGGCTTCGATCTGTTGGCTTCGATCTGTTGGCTTCCGTGGTTCCTGTGGGCATACGCTGCATTGTGGCTGGGCACATGCAGGCTTGTAATGTATTTGGTTCAGATGCTTGGGTTTGAGTCACACACACCCCTCCTGCTTCCCGTTTCCATGGGCTTGCAAAGGGTGTGCCCAAGTGACAGTGAATTACACAGTGACGTTGGACTCCCATGAGCTGTGTGGCCAGTCTGTAGTCAATACTGTGTATACATTCATAGTGCATATTGCTGTTGTGTTGTACACTGCATGTTGCATTGATGTGTAACTCTTCTTCTGTGTCTACCTCCCAATTTGCAGGTCCCTTCCTCATGTCCACACAAGGACCTCTAGTCTGGAGATGGGGACCATGTTGGCAGCAGTGCACCTACAACTCTACATGGCGACAACACTGCACAGTTGGTAGTGGTGGGAGTGCAGGCATTTCCAGGTGGTGAGACTACTAATATGTAACATTTGTGATGTCATGTTAATGGTACTACGTGCTCAAGTATGTTGTTGGTCCGGCATTGCTGTGAGCATTTCAGGTGTTGCAGGTTTCTAATAGTGCCACTGTACATAGTGAGACTGATGTCATGTTGTGGGGATTACTTTGTTTACCTGCAATTAGCATGACATGGCACGGTGTGTCGTGTGGCGGTGCTGGGGTTGGGTTGGCTGACATGGCACTGTCCTCTTGTTGCATTTTGCAAGTGGGTATTCATTTTAGCTGCTTCAATGTGTAACTTCACAAAACTGCATTGGTGGTGTCTGTGTGGGTAGGGATGCACACATTGTGACACTTCCAGGTGAACAATCTCAGGCTGACATGGTATTCCCGGTTCATTCTCCAGACATTCAGGATCAGTGTCAGGTTGAGTCATCATTGATTGTCAGATGGAATGTGCCAGGGCAGTGTGCACTCCACAGGGGTGTGATTTCTATGTGAAGTAATTAGCCACTAGCTGTGTACGGGCTGCCTCCCCCCGTGCCCTTTCCCCTCCCATGCGCAGCGGCTGTGCATGTGGTTGGGGATGTGGGGCCACCACCATGTCCACGGCCAGGCCCCGGCGTGTTGCAACGTTGTGCAGGACACATGCTGCCACTATGATCCTGCACACTACTGGGGGAGCGTATAACAGCTGCCCGCCAGAACGGTCAAGGGAGCGAAAGCGTGACTTTAGAACTCCGAATGTGCGCTCCACTATGCCCCTGGTTGTAATGTGGGCTGTGTTATATCTTACCTGGGGTGGCGTGGTGGGGTTCCGAATTGGCGTCATCATGTGGGGGCTGAGAGGGTAGGCACTGTCCCCTGTGGAGGTGGTGATTGGTATCATTGGTGGGGTTGTGACCTTGCTCAGTATCCAACATGCATGCATGTGCAGTGGCATACATACTCACCAAGCAGCCATGTATCGCCATGCCGCCCAGCTTCTAGGTCCCGGCTTAGGGTGGACATTCGGTAAATGAAGCTGTCGTGGGTGGAGCCGGGATAGTTGGCATATACTGAGGTGATGATTCCCTTGGCATTACATGCTACCTGCACGTTGATGGAATGCCAGTGCTTGCGGTTCCTATAGATGTGCTCAGATGCCCTGGGGGGACGTAGAGCCACATGGGTGCAGTCGATGGCACCTAGCACTTTGGGGAATCGTGCCACAGCGTAAAAATCCAGGGCGGCAGCATGCCTTTCTGAAGGTGTTCTGGGCAGGTATATGTGCCTGCGGACTGATGGGCGTGCAGTCATGATGTTCAAGACCTGGTGTAGGCAGCGTGACTGGGTGGCCTGTGACACCCCACCCACTATGGCACTTGTCCGCTGAAATGATCCAGTGGCTAAGAAGTGCAGTACATTGAGGACCTTCTCCAGGGGGCTGAGTGCTTGGGAGCACAGGGTGGGTGATGTGAGGTCATCCTCCCACTCACTCACCAGGTCCGAGTATGATGTGTGGTGGAAACCTGTACCTCCCATACACCTGGTCATCAGGCATCCCGAAAAGGCTGGTTCTGGGTGTGAATATTCTGGCCCTGACTATCCTCCTCCTCCTCCTTTGGTAGCCCACTGCCACTGCTGCTAGGAACGGTATGTTCATCCTGGCGTCTGAGCTTGTTATTGTTAAAGTCCGCAATTTTATGCTTTGCGCGTGTTCTAGGCGAGCGTGTGACCCGCGCACCCCTGGAATCCAGTTCCCAGTCCAATAGCGTGTGGAAATTCACACGCACCACGGGATACAGCGTGTGACCCGCGCACCCCTGGAATCCAGTTCCCAGTCCAATAGCGTGTGGAAATTCACACGCACCACGGGATACAGCGTGTGACCCGCGCACCCCTGGAATCCAGTTCCCAGTCCAATAGCGTGTGGAAATTCACACGCACCACGGGATACAGGTTCGCTGACGTACTTGCGTGTGTAAGTGGCCGCGCACCCATTAAATACACGTACATAGGCCAATCGCGTGTACGCGCACTTTTGTCCAATTACACGCAATGAAATACACGTACATAGGCCAATCACGCGATGACACTCTGACGTGCAGTATTTCCACGTGTGTTCCGTCATCACGTGCTGAGTGGGGAACGCCCGTGCGGGTCACGTCAGACGCGCTTACGCGCTGAGGGACTCTGGTCCAAAAGAATCGCGTATGCGTGCTGACGCGCTTACGCGCTAAGGGCCTTTCCTCGGATTTCACGCTGACGTGCAGGATTTTCACGTGCCAAATCACTCCGTATCAAGCTGGCCACCCGAAAACACACGGAACACCACGCTCCTGCCCAGAAGGCCGAGTTACTGCCCCCCAGTGCCCCGAGCAGCCTCCCATGTGCTATCTGCTGCTGCCTGCCTGCCTGCCTGCCTGCTGCCACCGTGCCCTGCCATTTGGTGCCTGCACATCAGCCATCTGCAGGGGTCCAGTTGCTGTGTCCACCCCTGCTGGAACTGAAGACTCCCAACTGGGATTACATCGCTCCACAGCCCAGCCCCAGGACCCAGTTGCCCACCCACACCTGCCTCTGGGGTTGCCATGTCGGGCACTTCCACATCTGGCACCAGTGGCAACCCCAGGCCAGAGGGGCAGAGGGGCACCAGCTTCACTGCCACCGAAGTTGGTGTCCTGGTGGAGCATGTCCTGGGGCAGTATGATGCCCTCTTTGGATCGTCCCGCGCCAGCAAGGAAGGACGGGAGAGGATCTGGGCCGACTGTGTGGTTGCCATCAACGCGGAGGGGGTGGCAACCCGCAACGTCCAGAAGATCAAGAAGCGCTGGGAGGACTTGAGGTCCAGGACCCTTGTGAAGGCCCGGCGCCTCGTGGAGGGGGGCCGGGGCCGCATGAGTTCCATCCAGAAGAGGGTCCTGGAACGCGTACGCCCAGCGCTCCACGCCCAGGTCCTTGAGAGGGAGGCCCGTCTGGAGTTGAGCGGTATGTGTCCAAGCATTACTGTGTGAGACAGGGCTGTTGCGGTGTGCTGGTTCTATGATACTTGCCTGTATGTGTGCCATGGGCCATGTATGCATGTATGTGTGCAGGGACATCATGGTAATGCATGTGCGACCAGTGATGTGTGACCCACATGGTTGTTGCATGTGTTGAAATGCGGCATGGGGAGCCCTATGCAGATTTTGGACATGAGAGCATGCCAGTCTCTGTACCTGGACATGGATGGGGGTGAAGGATGGGTGCTGATGCCAGGTACATATATGGTAGCCATGTCTGTGTGCCTGACCTGCGTGTCTGTGACTTGTGCATGCCATGGATGCATGACACATGTGTGTGACAATGCACAGATTCAGTGACGCACCCAACTTACCCTTGTTTCGCCTGTGTTCGGTGTGTTTGGGGCCAGATGGATGTGACTGAGGTGAAGTGTGTGCATGTGATATGCATGAGCCATGATGCATGTGAGTTACATATCATTGAATGTTTCTAGAGTCCATTGGACATGCATGGAAATGTCCATGGCATGCACCATGCCTGTTACTGTGTGTGTTTTGCCTGGACTGACCCATGTGTTGTGGAGGGACATGATGGAAGTGTACTTTGACAGTGGTGCTCATCTGCTATTGCTTCCTGTCTAGGGGACCATTGTACAGTAGCCTGATGCTTGTGTCCTTTGTCTCCCTCTACGCAGCGGCTAGTGAAGAAGAGGGCGGAGACGGCGCTGTGGAGCAAGGCGGCGGGGATGCCCCCACGGCTGCAGCGGAAGGGGTGGGTGAGCCCCCACAGGGGCCTGCTACGGCGGGAGACGGTGAGGAGCCATCCAGGTTGGTGGTTTGCACAGAGGAGGAGGAGGCCGACACTGGTGCACACATGGGGCCTGGTGGGAGCATCCCTGCTGGTGCAAGTGGTGCAGTCCAGGGCCAGGGGCAGGAGGCAGCACAGGTCACCGTGGAGGGGCCTGTGCATGTCACTGTCCCTGACCCTGTGAGTGCACCACCATGCACCAGCAGGGATGCCCCGTCCCAGGCCCGTCCGCAGGTAGAGGGGATGTCCATGTCACCTGACTCCCCTCCACCTGCGGACGTGGTAACCCCTGGCCGCGTGGAGAAGGTCCTGATTGGGGTCGCGATGCGCACGGCTGTGATTCGTGATGACGTGCGTGCTTCCCGGGAGGAGCACGCACGTCATCACGAAGTGCACCGTGCCGACGTGGCCCAATTGGGATCGGCCATGTTCGGGGGTTTCCTGCATGTGTTGGCCAATCTGACGGCCCTCTCCTCCTCTGTGCAGGCTATCCACCGGTCGTTCTCCTTGCCGTCTTCCGGCCCAGATGCCACCAGGGCCCCCTGTGGACCTGCCCCGACCAATGCAGCCAGCTCGGTGGGGATCCCATCCCTGCCACAGTTGGGAGTCGGAGGTCCAGCAGGGGTGGACAACACAGCAAGTGGACCCCAGCAGATGGAAGATGTGACGGCATCATCGGGCAGGGCACGTGCACGACGGCGTCGGTGGTTTCCATCAGCCTGGATGCCGTCGTGCTGGCAGAGGCAGTGGCGTCGGAGGCAGCAGCGGGCTCGACGTGGGAGGCATCATGGCTCGGGGCCATCAAGATCAGAGGGGCAGGCATCGGCCGGAGGGCAGGGCAACCCTGGGATGGTGGTGTGTTCCGTGTGGGAGGAGTTTGGCCAGCGGATAGGTGCGGAGCGGCAGCGGGCGGAAGAGGAGCGGCTCGCCATGGTCAGGGCGGAGTTCTCCATGCGTCGGGCATTGAGGCGGGCTGAGTGCCTCGAGGAAGCTCGCAGGGAGTTTGAGGTGGACATGGGGTTGTCCCTGCGAGACCTCGGGGCCAGGACAGAGTCCCGCCTCCAGGACATCGACATGGAGTTCGATGATGCCCTGGCCAGCAACATCACCAAGTGAGCCGCAGGACTTGCCCGCTGCCTTTGTATATAGTTATTTAGTTAGTTAGTGCTAGGTTTCCTTTATTTATTTTTATTATTTTGGACCGCTCGGACAATGGCCACTTTTTTATACATATATTTTACATTAGTTAAGGTAGGTTTCATTTTTGGTGTTGGGCTCATGGACCCTGGAACATTCCTGTATATAGTTTGTTTTTTTGGGAGATACATTTTTTTAATTTCTTATTGTTTTCACCATGACGTAATGGTTTTTCATTAATTTCATATGACATGATATTGCTTTGGACAAATTCATTTTAATTTTTTATTCCTTTGTTTTTTTGTTTATCACTTTTGTTCTCGGACATGGACCATTTATTTACTTAGCCACATCGTTGTATGTTTGAAAAGTTCACTTATTTTTGGTATTTAATACATTTTTTATATTTTCTTACACTTGTGTTATTTTCTCATTGGTTTGTTACATGTCATGATATGGGTTTTGACATTCACTTGCACCCATTGTGTATGTGTGTGTGACGGACATGTGTTCTTTTGCATACTTGGCATTGGGGTTGTGTCATGTGATTGCATTCACTATGTGGGTGGATGCAATCCTTGCCTGGGTGTTTGTGCTGGGTATGCTGGCCATTACTGCCATTATTGTGTATCGTCAGGACCTGGGGCCAGGGGGACATGTGTGGGGGCCTGCTGGCAGGTTCCCCACAGTGCTGGGGGGTGGGGGTGGTGGGGGTGGTGGGTGACATGAGTGGGGGCCTGGTGGAGGGTGCCCCTGGTGACTGGGGGGTGGGGGGGTGGGTGACATGAGTGGGGGCCTGGTGGAGGGTGCCCCTGGTGACTGGGGGGGTGGGGGTGGTGGGTGACATGAGTGGGGGCCTGGTGGAGGGTGCCCCTGGTGGCGGGGGGGTGGGGGTGGTGGGAGACATGAGTGGGGGCCTGGTGGAGGGTGACCCTGGTGGCTGGGGGGTGGGGGTGGTGGGAGACATGAGTGGGGGCCTGGTGGAGGGTGCCCCTGGTGGCTGGGGGGTGGGGGTGGTGGGAGACATGAGTGGGGGCCTGGTGGAGGGTGACCCTGCACTGCTGGGGTTTGGGGGTGGTGGGAGACATGAGTGGGGGCCTGGTGGAGGGTGACCCTGGTGGCTGGGGGGGGTGGGGGTGGTGGGAGACATGAGTGGGGGCCTGGTGGAGGGTGCCCCTGGTGACTGGGGGGGTGGGGGTGGTGGGTGACATGAGTGGGGGCCTGGTGGAGGGTGCCCCTGGTGGCGGGGGGGTGGGGGTGGTGGGAGACATGAGTGGGGGCCTGGTGGAGGGTGCCCCTGGTGACTGGGGGGTTGGGGGGGGTGGGTGACATGAGTGGGGGCCTGGTGGAGGGTGCCCCTGGTGACTGGGGGGGTGGGGGTGGTGGGTGACATGAGTGGGGGCCTGGTGGAGGGTGCCCCTGGTGGCGGGGGGGTGGGGGTGGTGGGAGACATGAGTGGGGGCCTGGTGGAGGGTGACCCTGGTGGCTGGGGGGTGGGGGTGGTGGGAGACATGAGTGGGGGCCTGGTGGAGGGTGACCCTGGTGGCTGGGGGGTGGGGGTGGTGGGAGACATGGGTGGGGGCCTGGTGGAGGCTGCCCCTGGTGACTGGGGGGGTGGGGGTGCTGGGAGACATGAGTGGGGGCCTGGTGGAGGCTGCCCCTGCACTGCTGGGGTGTGGGGGTGGTGGGTGACATGAGTGGGGGCCTGGTGGAGGCTGCCCCTGCACTGCTGGGGTGTGGGGGTGGTGGGTGACATGAGTGGGGGCCTGGTGGAGGCTGCCCCTGCACTGCTGGGGTGTGGGGGTGGTGGGTGACATGAGTGGGGGCCTGGTGGAGGGTGACCCTGCACTGCTGGGGTGTGGGGGTGGTGGGTGACATGAGTGGGGGCCTGGTGGAGGCTGCCCCTGCACTGCTGGGGTGTGGGGGTGGTGGGTGACATGAGTGGGGGCCTGGTGGAGGCTGCCCCTGCACTGCTGGGGTGTGGGGGTGGTGGGTGACATGAGTGGGGGCCTGGTGGAGGGTGACCCTGCACTGCTGGGGTTTGGGGGTGGTGGGAGACATGAGTGGGGGCCTGGTGGAGGGTGACCCTGGTGGCTGGGGGGTGGGGGTGGTGGGGGACATGAGTTGGACATGGGTGGGGGCCTGCTGGCAGGTGCCCCACAGTGCTGGGGGGTGGGGGTGGTGGGGGACATGAGTTGGACATGGGTGGGGGCCTGCTGGCAGGTGCCCCACAGTGCTGGGGGGTGGGGGTGCAAGGGGACATGAGTTGGTGTTCATTAGTTCAAGGAGACATGTGCCTTTGCTGGGGGGCATTCCCATGGTGGGTGGGCTGCCTGCGGGACATGACCAGGGATGCAGGGTAGTCCCCTGTGGTGTGGGCTGCCTGCAGGGGCCGTGGAGGGTGTACAGGGTAAACCTGGGAGGACCCACACTGTCAAATCACATGTGGAACTTCCCGCGCACCCCTGAAATACACGCGCCCCGGCTATTCGCGTGTGGAACTTCCCGCGCACCCCTGAAATACACGCGCCCCGGCTATTCGCGTGTGGAACTTCCCGCGCACCCCTGAAATACACGCGCCCAGGCTATTTGCGTGTGGAACTTCCCGCGCACCCCTGAAATACACGCGCCCAGGCTATTCGCGTGTGGAACTTCCCGCGCACCCCTGAAATACACGCGCCCAGGCTATTCGCGTGTGGAACTTCCCGCGCACCCCTGAAATACACGCGCCCAGGCTATTCGCGTGTGGAACTTCCCGCGCACCCCTGAAATACACGCGCCCAGGCTATTCGCGTGTGGAACTTCCCGCGCACCCCTGGAATACACGCGCCCCCAGGCTATTCGCGTGTGGAACTTCCCGCGCACCCCTGAAATACACGCGCCCAGGCTATTCGCGTGTGGAACTTCCCGCGCACCCCTGAAATACACGCGCCCAGGCTATTCGCGTGTGGAACTTCCCGCGCACCCCTGAAATACACGCGCCCAGGCTATTCGCGTGTGGAACTTCCCGCGCACCCCTGAAATACACGCGCCCAGGCTATTCGCGTGTGGAACTTCCCGCGCACCCCTGGAATACACGCGCCCAGGCTATTCGCGTGTGGAACTTCCCGCGCACCCCTGAAATACACGCGCCCAGGCTATTCGCGTGTGGAACTTCACGCGCACCCCTGGAATACACGTAGCCCGCTCCCCCAGGCCCGATCGCGTGAGGAACTTCACGCGAACCTCTGTAATACACGTAGCCCGCTACCCCAGGCCCGATCGTGTGAGGAACTTCACGCGAACCCCTGTAATACACGTAGCCCACTCCCCCAGGCCCGATCGCGTGTGAAACTTCACGCGTACCCCTGAAATACACGTAGCCCGCTCCCCCAGGCCCGATCGCGTGAGGAACTTCACGCGAACCCCTGTAATACACGTAGCCCGCTACCCCAGGCCCGATCGCGTGAGGAACTTCACGCGAACCCCTGTAATACACGTAGCCCGCTCCTCCAGGCCCGATCGCGTGTGAAACTTCACGCGTACCCCTGAAATACACGTAGCCCGCTCCCCCAGGCCCGATCGCGTGAGGAACTTCACGCGAACCCCTGTAATACACGTAGCCCGCTACCCCAGGCCCGATCGCGTGAGGAACTTCACGCGAACCCCTGAAATACACGTAGCACGCTCCCCCAGGCCCGATCGCGTGAGGAACTTCACGCGAACCCCTGTGATGCACGTACCCTGCTGAAATCGCGTGTTAGACTTCCCGCGCACCCCGGTATACACGCACACGTATTTTTTGTCAGCGGGTGTCCGTGTTTGTGGGTACCCCTTTGCACGTCATTTTTCCTGGAGGGCCACAGTATGGGACATTCATCATGGCAGTATATAGGTGCTATTTGTTGGCGCACCTTTTGGCGCACATTTCTTACAGCCGCAGAGACGCTACCGCCTGCTTTCTTGTGGCGGTCGTGTTTGTGCCTGTGCGCTGGTTTGAGCGTGCGCTTTTTTGCCCTATTCTATTCCATGAATACGTGTTTTAGGCGAGCGTGTGGGCGTTCCGCGCACTTGTGCCCTGTACTTCCCCCGTGACGCCCACGTTTTGGCAAGTTGTTCCCCATTCCGAGTGTTACGCCCGTGTTACGCCTACTTTTGTTGCGTGCGCCGCGCTATGTGCGAATTTCGCTGTGGCCTGTGCGATTTTCGCTGTGACCTGGCGCACGCTGTTAGATGGCCTGTGCGCCAACGTGCGCCGCGCACTTTTTTATCGCACATCCGCTGGTTTTCTCGCGCACGGCCTTCCATGAATCGACGTGCGCTGCTTTTCGTGCGATTTTCGCAATTGCACTGCGATTTTCGCTATTCCACTGCGATTCGCACGTTTTTGCCCACTTGCGCCGCGCTAATTATTCCATGAATCGGCCTGCTAGTCTTCAGGAATACAATCAAATACAATACGGAATTCAGTCCCCCCCCCCAGCAAGCTTAGAGGAAACAGGTAGAAGTTTGAAACACAGGCCCAAAATGCTTTTAAATGTGATGGCAATGGATGGGAAAATGTGCTAACTGATTTTTATTCCCTCTAAAGATTCAGGAGTTATTACCAGGTTGCAAACGGATTTTAACAAAGGAAGGAATGGAGCTGCTATTTTGACAAGTGGAGAAATTGAGCCAAATCGCAAATCGCGGTAAATTTCGCGAGTGCGTAAATCGCGATTGCGGTAAAAGTATAAGGCACCGGTTCTGCTCACAGCGATCCGGATCTCTGGTTCTGCTCACAGCGGTCTGGGTCTGGTCTGCGGTTCCGGCAGCAGCTCTTGGCAAAGAATTCAAACAGCTCGCCCGGCTGTTAAATAGTTTGCAAAAGATTTTGAGGCCTGCTGACAAATACTTTTGCTTGCAGTGGGCCTTCTTGGTTCAAAGTTCTGTAGTCTCTGTTTAGCTTGGAAGTCTAAGTGTTGGATCTCTGGATGTGAAGTCGTCGGTCAGCATGCTCCGCAGCAAATGGAATTGATTGTCTCTACCTGTTCCAGCAGTCTCTTTTTATGTGTTTTAAAAAGTGGGTGGAGAGGCTAGCCTCACTAAGCCTGCCCCTCTCTTGATTTGATAGGTCAATAGATTCTTTGGTCCCTAATTTGGGAAGGGATAGTGTGTCAGAGTGACGTCATTTTTATGACCTGCAGAAATGACACGCTCCTGGTCAATGTGCACACAAATCTATTCCTGATCCAAATACATATTTCCCAGGTACACAGTTGTTTGACATCACATACACACATCATATATTACTAAAGATAGTCCCTGTCCCGACTCTGGCGTTTCTAGGAGCTTGCATTCAAAAATGGCAACTTATTTTCGATTTTAGTGGGTTTTGCAACATTGTTTTTTCATCAAAAATTATACAAAGGTACATTTCCCTTCCACATATATCCCAGTAACTTTCCATGTCTCTAGCTTAAATACAGTGTCTACAATATTCATAATTAGCAGGGTTTTGCCCCAGAAGATGGTACAAATCGGAGTTTGGACTCAAATCGTGAGGGCATTTTCCACACTAAGACTCTCAAAGTTGTACATTCCTTTCATTTGGTTACAATAAGTTATCACTGTTTCTATAAAATATATATTTGTTGCAATTCAACTCCCCAAAGTGTTTGGGTCCGCCTCCAGAAGTCTGGGTGGGTCAATGATCACATGTCTCTCCTTGCTGGCAGAGGGCTGTTGACAGGAAACACTCAAAATTAACATACCTCATTCAACTGAAAGGGGCTATTGTCTCTCTCCTCCAGGCTGAAGGGGAAACCCCCTCCCTCTCACTCAGAAGGGCCATGTGATATCCTGCCTCCTGTTGTGAGTCTCTGGGGTGTCAAGAGTTCTCAGCCTCTTGGCCTCTGGGAACAGCAGGTGGCTAAGATTTTCAATTAACCAACAAGCTTTGAAGTCCCTGCCCCTCTTGCAACTCCTAAATACAGTTTCCCTGTCAGAGTTTAGACCGCTAGCGCCGCCTTGGGGAATTTGTCGGTACTGCATCCATTTTTGAGTTGTCTTGAATTACTGCATTTCAATAGAGTGGTCTTTTGCTTGATAGTATAGGAACCTTGCTTAACATTGTTTTGATGGCATCCTTACAGTAGAGTGGTGATGTGGAACCCCCCACAAGAAGGTTGTATCTTTGGAGTGGTCTTGTGCCAGACTTATCTCAAGAGGTATGTGAGCAGTACAAGATGTTACAAAAAGGACTTGCAATTACAGTAGTTCAAACAAACACTTACTCAAGGTTTCCTGTTAAAAGAATATGCATTTATTTACACATTGTTAGAAAACATTCCACTAGCAAGATGCAGCTCAATATCACATTATAATACACTACAGTACACAACCAATATGTTTCTGAACAAGTTAGGCAACCCTGAAGTGGGAACAAAATGGCAGTTCATTAACTTTCAAAAGGGGTAGAACGACAAAGGTTATAAGAATCAAAACACAATTACTTTCAGAGGCAGGGCAAATAGTTTCAGTTCACTACAAGAGGCAATTCAATTCAATAGGCCTGGCCCAAAATCAATGGTTCAGTGTCATGGATCGGATAGCACAATTCTGGTAGTAAACGGTTAAGGATTTGCCAATGTTCCTAGAAGTAGTTTTCCAGAAAAATATATGTCAGATTAGGAGTGTAAAAGACTCCAAAATTGGGGAAGTTTCACAAACTTTCACTGCGGCAGAAAGGATTTCCACACCGCGTTTGCAGAGTACTTTAAGTATGAAGAAAAGCTGTAGCTGAGGCAGTTGTTCCTGGCAGTTCCTGCAGATCTCATGAAGAGGGAGAATGGGATACCCCCCTCACCCCAATCTTATCCAGACCATGGCCTAGAGGATCAAAACCCAGACACCCCCCACGAGAGGAGTTCGTCCACTTACCAGATGACAAAATACCCTGGTTCAAGAACTTACACATACGCACATCGACAGACAGAACAGCAGGAAGAATAAGAAGTGCACTCATCATTTGCACCAGAATAAAGCGCACCCATGGGTGACAAATATGCTGAAAGACACCCACTTCACCAACAGTGCAACTTCCATGCTACATTAGAATCAATGCAGCAATATCAGAATTTACCAACACAAGAATCCCTGTTTAAAGGCTTGCAAATGCCTATGTGAATTAACATGGTCTAATTGCACAGTGTAAAGCCATGTTTCAGGAAAATTACAGCCAAGTTAATTTCTCTCACTGAACACTAGCCGCAGATGCCTACACCAATACTCCTTGCAAACCCACGAGCAGCCAAGGTCGCGCAGTCAGATAAGATTGCTTTCTGCAGACAAACATTTTTTAATTCTCCACGAATGCGACTAAGCCACGGCAAAGCACCAAAGCCCAGTGTGTTTTTTCTTTTCTTTCTGGGAACAAAAGACATTTTCGCAAAGACTCGCACACCATTTGAAACATAATTGTAACAAGAATGGCTCAGCCCTAGCCAATGAACACAGAGCCCAGGGGCAAAAAAACCTGTTTCAGCTAAAAACTGATGGGAACAGATTCATACTGCAACAATTCCAGAGTTAGGTAATGGGGGGTGGTGCAGCTAAACCAACCCACTGACGCAAAAGTCCAATGTCCAATTATCAGGCTCTCTATAAGGGCTACATAGGTAACCTATTACCTAGCAGCCAATAGCAGGGTGAGATAGGTTTTTGGGAGCTGGTCCAATTCTGTGAGGTCAGCCTGAAGTGTGTTACAAAGCTGGCTTGCAAGCCAGCCCCGGGGGAGACGGCGCCTGGATCTTCGATGTGCACGAAGCTCTACGTGTTTGTTTTTCTTTTTTGCTACCCAGGAATAAATGCAGTTTGGAACATGTGGCTGCCTGCTGGGGTCTCTGTTGCATTTCTGTGGGCCATATGGGAGTTGTTGGGGTCTCCCATAGCTGCAGGCCCCCCACAGCCCTGGTGGGGGTCCAGCTTCTCCCCAACACTCACTGTTCCTGAGCTTCAGTCGTGGGGACAAGAAGGATGACGTCTGGAGGTTCCTGCACTGCCCAGGGAAGAAGCCACAAGCTTGGCTAAACGTCGGTTTTAAGGTGTGAGTGCCTTAAAGTCCGCAAACTGGTATCCTTCTCACTGGCTATCCATTTTTCAACAGCACTCTGAAGAAAATTCAACCAGTATGGGGACGGTGTCCAGGTGGCTTGCGAGTTGGTTGTTCCCACCAGCTCAAAGGAAGAAGTCGTCCTTGAAGGGGCTTCTCTGTGGAGGGAGTTTCAGGCAATTCATACCTGCACAGGGCTTCACCGAGCAAACCAACGGTCCAGGAGTTGCAGCAGTCGTCTTCCTTCAGCTCGTTTTTGGTTCTTTCGTTCCAGTGGTCAACTCTGTCTTCCAAGTCCCAGAGACCTGCTTTTAAACAGTTTTCTCCCATTCATTCCAGCCTACCTGTCACTCACCCAGCAGGGTGGCTGTCCTTGCTGGACAGTCAGCCAGCCAATCACGCCAGAGTGCATTCAGGTCTCCTAGGAGACTAAGCACGGGAGTTTCGGGCACCTCCCTCACATCCTGTCCAACCCAGACACTAAGGCGCCAGAGGAGGGCTTCAGCACTGAAGCCGCCAAAGGCCATTGAACAAAGGGACAAAACCTGGTTTGGCGCTCAGAGACAAACACTAAAAGAAACTGCAAAAAAAGATGACCGCAGTCTGTTTTTACAGAGGGGTCTTGGGTGCCATATTGAAAAACATGGCTGACCCGATTTTTAGCTACCGGTGTTCGTGGTCGGGAAAAATCATGGTAGTTTGTTCTAAAACCACTGCCACCAGCCATTTCAAGAGGAAAAGATAACATTTGACTGTTACATGAGTGTTTAGGAAGATAGTGTGTGCTGGGTCTATAAATGTAAAAAGACTAGCAAAGTCAATTTAACTTAACATGCTCTGGGAGACAGTAGTCAGTCCCAGAGAAGGTATTTAAATCTTGGGAAGTCTGAAAGACATCCCTGTGCCACCGCACTGAAGGTGCCGTGTGACACAAAAGAAAAAGATACCACCTATGGAGTTGTCTAAAATTCCATATCCAAAGAACACAAAAGTAAAACACACATCAAAATACATGAACAAGTGGCAAAAAAAGGCTCACACTCTTTCGAGGTGAAAATTAAAATCCTAGATATCCAGCAAAGTTTCTTGGGGTCTCAAAAGTTAAGGGAAATTAGCACAATACTTAGAATTCTGCCTAATTCTCCCAGACTAAGGGACAGGGGGATTTAATCCACTCCTGGATGAATCCCCTTCCTCCAGTCGGTCAAACATCCTGGAGAGACCATCAGTATTTTGGTGGTGACACCCAGACCTGTGTTCAATGGAAACATGAAACCCCTGCAGGCTGATTGACCATCTCAGTAGTTTAGGGTTTTCCCCTTTCATTTGCATCAACCATCTCAAGGGTTGGTGATCAGTCTGAATCCCAAAAGTAGATTCATACAAGTATGGTCTAAACTTCTTCAGTGACCACACAATAGGAAAACATTCTCTTTCAATGGTTGCCCACCTTGTTTCAGGTTCCTTCAGCTTCCTGCTGATGAAGCAAATGGGGTGCTCCCTACCTTTCTCATCCAGCTGTCTCATAACTGCACCTATACCTGTATTGGAAGCATCTGTTTGTACAATGAAGGTTTGGTTGTAGTCAGGAGCTCTTAAGACTGGAGCTTGACAAAGGGCTTTCTTAAGGCCTTCAAATGCTTGAGTGCACTCCTCATTCCACCTGACCTTTTTGGGAAATGTGGGTGAGGAGATCAATTTCAAGGGAGAAGCTATGGTCCCATAGTTCTCTGTGAAGTTCCTATAATAACCAATGAGGCCTAGGAAGGCTCTCACTTGGGTTTGGGCAGTAGGGGTGGCCCAGTTTCGTACAGCTGGTACCTTGCTAGGCAATGGCCTGATTTCACCTCCTCCTACTTCATGTCCAAGGTAGACCACTTTACTCTGACCAATATGACACTTACTCACCTTTATGGTCAGATGGGCCTGCTCAAGAGCCTGCAAAACATATTCTAGGTGGTCAACATTTTCTTTTCAAGTAGGGCGGAACACTGCAATGTCATCCAAGTATGCAACGCAGAAGTCCTCCATCCCATTCAGAACTTGATTAACCATCTTTTGGAATGTTGCAGGTGCATTCTTTAGTCCAAAAGGCATTACCTTAAACTGGTAGAGGCCTGCTGGGGTGGAGAATGCAGTTTTCTCCTTGGCATGGTCTGTCAGTGCTATTTGCCAATAGCCTGAAGTGAGATCAAATGTACTGAGGTACTTGACTGAACCAAGTTTGTCCATGTTACGCTCACCTGGTCTCTGCAGGGAAGTTGGGGCACAGTTGCAGCCCTCCCTGGAAGTGAATTCCCCTTGTCGGGCTTCTTCCCCTGCTCGTGTGCTGTAGACTGTGCTGGTTGTGGGCACTGCTCCTGTGAGGATATAAGAGATTGTGAGAATGCTGCTATATGACTGCTGTCTCTCTCGAAACCTTCTTCCCAGAATGTGGTGAGCATGCGCCGACCCATATAGTCTCACCTGTTGATTGATGATGGTGAGCTCTCTGTCCTGCTTCTCACTGCTGGGGCGCTTTTGATGGACCGAGTTCCTTCACTGGCCCATTGCGTGGCAGCCCTGACCGGCTGTGGCTGAACCACTCCTGAAGATAAGTGTCTTAAGGCTTTTAAAATATTGTAATGTTGATTCTTGAATATTCTCCGTGTCCTTTTAATGATGTCTTTCCTCTGCTTTCTCCCAATTGATGATATGCGGCCAAGCGGTAGTTGCGGTGCATGAAGCGAGGCCAAACGGGGAGATAGTGGAGTCCACGATGCTCCGACAGCAGGTGAGTGTTGGTTTAAGTTTAAGCGCAAGGATTTGTCTAAGCCCGACCTTAAATGTAATGTCTCAGTGAATTCTAACCTTGTATTTATCTTTTTCTCTTGCAGACACCATCTGTCACAACGTCAGGCTGGAGCACTGCTTTCCGGAGGTCTGGAGATGGAAGATGAATGCCAGAGTCCACGATGATGCGTAGCGAAGGAAGCAGATTCCTAGGTAAGTTCTGCGGCTGGTAGCTGGAAACAAGGTAAGATGCGCTCTGGCGAGTCACTGAAAACAGGTAAGGTGCGCTCAGGCTGGTAGCTGAAAACAGGTAAGGTGAGCTCAGGCCCGGTAGTTGAAAACAGGTAAGATGCGCTTAGGTGGATGTGCGCAAACCCAATAGTCTAATCAAGAAAGCAAGTTATACAATGAGAAAAGAAAAATTACTGTGAGTTGTGCAGCAGCAGTGAGAATATGAGGGGGTAATTTCTACAAAACTCCTGAAGTAACTAAGCAAAACTATCCAGGATGTCCTCACTGGCTGTGCTTACTCCTGGTATTAGGTTGCAATCAACATAAAGAAAAGAAACCAACAACTTAGAGTATCAAGCACCGGAATTGGCCAGCATTTGTATCTTCAAATTTTGAGAAAAACGAACAATCAAAAGTACGAACTCCTAAGATAATTAGTAAAACTGAAAAAACGCCTACACGTGTTTCACCCTGCTGGGTCGTCCTCAGGGCGTAAAAATAAATGGATAACTGTATACCAAACACAACATGTTGATAATCCAGTGATAACAAAAATCATTTAAAGAAAACAACAATAACGGATAACATATATGTAGTAAATTGTTAGAGTGTGTACAGTTTCCGAGGGAATAGAGAAGGGGAGAGGGAATGGTAAGGAGAGGGAAAAAGAAATGTAAATATCATTAGTAATAATATATTCAAAGGAGTCATAAGCAAAACAGAAAATTAGAGATTCAGCAGAAAGGTACATTATGAACTTTTTTGTATATATTAGCAGAGATGGACCAAATAGTACCTCAAGCCACTAATTGTATATACCTTAGTTATGCACAGATAGTTCTGGCAAATAACACAATATGCGTAAAATAACACCTGGCAGATGTCACCTCACCCCATAGACAGTCTGTAAAGTGGGAGGTAGTTTACCTGACAAGTTTAGGCGGAGTAATGGATTGGGGTGTGTTCCCACTCGAAGATTAGAAGCGTGTGCTCTTGGTATTTAGTTCGCCAGTGATTCAAAATTTCTGAAAGCAATAGCAAAAGAAGGTTGCCTAAGAGCTGGACTGCATATGTGCGTAATTGTCGAACAGCTGTATATGATTATATTAATAATAATAATAATAATTTGGCATATATATAGCCCTACGAACCCTGAGGTATCTGAGCGCTGCTTATTATTACCCACGGTGTGTGGTGCTCATTTATCGACCTCGGAAGGATGAAAGGCTGAGTTTGGCCCTGCCGGGATTCGAACCTGCGTTAGCAGCCTCTGCACGGATGACAAAGCGAGCGCTCTACTCGCTGTGCCACTTGACCGTCTACCCAGAAAACCATAGAATTGGCTTACCTGCCTGTTAGCAATCTGATACTATATTTGCACAATGCAGATAAAGTGCCGTAGTAGTCATATCCACTGTATTTATATATTTGAAATAGGATATCAAGTTTCCGTGTGATTTCTGAAAGAAATTAGTAATTATTTTGATAGATGTGTGCTAATATTTGGAAGACGACAATAATCACTTATTGCGGTCTGTGCTACTAGATACTTGTGTTTGTACATGTATATTTGGAAAATGTGAATAATTCGTGATTGCAGTACATACTGCTTGGATACTGGAATGAATAGCAAGTTTAGACATACAGATTACTCAGATACTAAAATTTCATGTGGCCTTTGCAACTCACCATTTAAACCGCATAATTGCGAGCATGAAAATAGTCCTGCTTAGTGGCAGTTCGTAGAGTTCCAAATGCTGTGCGCGGGGGCGTTGGCTAAGCGGACCTATAACAACTGAAGAAATAGAAAAAGCATTTGGTCACGTGAGGTGTTATATGACCGTGTGTTGCATAGCAAAGCTTGGTTGCCAGGCATAGTAGTGGACGGTTGTGAAACAAAGACTGATTTGTAATGCGACTAGCCTGAGTATGAACGCTAGCAGCACACGGGCGTTCAGCATTTTGTCAATACATGAGGACTTTGTCAACAAAAATATATCTGTATGTGTTAATTGCAAATGCAGACGTTTGTGTAAAGGTGGGCGTTGGTCCCGTAGACCAATTAGCAAAGTGAAGACAAAGGGTGCTTCTAGTCACCTGATAAGTCTGGTGGCTGTGTGTTGCTTAGCAACATTTGAAAGAACAGTTTGTCAGCAACTCAAGTGAAAGGGGGTCGAACTGATCTGATTAATAGTAAACATCTGTCCTTTGGTACTTGGTTGTTGATTATGAATATCTTTTATCACATGTGTGATAGGCAAAGTTCAGCCACAAAGTATTATTAGCTAAAGTGAATGAGCTGAGTTCTGCATAGTTAATTCAAACAAGGCGCATTTTGCTGATGTTCTGTTATTCAAAGAAAGTGCAATTGGCATGTGGAGAGGGTCCTTGTGCTGCATTGCTTGGGAGTTTCTGTATGTATGTCCATTGTCCATATGCACGTGTATAGACATGAAAAGTGGCACCACCTGAAATGGGGACGCATACTTAAGTTACTGTATTTTGTCAATTAAAGAAAAATACTCACAGGTATATAGGTAAGGGGACGTCACCAAGTGTCATCTGCCATCATATCCTCCCTCCAATTGGTAATTAAATAATTAAGATGTTGATGATATGAAAAAATGCGACACCTAGAGCATACAGAGACACCCGAAACAAGTCTAAGCTCTAATATTTGAAAAAGGTGCCTATATCACAGATAGTGTATCTTATAGCTTCATGCATCACATGTTTATGACATTGGTGTTATTTATAAAAATAGATTGAGCTCATGTTCTTGGTTTAAGCCAAGTTGCAAACCACGTAATTTGCAAATCATGCATGCTTCTTCTTGGCGTAAGGTGAGTTGTCTATCACCTCCTCTCGCATGCTGTTTGAGTCCAATGAATTTGAAGTCCCGACGATGATCCAATTGGTGTTCGGTTTGCCAATGTAATGCAAATGGAAGTTTGGCACTTGACTGTTAAGATTAGCAAAGTGTTCTCTAATCCTTACTCGTAATTCGCGGATAGTACTGCCAATATACATTTTCTTGCATACACATTGGATCCCATAAATGATGTATTTAGAGTGGCAATTGATGAAATCTATAATCTTGACTTGTAGATCCCCATGGCAGGTGAAGACTTTGGTGGGTGACAGAGAAAACTGACAGAAATTACATGTTACACATTTATGAAAACCTACTGGCTTGATATTTTCTGATAGCCAATTATGCTGTCTCATAGGACCAGATTTCAAAAAGGAGCAGCTAAATAGATTTCTGAGGGTTGGAGCTTTAGTGAAGATAATATTTGGTTTCTCAGAAATATATTTCACTAGGTCCTGATCTAATAATAAGAGGTCCCAGTGTTTTGGTAACATCTGGTATTTGAATTTTGAATCTTTAGAGAATTTGGTAATGACGTTAACATGTGCTGGAAAAGTTTTTATAGTTTTGAGTCTCTGTTCCTTAATCTGTGTAAGAAGGGAAGAATGTACTACTTGTTGAATGTCTTTCAATGCCTTGTTGACAATTTTACTTGGATAGACTCTTTCTTTGAATCTGGTTCCAATCGACTTACATTCTTCAAAGAATGTTACATCCTCACTGCAGTTTCTCCTGGATCTTATAAATTCCCCACAGGGTATATTATTTATAACGCTTTGTCTGTGACTGCTACCTGCATGTAATATTGAATTTACAGCTGTTTCTATGCGATAAGTGCGAGTCTGGATGGTATTGTCAACTATATAGATTTTTAAATCCAAGAACATGATCTCTGTGGCATCTATGTGCCCTGTAAAATTAATATCAAATCTATTTTGATTCAGAAACTGCAAGATGGAGTTAAACTGAACTTGATTTCCAGACCAAATTGCAAAGACATCATCAATATATCTTTTCCAAGTTATAATGTATTGGCTGAATGGATTGTTGTGAAAGATATGAAGGTCTTCAACATACGCCATAAACAAGTTTGCTAAGGCAGGGGCGTACTTAGCCCCCATAGCAATGCCTTTCATTTGTGAGTAATAGTTACCATCAAAGATAAACTGATTATGTTTAAGGGGGAATTCAAGAAAGCTCTTAAGCATTTGTACATGTGTGGCATGTGATGCTGAAAAGGTCCTGAACGAATAGTCAATAGTTTCAAGAGCCAATGTATGCTGAATAGATGTATAGAGAGCAGTTACATCAAGCGTGACAAGAAAGAAATGTGATTGCCATGTAGAATCACTTAAGACTTGAGTGAAGGTGTTTATGCACCTTTGGCAGAAAATATAAAGTTGGCATCAAAGGTCTGAGGTTGATGAGGAAGGCTTTTGCCTCATCAGTCAATAACCCTTGGTTATACCAGTAATGTATCAATGTTTCAAGTTCTTTAACAGTCTGGGCTGTCGGGTTACTGGTTAGTTTTTGATGGCATTCTGGTGTAGAAAGATGTCCTTGAGCCATACTAATATAGTCTTATATGTTAAAAATTACAATATTGTCTGCTTTATCTGCCTCCTTAATAACAAAAGAGCAGTCTTCAGACAGATCCTTAAGGGCTAGGTGTTCCAATTTAGTTAAGTTGTTATTTTTGCTGTTGTAACCTCTCTGTTGACCATCAATATTTTGATGACTTTCCTTTGTAATTGACCTATAGAACATTTCAATAGCATTATCTCCTATTATAGGTGGTTGAAATTTGGATCTATTTTTGTGCTCAATGATATCCATGTTCCGCTGGTGTACTCCTAATTCTTTTTGAATGTCAGATAAGGTTTGACTAGTTTCACCCGCTAGGTTAGCAAGAAGATGAATGTTTTCTATTTCTTGAATGCTCCTAATACTAATTGGTGGTAGGCTTTCAGGAGGTTTGAAGAAGGCTCGTTTGTTGTGAAAAAACTTTTTGAGTTTGAGATTCCTTGTAAATTTATATAAGTCAATTTGTACTTCTGTCATATCTGATGTCACACTGGGTGCGAAGGAGAGGCCATAATTAAGAACAGTTGTTTGTTGTTGGGAAAGTAGTTTATCAGATAGGTTTATGACTAAGTTTGAGTATTGGTTTGTTCTTATGGTGTTTGAGACTGGATCTCATACATCTTTTTCTTGTATCGTCAGTTTCCTCTCTTACTTGCTCCTCTTCCTCTTCTTCCTCTGAAGTGGTTGGAGTTGTTGGAGTATTTTGCCCTAAAGGGGAAGTCCTTTGGAAACTAACCTGTTTGTAACTGGGGTTGTAGTTGAGTGGTTTGCCTTTTTTGTACCTTTTTATTTCAGACAAAAAACTTCTTCTGGTGTGGCGTGCTTCTTCAAAATAGAAACTGGTTCTGAATCAACCATACTGGGGGTACCTGGATCGGATTCAGAATCCGCATCTGAAGTGATCGGTGTCACTGTAGGAGTTTTAATTAGTGATTGATCTCCATCATATTTTGGTTGAAAGGTGTACACTCTGTCATTAAGGTAATCTTTCACATCTCTATAGAATTTACAGACTTTTTTCGTAATTTGATATCATCCTGATACTCTCCCAGGATTGTATACATTTTTTTTAATTTGCTCTATTTCTGGCGTGACTCTGGCATGTTCATGTTCTGCATGTTTAATTAAGATTTTCATCATGTTCTCTGAGCTGATAGTTACATTCGCTTCCCAATCTGATGCCAAGTCTTGGTCAATCTGATGTGTGAGATCCGGAAAAATAAATATACTGGGTCCTCTGGGAATGATGTTTTGTTTAAGATAATTTTTAAGAGATACTTGTTCACAATATTTGTTTATTTCCTTCTTACATAATTGTTCTAACTTAATACATTTTTGGGCAAGGGTTTCTATTTTGTTCATTCTGTTTTTAAAGGGGTTGCTATCTAAACCACGTGGGGCAAAAAGGGCAACACTATCCTCATCTATGTTCTGTAAATATTGAGCCATATTCAATTTAGGGTAAGGTACCAATGAAAATGCTGCACTCCAAAGGATGTACCATAGAATTGGATGTGTGAGAAATTATCCTTATACTGGGTGTGCGCAAACCCAATAGTCTAATCAAGAAAGCAAATTATACAACGAGAAAAGAAAAATTACTGTGAGGTGTGCAGCAGCAGTGAGGATATGAGGGGGTAATTTCTCCAAAACCCCTGAGGACGACCCAGCAGGGTGAAACACGTGTAGGCGTTTTTTCAGTTTTACTAATTATTTTAGGAGTTCATACTTTTGATTGTTCGTTTTTCTCAAAATTTGAAGATACAAATGCTGGCCAATTCCAGTGCTTGATACTCTTAGTTGTTGGTTTCTTTTCTTTATGTTGATTGCAACCTAATACCAGGTGTAGACACAGCCAGTGAGGACATCCCCGATAGTTTTGCTTTGTCCCCAAGGGACAATTAAAGGTTGTGCTACCCCTTCCTCTTGTGCCCTGATGGTGCAGGGTTTGGGGTTCCAGGCCCATGGCCATGACAGTCCACCAGTTCATCTGTCCTTGGTAAAGGATGGGCATCAGTCTTTGTGACTGCATTAAGAGCTCTATAGTCCACACAGAATCTCAACTCCTTGGATCCTGCCTTTGGTACTAGTACAACTGGACCAGACCAATGACTAGTAGATGGCTCTATTACCCTGAGATCAAGCAGCTTGTTGACCTCTTCCTTTATGTGGGTTCTTACATGATCTGACATCCTGTAACCTTGGCTTTTAACAGGTAAACAGTCACCAGTCAGAATATCAGGCTGGCCTCAAGGGGTCAAGCCTGGTGATAGTGAAACCAGGGAGGCAAACTGATTTAACAGATTCTTGCACTCCTCCTGTTGTTCAAGTGTCAGATTAGAAGAGAGATTGATTCCTTCTATCTTCTCATCTAAAGGCTGTCCTCTGAGTAGGTCAGGTAGAGATTCACTCTCCTCCTTCTCTTGAGCTGAATCTAGAAGCAAAGCTCCCACTTCTAGTCTTGAGACATAAGCTTTTAGACGGTTGGTGTGAAAGACTCTGGGAGCCTCCTTAGGATTGCCTAAGTCCACCCGATAGTTGACCTTTCCAAGTTTGCCCACAACCTTGAAGGGTCCTATCCATTTGTCTTGTAAGGCCTTCTGCCTTGTGGGTACCATAACTAAAACTTGCTGGTCTTGAGTAAACTCAACCATGTTGGCCTTCTGGTCATGCCAATGCTTCACCAGAGCCTGACCTGCTTTTAAGTTATCTGATACTTCTGCCATCATGTGTGTCTTTCTCCTCCGGAGACCTATCACATAGTCAGTGACTGTCACTGGCTTGGGGGAAGGAGCACTCTCCAACGCCTCCTTAATTAGGTCCAAGGGACCTCTAACTGAATAGCCATAGACAAGCTCAAAGGGACTAAATCCAACTCCCTACTTAGGGACTTCTCTATAAGCAAAGAGAAGACATGGCAATAGAAGGTCCCACTTTATTCTAAGGAGTTCTTCTAAAGCACCCTTCATGCTCTTCATTGTATGGTTAAACCTCTCTACCAATCCATTTGTCTGTGGATGGTAGGCAGTTGAGAACTTGTAAGTCACTCCACAGTTCTTCCACATGGCCTACATGTTGTGGGACATAAAAATTGATCCCCTGTCAGAGTTGACTTCCTTAGGAAAACCTACCCTGGTAAAAATACCAAGTAGGGCTTTAGCAACAGCCTGAGCTGTAACGGTCCTCATAGATATTACTTGAGGATACCTAGTAGCATGGTCTACTACAACCAGGATAAACCTGTTGCCTGAAGAAGCTCAAGGGTCTAAGGGACCAACAATGTTGATTCCTCCTGTCTCAAAAGGGACTCCCACCACTGGGAGAGGCACCAAGGATGCCACATTCTTGGCTCCACTCTTGCGAGATTTCTGACAAGTGTGACAGCTCCTACAGAATTTATCTACATCTGACCCCAATTTAGGCGAGTAGAAATAAAGAGAAAGCCTTTCCTTAGTCTTTTTGAAACTCAAGCGACCAGCCAAAGGAATCTCATGGGCTAACTGTAGGAACTGTTGTCTGCTCTCTAGAGGCACTACAAGTCTTCTGTAGTCCCCTGGAATAGACTCAGTAGGTTCACTGTAGTAGAGGTCATCTTCCCAGTACAACCTATGCCTCCCTGGCCCTTGCCATTGCAGCTGGGAGACTGCCTGTTGGCGAAGACCTTCAAGGGTAGGACACTCCATTTGAGCTCTGTTAAAGTCTGCCCTCTAGGGTCCACCTTCTGCCAGTAAAGACTGCAGCTCTGGATGGTCTGCAGGATCCAGATCTCCAACAGGAGTAAGGTCCTCTTCCAGCTCTGATTCCTCGGCAGCTGATTCAACCGCACTAGGTGGTTCCTCACACTCAGCCTCAGCTGGTGGAGGAGTCACAGGTGTGACTTTGGACAGTCCTCTCGGGGATGTCCTTGTGGGTAGCACAGGAGTGCTGGCTGGCTTCTTCCTTGAGGTTTTAGGTTTCCCCTTTTCCTCCTTTTTCTTAGAAATTGCAGTCAGTAAGTCCTGTGGACTGGGGTTTATAGCTTCTTCTATAATTTCCCCTAGAGAGCCTCTTAAGGTACTTTCTCTGGCCTTTCTTGTCTGTTCCTGTTTCCTTTTGCTGGGAGGCCTGGAGGTGCTTGATACAACTCCAAGAGTTTTTAAGTCATTACCCAACAGGACTCTCCCAGGTACTTCAATCTGCACACTAACATGTATCTTGACAGTCATATCATTGCACTGGATGAGAGCTAGTAACTGTGCAAGCATTTGGACAGGGCCTTCAGCAAGCTTAGTGAGGTATGTGGGTGCCTTAGCAACATCCTCCACCTTGACAAATGATTAATTCACTACAGTAATGCTGGCCCCAGTGCCTCTGATGGCAGGGGTCTCCTGACCATTCACAAGTACACTGTCTTTGTAATACTCTTTAGTATTGTCTGTAATGGAATTATAGACATCTAGGTTCTGTTATTCCCACAGACCCAGGGACACTAAAGAAGAAATGGCTGAGACTTTCATGGATTCCTCAGCCAGTAAGTGAAAGTTTCCACTTGCCATTTGTACTTCTTCCTCTGGGAAGAAGGCTAAGGCGACAGTGTGGATCGCTGAAGGTTTACCCTTACATCTGGGATCACCCTTTCACATGGTCAGTTTACCCACAAGCATAACATTTTCCAAATGTCTTTATGAATGGGGGTTTGACCTGACCCACCTCTGGTTTAGCACCAGGGGTTACACTAGCCTTATTTGGTTTCCCATGTGGCTTACCCTTGTTATGTTTGCGGCCCTCTTTTGGAGTGGAGGTATTGGAATTCTCTTTGTCATATTTCTTGTGCTGCTTTCCCTCATCCTTTTTCTGAGTTGCCCCAGAATCCTTCAGCAGCCCTTGCTACCTTCTTTGGATCAATTTCCTTAGAGTCATCCAAGTACTGTCTCAGCTCAGGAGAGCAGGCATCATAGATAGACTCCAACATAAACAGATTATCATACCTTCATAAGGGTTAACTATGTAACCCTTAACACAACAATCTAAGTTTTTCAAACATTCACACACCCAGGTAGCCCAAGGGGTACCATCATGCTTTTTGAGGGTTCTAAACCTCTTAAAATACTGGGAAGGAGTTTTCCCAAACCTAGCTATCAAAGCTAGTTTCACACTTTCATACTCCATCCTGTCTACTTCTACCATCTCCATTACAACATCAGATGCAACTGGGGGTATCCTAGACAAAAGCCAAGGAATCAGCTGATGCCACGTAATTACATGAATCTCATGGTTATATTTAAAAAAGTTGCCAACCAATCCAAAATATCAAGCTTAACCTCATACATACTTACTGCATATTTAGACATGCAAGGCATCTTAGGACTGCAAGACCTAGAAGACTCTGGGAGAGAATCATTCTCAAGAGACAATTTCTTCATTTCAAGAGCATGCTGTAATTCCATTTCCCTTAGTTTAAGTTCTTGATGTTTACTTTCAGTTTGGGCTTGGATTCTTTTGAATTCTTACTAAAGTCTCATCTTCTCAAGAGACACAAACTCTGGACTCAGTACTGGACCTGGTAGGGCCCCTGTGGTAAAAGGCTGAGGCTTAAGAGCACTTAGATGTATAGTAAGGAATACATCTTGAGACTTTTCTGTCTCTTCTAACTTATCAATAACATTTGAGTTGGACTCTAAAACATTATCATCCTCATCATCATTTTCCACATTTGCCGAAGGAGTAGGTATAGCAGACCTACTTCTCAGACTTTGATATTCCAACAACTTTTCTATCAATTCATTCTTTTTGCCTTTAACAGTGAGATTCCAAGTTTTACACATTTCTTCTGGATGATCAACTGATATGACTAGGGTCTCCTGTCTGTAGATATCTATATCAGGCATGATAAAACAATTGTTTGACTAGTGGTGCTTAGCCTTGTGAAGGTTATTTGAACCAAGGTATGAGCAGCACTCTCAGTGTAATAACTATACTTTATCCCACCTCTGCCACCAGTGTTAGGCAGAATTACATGCATTACCATTTGGGAACACTAGACACAATTAAGACTACAGGTGTAAGCACAATCTCACCTTTGGTACAAGCCTGTACTACACAGTTATGTGGTAGCAGTGGCTGAGCAGCCAGACTTATCTCAAGAGGAATGTGAGCAGTACAAGATGTTACACAAAGGAGTTGCAATCACAGTAGTTCAAATAAACACTTACTCAAGGTTTCTTGGTAAAAGAATATACATTTATTTACACATTTAGTTAGAAAACATTCCACTAGCAAGATGCAGCTCAATATCACATTATAATACACTACAGTACACAACCAATATGTTTCTGAAGAAGTTAGGCTCCCGTGAAGTGGGAGCAAAATGGCACTTCAGTAACTTTCAAAAGGGGTAGAAAGACAATGGTTATAAGAATCAAAACACAATTACTTTCAGAGGCAGGGCAAATAGTTTCAGTTCACTACAAGAGGCAATTCAATTCAATAGACCTGGGCCAAAGTCAATGGTTCAGTGTCTTGGATATGATAGCACAGTTCAGGTAGTAAGCGGTTAAGTCTTTGCCAATGTTCTTAGAAGTAGTTTTCCAGAAAAAGAGTTATATGTTGGAATAGGAGCGAATAAGACTCCAAAGTTGGGAAAGTTTCACAAACTTTCACCGCGGCAGAAAGGATTTCCACACTGCGTATGCACAGTACCCTAAGTATGAAGAAAAGTTGGTGCTGAGGCAGTTGTTCCTGGCAGTTCCTGCAGATCTTGCTGTTCCTGAGCTTCAGTCGTGGGGACAAGAAGGAGGATGTCAGAGGTTCTTGCACTGCCCAGGGAAGAAGCCACAAGCTTGGCTAAACGTCGGTTTTAAGGTGTGAATGCCTTAAAGTCCAAAAACTGGTATCCTTCTCACTGGCTATCCGGTTTTCAACAGCACTCTGAAGAAAATTCGACCAGTATGGAGACGGTGTTCAGGTGGCTTGCGAGTTGGTTGTTCCCACCAGCTCAAGGGAAGAAGTCATCCTTGAAGGGGCTTCTCTGTCGAGGGGGTTTCAGGCAATTCGAAACTGCAGCATGGCTTTACCAGGTAAACCAACGGTCCAGGAGTTGCAGCAGTCGTCTTCCTTCAGCTCGTCTTCGGTTATTTCGTTCCAGTGGTTGACTCTGCCTTCCAAGTCTCAGAGACCTGCTTTTAAACAGTTTTCTCCCATTTATTCCAGCCTAGCTGTCACCCACCCAGCATGGTGGCTGTCCTTGCCGGGCAGTCAGCCAGCCAATCACGCCAGAGTGCATTCAGGTCTCCTAGGAGACTAAGCACAGTGAGCTTCGGGCACCTCCCTCACATCCTGTCCACCCCAGACACTCAGGCGGCAGAGGAGGGCCTCTGCACTGAAGCCCGCCAAAGGCCATCGAACAAAGGGACCAAACCTGGTTTGGCGCACAGACACAAACATTAGAAGGACCTTTCCTAAAAGAAACTGCAAAAAAAGATGACCAGAGTCTGTTTTACAGAGGGGTCTTGGGCACCATATTGAAAAGCATGGCTGACCCGATTTTTAGCTAATGGTGTACGCGGTTGGGAAAAATCATGGTAGTTTGTTCTAAAACCTCTGCCACCAGCCATTTCAAGAATAAAGGGTAACATTTGACTGTTACATGAGTGTTTAGGCACAGGGGATGCTAGGCAACCCCTCCAGCACTCTATAGGAAGATAGTGTGTGCTGGGTCTATGAATTTAAAAAGAATAGCAAAGTCAATTTGACTTTACATGCTCTGGGAGACAGTAGTCAGTCCCTGAGAAGGTATTTAAACCTTGGGAAGTCTGAAAGACATCCCTGTGCCTCTGCAATGAAGGTGCTGTGTGACACACAAGAAAAAGATTATGCCTATGGAGTTGTCTAAAACTCCATATCCAAAGAACACCAAAGTAAAACACACATCAAAATACATGAAAGAGTTGGAAAAAAAGGTCCACACTCTTTCCAGGTGAAAATTAAAATCCTGGAAATCCAGCAAAGCTGCTCGGGGTCTCAAAAGGTAAGGGAAATTAGCACATTCTTGAGAATTCTCCCTAACAGTGCAGGTGCATCCGACCTCCCCATTCCCATGGGAATGGGGAGCATTTTATTTTGATGCCCGGGAATGGACAATTACTGGGTCTGCCGGGGATATAATGCCCCGGTAATTGCCCATTCCGGGATTTAACGGCACAGCTGCCACAGCGTGATAATGAGGCCCATTGTCTGTTCTCCTTTCATCTGTGCTACATTTTGTGAAACTGGCACTTAGTATCCACCTTGCCAGTGAATGCACTGCCACATGCAAACACGCTACAATGGAGGCAACAAAGGATTTGCAACTACTCAATCACCAACACAATTTTCCAAGCCTAGAAATGCACTATGAGAACTCACAAGCACTAGAATGTGAGGGCAGAGGATCACATCTGAGAGGGCACTAAGGTGTACGAGAGCAATGGTATTCACAGAATCCTCCTTTGCATTTTCACTCTTGGAGCCTGTGACAAAATGATATAGTACCATAATTAGTAGTGGCTAAATTGCCTACTCAGTCCTCACACTTATCCAAACCACCAGTGATCGCAATCATAAAGAATAATAGGTATAGCTAAGAGATATACCTCCTTCACCTTTTGAGGCAAGGTGGGCCAAAGGAAAGCTATACTCGCAGAAAGGGTGTAAATGTGAGTGATTAGCAAAGCGGACAGAAATCGTACATCAGTTCCAATATATATTAGAATAAAAGTACGACCAGTCAGTCAATGATCAATAAAAATCTATACTTCAATTAAACAAATCAATTATACTATTAAATACAAAGGAACATTAAAAACAATATCAAAAACCCTTTACTGTAAAGAAAAGACCGAAGATGCAAAATAGAAATGTATAGGCAGTCTGGATAATTTGTCAGGGAGTAAATACAAGTAAGAAATTAAACAATGCATTCAAAAGGATACGTTCTTCATAGAAAAATGGTGCAAAAGGGACTTTGGGGGTCAGTCCGAGGTGGGTGGTACGGGGTTACCGGCACCGGTAAGGATGCCCATGCCGGTAACCGCTTACCGCCCTATTCCGAGGTTCCCTAAAGGGACCCGCTGAAAACGTCCGGTCAGACCAGACGTCCTTAGCGGGTCCCGTTAGGGGACCAGGGAGCAAATAACGGGCCCGCTATTTGCAGGCCCATTATTAGCGCCTTCCCCATTCCCATTGAGCCCCTATGGGAATGGAGAATGGTATTCGGCATGGGGACTTACCGGGTCTGCATAGGTCGGAATGTCCCAGTAAGTCCCCATTCCGCCTACCCGGACCCGAGTTTGGAGGCAGCTATGATAGCACCATAGCTGCCTCCAAACTCGGAATGACCCCCTTTATCTATAGGGCCCCAAAAGGTGGATTAGGTGGACAAGGCCAATTGAAAGTATCTGATTCCAATGATAGACAGTTTCACAGTCTCAGACCAGCTTTCAGACAGTTGTGTTTTCTGGTCTAACTGGGTTCAAAATCATTGAGTTGCGTTAATCTGAGGCAGTGAGTTGAATTTGAGTGGGTCCTGTGTGTGATTTGAGGCTGTCTTTAGTGATTCAATTTGAATGAGTACCACAGTTTTAAGTCGGTCTTTGATACAAAGTCCAGGCAGTTTGATGCTTGATTTGATGCTGTGTTTCAAAGTCATCTGCAGAGTGCACTGGTTCTTGAGCAAGCCATGTGATGAAGCTCTGCGGGGGTGCTAAAGTGTCAAGTCAGTTCAATGATGCGAACATGGTGGTTCAAGTTTAAGTTGTCCAAAAGCAGCACCAGTGGTTTCTTTTGGTTCGAATGCAGCAACATGGCTGAAATGCAGTTTGATCGGGTGAATGGAATACAAACTGGGATCCTGGTTGTTTTGGCTCTCAGGATGATCTGAGGCCCACTGTAGGGGACTATAGGATAAGTGAGTCAGCTCAATCTCTGTACTCCCAGTATAGGGATGTTTGCAGGCCCAGTTGTAAGGATTGGTCCTCAGCAATCCTTACAGTCAACCTATTGGTCCCTGGGAATGGCCTGGAGCACATCTTCCCGCTGCCTTGGAGCCCTCCTTCAACTTCTCAATGACTGAGGGTTTTTCAAAGATCAACTCTCCTAAAAGTGGTCCAAGGCAAAAGTGAATGGAAGAAAGAGTCACTGAACCCCCTCTTATATATTCAAAATGCAACATGGGATGGAAGGGAAGAAGGCCTGCTTTAAGGGGTCCAACCTCTGTCCTTGTGACAAGTGCCCCTTGCCTTCTGATGTCATATCCAAAGTACTTTGTGGTGCAGGAAGTGTGGGGGACAGGAAGGAAAAAGAAGACCTAAAAAATCCAATGGAGAAACCCTTTCTTCCCTGTACTCTGTTATGCCTCCCTGACAAAACCTACCCCTTAGCTTACATTGCACTGCAAAGCTTCTCTTTTGTGCAGTCCCATAGTGTGAGGCAGGACTTATATATTTGGCTTTTTGAAACCAGGATCACTGGGTGTCTTCCTCTGGGTGTTCCCAGGCCTCACAATGAGGGTATTACTTTCCCTGCTAGAGACTCAACAGCCCTGCTCTTTGTCTAATTAAATGGAATGCAGACAGGCACGTGCCTGAAATCTGCATAGCGTCTTATAAGCTATCTGAGCTCACAGGGCTGAAACTGGTATACTCCAAATTATAAGTGGCTTTGATAATTAGGTGATCCCCCATGACCATACCAAAAATAGGTATGGATTATATTTTGAGTTTAGCCTGCCAACTGGTGTATCGTTTCTCATATTTATTTGGAATTTGTAACGAGGTGTAGATTTAAATGTAGGTTTCGCAAAATCTTCTTGACCGCTCGCATAGGCATGCAATGCAGATCAATAAACAGGACTGGCTTGAGGAGTCCTGCATGTAACTGAGAAACAGCCATGGGTGCTGCCCTTGCCCTTGGTCACCTGCCTCCCAAGTTGGTCAGCTGCCCTCCTGCGCAGCTGAGTTTATGGGGGACCCAGGTGGGGTCCTCATCCCTCCCTGGAAGACAATCTTGAATGCGTGCCAGTCAGATCTCCGGGGCAACTCTGGGTGCTGACCCCGACCCTGGGCACCTACCTCCCAGGTGGGTCAGTGGCCTTCCTGCCAAGTGGAGGTCCGGGGTGCCCTGGTATGGTTCCTGTCCCTCCGCAGAGGGAAAATCTCGAATGCACCCCGACCAGAGCTCCAGGATGCTACTCTCTCCCTTGGGAGTCTACCCCGCACATGGTTCGAGCATCGCTCTGCCCAGACCCAGTTCTAGGGCACCCCGCTGGGGACCCCATCCCTCTGTGTAAGGAAAAGCACAAATGCACCCCGGCCAAAGCTCTAGAACGGCCAGAGTTGCTGCCCTCTCCCTTGTACGACGGCCTACCTGACCAGTGGTCATCCCAGTGTACTCAGGCAGGGTCCAGTCATAGCTTCAGGGTGGATGGGGTGCTGCCCCCTTTCTTGGGCACCTGCCTTGCATTTGGTTCAGCATCCCCTATGCCCAGAGGAAGTTCCTATGTGCCCTGGGGCCTGCCAATCCTTTGCCAGGGGGTCCAGGGCCCTTCCTGAGCAGTCCTACTAGAATGCATGCCACTACCAGATGGCCACTCTCTCTGCTCAGCCATATGGTAGTTGTCAATAGGAATGAATGGACGGACCAGAAGTCCAGATGGGCACCAATTTTAATTTCTTCTCCAGCTGGACATGAGCCGGGTCCTTCCTGTGGATCACCCCATAAGGAGGCTGGGCACATTTGCCCAGACCATCCCCTCTGTCACCGAGGGTGCGCAGATTACACGAAAGCATAGTCCCCTGCCTCCTGATTACTGTGGACCATGTGTATGGGTCCTGTCTGCACTCCACTTGGTTCTCACTGCCCCAGTCGGGCTCCATGGTGTAATCACTGCACCCCCTTAGCCAGACAATGGCCAGTCCCCCACCCATTGTCCCATCATAGCTGCAGTTCTGGCTATCCACCATCGTGGGTCAGTGATAGCCAGGTTCGCCGGTGCAGCGGTAACCTTCCCCTGTGTACAGGTTACTGGAGATTAACCCTGTCTGGCTGGGCTGTGGTTTGAGGACTCTAGCAGTCTCAGTCAACCCCTACCACCTCCAGCTTTTATCTCCATCCCTTCTTAAGGGCTGGAGGTCATGTTCTGGGGATGAGCGACTGCTGGGTGGGTCGGCCACGGAGCCATGGGCAGCCCTTTTCCCTGAGGCAGAAGACAGCGGGTGGGCTTCTGGGCTGAGCGCCTGGAACCCATTTGTTTAAAGCCCAGATGGTCTTGGCCGACTCCTAACTGGGAAACCCTACTCCGGGAGGTCAGGCAGACAACTGGAAAAATATTGCCTGTGACTCGGCGGTGGATCACTCAGCTCATGAGAATTAGTGTGAATTACAGGACACATTCATCATTGGCACTTAGAATACACTGTGTGGCTTGCGCTCCAGGGCCATCCCACACTGGAAGCCATGGGACACCACAGACATCCACACGCAGCATGGCCATCTGCCTCAGGGGGAGGTGTGTTGGGTTTTAGGCCCGCCATCACTACAAGGAATGCTGGGTGCCTGGCTCTCCCGACCCCAAGAGGTGGGAATCAGGGAGGCCAGGACGTGACTGAATGTCGACTCCCCCGACTACGACCTCAGATCAGACTTGGCAACCTGCTGAATTTAAGCATATTGCTAAGTGGAGGAAAAGAAACTAACCAGGAGTCCTTCAGTAACCGATTGAAGAGGGAAGAACCCAGCACCGAATCCTGTTTAGTGGCAGGGGTGGGAAATGTGGCATACAAAAGGCCGACTCCCCGGTGTGGCTCAGTGGGGCCCCAAGTCTTTCTGACCGAAGCTCAGCATGCGGAGGGTGTTAGTCCAGTAGCGGCCCCCAGCTCTGCGGGATCGGGTGTTCTCAGAGTTCTCAGAGTTCAGTTGCTTGGTAATACAGTTCCATCTAAGGCTAAATACATATGGGAGATCGATAGCCAACAAGTACCGCAAGGGAACATTGAAAAGAACTTTGAAGAGGAATTCAAGAGGCTGCAACACCATTGAGAGGTAAAATTATGCAGTCTGTGCAGTCCACCCAGAGGATTTAACATGGCGGGCAGATCGGCCAACACCTCATGGGACCACTGCCTGGGCGCTCCTGGCCCCTGAAGGGTGCATTTCCTCTGTGGCAGGACACAGTGACCAGCTCTGTGTCAGCTCTTAAAGCCCCGGGAGGCATGTGACTCTCTGATCCACTGTAAAGTGTTATAGCACCCTGGCAGCAGTTTCGACATGCCTGAGGTCGACATTTCGACATGCCTGACGGGTAAAGAGAGTTACACCGCCACCATGCCCTCCTCCTGCAACTGTCCCAGTCCCTCTTGGGGATTGTCTGGGCAGCGACGGGGCAGGGGGCCTCTGCTCACAGTGTGACTGACTAGGGTGGACTGACCTCAGTGCAACCCAAGCATGTTGCGTGCCGGGCGGAGAGTACCAGGAAGGGCACCAGGGGTCTATGATGTTGGTTACCCACTCAATCCATGAAGTCAAACACGTGTGTGAGTCATAGGGACAAACAAAAACCTGTGGCACAATGAAGTTGATGGCCAGCATGTGCTAGCTGAGGTTGGATCCCTTTACAGCACCCCGGCATGCATACCCCCACCCTGTCCCACCCACTCTGTTAGTGGGGTGGTGCTTGAGCATGTGCGATAGACACAAAAGATTGTGAACTAATCCTGGGCAGGGCAAAGCTAGAGGAGACTTTGGTGGAGGTTCATAGCAGTCCTGATGTGCAAATCGGTCATCTGACATGAATATATGGGTGAAAGACTGGTTCGCTCTGAAGTTTACTTCAGAATAGCTGGCACTTGGAAACCCCCAGTTTTATCTGGTAAAGCGAATTATTAGAAGACTTGTGCCCAAACAATTTCAACCTATTCTCAAACTTGAAATGGGTAAGAAGCTTTGCTCACTGACATGGAGCTGGGCATCGAATGCGAGTGCTCAGGGGGCCACGTTTGGCAAGCAGAACTGGCACTGCAGGTTAAACGGAATGCTGGGTTAGACCACCCAATGCTGACACTCATCAAACCCCAGTAAAGGTGTTGGTTGATATAGACAGCTGGACAGTGGCCATGGAAGGTGAAATCCACTAATAAGTGTGTTACAACTCACCTGCCGAGTCAGCTAGCCATGAAAATGGATGGCACTGGCACATCAGGCCCATACCCGGCTGTTGCTGAGAGCCGCAGTGACTAAGCCACTATGAGTAGGAAGATCGCTGCAGTGAGCCCAGGAGCCTGGGTGAAGCAGGTGCAGATCTTGGTGGCAGTATATTGTCAGGAGTGTTGTGTGTTTTGTGTTTGTTGTAAAAACCAATAAAAACAGTTTAAAAAATATATATATATATATTTAAAGGATAACTGTGAAGGCCGAAGTGGAGAAGAGTTCCATGTGAATAGCAGTTGATCATGGTTCAGTCCGTCCTAAGAGAGAGGTGAGTGTTGTTCAGATGAAATGGGAAATAGCCTCCTTTGCCCTCAGCCAATCAAAAGGTAGTTGGGTTCAGATCCCCAAATTGAGCGGTGGAGATGGGCGCCATCCTGGTGTCCATAGCGGTAATGAAAACAATCCTGGAGAAGTGGGCAGGAGCCCCGGGGAGAGTTATCTTGTCTTTGTGAAGGGCAGGGTACCCTAGAATGCTTTCCAAAGCTTGGCCTCCTCTCTTGGCTCAACCCAAGGGAGGGGCCCGAGCCGTGGATAGCATTGTGGTTCAGGCAGCATCCAGTGAGCTCTTGCTGGTCCTTGAAAATCCTGGGCAAATTGTGTAAATCTCATGCCGGCCCATACCCATATCCTCAACAGGTCATCAAAGTGAACAGCCTCTAGCATGTTGGAACAATCTAGGTAAGGGAAGTCGCCAAGTTCGATCCATAACTTTGGAATAAGGATTGGCTCCAAGGACGGGGTTGGTCAGGGTGGGCTGTGAAGCGGGGCTGGGTGCACATGTCGGCTTAACAAGGTGTCTCCCCACGAGGGAGACGCTAACCGTGGACATGAGCCGGGTCCTTCCTGTGGATCACCCCAACTGTGGTTGTTACCTCTCTCCATTCCTGTCCTGGGCTTCATGGCTGGCATTGTGCCTCAGCAGACACCTATCAGCTGACTTAGAACTGGTGCAGTCCAGGGGACTCTAGTTGTTTAATTAAAACAAAGCATTGTGAAGGCCCACTTGATGCAATGTGACTTCTACCCAGTGCTCTGAATGTCAAGTGAAGAAATTCAATGAATCGCGGGCAAATGTATGCAATAACTATCAATCTCTAGACATGGTCAAATGCCTTGTCATACAATTGGTTATTGTTCATGAATGGATGAACAAGATATATACTGTCCATACCTACTATCTAGCGAAACCCAGAAAAGGGAACACAAGAATCAGCTGGGAAAGAATACCATGTGGAGCTTGACTCAAGTCTCTCACTGTGAAGAGACGTGAGAGGTGAAGGATAATTGGAGGGACTCGGGATGCTGGTAAAATATCACTACTTCTATAGTTTTGTCACTTACTTGGTAAATTGGGGGGTGAGTATCGTGGGGCTCTTGCTTCTGGCTCCAAATACCCGGCACCTGCTGAGGACAGTGGTAGGTGGGGAGTTTGACTAGTGCAGTTTTGGGAGGCAGATGAAAATGTCATCCATAATTTCTGCCTCTGCCCCGCACCAATGCCACAAAGGTGAGAGACATTATTCACTGAGAAAACCATACCACCCTTATACCCTGCAGGTACATCAGGACTTGGAGACAATTTGAGTTGAAGATGGCAAAAGCATTCAAACGAATATTGTAACATTAACAAGCACATACATTAGTCACAAAGCAGACATTCACTTCACATGAAGATAACATACAATAGGTAGTATATGCACTTAGACATAAAGAATATTAATATAGCATTCACAGACATGAAGAACAATAACATGACAAATGTGTAAGGTAAATGCAACATGAATGACCCACGGATATAGCTTGCTAACACAGAAAAAAGAGTGTAATTGGACAGCCATCTTCTTAAAAACAGAAGCCACAGCAGAGTTTTGAATAAGCAAAGGCCTCTTGTCCTCGGTAAAACTCATAAAGCTGAATCCACAAAACAACATATCTGTCCAGAGCTCATATAGTAGCTGGCAACTAGTGCCAGGGTTAGAGTGAAATAAGCGAGGATTGGAATGACTTAATGAATGCACAAGATAGCAATTCCCAAGATACAATCAGTATACTCCCAGATTAATTAAAGTTTTATAAGAGTACAACCGGTCTTTGTTAGCCAGATGCAGTGAAACAGTAAGTCAAAAGACCACATGAAGAATAACTGAAGAGTGTCCCTGCTAGCAACAGAAAACATGACACACACATTAATATTAGCTAAAATCTCAATAAATAGGATGTAATTCAATTTCGTGACCCATATTTGGAGAACACTGACTATTCCGTAGAAGCCAACATAGATAAGACACCTGCAGTACTCCCTAAAAGCACACATAGTCACAAGGTGCCACGCAAGGCCTAGTACAAACGGGTTGGCTGCTCTCATGGCCTGAGAATGAGGGATGGTAACTTTTAATTTAAGGAAGAACAGTCAATGGGCCTCTCTCCCCCTACTCTCTGTCTAGCTCATATCTTGATGGCATGTCAAGTGTCCAAGGTTGTTACAGAAAGCCAACCTATCAAAATCCCTAGTATTCTGATGCCAATTAAGCGGTATGAAAACCAATCACTTGTCATAGAGTAGATGCCATTTTCACCTTTATCAATATATGGCTGGTTCCAGGTGGAGCCGTTAGATCCTTGTAACCCAATGAAATGTTTAACCCCTATCGAATCTATATGTTACCAAACCCACTAACCTATCCCTGACCCCCATAGGTTTTGTAAATTCAGATTGTTATGACATCATTGATGACACATTTGTAGTATTAAAACAATTGTATTTGATTAAAATGTTGAGAGTAACGAGATTTGAATGCTTGTATGCTGTTTTTATGATAATAAATCTGGATTTTGCCATGCCCTTTGTCTAGTCCGTCATTGAGTGTGGTTTGGACTGACTCTAATTCCTCTGGGTGTATTTGGGATTTTGAAACCCCCTTAACATATGGTAGTAAAGCTGGGTCAGCTAAGTGTCATCGGACTTTTGGGGGGTCTCCGTCATATCCCTGAGAACCACAAAGGTGACCTGTGGAGAGCAGTATCACACACAAAAGAGAAGGGTCAACAGAAGCCCCCTTTGTAGAGCAGTCCTGTCCAGGATCCACATACCACCTTGTATGGCATGGAGGGTAGCAGGCTGATAGGGGAGAATCGGAGCCAAAGACCTTCAGGAGATCTGTGAATGTAAGTATGACACAGGCATGGCAAGACTGGGGAGTATATTTTTTGGTATGTTGTGGGATTGTGAAGAAACAAGAGATTAGAAAAGTGACATCATCCGAGAAGGGTTGGAAAATATCACATGGAAAGCCTTGTTACAGAGCAGTGATAAAAGAGAAGAATCCCTCACAGAGAGTGTGAAGACAACTGTATTGTATTTTATTGGTGTAGTGATTGCTGGTGCCAGTCTCATGTTGTGAGATAACTTAGGCCTTGTACAAGTGGATTTTTGTTTATTTGTGGAAGACAGAAATTGGTGGTGTGGACCGAGGAGTGTGGCCTTTGTGGGTGTAGTGAGGTGGGGCTGCCCGGAGCATGAGTGGCGTTTGGGGTGCCACACAGATGGATTCAGGGACACAGGAGGCATGGTCTTAGAGCAAGAAGCAGGGGGTTTAATTTGTGGGGAAGTGTGTGAAAAGGAGGAAAAAAGGTGAGCAAGAATTGATGTACAGTTTTGTGGGTATTGGTAAGTTGCGGTGTGAACTCTTTTAATGAGGAACAGTCCAATCATTCATTTTTGCAATTAATTTCCCCGATATAAGGACAAAATTGGCAATTATTACATGGAAAGAGTTAAAGACACGGCGGGCATGATGTGTATGCCCTGGCCACAAGAAGGCCCTCATTCAAAGATGGTACTGCAACACATGTGCACCTATTTACATGCCACCTATAAGGGAAAACAGTTTCAGAATTGGTTAGGTAAACTCGAACTATGGAACATGTTCATAAAAGACATGGTAGAGTCAAATACAAAGAAAAGAATGCTTAACCAGCATGAGGACGGGTGTATGATGCCCACAGCTCCTGCTCCTCATCTCCAGAGCCGTGATCCATCCTCTACTGTACAAGGATTATATCATTTAAAGGCTACTGCAGGTAATTCCAACCCCATATATGCCCACTCATCATATAGTGAAAAAGACAGTGTGAGAGGCAGAATGACGAGTGGGCAAATGCAAACATTATTATTGGAAGAATATGACGTGCGGCATAGAGAGCAAGCAAATCTAATAGAGGAGGATGAAGAGTGCCAGTGAGCCAAGGGCACGCAGGGCGGAAACTATGAGACAGGAATTGTACCAGATAAATGGATAGGAGAACAGATAATACTGAAACTGATGGAAAGAGCATCAATGAATATAATGAGAAGGTGAGGGATGGTCGAGATGGACAGGAGGCGGAGAAGGAGAAACGGCTGCAGGAAAAGAGAGAAAGGGAGACACAAAAGGAAGAGAAGGAAAGAGAGGACAGTGAAAGAGAAGATAAATGGCAAGAGATAGAAAGGGCAAGAAAAAGAGAGGGCAAGAAAGAAAGAAACTGAGAGGTTAAAAAAGGGAAAGAGAGAGGAGCTTGGAGAGACACTGTAAGGAAGCAATGACATTATGAGCAGACATACACTCTACCGGCGGTAAGATCAGAGACCATTAAATACCTGTGGGTCCCAGAGATGAGGCTGAGCAAGGAAGAGAGAAAGAGTACATATGTAAACAGACTGAGACATTTGACAGGATGAAAGAAGGTTAGCATGAAAGATGTGCCGAAAGTGACAAAGGGTGCAGCAACACCCTTGCGCAGAACAGGACTGACGCAATTCCCCCTACTACAGAAAGGTAAAGGACTAGCACAATCTATACTATGGCCACAGACAGATCCAAATTACTTGATTTATAAATTGCCATCACTCACATCAGGGGCAGGGAAGTGGATGTATGAGTTAGAACAGGAGCCAGAGGGTATGAAGTTGGCTGTGGGTGACATGAAAAGCCTGGTCGCTGCCACATTGGGCGAGCAATCAGAGGACATTTGGAAACGGCAGGGTATCCTGGGGTGACAGCGCAAAACACAAGATATGACGGGGCATCTTTTAATAATGGTCAGGCAGAGGTTTTGAGGGAAAATGGGGTCAGATGAGGACTCTTCTGCTTATATACAGTAATTCCAAGAGAAAGGGAGACAAGAGGCTAAGGAATAATGGGACAAAAATAGAACTGTTTTTTATCACATTTTCAATCAGTGACTCCCTGAAGAGGTACAGAGGCAATCAAAGATAATTGTGGCGATCGATGCAAAACCATGGCCTGAAATAAAATTGAACATTGTTTTTCATTGTAGATTGAAACAAGACTAGGACAGAAAGAAAGTTGAGGAAAATAAGAGAGAGGAGGCAAAGTTAGTGCAAAATAAATTATCTAAATTGACAATGGAAGGAGCTATGTTAATGAGTGTGAGAGAAAACAATGTCATACATGAAGCACAGCAGGCACAGCCAGGGCCAAATGGACATTTTGCAAGAAGTCAGGGGTATAACTATTTTGCACGAAGACATGGGTTTGCAGCCAGAGCAGAGGGTTTGAATTTCAAGCTCTACAAGGATGTGGGTTTAATGGAGGGCAGCCACAATTATGAGGACCGCCACAACAGTGTTGGACATGTTGGAAAATGGGGCCCATTTCATGTGTATTCAGAAGAAAGGGAGGAATACAACAACATTGGCAACCATTAGACACTAGAGGGGTGCCTGCATTCCCCCACCATATAGTGCAGAGCCACCAGCATATTAAAGCAAAGACCACATGCAGTATCAGACACTAGTCCCACAACTACAGCAGATGCAAAAGGAGATGCCACCTCAGACACAGCAAGCACCAACACAGGTACAGGCACCAACACAATAGAATTGAGTGATGCCATGAAACGCAAACATATTGCCATAGGCACCTATACCTAGAATAGGGGGTGTGACAGAAGTGGGATGGAATCCTTTTCCCAGTAAGGGACTGAATATGTACCCACAGTTGAACAGCTCACAGAAAGACTTGATATATTCCCTTTGATCGATTACCCCAGCCCCACAAGAAGAACCAAGGGTGGGGGAGACCATAGCTGACAAACATGTTCCTTTTGGGTGGATACGGCAGCTACTCGATCCTGTGTTAGAGAGGGAAAAATCTGAATAGCAGGTATTTCAATGGACATGCAAAGATTTTCTGGGCAACGACAAAGGTTTGTTTACAGATAACTAACACATAACCAGAGGAGGGCACAACATGACTATGGTGCTGATATATTCCCACAAACACCAGTTAATATATTGAGGAGAGACTTGATGAGTAAATTAAACATGACAATGTTGTTTACTGAAAAGTGCACAATACATATAATAAATAATGTATTCGGAAAAGTAGGGGGAAGTGATACTGAGCACCACTGCTAAGTGGGGAGGCGTTCTGTGCACTGCACAGCTTTTTCTCTGGAGCTAGAGTCTCAGCGTATTGCTTTTTGCCCAAAATCACTCTGTCGTACTATCTAACATGGCTTGTGCAAAACCACTTCAACGTTGGCTGACACGGCCACATCAGAGCGGTTTGCAATGTAGTATAGAGCTACTGACCCATTCTGATTGGCTGCAATCAGGCTGCTGATGCATTCAAAACCCAATCAGGGTCACAGGCAGGTGGTAAACCGGCCCCTCCTACCCAAGGCCCCATTACCAAAGCCCCTGTCTGAGCCTGTCCGAGCGAGGGAGAGCTAGGAACGGCAGATTGGACAGTCTCCTATGGACACACGACTCAGTAAATTATCTCCTGCTCACTGTCCATACATTTCTGACCCTCTACATTCACTTGCACACACCATACAGCAGCACCTTCTGCACCAAGCTCCTCAAAGGACATGCCACACACCATCCACAATGCTCTTCTAATCACATCACCTAATCACCTCACCTTTTTTTTTAACTGACTTTGGAGGCATCTACAGCCTCTGTGCTGTGAGGGGCTCACCCCTGCCTTATGCCTAATAGACTTCAAATGTGTATATTAGCCTGCACCACCAAATTGATCTATGCTGTGTATTTTAGCCTGCTGCCCCACCAAATTGATTTATGCTGTGCATTTTAGCCTGCTGCACCACCAACTTAATCTATGCTGTGTATTTTTAGCCTGCTGCACCACCAAATTGATCTATGCTGTTTAGCCTGCACTATCAAATTGATTGTAGATGTGTATTTTAGCCTGCCCCACAAAATCAAATTCAGATATGCGTCTAGACTGTTTTACCCAATCGAATCCAGATGTGTTCTAAACCTGCATCACTGGCACAACTAAACCTAAACTTATGTGCATAGTTGACCCACACCACCAACCCAAATCTAAATGTTCTCTTAGCCCGCCGCACTAAAACCGCTCCTAACTTGCACGCCCAAACCGGACTCAGCTGCACTCCCACATGGAGACAGCAAAGCCAGTCTCAATCATAGGCCTAGGTCTTAGATACACAAACCACACCCCAGTAGATAAGACCAAAGTACCACTATGTACTGCCGGCATTCATGTGGTCAGCAAAAATGTAGTTTGTTTGTTTTGTTTGTTTGTTTATTTATTTGTAATGCGCACCAGACCCAGCGGTGTCAAGAATCCTACTCCTGTACGAGTAGCTGGGGCATATACTGTTGCCAGACTGCCTAGCAGTAACAAATGTCTTTATTTTAGGGCCCTCCTGTGTCCAAAGTGCAGGCACAAGACTTGGGACCAGCCCTTCTGGCATGAAGTCCTCAAACGCTGGAAAAAAGAACAGAAGACTACATTTCCCAGAGGCCCCGCGCAACCGCGAGCCTCTGGGAAGCTTAGGGACCACGCCCGTCCAATCGCGCATGCGCGCAGAACCCACGTGGATCTACGCTTGCGCTACAGAGTCTCCGGCAGAGAAGACGTGTCTCCGCGGGCTCCTGCAGGCTGCCGTCAGCGGGGCCATTCCCCGCCTGTGAACACTGCAGGCCCCGCTGCTCGCTAGAGATAAGTGCTTTCACTCGAATAATTCATTGGTTGGGAGCGTGGGCGTGTGGGGAGTTTTTTGTGCTACTCAACCGCTCCGACTCCGGGGTGAAACACCGCGGATTGGGCTCCGGCACCGGCACCATTAACCCTTGGTTGGCAGACTTGCATGCCGGACTCCAATGTAGTGGTGTACCGGGGCACCCGATGTCATTAACCCTTGCTTGGCAGAGTTGCATGCTGGATTCTATGTTGTTGTGAACCGGCACTATTAACCCTTGATACTTTGAACAGCAAACTGCATGTAGACTCCCGCATCACTCGAGCTGGTTGAGTTCGTGAACGTCTTACGCAGTTACGCACCAAACTCACAGGTGTTTTATTTCTTGTAGTGGCAGATCGCCGACTACACGGCCTCGTTAAAGGACATTGGAGTGATCGATCCATGACAGAAGCCCGTACTTCTTGAAGCTAAGTGTCTTAACCTTTGTGTGATTGTATTGCTCTCGTGTTAATGTTTTGGGGGGGGCATTTTCCTGTGTGTGTGTGCTACGGTATAACCTATGAATCTATGAATCTGAAACCAGAGGAGCTATCTGGGAAATGTGATGTGGTATTGCCTAATGCATCCAAGCCAAGAGAAATAATCTGGGTGTTGGAATTGGTAAGCACAAGAAAGTGCTAAGGTGCATGAGTCTGGCAGTACCAGAGAGCCCACGGAAGACCCCGGAGGGCTGAACGTATATTTTCCCTGAACTACCCCATCCCTATCCAAAACCTCTCCCTTTCCCTCAACCCGGTTTACCTAATTCCCCCTACCCATCCAAACCAGCGGACCCTAACCCTCTTTCCCCGGCGGGTCGCGGATGCCTGAGTGCTGCATATCCCAGGCGCCAAGACCCAACGGGGAGGCAGGTGTACGTGCTACCTCCGCGCAAGACAACGTTCCTGACAGGAGCGCAAGCCCAAGTATTGCCAAGCGCCTGGGTAGCACGTCGCCACCATGGAAGAGGTTTTAAACGCCTTACGAGAATTAAAACACGAATTGCAAGCTACTCGGCATGATTATGCAAATTTGGCGGGTCAGGTCCATGCCCTTACGGTGCAAGCCAATGCCCAAGCTGTTCCGTTGCCTCCGGACCCAACTCCACCTGTCCCAGTCCAGGTATCGGTGACCACGGAAGCCCCTATTCCCTTGTCCGCCCCCGAAAGGTATCATGGGGATCCACATAAATTCAATCAGTTCATCATGCAATGTCAGTTGCATTTTATTACTAAGCCAAATGTCTTTCGTACCTCCCAGGCTCGTTCGGCTTTTGTGATCTCTTACCTTGGGGGGGACGCAGCATCATGGGCTACGCCATTAGTGTCTAAGGACGATGAGCTTTTATACCAATGGGACATGTTCCTTGAGGAGTTTGGGAAGATTTTTAATCGAAGGGCAGCGACCCTGATTAAGGATCGAGAGCTACTCACCTTACGTCAAGGTGGCAGGGATTTAGTTTCTTATGTCACTACGTTTAATAGGTTAGCAGTAGAAACGGATTGGCCCCAAGAGAAACGCCTGGCCTTATTCTACCAAGGGTTGCGGGACGAAACTAAGGACCTCATAGCACAGGTTGATCCCCAACCAGAAACGTGTTCAGCTATGATTGATTTAGCTCTACGGTTAGACCAAAGGCAGAGCGATAGGAAACAAGACAGGAAAAAATGGGATGCAAGGCCCCTAGTACGACTAGATCAACAGGCTAAAAATACCAGAGTAGAGAAATCCTCCGAAGAACCAATGCAGGTAGGAACCGTGCGAGGCCCTCTCAGTAAGGAAGAAAAAGACAAGAGACGTCGTGAGAAACTCTGTCTTTACTGTGGAAAGGCAGGACATTTTGTTCGAGATTGCACCAGCAAGCCTAAGGGAGAGCAGTCGGGAAACGAAAAAGCTCGCCAGTAAGGGTGGCCCCGGCGAGCCAATCTGAAGACACCCCTAAGTATCTCGCTAATATTCAGCAATCAAAATACACACATGTAACAGTTTCCGGGCATATTAGTTGGGAAAATCAGCGTATGCCAGTTAAGCTGATGATAGACTCAGGAGCTACCGGGAACTTCATTGACACCATCTTGGCACATCAGTTAGGTATTCCTCTAACCCTTAAGAAGCATGAGGAAGAAGTGAAATCCGTAGATGGATCACCCCTGATCTCAGGTCGCATCACTCAGCAAACCAGGTGGTTACATTTGGAATGTGATACGCAGCATCATGAGGACATCAGGTTCGATGTCATCGCAGCACCCCAGTTTGGAATAATTTTAGGGTTACCTTGGTTGGGTACCCATAATCCAGACATAGACTGGGTTCAAGGTTCGTTGTGTTTCCCGTCAAGCTACTGCTCTAAGACCTGTCTGCAGGTTGGTAGGGTGTCAACCAAGGAAGAACAAGTAATAGGAAGTACCGAAACTATGTTACCCGCAGTGTACGAGTGCCATAGGGATGTATTCAGTAAAACCGCTGCCGAGACCTTACCACCCCACCGAACCTTCGACTGCAGGATAGACTTAGAACCAGGTGCATCTATGCCTTGCAGCAGAATATATGCTCTAACGGAAGCAGAAAATGAACACCTAAAAGCTTATATCGAAACTAACCTAGCCAATGGGTTTATACGCCATTCTAAGTCACCTGTCTCGTCCCCCTTATTCTTCGTCCCAAAAAAGACCGGGGACTTAAGGACATGCATTGACTACAGAGCCATAAACCGTATAACCATAAAGAATAGGTACCCCCTGCCGTTAATTTCCACTCTGTTGGATCAAGTACGAGACGCTAAGATATTCACCAAGCTAGACTTGCGAGGAGCCTACCATCTTGTGCGGGTGCGTGAGGGTGATGAATGGAAGACTGCTTTTCGGACCAAGTTTGGCCTTTACGAGTATCAAGTCATGCCATTCGGGCTCTGCAACGCTCCGGCCGCCTTCCAGCACTTCCTGGACGAAGTTTTGCGGGGGTATCTAGACGTTTTTACCATGGTGTATATCGACGACATCCTAATTTATTCCCACAACCCGGAGGAACATCAAAAACATGTGGAAGCGGTCCTACAACGCCTAAGGGAACACCAACTCTACGTAAAACTAGAAAAGTGTGAATTTCATCAGTCCACCATAGAGTTCTTAGGTTTTGTTTTATCCCCAGACGGCATAACCATGGACAATAAGAAAGTGAAAGCCATTCTGGGGTGGCCTTCTCCTACGTCAGTGAAGGAAGTGCAAACGGTGTTAGGCTTTGCCAACTTTTATCGACGGTTTATTAATGGGTTTGCAAAGATGGTGCAACCTATCACCCGTCTACTGAAAAAGGGAATCACGTTCCTTTGGGATGCAGCTGCAGAGACTGGTTTCCAAGCCCTGAAAAACGCATTTGCTTCAGCCCCTGTGTTGCTTCATCCAGACCCCGATCGCCCCTATATAGTAGAAACGGATGCCTCCAGCTATGCGCTGGGGGCAATTCTGTCTCAACGGGATAATTCAGGTCAACTACATCCTGTTGCATACTATTCGCGCTCACTACTTCCTGCAGAGCGCAACTATGTGATTGCAGACCGGGAACTTCTTGCAATAAAGGTGGCCTTCGATGAGTGGCGTCACTACTTGATGGGTGCCCGTCACACTATCACCATATTAACAGATCATAGGAATTTACAATTCCTGAAATCAGCCAAGGCCCTAAGCCCCAGACAACTACGTTGGGCGATGCTATTTTCAGAGTACGATTTTATAGTGACTTATCGTCCTGGAACAGAAAATAAGAAAGCCGATATCCTATCCCGCTACCCAGAACCAGATCCTAAAACACTAAAGGAGGAAGAACCAAGGCCTATCGTGCCTTCCGCACGCATCATAGGCAGCATCACTGTGGATGACATATTCAACGACATTAGGAATGCAATGACTGCTCAGGAACTAGCACGATGGAATGACCCTAAGACTTCACGAACCATTAAAGAGGGACTTCCTTTCCAAGGAGCGACTTTATATTTGCCTACCACACCCATTCAACTGCAAGCTATTAAATGGTGTCATGATTCGCCATTTGTGGGACACCCGGGGGTTGCCAAAACTTGCGAATTATTGAGACGTCATTTTTGGTGGCCTAAGCTACGACGAGACGTCCAGCGGTATATATTAAATTGTGAATGTTGCTTGAGGAACAAAGCGGACCATCAAAGACCTGCCGGAATGCTGCAACCACTACCAACACCACCAACGCCCTGGCATACTGTGTCCTTGGATTTGATTGTGGACTTACCCGCTAGCCACGGCCTCACCACAATTATAGTAGTAGTAGATTCTTTAAGTAAGCAGCTCATTTCATACCTTGTAAGGGGGTTCCTACAGCCAAAGAATTAGTCGAGCTTTTCCTCCAAAATATCGTAAGGTTACATGGCATCCCTCAATGTATGGTATCTGATCGGGGTTCTCAGTTTACGTCTCGTTTCTGGCGGGCTTTCTGTACATCAACTGGTATTGATATGAGACTATCTACCAGTTACCACCCAGAAACAGACGGACAAACTGAACGAGTCAATCAAACACTCGAACAATATTTACGATGCATGATCTATGATAATAATGTTTCTTGGGCTGATACTCTCTGGTTGGCAGAATTGGCTTACAATAATGCTGTACATTCATCCACCAAAACAACACCCTTTTATGGTACTTATGGTTATCATCCGCGATTCCAACCTGTTCCCCATGGGGCTGTTGACATGGTACCTGCGGCTCAAACACACAGAGAACACTTAGTAAAGATTTGGAAAAATATTCTTACAAATTTAAACAAAGCAAAACTAGCATACAAAACATCTGCTGATAAGAAAAGACGACCGGGCCCCCAGTACAAAATTGGTGATAAGGTCTGGTTGGCTACACGGAATCTCCACTTACATGGTCCCAAGAAGTTTCAGCCAAGGTTTATAGGCCCATTCTTAGTAGAGCAAGTTATAAACCCAGTAGCCATCTGCCTAACCTTACCACCTCAGATGCGTATACACCCAGTGTTTCATGTGTCTCTATTAAAGCCGGCACCCGCATCCATTCATCTAAAGAGGCCTCCTCCCATCGACATACAGGGAAACCCAGAATATGAGATACAGTCTATTTTGGATTCACGCATACAACATGGGGTACTACAATATTTAATAGATTGGCTAGGGTATGGACCCGAGGAACGATCTTGGGAGCCAGCGACCAATGTTCATGCCTCTCGTTTGGTCCGACGGTTTCATGTCAACAACCCTACCAAACCGGGACCTGTTGGGAGGGGGAGTACTGTCAAGAATCCTACTCCTGTACGAGTAGCTGGGGCATATACCGTTGCCAGACTGCCTAGCAGTAACAAATGTCTTTATTTTAGGGCCCTCCTGTGTCCAAAGTGCAGGCACAAGACTTGGGACCAGCCCTTCTGGCATGAAGTCCTCAAACGCTGGAAAAAAGAACAGAAGACTACATTTCCCAGAGGCCCCGCGCAACCGCGAGCCTCTGGGAAGCTTAGGGACCACGCCCGTCCAATCGCGCATGCGCGCAGAACCCACGTGGATCTACGCTTGCGCTACAGAGTCTCCGGCAGAGAAGACGTGTCTCCGCGGGCTCCTGCAGGCTGCCGTCAGCGGGGCCATTCCCCGCCTGTGAACACTGCAGGCCCCGCTGCTCGCTAGAGATAAGTGCTTTCACTCGAATAATTCATTGGTTGGGAGCGTGGGCGTGTGGGGAGTTTTTTGTGCTACTCAACCGCTCCGACTCCGGGGTGAAACACTGCGGATTGGGCTCCGGCACCGGCACCATTAACCCTTGGTTGGCAGACTTGCATGCCGGACTCCAATGTAGTGGTGTACCGGGGCACCCGATGTCATTAACCCTTGCTTGGCAGAGTTGCATGCTGGATTCTATGTTGTTGTGAACCGGCACTATTAACCCTTGATACTTTGAACAGCAAACTGCATGTAGACTCCCGCATCACTCGAGCTGGTTGAGTTCGTGAACGTCTTACGCAGTTACGCACCAAACTCACAGGTGTTTTATTTCTTGTAGTGGCAGATCGCCGACTACACGGCCTCGTTAAAGGACATTGGAGTGATCGATCCATGACAGAAGCCCGTACTTCTTGAAGCTAAGTGTCTTAACCTTTGTGTGATTGTATTGCTCTCGTGTTAATGTTTTGGGGGGGGCATTTTCCTGTGTGTGTGTGCTACGGTATAACCTATGAATCTATGAATCTGAAACCAGAGGAGCTATCTGGGAAATGTGAAGTGGTATTGCCTAATGCATCCAAGCCAAGAGAAATAATCTGGGTGTTGGAATTGGTAAGCACAAGAAAGTGCTAAGGTGCATGAGTCTGGCAGTACCAGAGAGCCCACGGAAGACCCCGGAGGGCTGAACGTATATTTTCCCTGAACTACCCCATCCCTATCCAAAACCTCTCCCTTTCCCTCAACCCGGTTTACCTAATTCCCCCTACCCATCCAAACCAGCGGACCCTAACCCTCTTTCCCCGGCGGGTCGCGGATGCCTGAGTGCTGCATATCCCAGGCGCCAAGACCCAACGGGGAGGCAGGTGTACGTGCTACCTCCGCGCAAGACAACGTTCCTGACAGCGGTATCAGGGCGCAAAAGAACAGGAAGATACATGAATACTTTAGGCTTAATATTATGCAGGTACATAGTAGTCGAAAAAACATTTACAGATCAATCAATGCAGTCAATGTACTGTGTGACTAGTATATACATACAGTATGAATAATCATAGTCTTATCAATAGCAGACCACTGCCCGCGCCATCCATCCATCACATGCCAACCCAGTTCCTCCAAGCTGTCACCACCGGCCCACAAAATCACCTCCTCCCCCAAAATGATCCTCCAAAGTTTACCCAGCCATCTGCTAAAAAAAAGGAATGATAGGCTCAGCACAAGAACCATCAGAGATACCCCCTCCGACCTCCCAGCACCCACAGAGATGAGAAATAAGAACCTAAATGCAAGGTCTCATGCCAGCCACTCAACCACAAAGGTGCCAAAAACAACCATCCACAAGAAAGGCTCCAGCCAAAACTCCAGGCACCCTCCTCTCCATACTGCATCCCTTCCAAACTCGACCAATAAAGAAAACCCCAAGATCCATGCCAATAGCCAAAGGAGAAGCAACATAATGACCAGCCCCAAGAGACTGCCAACACCCTCATCTACCCGAGAACCGCAACAAGACCCCACACTATACAGAGCTCTCACCCAATGCCAGGTCCCTGCCCGCTCATGCCCTGGACATCAATGACCTAATCATAACCCTGAACCTAGACCTACTGGCCATCATGGAAACATGGCTTCACCTAGCCTCTGGCCCTGCACTGTCATTAGTACTTCCTGAAGGCTACACCATCCTCAGATGTGATAAAACAGACACTCGATGGGGAGAGGTAGCTCTCCTACATAGGGATTCCTTCCGGATAAGACATCACAGCTCCTCTACAGAAGGTCACTGCGAACGGCTATCAGTTAAACTTGCCACCACACCTAAGGAGACCATCGCCACACTTCCCTTCCCTTACTTGCTCCTCCCCCCTCCAGCACTATCGGAAATGTCGTCAGACCTAGTACGAAAGTCACTTATTTTGTTCCTCCCTGCCCTTTCTGCACCCCTCGCCCTCCCCTTTTGTTTTTCCCGGCTCCACCAGAAATGTCATCAGGCCTAGTACGGTAGTCGCCTGTCTGTTTCCATTTCCTTCCCACTCTCCCCCTCCCTTCCTGATCTATGTCTTAGCTCTTGCACTATCTGAAATGTTATCAGGCCGAGTACGATAGTTAATTTCATATCCTTACTGTTCATGGCCTGTAAGAATGTCATTGTATTTTCCCTTGTTCCTTCCCTTGCCTTGAAGCGCTTTGAAACACATTGTGTATAGGCGCTATATAAATAAACTCTCATATCATATCATATAATACACATCCTATATCACCAGCCAGCCTCTTCTCTTACTTTCAAAGAAAACCTCATCCACACCGTAGGTGAAAACATCAATCCCACCACTAGAGTGATTCTACTAGAGACCTCAACCTAAGCCTCCATGACCCATCTGACCATGCAGCATCAGGTGTTGCCAATGCCCTTGCAGACGTAGGCTTCATACACCGTGTCACAACCCCTACATATCTCAAAGGCAGAACCCTGGATTGAATAGCCGACATGAACAGCCAAATCACCATCACCTCAAACAACAAACAATCCCTCCCCTTGGTCGGACCTTCACGTCATTGTCTTTATCTTCCCCTCACACAAACAAACCCCGCCCACTGCACCGCCACTACCACCTACTTGGTTACAAAGCTCCAAATAAATCTCAAAAGAATCTATCTCCCCCTACCTCGCACTCCTAGCTCTGGATTATTTAGCCTCAAACGACATAAACATCCAACTGAGATCTACACAAGCACCTTAACCAAAGCCATAGACTCAGTAGCCCCACTCCTCCTCCGTAAAAAAAAAACCACCGAACACTGCAACCTCTGGTTCACCCCCCAGCTGCAAGAACTTTGCTAATGGAAGAGACAAACAGAAGCTCTCGAAAAGAATAAACAGCAGAACACCCCCAAACTGACCTTCAATAAAATTGTTAAAGAATATTGTAAAAGTATATTTTGCATAAATACCTCCTGATAGTAAACGATTGGCCTAAGCACATTCGCCTCGCACTATAAATTGCATTGAATGAACCTGAAACAGGCTGACTATGCTGCCCTTTTGAGTTATCTGCCATTTTGATCACCTCTTGCTTTCTGTCCCTTGTTTAGAATTGCGTTTTTGGCTCCAGCAGAGCCAAATGAACTTTGTACTGTTTCCATGATGCCAACGTAGATAAGAATGTTGAAGCTGCTAAAGCGGATTGTTTGTCCTACACTGAGAAACCTTGGAGTTAAACAAAAGCCATACTAATCAGTAATTTAGATACCATCTGTTCCAACAGTGCCTTCTCCATACAAACAGCAACGTAAAATAACAAATAGTTGAACATGCTTTTCTACAGTGATCTTTGTTTTCGCTCCTTGAAACTAAGCTGAATTTAAACTCAAGAGCAAAATGATAGACAAATATAAGCAAGCAAAATAAGGAATGTTACCTTTGTGCCTTATATTTGGAAAACATGTGAAATGTTTAAGGGAAAACAACAAACTATTCAAAGATGTTTAAGCATGAATTAGATATGTGAATAGACCATGAACACTAAGTAAATGTATTACACAAAGAGGGGCTGGATGATGTGTCTGGGATTGTGGAAAACATGTATAAATACTTGTGTTTTTTAAATGTCCAGCACTCTCTCATCTCACAGTGTCTGCTTGCACACATTGCAGGGTGTTGAGAGCAAGACAGCTGCCTGTTTATAAATGTACATGGTACCTTTGGACTCATGACTGGCGTATTTTTATTATGTGGTATTAAGCTTTGATATTTTTTAATCTTTCAATATAAGCAAGCCAACACAATAGCTAAAGCAGCAATCTAAGCCTCTCGCCCCTTACGAAAAGCTAACTCTAACCTTTTGTTAGTACCCAGATTCAAACTTACTAAATCTGGCAGGAGTAGCTTCGCTGTTAAAGCGGCACAACTGTGGAACTCCCTTCCAACTGCTCTAAGGGAAGATCTCCCTTACCAGCAATTCAGATCCAATATGATCCAATGGCTAAAAGATCATGATGCCTAACTTCGCCCTTCTGTCATTTGGGATCTCATGTATATTTTGTATATTTGCTCTGCTCTATTTATCTGTCACATCTGCATTCTTGTAAACTCACTGTACATACTTCTGTGATTTTTTGACACTTCATGTCCACAGCATTGTAACCGTAGCTGTACCCCTGTTTATTTGTAACATGTAACCTAAGTTGAACGACCCTCTTTCTGCCTTCGCGCCCGAATACCCTTGGGACTTGTGCGCAATATAAATAAACAAACAAACAAACAAACAAACAAGCAATCTACAATGCAAAAATAGCCAAAGCCAATTCCAATTCATAAGAACTGTACAAAATACTAAGAGAACTTGAGAACTCTGCATCACAACCCTTTACCGATCAACAAAGACGAAACATTGAGCTCTAACACACAGAATGCTATGCATGCCAAAATCCACCTACTCCACAATAAAATCAAAGATAAACAAATCAAGACTAGTCCCATCTTCTCCCACACCATCACTTCTCACACGACACCCACCTTTGCTTTAGAGAATTCACTGAGCTGGAAAAGGCCAATATCCTCAAAAACCTGAAACCAGCCAATTGCAAAGGAGAAATATGCCCAGCATCAATCATAAAAGACTGTTCAGAAGCCCTAGCCCGTTCATCACAAAATTAATAAATGCCTCATTCGCCACAAATCTTTTCCCTACAGAACTCAAAGAATCATGGGTTCTTCCACTACTAACAAAAAACTCACTAGACACAACACTGCCCAACAATACTGCCCCGTCACCACTGTACCTTTCCTGCTAACAATCCTAGAGCGAGCAGCCTACAACCAAATCCAACATTACCTAGAATCCAATCACATCCTAGGGATGCGATAATCGAGTTTCCGCTCTAGCCATGACACCAAAACCACACTACTTGACATCTTCAATGATGAGGGCAAACCAGCACTCCTCCTTCTACTAGACCTGTCGGCTACTTTCAAACCTAGTAGTCCACAAAACTCATTGCCATCACCTTACAGCCTCAACCAACTTCCTCAAGGAAGCCTCACTTTGGATCGCCTTCTTCCTAGATGGAAGGACCATGACACGGACAGTGCCTCGCCCATCCCCATCACATGCAGTGTTTCCAAAGACTCATGTGTCTCCCCATCCCTTCATTACATATTCACCAAACATCTATTTGACCTCCTGGATGACCACAACATATCCTACACAAACTATGCTGACGACACCCAAGTCCTTCTCCCTCTGGCAGGCTCCTATGACACAGACTCTCTAATGCTCAACAGAGTTTATCTGACAATCCAGTCCTGAATGGCTTCCAACAACTTGTGTCTAAATGGCGATAAGACTGAGATCCTACTGGTAGGCTCCCCCGCAGTACTAAAGAAACTCAGCCCGAAATTCACATCCTTATCTATAGATGGAATACAGATCGCTGTCTCAGATGCAATAAAAACCCTAGGCGTGTATCTAGACGCATCATTATCCCTTAACAGACAAGTCAGTGCTATTGCCTGATAAGCAGCCTATACAGCAAAACAAATCAACCCGGATAGACAATTCCTCAATTCAGATAGTTGCATGACCATTACCAGAGCAATCACGGGGGTGAGATTAGACTACTGTAACATCCTATTTACAGGCACATCCAAAAAGAACTTAAATAAACTGCATATAATACGGAATAGCAGAGCAGCACTGAACATCCTGAGAAGGGACCACATCACAGCTGCCAGAAAAAAGGCTCACTGGCTCCCGTTCAAAAAGAAAGGATCATCTTCAAGACCCTATCCATCACCCACAAATGCTTGAGCAAAACTGCCCCACAGTACCTGTCCCAAAAAATTAAAAGAACAAAATAAGATCAATAAGATCCATCCACACCCACAAACTGAAGCTTACCAACACTTGTAGTTAACCACTGGAACTCCCTCCCAGCAGAACTAAGAGCAGAGAATTCATACTGGGCCTTCCGAAAAACCTTGAAAGCCTTTACCTAAAGTCTCGCCAACCAGGATGTCACCCTGCATGCACCCCATGTACTGCTTGTCCTGTTCTCCTCTCTCTCTATGTACCAACTGTCTAACTGTATGTCCACCCCACTGTATTACTGCTATACCCCTGTTATTAATCAAGCTTGTACATAAATGTAATTGGTGTGCAACAGTGCCCTGGTGCCAGAGTGTTTAGGCGCTATACAAATGAAATACACACATAAATAAATACATGTTCTACCCCCAGGGATCCATTATGGGAATTCACAAGAGTTTACAGCTGCATTTTATGTGAGAAAGCACTGACTGGGAATCCATTACAACCAGAGGCATTACTTTATGGAACACATAGTTTGTTAGCATGCCTTCCAAGAATACAGGACACATTATTGAGGTTATCCGCAGATTTCTTTGTTGTTGACCAGAAGTACCCACAGGCATGGTGGAAGAGCAGATAATTACAAGTGAGCTAGAAGCAACAATAGTAGGAGAGGACAGAGTAGACCATGAAGGGGTAAATTATCGCACTGTAATATCGCTTGACTCAGTACATTGACTGACCTGATGGATAAAGAATTGTTTACAGATGAGGACTCAGATGACAAAGTGATGTTTAGCATCAGTCTCACATATCACTTACAAATTGAGAACAGGGAGATCCCCCAGAGAATGTAATTGGTGAGGAAAGTGCCATCCTTTCTTCAAGAAGGTTTGGCACATGTGCCAAGCTCTCTATGGACCAGCAGGCCCTATCATGTTGGTCTTTTAAAAGGAGAAGGAGCAGTTAAAATAAAACTGAAGAAGGGAGCCATTCTACCATGAGTAAAACAGTATGCCATGTCAAAGGAAGCTTACAAAGGTTATCAATGAAGCAATTTCCACCTTAGTGTGACAGTGGATATTAGTCCCTTCAGAATCTCCATGCAGCACAGCAGTGTACCTGATTAAAAAGGGGACAGGGAAGTCATGGAGATGTATACAGGATCTACGCCCCCTCAATAATATTGTTGAGACAGAATGTCCATTAGTTTCAAATTTAGCCACAATTTTATGACCCCCCCTTACCCCTCCTATTACTATAACATCACATATCACCCCCACATATATATGTGTTGTAAGGGAGTGTTTAATAAAAGTCTGACATTTCGGCCATCGCAATTATGAGGCCGACATTTTGGGCCATTACCCCTACAAGTGCCTTGAGGGAAACGCAGTGATAAACTGATGTCTGTATTTTGTAAGATTACGACTGAAAGGCGGAACAATGCGGCTATAACTGCAGTAATTAAAAGGGTAGCTTGCATCTTCAAATTAAAATGGATTAAAATGAAAGGACGGCTCAGTGCTGTGAGTGTAGACATTGGGCCCATTAGTAATTTAGAAAGTTGGACCATGGCAAATAAACAAAAAGGAAAACATATTTAGAACCTATGTAATCAAAAGAAATGACTGACAAGTAAAGAAGGATGGCCCAAAGAAAATGGGCATTAAGTGTATAACTAAGAAAAAAGGATGCAAAAAAAAGAGCTGCATGGTAAAGTTAGCAATATACCAGATACCACAAGGATAACCATGAACAGTTTTCACACTAGGAATAAAAATAATAAAACAAAAGAGGCAGAGGACGTTCTAAGTGGCACAAACACACAAGACTTCTCCAGATTTACAGAAATAGACAATAATTTATTGTTAGACCTTTGTTATACATTGCAAACTAATATGGCCGCACAGGTTGTACTTCTCCAACACATTGACCTGATTACCTTACCTAGTCAAACAGATCCAGAGATGGAACAGCAAACAGTAGGGGAGGCGAAAGTGTCAAGTGCGCAACTGAGTTCTACACCAGAACTGTTTGAAGGAAAATAGTAAAAATGGAAACTCTTCCATAGAATTAATTACTGTGATCCAACTATGCAATTTGCCCTTACATTACTACTTAAATTGGGTGCTAGGCTCAATGACAAAATGAATACACAAGGAGTGTCCCTGAATGAAAGAGAAGCAATGCTGATGGAGTCAGAAGAAAAAAAAAACATCAAGTAGACTGTGTGGAGATAAGAATTGATGGGTGCTAGAGTTGAGGTCCAATCAGAAGTGGTATTAATTGACAACATGTCCCTGCAAATATTGGTGATGACTCTGAAGAATCATCTCAACAAACGCAGACAACAACGTCAATTGAAAACAAAGAATACGCCAACAGGAACTGAACGCATAGTGGGTAAAGAGAGACATATAGTTCCCACAGCACCATCTTTGATGCCAAGTAAAAGAGCTAAGAAAAACGTTAACAGAAGGAAAAAAGAGGAAAGCGAAAAAAATGCTAGAATGCTGACTGGTTACTTTTTAAAGAAGCAAAAGGCGGTAGATCTGGGAGAGAAGTTAACGAGTGAAGAATCAGAGGAGGTAACCACAGATTTGGAAACAAGTGTGGATACAGCCGAAACAAAGATCGAAGATTGTAAAAAGAAAATTAAATGGACGTAAGGTACCAGTTGGTGAGTCGAATATAAACAGTGAGGTGGTTGACACAAATGTGCTGGTGGTTACAATTATGTACTCTAACAGACAAGATCAGTACATCAGTAGATAGGTGGTGGTTAGTATACTGGCACAGATACCACAGCTACAAGTACTAAGCACAGATGATCTGGAATTTGTGGGAATTATTCAGGATGCCAAAATGAACACTTCACTTTTGCATTGCGCTTTCAGGGTTATCACAGATTTCATTAGAACTCATTCATCAGATTTTCTTAAATTGGACTTTATATTGACTAACAATTTACCAAAATTGGTAAAACGAATAAAGTTTGGTAAATCCCCTTTACTGCAAACCCCCCCCCAAAAAAAAAAAACAATTAAAGAGCAACTCTTTGAAAAGAAAAAAAAACAGATGGATGATCAGCAGGGATGGGACTGGTGACATTTATTCAACAAACTTTGCAACAATAAGAATGAATCAGACTTATATCTTGGAATACCCGGGGCTTTCAACATTTGCTGGACCCTGATTGATCCTTACATCTGTTGGAAGCAAATTATATATTTATGATACAAGAATGTTGGATAATGGATGGTCTAATTATCAATGGATATGTGCGCCACCAAAATAAGGCAGTAACAGGATTCAGCGGTAGACCATTTGGATGGTTATTGACTGGTGTGAAAAAGGGAATACTAAGTAAAATTATTGAGACCTGATATGATCAGAGAAATGTCCTAGCTGTTGAAATTATCTTACAACCAGATGGGGAACACAGAAAGCTGTTATTGATTAATATATATGACCTGCCTGGGGGAAGTAAGACTGAGTATATTCACGAGTGTGTGATGGGATTGATAATGTCTTGGTTTTTTGTTGAGAGTGATGCCATAGTTTTGGTGGGAGATTTAAATGCATACTGTTATGACATAGGTGAGATCGGGGATAATGAGTGGGTAAAGGCAAAAGCTAAATGACGGCATGCCAACATAAATAGGACAGGAAGAAAATGGTCCAAATTCCTCAGTGAATGGGATTTGTTTATGTTGAATGAGAGAACTTCAGGAAATATGCCTGGGGCATACACTTGGTTTGATGAAACAAACAAAACCACATTGGACAACATATATTGTACTGAAAATCTTGTTTCTCTGGTGAGAGGTCTTACATTATTGCCAAACAGTGATAGTGACCATGTCCCATTAATACTGTAATTGTTAACAGCTGTTGAAGTCATGACAAGGACTTTTAAGGTGGGAGGTGAGGTGAATACTGGAGGCAAGAAAATAAGTTGGAGTGATCAGAACTGAAATCGAATGAACATCTATATTTGTAATCAAGATATTTATGAGAGAAAAGATATGGTCAACAAAACAGCGGATGTAATCAAAGAATGAATTGCAAAACTCACTGAAAGGTTTGCAATGACTACAACACTATTGACCTTTCAGGTGGGCAGGCCTGAAAGGAAAATGTAGGTCAAAAGAATTGTGTTTGTAAAGCAATCAATGAGATTGGCCACTAGACATATAAAAAGGGAGTGTGCAGAGGATACTGAGAAGATGGATTTAATCAAGAAAGAAAAATCAATATACTAACTGGTTGAAAAGGCATAGATGCTTCTTGAAGAATAGTCAATGGCAAAACATGCTGAAAACATTGACAGAGGTTAAAGTGAGACTGGTGTGGGAAGCGTTAAATGTTCACTGTGGAAGTAACCTCAGAGCCACGATTAATTCGATCCCAGCTCAGACTTGGATTACTTACATAAGGAAAACTTCATTTAATGAAGAGCAGTGTGTTGGTCCTCAAGCATTGCAGCCAATAATGCCATTTGATTTAAAATTTGACTTGTATGACATTATTATAATGATATCCAAAGTGAAATTATATATATCTTCAGAATCAAATGATTTGGCCAATCTTGTGCTAAAATAAAATCCAGCACAGGTGTGTGTGAAGGTGTGATTCCAAGCTCTTGGAAGTAAGCAGTACTGATGTCTATTTTCAAGAAGGGATGTAGAAAGCTGCCCATTAATTATCATCTACTCTCATTAATGGACATTACTGGAAAGATGTTTGCTTCTCTGCAATTGAAGGCTCTGCAAAAATGATTACAGTAGAATAACCTGTTTGGAACATTTCAAACAGGATTCAGGAGTGGTTTATCAACATCCAACTACATATTGTTATTGGATTCGCTGCCGGGTAAAGCAAGGCATAGGGGGGCAAATGCCATTATATGTCTTGTATGTAGATCTAAGATCAGCTTTTGACACAGTGAATTGAAGGATATTGTCGAGAAAACTGGAAAAATTGGGCATAGCACCTTGGTTGTTGGAGGACATTTTACAATTGCACAAGACTAACGTGGTGTATGTGAGTTTGGAGAGTGGGGAAGCCAGCACAGATGAGATATTTACCAATAAGGGAATGAAGAAGGGTTGTGTTCCGGCCTCCCTACTGTTTAACATTTACTGAGCGGTGTAGAGCAGGACCCAAGTACCCCCACCTCAACCGTTCTGCCCCTATTGCCTGTATGTTGGAAACCAGAGTATGTGACATACACGGAGCAGTTGAAATGACAAAGGCCAAAGGGAATCCTAGAGGCAAGATTCCCATTGAGGAAACCGTACTTGCATAAGAGGAAATATGATGGTTGTTTAAATAAGATTCCTGAAGAAGCAGGGCAAATAAATGGTAAGGAAGAATGGTGACGTCACCAACTCACCAACCATCGCCAAGTTGACGTCACACGGAGCTGAACTAACGTACCTAGAAGAGATGCAGAGCCCAGAGATTGCAGATATTCTATAAGGCATCAAGAAAGTATCAAGGATAAGTGACATCTTGGGTTCAAGGTGAAGAAAGTAATGCCACAGAAACAGATGATGATATGAAGCTATTTTACACGTGTACAGATGCAAAAGAAACGCAAGCAGACAAAGTAATCTTGAGGCTAGCTTTATAATTAATAGTTTGCGGCAAGCGCCGCAAACTATATATGCATATATATATATATATGCATATGGACAAGTAAAGGATGGATGTTTCCAGTACGCATTATAGCAGTGCTGGACTTTAGCAAAAAGGCAGAGAAAGCATCATTTGCAGAATGTTCCAGTTAAAAAGCAAATTGAATTACAAAGTGAATCTCAGCAGACGAGGCTGGATGAGCCAAGAAGCCAAGGTTTTATCAAACTGGAGTAAACTGACATTGGATACAAATCATGTGAAAGAACAGAACTCCTGTTCAGAAGGCATGAACAAAACAAGAAAGATGTCAGAGGGAGGTCTAATAAAAAGTAGTAATAAAATGCACTAGAAGCTTTATTCATGGTCTCTAGTCACATGGAAGGATGAAGCTGGACGAACAAGATGATCACACCTATGCTGAGGGCAGAGCGTGCCTTCATTCCCTGAATTTCTCAGAGCTAAGAATACTCTCAAGGCCGAGCTTCAAAGACTAATTGACAGTAGACCATTGACGTGATGATGGATTGATATGCTAATTGGCGGGAAGCATCGGTTAAATCGAGCTCACCAGCACATGGATGGCCAGCCTGCATGCTGCTAGACGTAGATGGAAAAGTACTGACAGAGGTTAGAGTGCCAACCAATTGTAGAGGACTGCGTAATTAAGGGTCCTATAGTCGTGTAAACCAATGGGATGTTGTGTATTTAGTGACGTTCATAGTGGTCATTTTTTGGGGAGGGCTTAATTGCCCCACCTGATATTAAGTAACCAATCACATATTCACACTTTTTAGACTAGTATGGATCGTATACGTAGATGCTCACTCCGAGCCAATCACCCATACTCATAGATTTTTGTAATTTTCCACGTAGGATGACGTTAGTAAACATATAGGTTAACGTCACTGATGATGTGTTTTGTGCATAAGATCTCAGTTTTTTCTAGAATGCATTGAGTAAGAGGATCGAGCTAATTTGTTGATGTTCGTTATGCTCCCTGTTTTATATAATTGATATTGAAATAGTCTTCCTTTTGCCAACTACATGAGATGTCTTGATTATTGATGTATGAATACAAATCTGCATCCCCGTCGATCTGTAGGGTATTTGCTGCTCATCTTAAAGGACTGGGTTATTCAGTTCACTTGGTAGCAGAGATTGGTTCAGATCCTTCGACATAAGTACATTTTAGAGTCCCGGCAATATCAAACAACCTTTGCCATTCGGCTGAAAGGACATGAAGCTCCCCATAGATAGTGGCTAGGGTAATTTGAAAAAGCTTGCAAGTGCGGTGTGACGGGTCCCCTGGTTGCCACAGAATCCCCTGCCACACCTACGAGAAGCTGATGAAACAGAAGGTTGAAGAGGAGGTAAAAGAGGCATACGATCCCGAGAGTCGGAACACGAAAATGCAAGTGGTGAGTAAAAACAGATAGAGTAGGCAAAACGTACGGGTGATGACTGAAGAAGAAAGTGAGTAACGGAGGGAAGCGAGATAAACATAACGTGAGAATAAGAGGGTTATATGTTTATAGTGAATAGATATTGAGTTGAGTGTGGCCAAGCAATAGAGGTATCATGACAGAGGCCACGATAAGAGAATACGGCCTTGCCTACATTTTAAAGAACGTATCAGAAGAAATTTGAACCTAGAGTTCCGTAGCGAATGACATAGAAGACGGGTTCGATTAAAGGAGAATCTAAAGAGGTTCATTTAAACTCTGTGTGGAGTATTTTAGAGGGCAAGTATTGTTGGCTCACCCAACAACCTACAAAAACTAAGTCCCAACTACTCTAACATCATAATTGATGGCAACACCATCCCAGTCGCCAAAAACGTGAAAACTCTTGGCTTCTATCTCGATGCCAATATCAACCTCACTAAACAAGTCAACGCGACCGCTTCAGCCACTGCCTATACAGGGAAACTAATTAGAGCCTGCAGACCATTTCTTTCCTCTAACAGCTGCCTCACGCTAGCTAGAGCTCTTATACAATCTAAGCTAGACTACTGCAACAGCCTATACTTAGGTGCCAACCAAGCGATAATTTGTAAACTCCAAGTCCTTCAAAATAATGCGCTACGGGCAGCGCTAAACATTCCCAGGTGTGAGCATATCTCTGCCACAAGAACCACATGCAAATGGCTCACCATCCAACATAAAATTGATCTAAAAACCCTCTGCCTTACTTACAAAGCTCTCAACCATCTAACGCCCCATACCTTACTAACAAATTCACCATAAAATCTTCCATCAGAACCACGAGATCTTCCAAAACCTTATGTTTTACAGTACCTAGATTTACCTCTAAAAGAGCCGGAGGCTCGAGCTTCACTGTCCTCGCCTCCCAACTCTGGAGCACCTTGCCATTGAATATTAAGTCTTCCAAATCCTTCCAGTCATTCAGGACACTTGCCATTGGGTGGCTTCTAACAAATAGGCAACCTTAAGCTAGACTGAGCTATAAACTGTACATATTGCACATGTTTCGTTTTGCCTTTGTTGGTTTTTATCACCTCTATTGCCTGTGTATTCTGTATATACCTGCTGCCTTACCATTACTGTTTTTTACCATGTATTGTGCCTTGTAATTTGTACTAAGCGCCCTTTTTCTCCCGGGTCCGGAGCGCTATAGAAATAAAATAAACAAACAAACAAACAAAGCAAGACAGATCTTAGAGAAGACTGTAGAGAAGACTATATGTGACAGGTCGAGTCTGTCTGTTTGTTTTATGCGATTATGAAAATGATGATGTCATAAGTGAAAAAACAAATTGATTGTTTTTAAATTAACTTGATGGTTGTTTTTTAGCAAGATTAAAGTAAAAAGTGTGATCAAAGGTATTGGAGCCTGTGATGAGTGGTGCACGGTCATATTGTGTTTACTTTTTAAATCTGTGATTAAAGCAAGAGAGTGTTAAACAGGTTAAAAGTAACGAGATAAGAATGGAGGATATTACTCCACTTGTGCATCTCTGCAAGCAATTGCCGAAACATGCACCCAAGCTTAGACAGTATAGTGCGGAATGGGTTAAAGGAACCGCAGACAAAATGTTCATGCCGTGGCCGCAAGGACGGTCACTATCGCAGTCCTACAGCATATGACGGCATATTTGCATGCAGCATATACGGGGAAAAAGCTAGACAAGTGACTAGCAAGCTTAGAGCTTTGGAAAATGTACTAGGAGGAACGAGATGAGCTGCCTCCTATAGATTGGATACTTAATGTATGCGAAGATGGGGGTGAGGAGCCCTCTGCTCCCTCTCCCCCTTTTGAAATAGAAGATGAGAGTAAGAAAGACGATGGGTTATACCCATTGAGGGATCTTAAGGCAGCAACAGGGTATAGCAACCCAGCATATGAGTCACCTACACAAAGTAGTGACGAGGGTCCAGAGAAATATACTGAGAGAGATGTAATCTCTAAGATCCTGAGCGACAAGGAGAGGGCAATAGAGAGAGAAGTGATTGAGCATGCACTTCTCTAGATATAGGAAGAGAAATAAAGATACAGACGGGAGAAAGAGATAAAGCTGATGAGTTAGCACTTCTACAGAACAAATGGATGGGTGGTCAGATTTTGCTTAAACTTGATGTTAAAAGGCAAAGGGAAGATCAAGATGAGCAAGACAAAAGAGATAAAGAAAGAGAGTAATGATTGAAAGATGAAGGAGCAAAAAGGAAGGATAGACAAAGAGGAGAGCAGTTATATCAAGAGGAGCAATTGTGAAAACAAGAGAGAGCAGAAGACTAAAGAATACATGAGAACAGACAAAGAGCAATTGATGAGCAGAAAAGGCCAGAACGAAAAAGAATAGAAGAGGAGGAACAGAAGTTAAGGGACAAGAGAATACAGAGACGGAAGGATGAGGAGATAGGCGGGGCAAATAAGAGAAGGGTTAGGAAGAAAAAAGAGGAAGACAAGGCAAGAGAGGTAGCAAGGAAGTAGAGATAATTTGACGATGATATAGAACGTAAAAGAAGGCAGAGAGCATGCGATCTCGATCGCTTGGAGAAGCAGATGAGGGATCCCGAACCAGAAGTAGCAATGGAGGACATAGAGGAATTCTTTCCAGAATATGAGTCATTACCAGGCCGGTCTAGAGTAAATCTAGAGGATGGGTTTGACTCTAGGAGCAGTATACCATGAAATAAAATCCCAGAAAGAAGGGCTAAAATGATCAACTCGAGAGTATGCAGTTGTACGACACAGAGGGAGCCTCATGCAGTACAAGGCAGAAGGAGTTGTCTTTAGATAGACTGAATCTGAACAAAGATGAAGAGGAGAGAAGGTGCACCAGTTAGGCACAAGAAATGTCAGACAAAGACAGGGACGCCATCCCTGGGGAAGAGAGAGTTGATGTATGTGGTCCTGAGGGATGTTTTTCAATGGACGAGGAAGTAAAATGGTCGGATTTAAACACACCTATACCTCGGGCATCAGAACCATTGGCACAGTCAGACTGACTTAAAGGGCAAGACCATGGTGAGAGGGGGGAGTCACCACCATATGTGAGCAGATTAAGATCGCTGCCAGGAAGAAGGTGATGTGGGAATATTGTCCCTGCGGTGGACAGACAAATGATGAGAGATGAGAATGAGTTTGGGGCTTCACAGTTTCCCTTGTTAGAGAAAGGGGGCCAGACCACAGTATATACCATGGCCCCAGATGGACAAGGATAATTTAAGGTGTAAACGTCTGAGTTTAACTTCTGGTGATGGGAAATGGATACAAGAATTCGAGAAAATGACAGGGGGAAACACATTGGCTATAGGGGACAATAAGGTCTCCTGATCGCCATACTTGGTGAGAGAGCTGATGATGTGTGGTCAAGGGCAGGATATGCTGGTGTTACTACAGTTAACACTGCTCACGATGGAGCACTGTTCAATAACTGTAGAGCAGTAGTCTGGAAAGCGTTTAGAGTACTGTATACGGACACGTCCTATATGGGAAGTATGATGAAGAAAAAGATTCAAAACGGGGATGATCCACTTGTTTACATTCAGAATTTTCAAGAGCAGTAGCGCTTGGAGACACGCGAATCTTGGGGGAAATCTATACCTGTGTTCTAGCATATATTGTGCCAAGGGCTGCCAGACCCTGTACAGAAGCAGCTCAAGAAGTTAGTGGGTATAGAAGCCAAACCGTGGTCGCATATTCAGCTGACCATTGCACATTATTGTAGACTCTTGCAGGAAAAGAATCGCAAGAAGGATGATGCTCGGAAAAGTGAAGAGGCAAAGTTAGTACAGAAGATATTGTCCAAATATGCCATTGAAGGGGCAATGTTGACTAGTGTAGACATATCGAATTCACAGCAAACCGTGCATATACCACATGTGAATTATCAAAGGCAGCTTGATCAGGGCAATAATGGATTTGCTCCGTGAGGAAAGGGAGGATTTCGAGGAAGATGTTTTCAGTATAATCAAGGGAATTGGCAGAATAATAGTGGAAGCTTCCAGAATAATCAAGGTGGGTTTCAAAATATGCAAGATGGGCAGATTAGGAGACCCCCTACATGTTGGATATGTGGTATGCCAGGGCACTTTGCTCGTATGTGTAGAAGTCAAGGGTTTGTGCAAAATGGCCAGTTTTTAAGAGGAGGGACTTGAAACCCACATGTGGTATCACAGAGCACTTTGCTCGTATGTGTAGAAGTTAAGGGTTCGTGCAAATTGGCCAGTTTTTAAGAGGAGAGACTTCAAAACCCACCTGCGTATTCACAGCAGAGTGGAGATGGGTTTCCTCAGAATCAAATGATCCAGCAGCAACAAGCGCTGGGAATGCAGCAAGGCTTACAAACACAGCAGGTAGCAGTCAATCTGCCACAAGGGCAGTCGCAGCATTCGCCCATGCAGATTCAGCAGAGTACAAGCACAGAACAGCTAATGATTCTTACAGTACCGGTATCACTGTTGATGGAGGGAATCCTTTTATAGGTAATGGAACAAGGATGTACCCGCAATAGGACAGCTCACTGGGAGACCTGATGTGTTCAATACTATCCGTGATTCCGAATCCTCATGAGGAACCGAGGGTAGATGTCAGTATAGGAGGCAAATTTTTTTCCTTTTTAGTAGACAAGTGTGCAACACGCTCATGTACACGAGAGGGAACATTTTCGATGTCTGGAAATGCCATGAATACTCAAGGTTTTACAAGAGCTACATGTAGAGTTCCTTTCACTGAAGAATTACAAGTCTCTATAGGAGAGTGTGACATGTTGGTGCCATTGTTATATTCAAGGCAGATACCTGTCAACATATTGGGTCAAGATCAAATGACAAAGTTGAACATGACAATTTCGTTTACTGATGAAGGTATAGTGTGTTCAACACCAGGAATACATTATTTAAACGTGAGCGAATTTATTATGGCATTTGCAGGACAAATGGCCATGAGGGCAACACCTTTAGAACCAGAGGTGTTTCATTATGGAGTACACATTCTGTTGAAATGGCTACCAGGACTAGTAGGCAGAACTATGAGAATACCTGATGAATTTATGTTTAGACCAAAAATACCTATGCTTGAAGAAAAGGGACGAGTTTTTCCCTTAGAGCTGTAAGTAGCTATAGTGCAAGGTGATATGGCTTTGCTTGATGGCAATGATGATGAGGGCAGATGATGGTGTGCAGTAATTTCCATCGGGAAAGGTTACAGATTGACTGACGTCACTGATGAGGATCTATTTGGAGATTATCCATCTGATGATGAAGTGATATTTATTACGTATTGGGTAAGAGCAATCAAACGAGAGGTTTCTCAGAAAATGATGTTAGCACAAAAACATACTGGGTATTTTGATGAAGATATGACGAAAGTGCCAGTGCCATTATGGACCACAGGCCCCTACGACATGAGCCTTTTGAAGGGGGTTGGAGAAGTAAAGATTAAATTGAAACCAGGAGCAATTTTAGCTTGAGCACGACAGTATCCTATGTCTCGAGAGGCAGATGAAGGTATTTTTAAGACATTTCTGCCATGATGGATCAGGGTATCATAGTGATGTCAGAGCCACCCTGTAATACGGCAATTTATCCTGTGAAAAAGGGGAAATGGGGGTCATGGAGAATAATTCAATATTTGAGACCGATAAACCAGATTGTAGAGGCCGAGTTCCCCCTAGTTCCAAAATCCTGCTACAATCTTATGTACTATACCTGTTGAAGCACGATATTTAACTGTGATTGTTTTGAAAAATGCTTTTTTCTCAATTCCATTGCATAAAGACTTGCAGGATCTGATGTCATTTACGTTCAGACAGAATAAGTTAAAAAACATGACATTACCTCAAGGGTATTGTGAGTCTACATCGATTTTCAATAGAGTCCTCCAGAAGGACTTGAGCAATAGTGATTTAGAAAGTGTTGTGTTGCAATACGTAGATGACATTTTAGTTTGCAGCACTTCAGAGGATGAGCGCAGACGCGATTCTGTTCAGCTGATGATTACACTTGCTGACAAATATAAGGTTGACAAAGAGAAGCTACAGTATTGTCAACAGGAGGTGTTGTACATAGGGCAATTGATTTCACACGAAGGAAAGGAGGTTTTTTCTGAGATAGCTGAGGCTATTTTGAAAACCATTAAGCTACACACGATAAAGCACATGCAGAGATTTCTGGGATTGTGTAATTATTTCAGAGCATGGGTCTTTGACTACAGTTCATATATAAGGCCTTTATTGCAGGCTTTAAAGAAAGCACAGGCAACGCAGGAAAACATCGTGTGGATGGAGGAAATGGTAGAAGGGTTGCAAAAAGCAATTTGCACAGCTCCAGTTTTAGGGATTCCTAATTATGCTGAGGAATTCTTTTTGTTTTTGCAAACGGACGGTTCTATTATGACAGCAGTCCTTACGCAGAGAACTACATTGGAGTACAAGGCCCATTCATATTACAGTGGGATTTTAGACCCAGTGATGAGAGGTCATTTTCCGTGTGAACAATCTTTGGCCGCCACTGCAATCCCCATAGAGAAACCTGCAACCATAGTGATGGTATGCTCTCTGATGTTATTTGTTGAACATGCACTATTTGCCATTTTAGAGAAACCAAAAGGCACGTTGACTTCTCAAAGGGCTTCTGCCTATGAAGTAGTCATATCAAATCCAGCGATCAAAATAGGTTGATGCAGAATAGTGCATCCTGCCATGTTTGTAGCTGAACCACTGGCAGCTATGATGGACTCCTATGATAAAAGAAAATGCTTTAGCAGGAGGAAACATTGTTTTTATTGACGGTACTTCAAGAATCGATCAGAATGAAGGACACAGATACACAGGCACCGCTGTAGTAAAGCACACAGCCAATGGGGAGTTTCAGAAGATGGTCCAATGGGTTGTTTCAGAAGATGGTAAGTGCTCGACTACGTCTCATTATTCAGCAAAGGCTGCAGAGTTAGTGGCACTGATTGTCACGCTCGGGAATCATGCAGACCAGGAAGTAACAGTGTACAGTGACTCTGCCTATGTGACGTCAACGGTGCACGCAGGGTTAGCACATTGGAAAAGGAGGGGCTACCACCGAGCGGATGTCACACCAGTGCAGCATGCTGCCTTACTGGACACGCTCATTAAGGCACTGTAACTCCCAGTAGCCATCGCAGTCATTAAATGCGCAGCACATACTAAAAGGGCAGACTTTATCTCACCCGGAAACCAAGCATCAGACGAGGAAGCCAAACTTGCTGCACGTTCAGAAAATGTTATGGCTTTTGATATGCCTGATGTAAATTAGAAAATGGTTGTAATGATGAACGTGTCTGAAGGAGATAGTAATTTGTCAAAGACACAATTAATAGAGGTCCAGGGGGAAGCACCTCAAGGTGAGAAGGATTTGTGGACACAAAGAGGGGGTTCTTTAAACCCCTCCGAAGCATTGTGGCGACAAGACAGCATTGGTAAAGCTGATGCCTGTAGCCTTATTAACAATGGCGCTGGAACAGCTACACTTTCCTGCGCACACAACTAGAGAGAACCTCGATGCAACTATTGCAGAGTATTGGTTTGTACCAAATTGTTTAGAGCATGTTGCATTCTATGTAGTGAACTGCATAGTGTGTCAAAAATCCACGGCTGGGCATACACTTGCGCATAGTTAGGTGAGTTATTCCAGGGCCCAGGACCCACTGGCCCTTTTCAGCATTTGCATATCAACTAAGTCGACATGCTGCAAGTATGTAATGGATATAGATACATGATTGTAGTTGTTTGACCCTTTTCATGATGGATTGAGGCTGGTTCGTGTACACACCCAGGATCTACCTGTGCAGCCAAATTCTTAGTACGAGAAGCGTTTCCTAGAGGCGGCGTATGTGAAGTAATGAGGTCAGACAATGTCCCACATTTTGTGAATCAAACATTTGAGCTGATCAGCTTGTTGCTTGGTGTAAAGCACAAGTTTTCTTCATCCTATCATCCACAAAGAAATGGGGTCTTTGAATGGCTCAACGGCTTGCTTAAAGAAAGGATAGCCAAGTTGAACCTTACCTTGAAGAAAGGGTGGTTGCATTGTCTACGACTGGCATTGTATGCATTGAGGAACCACCCAGGTTCAGACCACCATCTCACCCTCCATGAGATAGTGACAGCGAGACGGATGAGGACACCCCTCACACCTCCATCCAGAGTTAGAAGTGATGCTCAGCCTACAGTAGAACTGTTAGGAATTGAGTTATGTGATTATTTTATGTGTAATACTTCAAGTATCTCTGTCTTTTCAGGTCAGCTACGGCAAAAAAGGTGAGGGGCAGTACAGAACACAGAAAGAGATGCTTCAACAAGTGGTGTTCAAGAATAATGTCTTCCCAAGCTATTCCCCGGAGTTGTGGTCCTAATCCGCAAGTTCACAAGGAAGTGGCACAAGCCCCGATTTAACGGTTATTTCATTGTGGAAGACGTAATGCCATCTGAAGTCAGAGTGCAATGCAGACACGCTTGGACTTTTCTAGGTGACGTAAAAATCTATGCTGAGTAACCCATCTGCCCCCACCCCATTTGGAAGCAAGCATCGGGGAAGAATCTCAGCAAATGCAGACAAGGTCTATGACGAGGAAGTAGGACGCAGAGGCTGTTGAGTGAAAGAAAATATTTCATTGGACTGTGGCTTAGTTTGGGACACTCTTTTAGCCACTTATAAAAGAGTTAAGGGAAGCTGATTCGAACACTCTGTGCAGTCATTTCAGGGTTAAGGGAAAATCTTTTGTTCTTAAAGCCACACAATTTTGTTGACTTTGGACTGAGGCATGCTTAAGCCTTGACAAGAAGAAAAATATGCCAAGTCGTGGGCTCATTTTCGATTATTGGAAGAGGGTGCAGTACCCTGATTCATTTCTCACTGTGTTCCTGTTTGGATTTTCCCATGGAGATTCCCAATGACAACGTTTCATGGGTTATATTTGAAGTTTTTCTCTTTTTATTGCGCACATACCCTGCAATTGTGGGGAGAACTACTAGTGTTTATGTTTTTCTGCAAGATCCTAAAATTGCCTCACTCGTAAGGAGGTTGCTCACAGCAATCATCGAGCAAGTTCTGCAGTTACCAGAGTATAGTGGGGAAAGGACTAATGCCCTTATCAGCTGATGATGCACACAGACTGGTCAGTGTGGTCTTCTATCATCTGATTGAAGAATACCCACATCTTGTTGGAACGCACACTGATGTACATACATTCCTAAGGGATCCGAGAAACAATGCAGCACTAAATGAAAGATTGAGAGGTATCATATCACAAGTTAGTACCTATTCTGAGGGAACTCCAAGGTCAGAGTGAAACTTTCCTTCGAGGGACAGATCGAGCGGTTGCTGGTCAGACAGAACTTTTGTTTCATTCTGAAAGAAATTCATGTCGTCTGGTCTAATACAGATTTGAGGAATCGACTGGGAACTGGTGTATGTCATTGAACTTATCTAGACTTACTGAAGTCGGTTTTCTTCTTGCTGAAGAGGCATCCACATTTTGTCTGGGTAAAGACTGGTCACAGGCATAATTTGAGAGTTTGTTCTTGTTATCCAGTAAGGGGACAGCTGATTGAGGACAAGTTGTCAAGTCAAGTCAGCAGCTTCCAGAAGTAGTACATAATTCTGCTGTATTAAAGTTACCATTTCCTTCCTTAGACAATAAAGATGGGACGTTTTAGTAGTAACATCATAATGCCAGATGCAGAGAGACGTCCACATTGTCCGCAAAGGTCATGCTACAAAATATCTTATCTGTGTATTATTTACGCTTGCATTTTGTTCATAATCATACTGCTTTTACTCACAGTACACACATCGCACTACATTGATGTACATGGAACTAGGACTCCTGGGAATCTTCCTGAGTAGAAGGAAGGTACAATTGTGGAAACTACTAGGCAGCCAAAACCCTATGTAGTTATTCCTGTTCCAAAGAAAGATGACAAATTGCCTGAATTTGAAATAAATGTCACTAACAATCATTCACATGCAAGAAGTGTCTTAGAGACTCTTTGGATTCAAGAGACAGGCATGGTTAGACAGGCAAGAGAAGTGGTTGGTAGAAGGTGAACCTATACAGGTAATGCAATGCAATTGCACCTGGTCCTGCGATAAATGAGTAAAGGGTGATTCCTCAAAAAAAGACACACATGGAGATTCCGCGAGACATTTTAATGCCTAAATGATATGTTGAGAGGATTAAACTTTCTGAACTTTATCCTACTCACGGAGCACTGATAGGTGTTCCTATAATTGATCCAGCTAGAAGGAGTTATGCCAACACACTTCATGAAATGATTATGGAAGGCCACATGAGAAGAATGAGGCCTAAAAGAAGCACTAGAGAGGATGATTTCAAACTAAATGATTACCTGGACAGTACAACTCACCTGGTAAATAACATATGGTATCAACATATGAAGGAAGTGGAAAGAAGTACTTCGAAGGAGGAATGCTTTGTATGTGCACTCCTGAAAATCCAAGATCTTCATAGCTATCAAAATAGATGTCCAGACAGCTCATTGTCTTTCGCACATAGCACTTTGCAAAACAAGAGGCCAGTTCATGGGCCGAGATGCCTACCTCAAATGGGCAACTGAATGGACATATCCAGACGTAGATAACTACATCCAAGATACAAAGACAAGAAACAGAGCCCATACTAAGAATCATATGATCAGAGAAGCCTGGTGTGAAAGGAGATGGCATCAGATGGGAGGTAAACAAAAGACTGGAGAGTCCAGGAAAATCTGCAGAAGAAATTCGTAGATGGAAGAACAGAGGCCAACTGCAGATCTGGGGATCAGTTTTATCACCAGACGGATGGGAAGAAGGAGTGGTAATCTGCCGAGCCTGGGTGGTCAGTGGTTGTTACAAGCCTGCTATTGACATTGTAAAGAATGGCTGTAAGCCATTATGGCCAAGACTTGCTAAGTACTGACTTGTGTCGAAGATAGAGGAGGACCCTTGCAGATAGTGCCTCTCGAAAGTTCAAAGCTGTGCTTCAGAAATAATGGCACAAGAAAAGTTGGAGAGAATCAGAACGGTGGTCAAATCTTTGATGTACCAGGAATGATACATGGAACAGCAGTAATCATGTATCATTATTGGGCTTGTGGATCCAGGGCACACATGAAGCTATCCAAAGATTGGGGAGGACGATGTTCATTCGTGAATGTTCATGTTCCAGCAATGGTGATTCCAAAAAGTGACCTACACATTGACAGTTTTCCAAAAGCAGATGCTCACCTGAGAGAGAAGAGATCTGTGGAGCTGATGAAGAGAATGAAGGGAGAAAACTATTTTTCAGCAAAATCCATAGAAGCTTTTGATGCTATTCAATTACTACAGGCTGTTCAGCCAGACCTCATCAGTATTCACCTTAATTTTCATGCCGAGAATCCAGGTTGGAGCAAATACCAAATGGCTGCAAATTACCAGATGGGAATTGCTACAGACGATCAATACAACTATAAAGGGATTCAATGCAATCAGAGAAAAGATGAGAGCCATACGACTGATGACTTTTGAGAACAGATATGTCTTGGATCTGATCACTGCTATAAATGGAGGTGTTTGTGAAAAAATTGGAGAATCATGTTGCACATTTATACCTTCTCATGATGACGAGAATGGAACCTTGACAGAAGCCATAGACATGCTGCCGAAGCTCCATGGTCAGATGATAGACGAGGTTGCAGACATTGCTGATGATAGTTGGTTTGGATCTGTCTTTTCGTTGGTTCCACAATGGATGGCGATATATTCAAGTTTCTTGGAACCCTGATAATGATGATATTACTTGGATTTTGTTTGATCAAGTTGATAATCTCACAATGCAAGAAGACAGCCAAGAAAGCCATAGGGATGAAGATCATGATCGATGTCGAACCAGGATGCAAAGCCAAAGACCTGATGGATGAAGAAATCAGAGACTTTATAAAAGCCAGTATTCATGCACCCGGGGGGACGAAGTTCCTGTATTCAAAGAATCATGAGAAGTATGTAGGAAGATGGATCTATTGCAGTCCAAATGGACAATGCATGCTCATGACGTGGAACAAGGATGAGCATTTGAAAATAGCAGGATGCCTGAAGGGTGTCATAAAGATAAAGATAAAGATTCCAAGGAAGCTTTTCTTCAGAGCTGAATGCCTAGATGTGAAGGATGATGAGAGAGTGGTCGATGAATCACCCAAAGGGGGGAGTGTAGAGGAGGAGCCAAGTACCTCCACCGCAATCGTTCCACCTCTATTGCCTGTATGTTGAAAACCAGTGTATGCGACATACACAGAGCAGGTGAAACAACAAAGGCCAAAGGGAATCCTAGAAGCAAGATTCCCATTGACTAAACCATAACTGCATACGAGGAAATATGATGGTTGTTTAAATAAGATTCCAGAAGAAGCAGAGCAAATAAATGGTAAGGAAGAATGGTGATGTCACCAACTCACCAACCATCGCCAAGTAGACGTCACACAGAGCTGAACTGACGTACCTAGAAGAGATGCAGAACCCAGAGAATGCAGATATTCTATAAGGCATCAAGAAAGTATCAAGGATAAGTGACATCTTGGGATCAAGGTGAAGAAACGTACGCCACAGAAACAGATGAGGATATCAAGCTATTTTACACGTCTACAGATGCAAAAGAAACACAAGCAGACAAAGTAATCTTGAGGCTAGCTTTATAATGAATAGATTGCAGCAAGCGCCAATATATATAAATATGGACAAGTAAAGGATGGATGTTTCCAAGAGGCATTATAGCAGTACTGTACTTTAGCAAAAAGGCAGAGAAAGCCTAATTTCCAGAGTGCTGCAGTTAAAAAGCAAATTGAATTACAAAGTGAATCTCAGCAGACGAGGCTGGATGACCAAGAAGCCAAGGTCTTATCAAACTGGAGTAAACTGACATTGGATACAAATCATGTGAAAGAACAGAACTCCTGTTCAGAAGGCATGAACAAAACAAGAAAGACATCAGAGGTCTATTAAAAAATAGTATTAATATGCACTAGAAGCGCAATTCCATGGTCTCTAGTAACATGGTGTCATTATTCCTGCCCCTCATGTCGCCAGCCCATGCAAGATGTCAGGCTGGAGCCAGGCCACGATCACCTACATGGCCCTTAAGGGCATCTCCATCCCTCCAAAGACCCACTTGGAGTCAGACTTGGCACTTGTGGCACCAGACTCACTCACTCCCATAGGATAACATTGGGGATTGGACTTGTAGTGCATTGATGGGGACAAGATGGATGCCCCCACATATTTTGGTTCCCAGAACTGCATGTGCAATCTAGTCTTTTGGGTGTGATGCAGCCCACAGACACCTGGGATACCCAGAGACTATTTAAGCCACGCCCAGGCTGAGAAGCATGCTTTGCATTTTCTGCACCTGCAGTGTGACACTCACCATGGTCGGATCGGTCTCCAGTAGGCCTGCATCTTTCTTCTGCGCTCAGCTCCTGCAAGAACAAGAACACTGTTAGTAACAGCCTTACCTTGCGGCACTTCTGCCCATCATTCATCGCTCCTTCTGTTCTGCGGGCATCTTCGGCGGTGTCATTCCCATCCCGGCACGCCACTTCCTAAGGAAAAGGGAAAAGAACAGAAAAAAGGCATTAGTAAGCATTCAGAAAATCTTCGCTTATTTTTAAAGACTCTACGAGCTTCAAACACTTACCTGAATCCCAGCCACTCTGGGGGAACTCTGTCTCTGGAACTTCTCATCCATCTGCAAGAGAGAAAAGACACTCCAGGTTAGCGTGGAAACACCTAGAGGTGCTGCATACCGCGCTTACTCACCGCATTTCTTCTTTATAACCGGCATCCACGCTGAGAACTTTGCGGCACCTAAAAGACACAGAAAAAGAACTCAGTTCAATACAAATATGAAAGGGTCGCATCGCACATCGCGCTCTCACTCACCTTCAGCGCTACTCATCTCAGCAGCACGTCGCCATCCCCGGACGCCGGCTATCATCGAAGGAAAGAAAGGAACGAAGTTAGAGAACAGTTCAAAAGACTCATTATACTTACCTGTCGGACTCTTGCCAGTGAAGTAACTAGGCAGCAACGAGCCTGCATCAATCAACGCGCCCCTGCGCTGAAAGCAGGATGGAGAGCACACTTTCCAAGAAAACAAGGTGAGCTGTGGATCAAAGGGAAGAGTTGGACCCCGGGGAAGAAGGGGTTCAAGCACACAGAGACAATAGGGAGTTAAACTCTACCAATCCTGTGTTTCAGGCCCAGTCTCCAGTCGAGTAGACTCCAGGGAAGGGTTTGAGGTCGTAAGAGGTCAGAACAGGCTGAGTGATGTCCCCGTGGATACCAGGTGAGCGTTACACATGGAAGGATGAAGTTGGACGAATGAGATAGTCACACCTATGCACAAGGGCAGAGCGTGCCTTCACTCCCTGATTTTCTCAGAGCTAAGAACACTCTCAAGACCGAGCTTCAAAGCTTAATTGACAGTAGATCAATGAGTTGATGATGGATTGATATGCTAATTGGTCGGAATCAATGATTAAAGCAAGCTAGATGTAGATGGAAAAGTACTGATGGAAGTTAGTGTGCCAAACAATTGTACAGGACTACGTAATTAAGGGTCCTATAGTCGTGTAAACCAATGGGACGTTGTGTATTTAGTGACATTCATAGTCATTTCATGTTTAGGGGAGGGCTTAGTTGCCCCACCTGATGTTAAGTAACCAATCACATATTCACACTTTTTTAGACTAATATGGATCATATACTTAGATGTTCACTCAGAGCCAATCACCCATCCTCATAGGTTTTTGTAGTTTGCCATGTAGGATGACATTAGTAAACACGTAGGTTAATGTCCTTGATGAAGAGTAGTGTGTAGAAGATCTCAGTTTTTTCTAGAATGCATTGAGTAAGTGGATCAAGCAAATTCGTTGATGTTCGTTATGCTCCCTGTTTTAGACCATTGATATTAAAACTGTCTTCCTTTTACCAACTACCTGAGTCATCTTGATTATTGATGTATGAATAAAAATGTGCATCTCCGTCCATCTCCAGGGTAATTGCTACTCATCTTAAAGGGCTGGGTTATCCAGTTCAGCATACCTGATAAGTTAAAGGGTGTGAATTGCAGTCCTCCAAAGTTGCATATAAATAAATATAAAGTGGAATATGGTGACGAGAAGTAAAATGTCCTAAAGATTTATAAAACACAAAGAGCTATTGTTCAAACGCTACAAATTCAAACATTTGCTACCAGTACTGCTGTATATAGCTATCCAGGTATACATATGTTATACAGACAAAGCTTTGTGCCTTCTATTGTCTTATGGCCTCGAGGCATTGAATATGAGGTGCTGTGAGAAACCAAAGTGTGTCCCACCCTCTAGTCCTCTGGGAATCGTCATCCAGGTGGCCAGGACATGGCCATCGCTTTTGGATCTGGTTCCTGGGGGTGGACCAGCGGGGGAGGATCACCTGGGTGAGGGGTCTTTGGGGAGTGGAGCCAATGGTGAGGTGCAGTATTCCCCCCTTTTTGTTCATCTACCCCATCCTATTTTTTAGGATTTTCCAAAGTCCCAAACCCCCACCTCTTTTTACACAAACACTGGGCTGAGGAAGAGGGACACTCAGAGTAACCAGACTATATCTCTCACATCATACTGGACATGTCCCGTAAATCGGGTCAGTCAAGTCAATACATCTGATAGCAGTTAGCTATCCTCACATGAATTAATGGCAACACCTAGAGACTCTGAGCAAGGTGGAACACGAGTATGAGTAGAATTTACGGGACAAAGGCACACCTACTGGTGCAGAGCAATGAACCAAGGGCCAAGAGCAGTGAGTCAAAAACTGCAAGGGTTCCCTACTGAAGGTTGTTGCCTCTGACAGACTGCGAAAGACACATGTAGAAGGCCAGATCCCAGAAGTGAAGATTGCTTTGTCTTTCAAGGATGTCAGCGACTCTACTGGGGGAACAGCAGAGTTGGGGAGGCGAGGTCAAACCTGTGGTAGTAACCTTGACTCGTGAATTGGGAATAGCAAAATAAGATAGAAGCGCACACAGCCACGAGTTGGCAAGTGACCTGAGAGACTGGTGTGTGTTAAAGCGAATGGAGTAGCAACATTATATCACAAGTGAAGACTGCACCCGTGTAGATGAGACGCGAAGTAGGGCAGACCTGTGAATGAACTTTGAAGTAAAAGGCAGCTGTGAGATCAGCGATATTCAGTAATGGAGTGGTCCGGCGAATTGAAGTAGCCCATTCGAATGTCTCTGTGAAAGGTACATTATTTGACATTATAAAATGAACCAACAGCAAGAGTGAACTACGCGAGAGTAAACATGACCGTTGATGTCAAAGTGGTGCTGCGGTGGTCCGTAAAGAGAGCCACGCACATTCGAAAGTCTTCAACATCAGAAAGGGGTCCGAGCCCAACAGAGGGAGTCCCGAAGTTCAATAGGCTTGGGGAAGGGAGCCGCGAGAAGTTTGTGTTGAACTCCTACGTGAGAGGTCTGAGCCCGATAGAGGGGGACCTACGTAATTTGTGTGCTGTAAGGTCTGAGTCCAACAGAGGGGGGACCTTTGTGAACTTTATGTTGGAATACAATTTTGAAATTCAAGAAAGAGACTTTTAATGTGCAAGGCCAGGAAGGCCTTAATCCATAATTTGGAACGGCTTAGATTGTTAAGAGCCCTAGCCAGAGTGTGTCATCCCGCTTTCTAGGATGGCCTTACTCCGTGAGGTTTAACATGAGGAGGAGAGCTGGTTGAACTACCTTCATTTTTTTAACACTGATTTTTCCTTTGCATGCATTTCCCCTTTTTACACTTTTTGTACAAGTGATAGGGCTGGCATTAGGTTTTTGTTAGCATAGGCCATTTTGATTTGACAGACTTCACTAGGGCTGTTTTGTTTATCGTTTGATGGTCGAGACTACTCCCATCTTAAGTTATAGGGCAAAATAAGAGTTTCTCCAACCCCAACATTTTTCAATAACGATTTTACAAATTGTATCCATTGTGTCAGTGTCATACTTGTGATACCATGCCTTCCCTACCGTGCCTACGATGGCTAAAGATAATTGAAGGCCATTTTTGAAAATCAGTTTTGGGCCTGGCAAGATTGGCTGTGATCAAAATAATTTGATTTGTGTTTTTAATGTCACTTGCTGCTGTCGTTTTGAAAAATTGGGGTCCTATGTGAATCAAGGCTAGGAAAACAACAAAACGTGTATTGTTGAATCAAATGGGCAACGTAGTAATGGTGAAACAAGTGAAAGGAACAGGTCTGTATGCATTGGTTGATTTAGTACTGGACCTATTTGTGAAAATTGAATAGACCCCAGATTGGTCAGAAGATTAATTGTACTAAGAAATGATTTCGAAATAAAACTGAATTATTGGGACTGGATCAACAACTATACCCAAATGGAATCCCTGCACTGATACCCAACTCATAACCTAATGCAATAAAAATATCTTAAACCTCTATTCTATTTAAAGAAATGCCCGACAGTTCAAGTATGTAGATTTGATCTGTTACTGAGGATTGATCATCTATGCATCCCAACCACTGTTGGTTCAAGAAAGTGCCCTGCATGTACTCACAGGATGTGGAAAACGGTGGGAAGTTTATGTGAGGCTATTGGGCCCTTTTTCTACATCATTTTATGTCAATCACCACCAGCGCTTTTTGGAGGTACTGTATTAATTCGGGTAATAGCAGTTTATTGATTGCTTTACATAATTTGTGGAAAGTAGCAAATGAAATGTTAGACAAAGAGTTTGATAGATGTGGTGGTAATTGGTTATTGATATTTGTAAATTGTTTATTATGGATGAATAATGAAATGCAAATGATTGTAATGACATGCATGAATGAATAGGGATGCAAAATAGTTCTTTGAACTAATAGCACATTATATTAAATAAAAATTAAAACAAAACATGAGATGACCATCAAAGTAAAAATACATATGCAGATAAGCACAACATAACCCCTACGAGATATATAAAATGCAATGCATCACAAATCACAATGTTTTACAAGTTGTGCAGATTCCCACATTACTCTAAAATGTTCGGTACAATCCATTCCTACACATGTAGGGCCGCTGCCGTAAGAAGCAATGATTCGGTGGAAAAACTAGTGGCCCAAAATTGGTCAGAGTAAATGCAGGTATGAGTTGAACAGAAATGTCCATAGGCTTTCAAATAAAATTCATTAAAACAAGGGCAATCAGCAAAATCGGCAAAGTCTTTGTTCACAAGGAACTTTGAACCATGCGCCAGTGTGCTCATAAACTTGCAACATTCATGTGGAGAATAACAAAACCGCTTCCTAGATACACTGCACATCTTCACTAGATAGCTGCGCGGCTGAGCGAGGAAAAATCCTTGTATGGCACACTGGGCATGCATACCTCTTCTTGTCTGATAGTGTGTCAATAGAATACGAACGAACGCAGCCTAATCATTTAGATGTTAGTTTAGAGAAAAAAATTGCAATATCCCGCATGCGACTAGATTGTAATGCGATAGCGGTCAGATGCACCAGTTACTACTGCACTGGAAGGTTATGGACTAATACCCTGGTCCTGTTCGACCCACACGCGCATGCTGGACATAATCATACCACCACTCACCCCACTCTATTTCCGACGTGGCCTGCTTTTCATCTGTGAGATGTCCATCGTTGACATCTACGCTGCTCCCTCTACTAGACTTTCTCTCACACTGACTGTTGCTTGCTGGAAACTGTCCATGGTTCGGTTAGCCTCGCAGGTTGCAAATGGGTGCTGCCCCACTACTGAGGGCTGCCGACTCCCATCAGAGTTCCCTACATGCATCAAATGCTTTTTGGATCACTTGCAGGTCATCAGAATAACCAAGGGACCCAGACTTCTCTCTAGGTAATACAATGTCACTCATGCGTACATCCCAGCGCGCTCACCGTGGAATGGCCGTAATCTCTTTTGGAGTACGTAATCTTGCCACGTATGCCTGTTGTAGCAGTGTTGCCTCCTGCCTCTCGGGCGGGGCCTTCCTGTTCATGCGAGGTGATCCACTGCTACCGTGTTCCCCTTTCTGGCAATGTCATTACTGTCCAAGCTATCGGTGCATGTCACTAAATTAAGTATGCCATTTCTCAATCCTGTAACTGCTCAGCATTTAAAATGACATTTTTCCTTATCTTCATCTGAGGCTCGATCTACCTGCACACCCACACCAATATCCCGTTCATACTCATTGGCACATCTGTAGCTGCCCCACCCCTTACCTTGAGGCACGGCTCCTCCAGACTGTGCACACAGACAGATCACCTCTTCATGCTTACATAAAGTAGCCCCCCAACCCACCATGAGTCGTAGCTTTTCCAATCAGTGCACACACACCTGTCTTGTCCTTCATGCTCACATCAAGTTACCCCAACACCGTGAGGCGCGGCTCACCGGAAGATGCTTACACTGTCTATATTTACGCTGTAACCATTTCTACATGTTCTCCCACTTTGTTTTCTGGACTTTGTTTTTCTGTACTCTGCACTACTGTAACTAGCTCCTAGATTTCCACAGGCTTTGTGCGCTACTATAAATGTTTAAATAAATAAACAAATAAATAAATGATGCAAATGGACTGTATTAATCAGTCCCAAATACACAGTATTAGGCTTAAAATTTGGATGATCGGCAAACACAAAAACCTTCATTTCCGCCCACCTGAGAGATTTTTGCCAAGAGTTTGCAACATGCAATTTTCCATAAAGTTATAAATGATCGCAATCCCAACTCCAATCGTAGGGCCTCGACAGGGAACATGGCAGGAAGTCCTAGTAGGGAGCGAAGTAGTTTACCTTCAATATTACTTAACCACTTTAGAGTGTCTCAAGACCATACAAGATGTTGGGAATCATGGCCTTTTTCTGTACTAAGAAGGAAATCCTCGATGTATCCACCTACCACTCAGTCAATAAAACTTTGGATCACCTGACACTTACGAGTGGCTTTAAGGGATTGACTTTCTTTATAGTATTGTAGCGGGGGAGCACTCGTAAAGGGTAGAACAAAGTACATGTAAGAGTCTACTATTGCTATTTTAACCCCCCCATATGCCAAGAAAACGAAAGAGCTTGACATCATTTCCCAGTGATCATCATTATCTTCGTTTTCTTCTGCATTATCATGAGCTTGTTGTCAACCGCATATTAGAAAAGCGCATCCATTGTGCACAGTAATCACAGAGGAGTCTGATCCAGCAGCATAGTGTCCTGTATCAGAAGTTTTTATTTTCTCAGACAAACATCATGGAACTCAATAAAGGTGCTTAACATCATTAAAAACAGCATAGTCATTGTGATGATGCAAATGAACAGACATACAATTGTAAACTCAATGTACATACAACATGGTGAACAATTGATACTGAAGAAGGGGGAAAAGAAGAACATGTGATCATCAAGAATAAGCGCACAACAAATAACACAGATTGCATAAGAACACATTAGCACTAAGTTTCAAGGAAACATCACCATATATCTAAGAATTTATCAGTGTCTCCTGATTGCTTATAAATTGCCCTCTCATAGCTGGATAGAGGTAACAACTCTTGCACCCAGTCATCAATACAGAAGGAAGCAGGTGATTTCCAAGACCTCAAAATCATTTGTTTTACAACCATGCATGCCCTGAGTAGCCAGACTTTTTTTTACAGAATTGAATTCTGTCCAGAGAGGACACATCACCAAGCACCAAAATTAAAGCATGCATTCCAATAGTGCAGTTTAAGACCAAGCCCAGCCTCTCTCTGACCCCTTCCCAAAAGTTATTATTTTTTTTTACAAGTCTGGACCAAATGACTCAAGGTACGCCTTGCTTGCTTGTATTTCCAACATTGATCACTCTCCATAAGACGCCTCTTGAACATACGCTCTGGGCTCCAATAGGTTCAAAAGAGAAGTTTGGTCTGTGATGCTCTTAGCCCCCAATCCATGCTGACCAGTTGAACATTGCCACAGCATCTTAACCAACAGTCCTGATCAATTGCTACACCTAGCTCTTCAGCCCAGATGTTGACTAATTCCAGATCCCCTTTGCGGCACAATCGTAATATTCCGTAAATAGTGGCAGCTGGGTACAGAACCATTTGCAAAGCTCCAGCACAGACCATGTTGTATTATGTGATGCTAAGCGGGTAGGGTTTATCTTGGCAGCGATAACACCCCGTATTTTCCTGTATTCAGCGTAAGAGCATTCTCTCAAGTCAAACTTACAGCGCAATCGCGCAAAGGGAATCCAATCCCCATCCTCAACCAAATCTTTTATATTTCTGATTCCTCCCAAAAACCAAGATGGCCAGAATTGAACTTTCCTTTCCATTGTCAACGCTGGATTTTGCCAAATCGATGCATCTTGGAACAAAAACGGATCACTTCCCATACATCTGGACATGCTGTGCCAACACTCACGCATAAAGGCTGTCAGCGTGTTCACCCCACCAGATGGCTCAGTCTCCGTCGTGAATAAGGGCTTGGTAGCTAGCTGTGACACATAGTTACATTCGGCCGCAATCTCATGCACTCGATCTTCCTCCGTGCCTATAGTCCGTCACAGGTGTCTAGCCATGAATGCAAGGTGATTTTCAAAGAAGTTAGGCAGGTTCATACCTCAATGTTTAAGAGGGAGTTGCATTTTACATAAAGCCATCCTCGCAGGTTTGCCATCCCATATGAATTTCTGCATGATCCAATCAAGGTCTTTTTAGATTTTCTTGTGCACCTTGATGGGGGGCATCGAGAGGATATAATTAACTTTTGGTGCCAAGCTCATTCGAATGCAGTTGATTTTGCCCACAGTGTCATGCCTACCTCTCCGTCCTCTCCAGCTGGCTCCGTTGTGAAACCCAAAAGTTCCTGTTTTCCGGCTTCCTCAGCCTTGAGAACGGCTAGACCGTTCTACACTCAATGTTGTTCATTTCGCGTTCCGGAGCTTACTTCTGCCTTTCGCAGACGTTTTTCTTCTACTTCCTAAAGGTACGGTTGCCATCCCGTGTTCCGACACATTTCCCGGCAACTTCCAACTTTTCTTGAGCTGCTTGGTTCCTCCGCGCTCGCACGCGGTTCTCCACTCCTCATTCAAACGGAGTTCCGCCATTTACCCGCGACATCTTCCTATTATTGGAAGCTTGCCGCATTGTTGCTCCACACCGCAGCTTCCTATTGCTGTATAGAGACTTCGGCTGTCTACCCGGCAGCAACAACATCCTGCAGATTACGGCTCTGCCTCCATCTACCAAGATCCTGCATTCATCAAACTTCTACTGTATTAAGGACTTTTACCTCCTGGATCAAGATTCTAATACTCTCCTTCTACACGTGCACTGGACTCTGGACGCTTTCCTGTGTGTGCACCAACCCGTCTCTAGTGTGGCCCTCGTTCCGCTCGGGTTAGATCCCTCACTACCCTTTCCTTGCCGTTGTTTCCTTGGATTCTTCAGACTTCTTGAGACTTCCTTGGCTACATACCCAGGTTCCTTGGCTACACCTCCAGGTTAGTGTGTTCAACATAGGGTCTTATTGTCCTTCAATTCCAATCATCATTCTAAATTCGTTCCTCTTTATCAACAGCCTGGTGAATCTTGGTCCACTCACGCCCTTCCCACTAATAGCTCTATCTGACTGTGGGTTCTACTAGTCAGAGAGTGACATTAGTTAGAAGGTTCTCTTTTGATACACTATGCCCTACCTCTGACATCTTCCGGTGGAAGAAGACTTCGAGTGTATCCTTTATTGCTACCAGTCTGTATCCTTTTACGAGAACCTCTGAATCATTTTCCTTTATTCATTGTGTTTCAATTCTTAACACACAGAGATAGCCTCAGGAGTAACCACCTGTCCAGATCTGATTTGAGCTTGGGCATTATGTGGTCAAAATTCATCTTCAGTAGTTTCTCCACCTCCGAGCCAATCCAGATTCCCAGATATTTCAATCTTCCAGTGCATCAGGTAAAGTTGAATTGGCTGCATGTGTGCCTCATGCATGTATTGTTAAGTGGAAAAATCTCGGACTTTGTCCAGTTCACCTTGCTGACACCTGTTCACCTTGCTCACCTGACACAGCTTGTTTACATGACCGGAGAGATAAACATAACATAGCGTGGCCACTTAGAGTAGTACTGTTAAGCTCATATCCTGATACCTATCTAGGCAAGCCATTAGTGACAAATGTACAATTCAAACAGTACAAACATTTCCCATTCTGCAAAGTGGTGACAGTGTGGAGAGAGACACTATTACTAGGAGTTAAAAGATCCAGATAAAAATTCAATAGCATCTCGGACCCCACACATGCCTTTCTGAGCAATTTTTGATTGGACCCTACTTGATCATGCGGTACAACTGTGTCTTCACAAAGATTGAGCCGCTATTCATCTTCAACACCAATGCAATGTTCATTAAAATCGCCAGCTAGCAGGATAGCCCCACTAGAAAAATTAAGTTGCCAGCCCTGCAGAACTTTAGCTGTATAAGTAAAAAGTTCCGTAGTGCACATACCAGCAGGTGGGTCAAAAAGATTGAGAATTAATGTGGTTGTGTTAACAATCGGAAAGTAATTGATCATAGTACATAAACAGTTAATACATTTTCCAGCAACATCTTAACTGTGCATTTCCAAATGCGCCTTCACGCCAAATCCACAGACCCCCTTGGGCCGCCCCCTGTCAGATTTTGCAGCCATGCATAAAAAGTTGTGTACCCATCATGTACAAATTCATTCGTCAGCCAAGTCTCCCATAGAAAAAACAGGTCCACTGAAAAAATAGATTTTAGCCCTTCAGCATGAGTGAAAAAAGACTGGTAACCAAAGGTGTTCCAAGGGAGCACTTGCCATACAGGTACTAAGCCAGTTGGTCAATGTTGGGCACTATCTGTTACTTAAAACCACCCAGTCTCCTTTAGTGTTGCTGTCCTTCCAATTGGGGAAGTATTAGTTGGGAAATGATTTCCATGGGCATTCCCATTTACCCCAGAGATACTGTGAATCGACTTAGTCTTCAACAGGGTAGTACAGATGGATTTAGGAAACATACAAATTGACATTGAGGTCATCCAATTGGTGGACGACATATTAGTGTGTAGCACCACGGAAGAAGAGTGCAGGAAAGGCTCAGTGAAACTGATGACAGTATTGGCAGAAAAAGGGCTCAACGTGGACAATGAAAAGTTACAATATTGCCAGGAGGAGGTCCTATACATAGGTCAGCTAATATCAATAGTGTGGAATGTGGTCAGCTAAAAAAAATGGAAGTGTGGAATGTGAAAGCAATCACCAAAACATGCAGGTCAGAGACAGTGAAAGAATGACAGCAATTTCTAGGCCTTTGCAATTATTGTAGGGCATGGCTATTTGATGACTGTAGACCATATGTCAGGCCACTCTTAAAGGACTGAAAAAAGTGCAGAAAGACAAAAGTGACATAGCCTGGGCAGATGAGAAAATAGATGTCTTTGATGAGTTGAAGCTTTTAATTAGCACAGCTCCAGTGTTAGGAATTGATCATTACATTCAAATGGAGTAGTAATGATGGCTGTCCTTGCACAGAAAGCTACTATGGGATGCAAACCATTAGCATTCCACAGTGAGATACTAGATCCAGTAATGTGAGGTCATTACCCATGCGAGCAAGCATTGGCTGCAGCAGATTTTGCAATTGAGAAATCTGCCAACATAACTATGGGCTTTTCAGTTGAATTATATGTTGAACATGCTCGTTGAAAGCACAAAAATACACTGACAACACAGAGAGCTTCAGGCTATGACATGATTATATCAGATACATCAATCAAAATTGTTAGGTGTTGATTAGTAAACCCAACTTGATTCATAGCAGAACCAGTGCAGCAGGAAGACCATGTGCATGGTTGTATTGCCTATGGTTCCTAGTGACTATTTTGAATGACATTTTTTCGAATGCCATAATGTCAAAAACATTTCACCGAAACTAAATATTTCAAATTTCTTTTTTTTGTTATTTTTTGTTTGCAATGGGGGTGTGTCCACCCAGCCCCCTCCCCTTTTATTCTTTTTTTTTTAACCCTTTTTTACTCACGAAACAAAAAGAAACATGTAAATTAAAAAATAATAAATTCGAGAAAATAAAATATAGGTAAAATGTTTTCAACATATTTGTCATTCGAAAAAATGTTTTCGACATATTAACTGGATACCATTACCCACACTGAGTATTATGATGATGTACCCCCATGTCCAGGAAAATACCCTAAAAGGGGGGATTCATTGAAGGGTCATTGTTCATAGACCAGAGCACTTGAGGGAGGCATAGTGGAACATCGATTGTGAAGGCAACAGAGAATGACAGCTTTGAGATAGTGATAAGCACGAGAGTGGCAGTGCATTTTCCTGCACAAGCATCAGAATTGGTAGTGTTGAGACGGTAACAGTGTATTCTGATGTCAAATGTATATGCAGGACTGTCATGTTGGAAAAGGAGAGGCTTCCTGTACGCAGTCGGTACATCAGTCCAGCCTGCGCCATTACTAGATAGTATCATAGTCGCACTTGAACTTCCATCGGCTATCACCGTGGTGAAGTGTTTAGCCTACACTAGTGGTGTGGACATAATTTCTCGCTGCAACAAGGCTGCTGATATAGAAGCAAAAGGAGCAGCATATTTCCCAGACATATCTGACATTGTGTGGGGTTTAATGACAGCCAGGATTGCATGGACTCAAAGCCCATGTGGGACAGTCAAGGAAGAGCATATTGTGAGCTGACAGACTAAAAAGGCAGCCCTTCATTTTCATCTGCTACATTAAAAATAATGTGTGCAAATCAAGGGCAAGACACTGATTCAAAAGTGATTTGCATGTGATTGGCCAGGCTCAGAAAAATGAAAGGATGATTCTACATGGAAAACAGGGCTTTGCAAATACTGAAACTGCAATGTCTTAAAGTGGTTCCCAGCTGGAAATAAAGACCTTGAGGACAATGTTCCATTTCCAAAATGAACATATCATGAGAAGGCCCTTGAACAGTGCTGGTGAGATGCAATTTATTAAATAAAAATAAATAAAAAGGTGTCACATGAAAAATACATGAAACAGAGTGAAAATGCTATATTGTATGCCAATGCAAAATTAAGACGACCTTATGGGCTCGAGGAAATGTAACCTTCACTAATATAAGTAGCTGTTTCTAAAGGCCAGAATGTAAGTTTCTATTTCAATTTCATGAGAAGGAGTATGTTGCTATGCAAGACACTCAAGCAGTGATCAAGGAATTTCATTGGGGTGGCCTGCCATTAAGATTGTCACATGAGACCCAAGGTCCATCTGGCCAGAGAGATAAAATCTCTTTAGTATCCATTAGTCCGGCTTTTGACTTCACAAGAGGTATTGATAATTTTACCTCAGGTTTAAGTCAACATTGCGAGAGCAGAGAGGTCTGGATACATGTTTCAAGAGAAATGAAACCAGGAGCACAAAGGAACTGAAGAATGTGCATGTAATTAAGAGACGTCAATATGAGTGTAGGCATAATCACACTTTAGGGATTTTCTCAGCAACGATAAGTTTCACCATAGCCATTCCGGTGTCATTTTAAAACTTATCATAAGCCCGTTATGGTGATTTCATTTGTATCTAGATTTGATTTCTGGAAACCCTGTAATAATTTAAAATATGTTTCTAGCTTCCATGTTATGAAGCTGAAGGTTGGGGAGCTGGTGGCTTATTAAATTAGATATCTTGGTAGAAAACTTTACATTCATAACTATTTTAATTCTTGTGTAAAGTGTGAAAAATTGGCATTTGAACGTGCAACATCCTGCTGGATCAGGAGTCATCTTAATGAGTCCTCCATGGTTAGAGGAATTCAAGTATATGTTTTGTGATGTTCATTTTTCAAACGGAAGGTTTAGTCATGTTGTACATTTTTAGGTGAATATTTTTAAAGTGTCGCCAGCAGAGGGCTTGAACCTTGGGGGAGGAGAAGGGGATAAACTGATAAACTGCCAACAAAAAGTCAGAACCACCTTCCAATTTTAATATTTCAGAGAAGTGGCTTATAGGGTAAAAAGCCCTCACACTATGGGGAAGAAAATGCTTGCCTGATCACCATCTGGGTGAAATACTGAAAGAAAGTGGCAAAATGTAACCTCTCCAAGAGAACTGCCTATAAATCATCTGGGTCAAAGACTGAAGGAATGAGTCAGAATGTAACCTTGCCTGTGCAGTGCAGCTGCCTAAACATTATCTGGGTGCAAGTATTGAAAGCCGGATGGAGATTTAAAATGGCACGGGAGACTGCAATTGAGAAAGATGACAGAAGCTGGGATTTTTGCAAGAAGAGCAGGAGCAAAGCGATGAATGCGGGTGACTATCTTTGACTGAAGTCCCTGACCAGATCCCTGTGCTTCTCCAAGAGAGGGTCCTGAAACTATGGTGCCTTTTCCTGAGTGCCACATCCAGAGGTTTCCAATGTAAGTAGCTCATCCACCAAAACAAAGCCAGGGTATTTAATGATTTAATACCTTCTCTTTAGTTAATGGGTGGGGGTATGGAAGTAGATACTTAGTCTATTTTGACTAATAATAATGTGATTATTCCCCTAAGACAAAAACCACTGGGTGATTTGATAGCAAAGGTCATTCCCAGTGTACTTTAGAAACTATAGCCTGTTAATGTAATTGGTTACACATATTTTTCCTGTCAACCTCAGACTTCCATAAAGGAAAGAGGTGTCCTTGTCCAAAAAATAAATTCCTGTCACCACTCCCCAGACCTGGACTTTAAGCAGAGTGGTTCTGAATGTAACTGAAGCCTGGGGTGTTGGTGCTGGGTAGATAAGTGCTTTGCCAAATGAAACCAAGTGTAATTCCTAATTGAAAAATGCACACCCTTTCCTGAGAGTGAATAAGTGACCCTGATAGAAGCAAGATTTTGTATTGCTTTGGGGGCAAGTAGGAAGGAGGGTTCTGTCAAGCCAATGTATTCTCAAAGGTCTATGAGCAGGGAAATTAAACATACAAAATGCTGTATGTGAAACTGTTTTTAAAACTAAAAAGTTGCATTTGATTCAAATATAAACCTTATCAAGAAACGCTAATGCTCATGATCTAGCAATGTTCCAAGGTACTGTTTAACTTTGACCTAAAATGGGTTTGTGGGACAAGAGGGTGGAACTGTTTGTTTTCCCTTGTTCCATGAATGAAAATGAAATTTAATAGTAACATCCCCAAAAGTAAATGTTTGTATTGAAGCTTTGTTTTGGGCCACAGAGAAGGTGGGGTGTGTGATAATTTGGTGCATATATTCATTGAACATATACTTCTTTTTTAAAGTACATTTTATTAACATGTTCAAGATAATTCAACATTAAACAACCATTCCCAGCCCCCACATTCCCCCGGGTTTGGTCCTGAGCCATCAATATGTCCAAGCTACGCATTGTAGAATGCCCAAGTCTTTTCATTCCCCTGGATTATTTTTAAAGTCCAATTGTCCATGGAGTCCTCTCACAAAGGCTCTTCTGTGATTACATCTGCTACGTCTACGTTAGACCCAATAGTCTCATCCTCCTTGGGCACCACACTGCTCTTGCCCCTTGCTGGAGGTATCCCAGCACCAGGGACCAATCTACGAGGAAACACTGATAGTCCCCCTATAGGGAGTTGGATACCCATTCCAAGGCTACAAAGTTCCACACTGAAAATTGTGGGTTACCAAATATTGGGGTACATGGGGATGGAAATTCTGTAAATTGGGCTCTTTTCAACAATTCGTTCCAGGTGTCCCCCACCACTGCCACTATTCCGCTCCGATACATGTTAGTCTGTCTATCCCCATTCGGTTTCCACAATACCTCTGCTATATTCCCTCCTACCACTGCCTCATCCATAATTTCCCCTGATCGTCCCTCAACCAGTCCCTGATGACCCTCATCTGTTCTGCCAAATAGTAGACGTGAAAGCCCGGTTGTCCCATTCCCCCAGGTGTTTCTGGGCAGCATCATCACATGTCTCGCCACTCTTAGCGTTTTTTAATTCCATATGAACCTCCCTGTGAGTTTCCATAGTGCCTGAAACAAAGATTGAGGAATCTGTATTGGGAGGGTTGTAAAGTGGTACAATAGTTGAAGAAGGACCACCATTTCATATATTAATTCTACCCATCCACGTGAAATTTAGTGGGCCCCAGTCCACCAGTTTCTTTTTAATACTCTCTAAGAAGGGCATGTAATTAGCATCAAATATTGTTTCCATGGATCTCGTAAGACGAACGCCTAGGTATTTTATGTGCTTCTCCACCCATCTATAGGGAAGATCTTTCCTAATCGTGGCTTCTTTGGTGGAGGGGGTAGACAAATTCACTATTTCAGACTTATGGGTGCTAGGGAGAATTCTCATTCTATGGCTAATTTCCCTTACCTATAGCGTCCCCCAGCAGCTTTGTTGGATTTGAAGGGTTTGTTTCTTTTTACCTGCTAAGAGCGAGTCTCTTTTTCGTACTCTTAGGCATTTTTGCTATGTGTGTTCTAGGCTATTTTTGTGTTTAATGCCTATGGGATTTTCTCTCCCCCATAGGAACAATCTTTATTCACATGTGTTACACAGCACCCTCAGTGCAGTGACACAGGGGTGTCGTAGCGACCCCCAAACATAGACTCCATACCCTGGGACTGACTACTGTCTCCCAGGGCATGTAAAGTCCCCATTGACTTTACTAGTCAATTCTTATGAACTTAACCAGTACAACCCATCTTACTATGGAGGTACAAGAAAGGGTTAATAGTTTTTCCCCAAGGTTAATTTTTGAGGGGGTACCGCAAAGTCCCTCTCTCTAAAGTTTCTGGCTGGTGGCAGTGGTTACTACTGTAAATATTCGACCGCAAATATTTTCCAATGGGATTTTCGCATTGTTTGAGGCTACAACTTTTTCTGACAGCCTCTAACATACTGCCGGTCTCTTTTATTATTAACTTTGCTCAGGTAGGATTTAATTGCCAGAACTTAAATATAAATTCTTTCTCATGTCTTACTCTAAACTCCTAACCCAGGTTGGGGTTCCTTTGTTCGTCCTTTTGGCAGGCTTCTGCCAAGAAGCCCTCCTTTCGGCGTCACTGAGTCTGGGTGGGTCCATTGTGTGGGAGGGGGAGTAGGCCCCCTGGACAGGATTGCCTCCGCAACCCATGTCACACTATATCCTGATAGGCTGGAGGGTCTCCCGCCAAGATGACCACTCCACTGTGTGAGTGACAGCTAGGCTGTATGAATGGGGTTCTTTTTGCATAAAAGCAGGGTCCTGAGGACTGGATGGGCAAGACGTCGTTATGGGAACTACGGAACCGAAGGGGAGAGAAGCCACGGACATCTTCAGCACCTGCACCACCAGTGAAGCCCTGCTGCAGCGTCACACCACTTTTCTTCCACACGACGAGAGGAGATCTTCTTCGCAAGAGCCTTCTTCCCTTGAGCTGGTGGGACCAACCAGTTCGTCTGTCGCTTCCTCGGACCTGCCTTGGTCGAATCGCTGATGCCCAGCACTTGGAGGCCAGATATCCAGGCAGCCATCCACCCGAACCGCGGTTTAAAGGAGCATACCTTTTTTTCATTTGGCAGCACCGCGGCTGGTTTCATCCCTGGGTAGTGCAGTAACTCAAACCTCCCTCCACGACGAGAGCCTCTCTTCCTCTGCTGGATCCCCCGAACTGCAGGAACTCCCAGGATCAACCGCCACCGCAGGAGCCACTTCTTCATTCAAAGTTACTTTGTTCCACCAGGCCTCTCTTTCTGCGTGGTAGCCCTAAAGGTGTTTTAAATCCTTGATCTACTTGTTGGGTTGGCCGCCCTTTCGTCTAACATTGTTTTTCGCCTTGCATTTACCTTTTCACCATTCGTTAACCAAAGACTTGACTGCAGCTACAAGAACATTTTTGCTCCTAAGATCTTGGTCCTGCACCACTGACTCTGGCCCAGGCCTATTGACTCTGGCTGATTTGTTAGATCTGCTTTCACTAGATTGATTCTCAATAAGAAATGAATGTGTTGCTGCTCCTAAATCTTCTAAACCCCTCTTCCTTCCTACTGTTTTAACTTGTGAAGTGCCATTCTGCTCAGTTTTCAATTACCTATCTTTCTGCTAAAGTATTACTGTGCATTACTTGTTCACAAAACTTCAGGGAAGTGTTGCTAGGGGGTGTTTGAAGATATTTCGGTTTAACTTGTGCTTTCCCTCCCTTTCGCTAAATTGTTAGAGTGCCATTTGTATTTGGTTTTCACTGTGCTGTTTTGCTCAGTTTACACTCTACCGCAAACTTGTCTACAATTGAATAGGGAGTTGTACATACTTTCCTTGACTAAATTTAACTTGCTTTATCTACTGTGATCGATGTGTTGACTTAGATGTGTATAAAATAAATCTATATATTCTCTTTTTGATACAAAGCTTTGGTCAGTGTTTCCTTGTGCCATCGTTCTGTAATACCTATTGTGTAAACCCTGAATACTGCTCATCTCCCTCTTGAGATAAGTCTGACTGCTTAGCCACAGCTGCCAACTAAATCTTTGTGGTACAGACTGATACCAAAGGGGATTTTCTTGCTCATACCTGTAGTCTTAATCTGGTGTAGTGTTCCCTAAGGGAACGACACTGGATTCCACCTAACAATGGGTAATCATTTTAAGACCTGCTACTGTTCGGAATTCCTGCAGCTCACTTGCCATTGCTTTAGGTAACTCAGCCGGGTCTTTATTGTTAATAACATGTCCTCCACAAAAGCGGATATTTTATGTTCTGTGCCTCAGAAGAAGATCACTTTTATCTCACTATTTGCTTTGAATGCTTCTAGCAAAGGTTCCAAATGAATCGCATACAATAGGGGCGATAGGGGGCATTCTTGCTTCGTACCTCTTTGAACTCTAATGGTGGGTGACAGCTGGCCATTGATTGCCAAGTGTATCGAACGTTTCTGATAATTGGCCATGATCTTTCATATAAACTTCTCACCAAATCCCATTCTCTGCATTGTTAGAGACAGGAACTGCCATTCAACCCTATCAAAATCCTTTTCGGCATCCAGGACAGCAAGAAGGGAAGGCCCGCTCCCTTTGTAAGCTTTATCTATGAGGTGGGCGATCCTCCTAGTGTTGTCACTTGTTTGTCTTCCCTTAATACACCTGTATTGGTCCAGAGACACTAGTTGGGGGAGTATGTGTTCTAAGCAATTCGCTAAGACCTTTGTATAGATTTTAGCATCAACATTTATCAGAGCGATTGGTCTGTACGATCCTCAGGAAGAAGGATATTTACCTTGTTTGTGCAGTAAAACCACTTTTGACTCCTCCATAGATGGGGTGATTTTCTCTGACTTTTCAAATTCATCATAAAGGGGAACCAAGAATGGGAGCAATTTTTCTCTAAAGACCCTGTAGAATTCTGAGGTGAATCCGTCTGGTCCTGTGGACCTATTACGCGGTAGTGAAGAGATGGCATTCCTCACCTACTCGCTGGTTATCTTTTTGTCTAGTGCTAGTCTTTCCTGCTTAGCAATTTGAGTTAGTTGCTGGCCATGTAACCTTTTTGCTCCTCCTCGGGTACCCCTTCTGAACTGTACAGCTGGGAGTAAAACATCAAAATTCTCGGGAAATATCCTTCATGTCTGTGCTCATCCCCCCTCCTTTTAGTTTGACTTTTAAAATAGTCTTAGTTTTTTCCTCCCTTTTCAACATTTTCACCAGCAACATATCTGCCTTATTTGCATTAACTTATTATTTGTGTTTAAGAAATAAGAGGGAGCGCTCCGCAACTCGTGACCAGATCATGTCTAATTGTCAGCTCACTGCCCTGCATTCCCGCCTAATTTCCCTACTTGGCCCAACTCCCATACGGATCATCAGCTGCTTCAATTTCTCCTCTAGTTCTTGTTCAACTAGCCATAGTTCCCTAACTCTTTGTGCTTTAAGTTCTATGATCTTCCCCCTTATTGTGGCTTTAAAAGCATCCCACCTAATCTATTGAGAGGTGTCCCCTTCTCTATTGGCTTGCATAATATTCCCCAATCCCCTCCCTAATATCTTCCCTCAGCATGTTATCTTTCAGTAAGTAAGCAGGGTAACGCCATTTCCACACTCCCGGTGGTCACTCTTTCCTCCTAAACGGCAGTGTGATGGGCTCGTGGTCTGATAGATTCCTGGTTGCCACCTCCATCTCAGTGACCCTTCTGAGAAAAGATCGAGATGCTCAGGCGTCGTCTATTCTGGATGACGACCAGTGAACAGGAGAGGAAAAGGTGTGGCCCTCCCTGTCCCCCTCCCTCTCCCGCCATATGTCCACCACCCCTAGCCCATGCTACTCCCTCATCTCACCAAACCGTCCCTGTAGAGCAGGAGGAATAGCAATCGCCTTCAAGTCACACTACTCCGCCTCAATCATCGACAACCAGCTAACCATTCCTTCCTGCGAATCACTCCTCGTAAAACTATCCCTCCCCCCTTCGTTCTCCCACAGCTTCCTAATCATCTACAGACCCCCTGGCTACAGTAGACAATTCTGAAACAACCTCTGCGACTCTATTGTCACCCTCCAACTAAACCATCCCACCTTCACCCTTCTAGGAGATTTCAACATATGGCTCGACATCCCCACCAACCCTATGACCCACTCTCTGGTCGACTGCTTAGACGCGATTAACCTCCATACCCACATAAACGAGCTGACTCACTATAAAAGACACACCCTTGATGTGGTCTTCAGCTCCCATGACCTGATTCATCTAAACCCCCCCACCCCTATCATCTGGTCCAATAACTTAATTGTTTCCTTCGCCATTCGCTCACCCAACCCGCTCCCCTTACCCGAACCAGAATCTCCAAATCTACGCAAATGCGGGAAGAAACTAAAAATCCTTCCCGACCTAGCCGATGCACTCCTTCAGTCTCCACCCCCTACCCGCCCACCCAATGAACACCTAACCTCCGACTAATTGCAAACCATCAGCTCGAGATGGCCCTTTTCCTAGATGGTTGTCACCAGAACTGAAGACCACTAAACAACTATATAAATCCCTAGAACGCAAATAGTGGAAAGACAAAACCGCCCTGAACAGATCCACCTTGGCCCGGCACCATCACCACTACAAGGCCGAAATCCGGAAAGCTGAAAAAGCTCATTACAACTCCAGAAACCTAAACTGTAAAAACCCCAGCAAAGAACTCCACAAAATCATCACCGAATTCACCAAACCATCATGCACCGCCACCCTTCCCACCCCTCACAAACACTCTGCGACTCACTCTCTCTCCACTTTTACACCACAGCTCTTGAAAGAACAAACTCTCTAACCACCAAATTAGCTCTCTTACACCCACCACGCAATCCACCCACCCTACCTGCCATCCCAACTCCTGCGACCGCTACCCAACTGACTTTCGTCTCCTTCATTCCAATATCAACTGACCAATTTCTCAAACTTCTCTCTGCCCGCAAACCATCCGGCTCCCCGCTGGACCACTGCCCAGCCACAACCCTCAAAGAAATTTTCACATCTACCTGCGCAGGAGAACACGCAAGAACATCATAAACGACTCCCTCTCCTCAGGAATTTTTCCAGATGCGTTCAAAACTGTTCATGTCAAGCCTCTTCTAAAAAAAACCTTCCCTCGGCTGTCTCCAGCCCAAAAACTACCGCCCCATCTCAAACACCAGGTTCCTTGACAAACTCATTGACCGAACCGCCTACTCCCAACTAAATGCCTTTGTCGAAGCCAACAATGTGCTAGACTCTGCTCAATCAGGTTTCAGAGCCCGACACGGAACCAAAACCAGCCTAACCTCAATCTGGGATGACCTTAAAAACACTGCAGATTCTGTTGGATGTGCCGCATGAATCCTTCTTGAACTATCTGCCGCATTTGACACAATCAACCACTCAATCCTCCTTGACCGCCTCCAATCCCTGGGAATCCGTGGAAACGGTCTCAAATGGATAGCATCCTTCCTCAACAATAGGAACCAAATAACTCTACTCTCCGCCTATGCTTCCCACATCCGACCAGTCAACACTGGAGTTCCACAAGGAGCATGCCTATCAGCCCTCCGGTTTAACCTCTATATGTCCACCCTCCCATGAATAATCCGCTCGCACAATATCCTGTGCTACAACTACGCCGATGACACACAACTAATGCTAAAACTCCTGAATTCAAAACCCAACTGCCAATCCAACCTCGCCGCCTGCCTCCTCGACATAGATCATTGGATGACCACAAACCACCTCTTGCTAAACCCCTCCAAAACTGAAATCATGGTATGTGGCAACACCAAACTTATTCCGCACCCGTTACCCTGGCCATCTGCCATGGGCAATTCCACCCTCAAATTCATAAAAAAAACCTTGGATGCACCCAAGACTCAGACCTAACCCTCCCGCTCCAAGTCAACAACATCTTTAATTCCTGCCACTATGAACGGATTAAGTGGGTGTAAGGATGAAGCCGGTGGAACAGATGAAGTGGGTGGAACGGATGAAGTAGGTGGAACGGATGAAGTAGGTGGAACGGATGAAGTGGATGGAACGGATGAAGTGGATGGAACGGATGAAGTGGGTAGAACGGATGAAGTGGGTGGAACAGATGAAGTAGGTGGAACGGATGGAATGCATGGATCGGACAAAGTTCAAGATAAGAAGGAATGCATGGAACTGATTGAATGGATGGAGTGCATAGAACTGAGGGAGTACATATAACAGACGGAATGCATGGAACAGATAGAGGGCATGGAATGGACATTGTGCAAGAATGGTTGGAGTGCATGGAACAAAAGGAGTGCATGAAACAAATCCAGTGCATGAAACAGATGGCGTGCATGAATCAGATGGAGTACATGAAACAGATGGAGTGCATGGAAGAGATGAGTGCATGGAACGGATGAGTCCATGGAAGAGATGGAGTGCATGGAACAGATGGAGTGTATGAACAGAGTAGTGGGAACGAATGGAACTGACGGAACGGTTACAACGGATGGAACCGATGGAGTGCATGGAACAGATGGAGTGTATGGAACAGATGGAGTATATGGAACAGATCAAGTGCGTGGAACAAAAGGAGTGCATGAAACAAATCCAGTGCATGAAACAGATGGCGTGCATGAATCAGATGGAGTACATGAAACAGATGGAGTGCATGGAAGAGATCAGTGCATGGAACGGATGAGTCCATGGAGGAGATGGAGTGCATGGAACAGATGGAGTGCATGGAACGAATAAAGTGCATGGGACGGATAAAGTTCATGGTACCAATAAAGTGTATGGAACGGATAGAGTGTATGGAATGGATAGAGCGCATGCAATGAACAAATGGTGTGGATAGAACGGATGGAGCGGATAGAACGGATGGAGTAGATGTTACGGATAGAACTGATGGAGTGTATAAAATGGAGGGAGATCATGGAACGGATGGAATGCATGAAACGGATAAAGTGCATGGAAATGATGAGTACATAGAACCTATGGAGTGCATGTGACGGATGGAGTGCATGTGACGAATGGAGTGCATGGGACGGATGGAATGCATGGGACGGATGGAGTGCATGGAACTGATGGAGTATATGGAACGGATGGAGTTGACGGAACCGATGGAGTAGATGGAATGGATGGAGCGGATGAACAGATGGAGTGGATGGAATGGATGGAACAGATGAAGTGGAGGGATGGATGGAATGGAAGGATCTAATCAAGATGGTGGAACGGATGGAGTGGATAGAACGGATGGAGTGGGCAGAACGGATGGAGTGGGCAGAAGGGATAGAGTGGGCAGAACCAGATGGTGATGGCCGAACAGTTTATGAAGATGAACGATCGAATGATAGAATGAATGGAATGACTAGTAAACCAAATAAAGAACCAGGTGAAATGTGTGAACAGACGAAGCCGATTGAACAGAGTGAATAAAATGGATAGAATCAATGGTTTAGATTTGTGCTTGCTCTCAAGCACCTTACTGAAAACCACCATATCACATCACCATGCTTACTCTCTCCTATACACCACCACTCAACTAGAACACATCGATACTATGACACATTCGGTATAGCTGTTCTCATACTAACACCCGCCACATACTCCCCATCATCCTAATTAAACACAGCTGGCTGCACACCCGCTAGCCTAGGCGTCTCCTCAGACCTAACACAGCCAGAAATCAGTCTGGGTATCATCCTGCCAGAACTAACACATACTCCTGATCTCCCAACCACTACACCTATCGCTAAGAAGCAGCTATCATATGAGTGCCACACCAGCGGCACACATATCTGGTGCTCCCACGCACCTTATGACTCTCTCCATCTCTCTACTGACTTGAACTACGGTTCCCGAGGGCGTTCAACCTACCAGTGCCTTGAGATCATACCAATGGTACATAAGGCGCTATATAATTGCAAAGTAACATAACATAACATGGAGTTTTGCTACCAATTCCTTTGATGGATTGCTTGTGTCCTACTGCTTCTATCTTTTCACGGGTCCCACTCCAAGTTAAATTCTCCAGTAAGTATTATGGGGGCCTTCACATACCTCCCTAGCTTAGTCAGGGAGGCCTGGAGAAAGTGGTCTTGGCCTTGATTGGGGGTGTATACCCTAGCAATAGTGTATCCCTCTTCCCCGACTTTAAGATTTAATTCTAGGTACCTTCCCTGGGAGTCTCTCTCCATCCCTTCTATTGAAAGGTCCATGTTGTTCCTAAGAGCAATCAATACTTCTCCTTTTTTAGTTTTATCGTTAGCTTAGCGTATCTGTTGAAACCCTTGTATTTGGATCATATCTCTGTCTCAGAGTTGAACATGTGTCTCCTGTAGGGTGACTATATCTTGTCCCTCCGTAGGAATCCCTCCAACTTTTTCATCTTCACAGGGGAATATATGACACTTCTGTTTATAGAAATAATCTTCAGGGCTCTACCTTTATCCATCCTCCTGTGTGTGAACTATTCTGCGTGTTACTCGTGTCAATTTCTGTCCAAACCCCCACTGACCCCCACCACTCTCCGTTCCCTGCTTTTCCCCCCAATTGCCTGGGGTGCTTAACCAGCCTTTAGCCCCCTCAAATCGATCCCTCAAGGGTTGGCCCCTTCCTTTCCTCCGGGGAATTCCACTGCAGGTACTCCCAAACCCCTTCCGAGTTGTCTGCCCCCCCACAGGACCTCCTACTTTTCTCTCTGTCGAGGCCCTCCCCAGGCTTCTCTTACTGAAAGTCCCTGTTGTGCTTCTTTGTGGTTTTACACCAAACTGACTCTTTACAGGTGTAGAAGTCTCTACCTGGCCTAATAAGTTCACCCAGCCTTTTGGCTGGGGTTGGTAGACCCCTTTCTTGCTTCTTTTGACCTTCATCATTGACCATTCCCAACTCCTTGGTGTATCCTGTCTGATTCTGAGTGATTTGCCCGCGGTCGAAAGTACAGCGGGCAAATTGTTTGCATGAGAAAGGTGCAAACTACCAAAGGTTTGCACCTTTCTCATGCGAACACACATACATTCTCAAACACACACACTCACACACACACAGACACACACAAACACAACACACCCACAACACCCCCCCACCCACACTCTCAGCACACCCCCACCCACACCCCCAACATAAACAAACCCCACTTACCTTCATCTTCACGCTGGTTCCCTGCAACGCCAGTTCCATTTCACTTCCGTGATTGGGAACCGGCGCTGCAGGGTCCTTTTCTTTTCTTTTCTTTTTGTAACGGAAGGCTGCGGGGGTGTCCCCCGCAACCCCCGCTCACTATACCATGAAGTATAGTGAGTGAGGCGATGCGGGGGACACCCCAGCAGCCCCTGTTTTTTTTTCAATGCTACCACCAAAGGTTCGAACTTTTGGTGTTTGAACCTTTGGTGGTAGCATTTTTAGAACTTTTGGTCAATGCGACCATTTTGTTTTAGGTAATTTCGACCTAAACCATCCTGTCTCATCCACGTAAGGTGGCCCTAATTGCATTCTACGTCCTCAATGCCCAGCAGCCTCGCTCCTTCGTAGGATCCAATCTGTCTCTGCTTACCCTGCCAATCAAAGCCCACCCTGAATGGAAAAGTCGATCTATATTTAACATCTTTGTCCCTCAAAAACCTGAGGATGGGGCAATCTGCCTCCTCTTAATCAGCGTAATTTGGTCAAGGTCCTGGAACAAGAGAATTTCAGACCCATTTTATGTTATTTGAGTTGCTTTCTTTGCCACCAGTAGGATCTTTTCCTTTGTTGAATAATCATGGAGTGCAGCTAAGACATCTCTTGGCTTGACTCCTGGTTCAATTTTTCATGGTCCGACTCTATGGACTGTGTCTAATCAAATGTCTCTTCGGTTCTCCAGGACTAGTAGGTCTGTGAATATATTAGTCATTGCTCCTTGTAAGTCCTTATCTAGCACTTTTTCAGGCAGAGCTTTTATGCATATATTCGATCTTCTAGATCTATTCTCCAGGTCCTCTGTCTGAAGTTCCAGCTGTTGCTAATTGTTCCATGATTGTGTCCGCCTTCCTGGAGTCATTGGTCAAGTCTTGAATTTCACTCTCGTTAGTATCCACCCTTTCCTCTATCTTGTTGACATCCCTCTTAATGTCTTGTAGAGCACCTGTAAGGTCCTCCCTCATCTTGTCCATCTACCTCTGGACAGTGTCAGCTATTTTATCACCAAAGTCAGTGAAGTATTGCTTGAGGACCATGGTGGTAACTGCCTGATCTTGGTTATCTTGCAAGTAAGGGTCGCCTTTGTCAGCCTGATCGTGAACTGCTCCCATCTGTGGTGGGGAGCTCACATCTCGGCCCCACATCATCTGTAAATTGTTGTCATGGGACTTCTTAGCCCCCTTTATAGGCAAGGAGGGTACCTTCTCTCTTGGTTTAGACATGGTGGGTCACCCCCTGCCCATTGGGTAATATCTCCAGTGAGTCTGCTTCCTTGTCCTCTCACTCTTCCCCCTGCGGCTGTCTTTACAACTTTATTCGGGGTGGGAGTACTTTCCACTGTGCTTAGTTGGGGAGGGCTTTGTAGGGTATTTTGTGGAGATTTGGGGCCTGACGGTATTTTATTACCGCCGAAAAATAACTTAGCAATAATCACTCTTTGTATTCAGATTTGGCCATGTGCAACAATAATACAATGGACATGCATTATTTCAGCACCCAGACCTGCATATTTGGTATACGTGGTTGGTGGTATTTTGGTGAGCATAATTCCCTTGTTTTATTTGTGGCCCCAATGTCCAGAATCCCTTATCTTTGCTTAGATTTTTCGTGTGATCACTAGAGAGACCTCAGACCTACATTTTAGGAATACCACATTTTCAGTGATAGTGTTGGTGTGCCACCATGGGCGCACTCACTGACTTATTTACGACAGAGAGCTATATATGGTAGTCTTGTGGTAATTTCCACTACCTTATATACGGTAGGGAGCTATGTTCAGAGAGTCTCTCTTCCCGTTGGCTCATGTACCTCCAACAAGCTATGCTACAGTCACTCACAATTATTCATACTGATTCTGACATGCACACATCTGTCTTAAAATGACCATTGCACTGTTTAAAAATCTCCCCACATCATCGGCATTGTAATGGTAAATAGTCAATACACCACCCGTCTGTTTTCAAATATTTTTCTGTATTATAAAAGTTGCATTTAAACACGATCTCATTCTTTACAGAAATAAATAAAATGGTACAGTAAAAGCATTGTCTATGACACACTGCAAAGAGAGTGGCGGAGAACAGAACTCAAATTGCAACATTAGCATTTGATTAAGGCATGCACAGGAATCCTACACTGACTGCATATTACCGTACACACTCAGCTCCCACACTTCTCATTACCTTATCTTTTTAGTTGTTCTCTTTGGCTGTTCTCTTTGTGAATGTGGCTCCCTTGGATTAACTCCAGCAAAAAGGAACGCTTGCCTTCTCAAACCGGGGTCATTGCCTGGAATTCTCAGCTTTTGCAGATAGGAACGCCTCAGCCAGTGGAAAGGTCCTTCTTTCAGCTCCCCCCAATCTCGACTGCCAAATCTTGACTATAGCAGGACGCAGGGATCTGCATTCAGTCAGGAGTCCCACAGCCAGGTCTTCTCCCCAGTAGTGCCGAAAAAATGTCTGCCTGTCTTTTTCCCCGATACTGCCCACTAAAACTTTCATCTCAGCCCTCTGTATGACGTGTCCCAATAAAATCCATCATCTCTTATCCTCCTACTCTCAACAATAGCTTCGCTTATACATTTGCAATTGTTGCAAATCTGACTTCCTTCTTCCTGCAGTTACTGTGCACAAAAACACGGAGGAGCAAGCAGAGAAGAGAAGAAAAAAAAATCTGCACACACATTTAAATGGCTTTCAGAGTATGCCTAATTCTGCAGTGGAGAACACATTTTATTAATGGGTTATGTTAAATAAGGTTTTATTAGTCAGGTTAATGGTTAATAGGTTAGCTGTTAATTTTCAAATGTGTCTCTCGCACCATAGGCATTTCAGGTGAAAAATAGTGTGCATTTTTAAATGAGCACGTGTGCTTTTAACTGTAAAAATAGATTTGCATCTTATATGTTAAAATCGTTTTTGACTGAATAGCCTGTCTTTCCTTGTTAATCTGGTAACCCATATAGCAATGCACCGCACCCTTGTGGTGGTGCTGCAAAAAAAATGTGCTACTTGTGCAGTAGTGCTGTACTCTGTGCTGTTTGCTACCTGTGTAGTAGTGCTGTACTCTGTGCTGTTTGCTACCTGTGCAGTAGTGCTGTACTCTGTACTGTTTGCTACCTGTGTAGTAGTGCTGTACTCTGTGCTGTTTGCTACCTGTGCAGTAGTGCTGTACTCTGTACTGTTTGCTAAATATTCTTACGTATACCCTCCTTTTGTTTTTAGAACTTGGCTACAATCCAAGCCAATTCCTAAAAACAACTTGTTCTCTCTTTATTTTTTTACAATATAGCAATCCAACAAAATGAATATTCATGTGCATCAATGAAAATTTGCAATCAACATTTCATCTGAGTCCATCAGTCCATAAAATGTTCCACATTTGCCTTCTCAGTGGAAGTGGCATTACTTTAAGTTTAAATTTTCCAAGTCAATTAAAAACAACGAAATAAAACAACTAACTAAAACAAATAATTAATATAACAAATTAAAATAAATAATTAAAATAATAAATACGTGGAACTTCATATGCCGGAACTTTTGTTTTGTCTCTTTTGGTATGTCCCGCCCAGCGATGTTATTCGGTTCATTCGAGTACTCTTTCATCTTGGCAATCTTGAATCCACAGTAGTCATCTCTTTTGGCATTCCGGTTATTTTGTCTTCACCTCCACCTGGAGGCAGGCATCTTTTGGTCTTCATCCAGGGGACTCCAGGACTCCATCGTCTCCCGTGGCCTCTGATCCCGGAACCTCCGACCAAATAATGTTAATTGTCTAAATCAAAATAGAAAATAAACAGATTAAGTACATAGCACAATACTAACTTCATCCTTTTGCCAAAAATAAAACATGCTTGGTAAAAATATTTCATTTTTTTTTTTTCTGAAATTAAACACAAGTTAAAAGAAACAAGCAGATATTCAATATTTAACACACTTTCTCTCTGCACACCAACCATGAGCTTCCATTATATGTGCATTTATTTATTTATTTATTTATTTATTTATTTATTTATTTATATTTATTTTATATTATATTTTACATATACTACAGTGTTTATGTGCCATCATAACAATCAACTTTTTAACTTCTTTGTCACTGCCTCCTGATTGTACCCATTTATTTTCTCTTTTTGTGTTCAAGGGATTTTATCTGTTTCTACATGCTCAAGCCGCCTGATCTCATGTCTGGGATGGCATGGTTTGATTTGATTTACATGGACAAACTGCTCTATTGCTGTTTCACCTTCATTTTTCAAAATTTTATACACTACAGGAGAGACCTTATCTATAATCCGAAATGGCCCCTGCCAGGCTGCTAGAAATTTAGAATTTTTATGTTTACTTTTTCCAAAATGAAACTTGTACACCTGATCCCCTACACTGTATTCCTTTGCTGATGTCTTTTTATCATAATATGACTTTGCACTGTCAGCAGCTCTTTCCAGATTTCTCTGCACAAAAGCAAATGCATGTTGCAAATGCCTCCTCAGTTCATCAATATATTCATGAACTGTGGATGCACTCACTAGAGTTTGCTCATGTGTTCTGTATAGTAGGTGTTGTGGTAACACCATTTTCCTACCTGTCAAGACCTCATGGGGGCTAACACCTGTTGCTTTGGCAGGAGTCGACCTGATTGCCATCAGAACCAACGGTAAACGTAAATCCCAGCTGGAACCTGCTTCTGCCACAAATTTCTTTAAAATATCCACAACAGACCTATTGCTTCTTTCAACTGTACCTGAAGACGCCGCCCGATATGCGATATGTAGTTTCCTTTTCACACCTAGTATTTGCCATACTTTACTCATTAGAGTACTTGTGAAATGACTTCCTCTGTCTGACTCAATTCTTTGTGGCAACCCAAACCTTGAGAACACATGGTACACCAGCAATGTGGCTGCTGTTTGCGCACTACAATCTGGTGCAGGAATGCATTCAATCCACTTTGACATCAAACATACCACACTCAAAATATAACGGTGTCCCCTGCTCGACCTTTTTAAAGGACCTACATAGTCTATTTGCAAATCTGACCATGGAAGAGTTAGGCCTCTTTTCATCAATGGTGCTCTATGCATTGGTGAAGCAGGTTTAAATTGGGCGCATACTAGACATCCTCTAGTATATAATTCCACATCTTGCGACATATGTGGCCAGTAAGCATAATATTTTAGTATTTCTAATGTTTTTTGTGAACCTCTATGGCCCGCAGCTATGGCATCATGTGCATGGTGTAGCATCAGTCCTCTGAATGAAAGGGGTACTACCCACTGTATTTGTCCTGTTATGGACTCTCTAATCATGAGTCCATCCTGTAATCTGATTCGTGTTTTGTTCTTTAATAACACCCTCAACTCTTCTTTTCCCATACAATCATTTTCTGTTAAAGGATTTTGTTCAGGATCTATCAAATGATTATAATAGATTCCCAAAATTTGATCATTCTTTTGTGCCTCAATCAAATCTTGGTCTGGCGTGTCATGACTCCACTGCACCACCGGTTGATCTACCTCCTTTGGTGCTTTAGAACGTGTCACTGCATCAATTTGTATTTCACCCATTAAATAATCAATATGTAGCAATTCTCCCATCACAGCCCCAATCTTAGCCAGATGGTCTGCCTTATCATTTCCCTCCTTATCCTCTCCTGGTGTTTTTAAATGCCCACGAATTTTTCTCCAGTATATTGTTAAATTATTTTCTGACACCAATTTGTCTATGGCTTGTATCATTTTTCCATGTTTAAGTGGCTTTTTGTTGTATGTAACCATGCCTCTTGCTTTCCAACCAGGCAAATACTCCACAAAGCTATTCCGTGCATAGTCAGAATCAGTCACCAGGACAATTTCACTGAACTTTTTATCAACTGCAGTAGCAATTGCTTTATAAATGGCTGCCAATTCCGCCACCTGACTGCTCCTATCTCCAATCCTCATCCCTATACTGGGGACGCCTTCACATTTCAACCAGACATTTCCTATTCCTGCCCCTAACTGTTTATTACTGTCATTTTCAATGTGAAAAGCACAACCATCCACATATACAGTTGGCAAATCCTTGCATGTTTTTTCATCAAAAGCTTTGTGTGATGATTGTTCAAATTCCTGCAAACTAGTTTCCACTTCCATTTCATTTGGTATTTGTTCAGCTGCACAGTCATGTAAGTCAGCTAACCCTTGAGCAATTGCGCTCTTTTTATTTTGTCCATATCTCACTTCTACGGGAAAACCTTGTAATGCCAGCGTCCATGAAGTGATTCTGGATTGCGCTAGATTGCCTGATCTAATTCTTTTACTCTCTAAAAATTGCAAAGGTTGATGATTTGTTTCAATAATCACCTTTTCTCCCTGAACAATGGGGCGGAAATGTTGTAGCGCCCACACAGTGGTTAATAGGGCCTTTTCACATTGATTAAATTTCATTTCAACTTGGGAAAATGCCTTACTTGCATATGCAATGGTTTTGTGATTCAAATCGTGTTTTTGTGATAATACTGCTGACATACAATGTTCAGAAAAACCTATTTCTATAAAGAAATCCCTGTCCTTTATGGGGTATGCTAAACATGGTGCCTTTACAAGACATTCCTTCAATCTAGCCACTGCATCAGACTGCTCTCTTTCCCATCTCCAGGGAGTATCTAGTTTAAGCAGTTTAGTCAATGGTTGAGTGATTTCTGCATAATTCTCAATGAACTTTCTGTTATAGCCTGTCATCCCTAATAAACTTTTTACTCCTTTCACATTTTTAGGATCTTTTAATCTTTGTATGGCCTCTATTTTCTTCCTTTGTGGATTTAGCCCATGTTCAGTCACTTCATGCCCTAGAAAGTTCACTTTTTTCTTGCACCATTGTGCTTTTTGCAAAGATACTTTGACGCCTGCTTTCTGCAATTGGCCAAGTACATGTCTTATTTCATCAAAATGGCTTTTCAGGCTTTCATTTTTTATCAGGACATCATCCACATAAACTATTGTTCCTCTTTCCGCTGCATCCGGCATGGCCTTTCTCAAAAATATGCCAAATTCACTCCCACTATTGATGTACCCGAACGGAGCTCTAAGCCAGGCATATTGAGTCCTGTCAAATGTAAAGGAAAATAAGTGTTGTATCTCCTCTGCCAATGGCACACACCAATATCCAGATGTGAGATCTAATGTGGTAAATACATTTGAACCATGTATCTGAGCTAGGCCCTGATCAATGAATGGTAGTGGCCATCTAGATACTGGTACTCTTTTATTTAACTCTCTTAAGTCTGCACACAGCCGCCATTGACCATTTGGCTTTAACACACCTAAAATAGGCGTATTGGATGTGCTATGAATGGGCCTGATTATTCCCCGTGATTCCAAATTTTTAATAATCTCTGCCAATGATTCTAAACATGCCAGCGGTAGTCTATACTGGCGTACAAACACTGGATTTCTGCTACAACCTTCTGGTAGTGTGGCCACATGTAAATCAGTTAAACCACAATCATAAGCATCTTTTGCAAATACATCCTTAAACTCCATAAATATTTCCCTCAGGTCATCTCTATCCTTATCGCTGTCACATGCATCCGCTAAGGAGATCTGCTCTTCTACCATTCTGGAAAATTCTGGAAACTCTTCTGGTAAAGGAATCTCAGCGCTTTCCTCTAACTGTGTGGCTGTGTCTTTTTGTAGAGCTGCCACTTTTAAATATTTTGGCATATCAGCTTCCACTTCAATGGGCTGATTTCCTGTTTCATTTTCATTTAAATTAAATATTATGCAATCCTCTTGATGGCAGCACACTGTCTCATTTGAATCATAAGGATACACAGAATGAATTTTAAATATTCCTTTGGGCTGAGAGTCCAGGTGTTCTGGCAACTCGCCCTTGGCATCTACATATTTTTCAGGAATATTCCCAATCACCATGTTATTTAAATCTGCCGTATAATGTGATTTTTGTATGGCCATTCCTAATGGGGAGTTTTCCTCTAAATGAATATCCTGACAACCTTTATTATTTACCATGATTTTTACAGATCCCTCACCAATGTCTACCAATGGAATGTATTCATAATCCAGGCCTTGCTGTTTTATGGATTCATTCAGGCATACAAATGCATCAGAGCCTTTCATCTGCTGTCCATTTTTGCATTTCAGTGTTATTGTAAACTGTTTTGTAAATGCAGGAATAATAGTATTTTTCCTCATTTGTAATTCGACTGCATAAGGAACCAGTTGTGCACAATGATAAGCCCTTCTTTTGTCTTCAAATTCAGGTGCCGGACCACCTAGGCGTGACCATATTTTTTGATTAAGGAAATCTAACACCATACACATTCTGTGCATGATGTCATTGCCCATGTAAAATTCATTTTGTGCTCCACTCACTATCCATACATTATGGTAAATTGTTTTCTGCCCAATGCTAATTTTAAGCATGCATCTGCCTGCAATTCGATTTTCAAAGTCTGGACTGTCCAACCCAGAAACATATTGGTTTTTAATCCTAAATTTCGGATTTCTTCCCTCTCCATAATTTTTTGCAACAATTTCTCATTAATGAAACTCCTTTCATGTTCAAGTGCTAAAGTGGCTTTTATTGTTTTAAGATAATCATTTATACCAACATGAACCCATGGTTGCTCATCTTCCATGTGTATTTCTGCCAGAGTGGTAATGTGTTTTTCTGAATCTGTTTTAGGAGCAATATTCTGTTTGCATGTTTTCTCTTTTAAATAGAAATGTAATGTGTGCTCATCTATGGCAGTCTGCCAATCTTTCCTTGGGTCCAAGTATATTTGTACAGGTAGTTTTTCATTGTCGCTCTGCATTTTGTCTTGACACATTAATATAACAGTGACACTAGGTATGCAGCTATTCTGGAGATATACCTCCACAGCATCATTTGTTTTGGCAACGGTGTGACATTCATTTATATTGCTGTTTTGTGATTTTAGTTTCTTAGGCCTCAATGGTTTTTTTGTTAAGGACCACAGCACTCCATTCACTCCATCTATGAGAGGAGACAATCTTTTCAGGCAATCTGTCCCCATCAGAAATGGAATTTCACAAATAGATGTGATCAATACCTCTTGTTTCATTCTGTGCTTTCCTATTTTTATGTCAACCTCAGTTACACCTATGATGGGCACCTCCTCCCCATTAAAGTTATGCACTGGGCCTTGATTTGCCTTCACTGTGATCTGACTCTGTGGAGGCCTCCCTTCATTGATGCTCTTTACCAGCTCCTTGGACATAATTGTGGCCTGTGCGCCAGTGTCAATCATAGCGAAGGTGTGGCATTTTTCTTCTACAGTGATGGGTGCATAATATCTGTCCTCAACTTCCTCTAATACACATAAGAAATGTGAATTCTTACTGATTTCAGGGCTCACCTTTCTCAGATCTTTTTCACTTTTGGCTAAGCACATTGGTAAATGAAAAGACATTTTTCCCTCATTTTTACCCATTTCTGTGCGAGATATTTTATTCATTTCTCCATGTTCAGAGGTTTTTTGGAGTGTGGCCACTGTTCGCCCATCCATCTGGGTAACATCAGAGACCACATTACAACCTTCCAACTGAACATGTGTAACAACATCATTCAGCAATTTGTCATTTTTTAATTCTGTGCATTTGTGATCATTTAGTGTAATACCAGCCCTTTCAGCCTCTTCAAAAATATGTGGCTCAAAGAATTCTTCAGGTGATTGACTTGTACCCTCCTTGTGAGTATTTCCTTTTTCTGTCTGTGTTTGATCATTGTTTTGCTTGCCCAGGGAAGGAGCTATGGCATCCCCACTTACCCCCTGGTCACTGGTATTCCCCATGCATGAGTCATTTTTCTTAAATCTGTTCCTTTGTTCTTTTGGAATTCCTAATGTTTCTTTTTCATTTGTGCAAATCTTTACTGTTTTATTTAGCTCTAAGTTAAACCGTACCTCTTTTTTAGAAATATTTGCACTTGCTATCACAATTTCATTTACTGGTACTTTCATTTTTAATCCATTAGGCATCTCAGAGTCGTTATGCAAAATTATATCAGAGCAATCTGTCATTTTGGCACTGCGATTATCATGAGTACTTAGTCACTTTTCGGAAGCCCCCCGGTCATTGCTATGGCCATCAGCCCCCTCTTTGGAAGGTTGTTTTTGCGCTGTATAGAGCTTTCCTATTTGCTCAGCTAACATTTTCACTTGGGCCTCAAGGCACTGGAACCTTTCCATCTCTCTAGGATCCTCTTTCTGTGGCCTAGGTCGATATTGGTTGTTTTCCCCCTGATTGGATCTATTCTGATACCTCTCAGGTGATTGATGTCGGTTGGGATGGTTTCTGAACTCTTGATTCATTTGTGGAGGGGAGCGGGTTGCACCCATCCTTTGATTATAGTCCCCTGGTGGGGAATCATTGTACTGGCGTGGATTGTAGTTCACGTTTTGCCTCATGTCCTGTCTCTCAGATTGTGGGTACTGGCCCCTATGTTGATTTCCATTATCAGTAAATCGATCCACATATCGGGGCCTATCCTGATTACCATATATCATGGTGTTGGGATCAAACCTACTCTGTGTCCCCAATGACTGGTAGGGACCATCATTTCTTTGATCTTGATTTTGTCTCTGTTTATTGTTCATACCTGCCATATCAGGCCGATATCCTACCCGGGGTCTATCCCCTAAATATCTAGGGCTGATGTAGCTCTCTCTATTACTAGGATCATGTGTTTGGAACATTGGTACAGGAAATGGCGATCTTTGTTGATTACCCCTTTGTTCAGGTGTCACATTATTTTTACCTTGGCTTTGAGCAGACTCAAGGGACATTTTGGCTGACCTGATTTCCATTACTGTGGCTGAGGGTTCTTTAGATTTAGGCCTGGTATCTTTCATTTTATCACTTTCTCTACCCTGACAATAGAGTACCTCATATAGCTTTGTGCTTTGATGTACAATCCATTCAAGGGACTTGTCACGGTCAAATTCACGGACCAATTGGGATATGATGTCTTTCTGTAGCCCATAGAAGTATGCGGTTTTAAACTCATTGGAATTTGAGTCAAAAGATACATCAAAGCGAGAGAATGCTCTTTTTAAGTCTTGTAAAAATTGGCGAGGGGATGTATTAGGTCCAGCAGTAATTGTGTACGCGACTTTCTTTGCCTCCTGCAATGACTGAAAAGGAGAAAAATGACGCCTAATTTCTTTTTCAAACTCCAGCCATGTCATATTCTGCTGTTCATTTAATCCCCTTATGATGCTGGCCGTCGGGGCATCTAAAGTTAAATGAAAATATTGTCTGTACTGTTCCCTAGGTATATGGAGTGCTTTAAAAATGTCATGCACCGCTTCTAAGTGATCCTCAATGCAGCATTCTCCTCCCTTTTTAAATGGTTTGATCAGGGCTTTAATGGATTTCATTATTTTTATGGGGCTACTTGTTGCAATGCATGGAATTGCACTATTTTGTGATTCAATCCTGTTTTCAGGTGTATGAGATTGGTGGCTGCCCCCAATGGGAGTATCAAATCCCCCAAGGGCGCTGCAACCAAGTTCAGTCACCGGCCCAGTCACTGGGGCACTAGCTCTTTGGGCAGAGCTAGAATTCACCTCCACTCCATTGAATGTGGTACCCTGCCGCCTTTCCTGGGACCTGGGAATGCACATTTGCTGTTCTAAGTCCTTACACTTTTTAAGGAGTCTGTTTGCTTCATTTTGCAAATAATTATTTTCATCATTCATTTTATTAATCACCTCCTGCATATCGCACATTTGCATTTGGCATTCATTGAACTCTTTATTTCTCTTGTCTCTTTCTTGAATCATTTTAATCATTTCTTGTTCTGCACTCTGGAGATCACCTTCTTTTTCGCAATGTTCTTTTTGTAAAATCTGCATTTCTGAAACAACCTCATCTTTATCCTGCCTAATGTGATCCACTAAGGCTTTTAAGTGTGCCAATTCTTGCTCACTATCTTCAAATTGTTTCTTGCTTTTGGATAACTGAGTATCAAAGTCTCTGCATTTTAATTGCATGTCTTTTTGGCATACATCCAATTCTGCTCTCAAAATTTCCTGATTTTTACTTGCCCCCTCTAATTCAGTCTTTAACCTGTTAATTAGCTGAGTATCATTCTCTTGCATTCGCAGGGTCTTGTTTAAAATAAACCATATTTTGCCGCATAGCCGTATTAAACAGTCTTTCTCTGCACTTTTATCGGCTGCATTCAATAATCTTGTAAGGCAGACCTGAATTATGCTGCCTTCTGCAAAAATATTGTCTAGTTTTTCTTTCTGCACCTCACCCTGAATGCGGTTACTCCATTCTAACGTGCTATTCGAAGACCAATTACCATGTGCAAATAACTTTGCCTCTAAATATTGCACTAGATCTGAGAATGTGGTTTCCCTTTGTGACATTCTGAAATTCGTTTTTAGTGGCACACTGCTATTATAAAATGGGTTCCCTTTAATGTGCAAATGGCAGTGTGAGACACGCTTGCCACGCCCAGTAGGTACTCTATGATCACTTTCCCGGCCTGTAACGCACCATAAATATGTAGGGTATTTTGTGGAGATTTGGGGCCTGACGGTATTTTATTACCGCCGAAAAATAACTTAGCAATAATCACTCTTTGTATTCAGATTTGGCCATGTGCAACAATAATACAATGGACATGCATTATTTCAGCACCCAGACCTGCATACGTGGTTGGTGGTATTTTGGTGAGCATAATTCCCTTGTTTTATTTGTGGCCCCAATGTCCAGAATCCCTTATCTTTGCTTAGATTTTTCGTGTGATCACTAGAGAGACCTCAGACCTACATTTTAGGAATACCACATTTTCAGTGATAGTGTTGGTGTGCCACCATGGGCGAACTCACTGACTTATTTACGACAGAGAGCTATATATGGTAGTCTTGTGGTAATTTCCACTACCTTATATACGGTAGGGAGCTATGTTCAGAGAGTCTCTCTTCCCGTTGGCTCATGTACCTCCAACAAGCTATGCTACAGTCACTCACAATTATTCATACTGATTCTGACATGCACACATCTGTCTTAAAATGACCATTGCACTGTTTAAAAATCTCCCCACATCATCGGCATTGTAATGGTAAATAGTCAATACACCACCCGTCTGTTTTCAAATATTTTTCTGTATTATAAAAGTTGCATTTAAACACGATCTCATTCTTTACAGAAATAAATAAAATGGTACAGTAAAAGCATTGTCTATGACACACTGCAAAGAGAGTGGCGGAGAACAGAACTCAAATTGCAACATTAGCATTTGATTAAGGCATGCACAGGAATCCTACACTGACTGCATATTACCGTACACACTCAGCTCCCACACTTCTCATTACCTTATCTTTTTAGTTGTTCTCTTTGGCTGTTCTCTTTGTGAATGTGGCTCCCTTGGATTAACTCCAGCAAAAAGGAACGCTTGCCTTCTCAAACCGGGGTCATTGCCTGGAATTCTCAGCTTTTGCAGATAGGAACGCCTCAGCCAGTGGAAAGGTCCTTCTTTCAGCTCTCCCCAATCTCGACTGCCAAATCTTGACTATAGCAGGACGCAGGGATCTGCATTCAGTCAGGAGTCCCACAGCCAGGTCTTCTCCCCAGTAGTGCCGAAAAAATGTCTGCCTGTCTTTTTCCCCGATACTGCCCACTAAAACTTTCATCTCAGCCCTCTGTATGACGTGTCCCAATAAAATCCATCATCTCTTATCCTCCTACTCTCAACAATAGCTTCGCTTATACATTTGCAATTGTTGCAAATCTGACTTCCTTCTTCCTGCAGTTACTGTGCACAAAAACACGGAGGAGCAAGCAGAGAAGAGAAGAAAAAAAAATCTGCACACACATTTAAATGGCTTTCAGAGTATGCCTAATTCTGCAGTGGAGAACACATTTTATTAATGGGTTATGTTAAATAAGGTTTTATTAGTCAGGTTAATGGTTAATAGGTTAGCTGTTAATTTTCAAATGTGTCTCTCGCACCATAGGCATTTCAGGTGAAAAATAGTGTGCATTTTTAAATGAGCACGTGTGCTTTTAACTGTAAAAATAGATTTGCATCTTATATGTTAAAATCGTTTTTGACTGAATAGCCTGTCTTTCCTTGTTAATCTGGTAACCCATATAGCAATGCACCGCACCCTTGTGGTGGTGCTGCAAAAAAAAATGTGCTACTTGTGCAGTAGTGCTGTACTCTGTGCTGTTTGCTACCTGTGTAGTAGTGCTGTACTCTGTGCTGTTTGCTACCTGTGCAGTAGTGCTGTACTCTGTACTGTTTGCTACCTGTGTAGTAGTGCTGTACTCTGTGCTGTTTGCTACCTGTGCAGTAGTGCTGTACTCTGTACTGTTTGCTAAATATTCTTACGTATACCCTCCTTTTGTTTTTAGAACTTGGCTACAATCCAAGCCAATTCCTAAAAACAACTTGTTCTCTCTTTATTTTTTTACAATATAGCAATCCAACAAAATGAATATTCATGTGCATCAATGAAAATTTGCAATCAACATTTCATCTGAGTCCATCAGTCCATAAAATGTTCCACATTTGCCTTCTCAGTGGAAGTGGCATTACTTTAAGTTTAAATTTTCCAAGTCAATCAAAAACAACGAAATAAAACAACTAACTAAAACAAATAATTAATATAACAAATTAAAATAAATAACTTTTGTTTTGTCTCTTTTGGTATGTCCCGACCAGCGATGTTATTCGGTTCATTCGAGTACTCTTTCATCTTGGCAATCTTGAATCCACAGTAGTCATCTCTTTTGGCATTCCGGTTATTTTGTCTTCACCTCCACCTGGAGGCAGGCATCTTTTGGTCTTCATCCAGGGGACTCCAGGACTCCATCGTCTCCCGTGGCCTCTGATCCCGGAACCTCCGACCAAATAATGTTAATTGTCTAAATCAAGATAGAAAATAAACAGATTAAGTACATAGCACAATACTAACTTCATCCTTTTGCCAAAAATAAAACATGCTTGGTAAAAATATTTCATTTTTTTTTTTTTCTGAAATTAAACACAAGTTAAAAGAAACAAGCAGATATTCAATATTTAACACACTTTCTCTCTGCACACCAACCATGAGCTTCCATTATATGTGCATTTATTTATTTATTTATTTATTTATTTATTTATTTATTTATTTATTTATTTATTTATTTATTTATTTATATTTATTTTATATTATATTTTACATATACTACAGTGTTTATGTGCCATCATAACAATCAACTTTTTAACTTCTTTGTCACTGCCTCCTGATTGTACCCATTTATTTTCTCTTTTTGTGTTCAAGGGATTTTATCTGTTTCTACATGCTCAAGCCGCCTGATCTCATGTCTGGGATGGCATGGTTTGATTTGATTTACATGGACAAACTGCTCTATTGCTGTTTCACCTTCATTTTTCAAAATTTTATACACTACAGGAGAGACCTTATCTATAATCCGAAATGGCCCCTGCCAGGCTGCTAGAAATTTAGAATTTTTATGTTTACTTTTTCCAAAATGAAACTTGTACACCTGATCCCCTACACTGTATTCCTTTGCTGATGTCTTTTTATCATAATATGACTTTGCACTGTCAGCAGCTCTTTCCAGATTTCTCTGCACAAAAGCAAATGCATGTTGCAAATGCCTCCTCAGTTCATCAATATATTCATGAACTGTGGATGCACTCACTAGAGTTTGCTCATGTGTTCTGTATAGTAGGTGTTGTGGTAACACCATTTTCCTACCTGTCAAGACCTCATGGGGGCTAACACCTGTTGCTTTGGCAGGAGTCGACCTGATTGCCATCAGAACCAACGGTAAACGTAAATCCCAGCTGGAACCTGCTTCTGCCACAAATTTCTTTAAAATATCCACAACAGACCTATTGCTTCTTTCAACTGTACCTGAAGACGCCGCCCGATATGCGATATGTAGTTTCCTTTTCACACCTAGTATTTGCCATACTTTACTCATTAGAGTACTTGTGAAATGACTTCCTCTGTCTGACTCAATTCTTTGTGGCAACCCAAACCTTGAGAACACATGGTTCACCAGCAATGTGGCTGCTGTTTGCGCACTACAATCTGGTGCAGGAATGCATTCAATCCACTTTGACATCAAACATACCACACTCAAAATATAACGGTGTCCCCTGCTCGACCTTTTTAAAGGACCTACATAGTCTATTTGCAAATCTGACCATGGAAGAGTTAGGCCTCTTTTCATCAATGGTGCTCTATGCATTGGTGAAGCAGGTTTAAATTGGGCGCATACTAGACATCCTCTAGTATATAATTCCACATCTTGGGACATATGTGGCCAGTAAGCATAATATTTTAGTATTTCTAATGTTTTTTGTGAACCTCTATGGCCCGCAGCTATGGCATCATGTGCATGGTGTAGCATCAGTCCTCTGAATGAAAGGGGTACTACCCACTGTATTTGTCCTGTTATGGACTCTCTAATCATGAGTCCATCCTGTAATCTGATTCGTGTTTTGTTCTTTAATAACACCCTCAACTCTTCTTTTCCCATACAATCATTTTCTGTTAAAGGATTTTGTTCAGGATCTATCAAATGATTATAATAGATTCCCAAAATTTGATCATTCTTTTGTGCCTCAATCAAATCTTGGTCTGGCGTGTCATGACTCCACTGCACCACCGGTTGATCTACCTCCTTTGGTGCTTTAGAACGTGTCACTGCATCAATTTGTATTTCACCCATTAAATAATCAATATGTAGCAATTCTCCCATCACAGCCCCAATCTTAGCCAGATGGTCTGCCTTATCATTTCCCTCCTTATCCTCTCCTGGTGTTTTTAAATGCCCACGAATTTTTCTCCAGTATATTGTTAAATTATTTTCTGACACCAATTTGTCTATGGCTTGTATCATTTTTCCATGTTTAAGTGGCTTTTTGTTGTATGTAACCATGCCTCTTGCTTTCCAACCAGGCAAATACTCCACAAAGCTATTCCGTGCATAGTCAGAATCAGTCACCAGGACAATTTCACTGAACTTTTTATCAACTGCAGTAGCAATTGCTTTATAAATGGCTGCCAATTCCGCCACCTGACTGCTCCTATCTCCAATCCTCATCCCTATACTGGGGACGCCTTCACATTTCAACCAGACATTTCCTATTCCTGCCACTAACTGTTTATTACTGTCATTTTCAATGTGAAAAGCACAACCATCCACATATACAGTTGGCAAATCCTTGCATGTTTTTTCATCAAAAGCTTTGTGTGATGATTGTTCAAATTCCTGCAAACTAGTTTCCACTTCCATTTCATTTGGTATTTGTTCAGCTGCACAGTCATGTAAGTCAGCTAACCCTTGAGCAATTGCGCTCTTTTTATTTTGTCCATATCTCACTTCTACGGGAAAACCTTGTAATGCCAGCATCCATGAAGTGATTCTGGATTGCGCTAGATTGCCTGATCTAATTCTTTTACTCTCTAAAAATTGCAAAGGTTGATGATTTGTTTCAATAATCACCTTTTCTCCCTGAACAATGGGGCGGAAATGTTGTAGCGCCCACACAGTGGTTAATAGGGCCTTTTCACATTCATTAAATTTCATTTCAACTTGGGAAAATGCCTTACTTGCATATGCAATGGTTTTGTGATTCAAATCGTGTTTTTGTGATAATACTGCTGACATACAATGTTCAGAAAAACCTATTTCTATAAAGAAATCCCTGTCCTTTATGGGGTATGCTAAACATGGTGCCTTTACAAGACATTCCTTCAATCTAGCCACTGCATCAGACTGCTCTCTTTCCCATCTCCAGGGAGTATCTAATTTAAGCAGTTTAGTCAATGGTTGAGTGATTTCTGCATAATTCTCAATGAACTTTCTGTTATAGCCTGTCATCCCTAATAAACATTTTACTCCTTTCACATTTTTAGGATCTTTTAATCTTTGTATGGCCTCTATTTTCTTCCTTTGTGGATTTAGCCCATGTTCAGTCACTTCATGCCCTAGAAAGTTCACTTTTTTCTTGCACCATTGTGCTTTTTGCAAAGATACTTTGACGCCTGCTTTCTGCAATTGGCCAAGTACATGTCTTATTTCATCAAAATGGCTTTTCAGGCTTTCATTTTTTATCAGGACATCATCCACATAAACTATTGTTCCTCTTTCCGCTGCATCCGGCATGGCCTTTCTCAAAAATATGCCAAATTCACTCCCACTATTGATGTACCCGAACGGAGCTCTAAGCCAGGCATATTGAGTCCTGTCAAATGTAAAGGAAAATAAGTGTTGTATCTCCTCTGCCAATGGCACACACCAATATCCAGATGTGAGATCTAATGTGGTAAATACATTTGAACCATGTATCTGAGCTAGGCCCTGATCAATGAATGGTAGTGGCCATCTAGATACTGGTACTCTTTTATTTAACTCTCTTAAGTCTGCACACAGCCGCCATTGACCATTTGGCTTTAACACACCTAAAATAGGCGTATTGGATGTGCTATGAATGGGCCTGATTATTCCCCGTGATTCCAAATTTTTAATAATCTCTGCCAATGATTCTAAACATGCCAGCGGTAGTCTATACTGGCGTACAAACACTGGATTTCTGCTACAACCTTCTGGTAGTGTGGCCACATGTAAATCAGTTAAACCACAATCATAAGCATCTTTTGCAAATACATCCTTAAACTCCATAAATATTTCCCTCAGGTCATCTCTATCCTTATCGCTGTCACATGCATCCGCTAAGGAGATCTGCTCTTCTACCATTCTGGAAAATTCTGGAAACTCTTCTGGTAAAGGAATCTCAGCGCTTTCCTCTAACTGTGTGGCTGTGTCTTTTTGTAGAGCTGCCACTTTTAAATATTTTGGCATATCAGCTTCCACTTCAATGGGCTGATTTCCTGTTTCATTTTCATTTAAATTAAATATTATGCAATCCTCTTGATGGCAGCACACTGTCTCATTTGAATCATAAGGATACACAGAATGAATTTTAAATATTCCTTTGGGCTGAGAGTCCAGGTGTTCTGGCAACTCGCCCTTGGCATCTACATATTTTTCAGGAATATTCCCAATCACCATGTTATTTAAATCTGCCGTATAATGTGATTTTTGTATGGCCATTCCTAATGGGGAGTTTTCCTCTAAATGAATATCCTGACAACCTTTATTATTTACCATGATTTTTACAGATCCCTCACCAATGTCTACCAATGGAATGTATTCATAATCCAGGCCTTGCTGTTTTATGGATTCATTCAGGCATACAAATGCATCAGAGCCTTTCATCTGCTGTCCATTTTTGCATTTCAGTGTTATTGTAAACTGTTTTGTAAATTCAGGAATAATAGTATTTTTCCTCATTTGTAATTCGACTGCATAAGGAACCAGTTGTGCACAATGATAAGCCCTTCTTTTGTCTTCAAATTCAGGTGCCGGACCACCTAGGCGTGACCATATTTTTTGATTAAGGAAATCTAACACCATACACATTCTGTGCATGATGTCATTGCCCATGTAAAATTCATTTTGTGCTCCACTCACTATCCATACATTATGGTAAATTGTTTTCTGCCCAATGCTAATTTTAAGCATGCATCTGCCTGCAATTCGATTTTCAAAGTCTGGACTGTCCAACCCAGAAACATATTGGTTTTTAATCCTAAATTTCGGATTTCTTCCCTCTCCATAATTTTTTGCAACAATTTCTCATTAATGAAACTCCTTTCATGTTCAAGTGCTAAAGTGGCTTTTATTGTTTTAAGATAATCATTTATACCAACATGAACCCATGGTTGCTCATCTTCCATGTGTATTTCTGCCAGAGTGGTAATGTGTTTTTCTGAATCTGTTTTAGGAGCAATATTCTGTTTGCATGTTTTCTCTTTTAAATAGAAATGTAATGTGTGCTCATCTATGGCAGTCTGCCAATCTTTCCTTGGGTCCAAGTATATTTGTACAGGTAGTTTTTCATTGTCGCTCTGCATTTTGTCTTGACACATTAATATAACAGTGACACTAGGTATGCAGCTATTCTGGAGATATACCTCCACAGCATCATTTGTTTTGGCAACGGTGTGACATTCATTTATATTGCTGTTTTGTGATTTTAGTTTCTTAGGCCTCAATGGTTTTTTTGTTAAGGACCACAGCACTCCATTCACTCCATCTATGAGAGGAGACAATCTTTTCAGGCAATCTGTCCCCAACAGAAATGGAATTTCACAAATAGATGTGATCAATACCTCTTGTTTCATTCTGTGCTTTCCTATTTTTATGTCAACCTCAGTTACACCTATGATGGGCACCTCCTCCCCATTAAAGTTATGCACTGGGCCTTGATTTGCCTTCACTGTGATCTGACTCTGTGGAGGCCTCCCTTCATTGATACTCTTTACCAGCTCCTTGGACATAATTGTGGCCTGTGCGCCAGTGTCAATCATAGCGAAGGTGTGGCATTTTTCTTCTACAGTGATGGGTGCATAATATCTGTCCTCAACTTCCTCTAATACACATAAGAAATGTGAATTCTTACTGATTTCAGGGCTCACCTTTCTCAGATCTTTTTCACTTTTGGCTAAGCACATTGGTAAATGAAAAGACATTTTTCCCTCATTTTTACCCATTTCTGTGCGAGATATTTTATTCATTTCTCCATGTTCAGAGGTTTTTTGGAGTGTGGCCACTGTTCGCCCATCCATCTGGGTAACATCAGAGACCACATTACAACCTTCCAACTGAACATGTGTAACAACATCATTCAGCAATTTGTCATTTTTTAATTCTGTGCATTTGTGATCATTTAGTGTAATACCAGCCCTTTCAGCCTCTTCAAAAATATGTGGCTCAAAGAATTCTTCAGGTGATTGACTTGTACCCTCCTTGTGAGTATTTCCTTTTTCTGTCTGTGTTTGATCATTGTTTTGCTTGCCCAGGGAAGGAGCTATGGCATCCCCACTTACCCCCTGGTCACTGGTATTCCCCATGCATGAGTCATTTTTCTTAAATCTGTTCCTTTGTTCTTTTGGAATTCCTAATGTTTCTTTTTCATTTGTGCAAATCTTTACTGTTTTATTTAGCTCTAAGTTAAACCGTACCTCTTTTTTAGAAATATTTGCACTTGCTATCACAATTTCATTTACTGGTACTTTCATTTTTAATCCATTAGGCATCTCAGAGTCGTTATGCAAAATTATATCAGAGCAATCTGTCATTTTGGCACTGCGATTATCATGAGTACTTAGTCACTTTTCAGAAGCCCCCCGGTCATTGCTATGGCCATCAGCCCCCTCTTTGGAAGGTTGTTTTTGCGCTGTATAGAGCTTTCCTATTTGCTCAGCTAACATTTTCACTTGGGCCTCAAGGCACTGGAACCTTTCCATCTCTCTAGGATCCTCTTTCTGTGGCCTAGGTCGATATTGGTTGTTTTCCCCCTGATTGGATCTATTCTGATACCTCTCAGGTGATTGATGTCGGTTGGGATGGTTTCTGAACTCTTGATTCATTTGTGGAGGGGAGCGGGTTGCACCCATCCTTTGATTATAGTCCCCTGGTGGGGAATCATTGTACTGGCGTGGATTGTAGTTCACGTTTTGCCTCATGTCCTGTCTCTCAGATTGTGGGTACTGGCCCCTATGTTGATTTCCATTATCAGTAAATCGATCCACATATCGGGGCCTATCCTGATTACCATATATCATGGTGTTGGGATCAAACCTACTCTGTGTCCCCAATGACTGGTAGGGACCATCATTTCTTTGATCTTGATTTTGTCTCTGTTTATTGTTCATACCTGCCATATCAGGCCGATATCCTACCCGGGGTCTATCCCCTAAATATCTAGGGCTGATGTAGCTCTCTCTATTACTAGGATCATGTGTTTGGAACATTGGTACAGGAAATGGCGATCTTTGTTGATTACCCCTTTGTTCAGGTGTCACATTATTTTTACCTTGGCTTTGAGCAGACTCAAGGGACATTTTGGCTGACCTGATTTCCATTACTGTGGCTGAGGGTTCTTTAGATTTAGGCCTGGTATCTTTCATTTTATCACTTTCTCTACCCTGACAATAGAGTACCTCATATAGCTTTGTGCTTTGATGTACAATCCATTCAAGGGACTTGTCACGGTCAAATTCACGGACCAATTGGGATATGATGTCTTTCTGTAGCCCATAGAAGTATGCGGTTTTAAACTCATTGGAATTTGAGTCAAAAGATACATCAAAGCGAGAGAATGCTCTTTTTAAGTCTTGTAAAAATTGGCGAGGGGATGTATTAGGTCCAGCAGTAATTGTGTATGCGACTTTCTTTGCCTCCTGCAATGACTGAAAAGGAGAAAAATGACGCCTAATTTCTTTTTCAAACTCCAGCCATGTCATATTCTGCTGTTCATTTAATCCCCTTATGATGCTGGCCGTCGGGGCATCTAAAGTTAAATGAAAATATTGTCTGTACTGTTCCCTAGGTATATGGAGTGCTTTAAAAATGTCATGCACCGCTTCTAAGTGATCCTCAATGCAGCATTCTCCTCCCTTTTTAAATGGTTTGATCAGGGCTTTAATGGATTTCATTATTTTTATGGGGCTACTTGTTGCAATGCATGGAATTGCACTATTTTGTGATTCAATCCTGTTTTCAGGTGTATGAGATTGGTGGCTGCCCCCAATGGGAGTATCAAATCCCCCAAGGGCGCTGCAACCAAGTTCAGTCACCGGCCCAGTCACTGGGGCACTAGCTCTTTGGGCAGAGCTAGAATTCACCTCCACTCCATTGAATGTGGTACCCTGCCGCCTTTCCTGGGACCTGGGAATGCACATTTGCTGTTCTAAGTCCTTACACTTTTTAAGGAGTCTGTTTGCTTCATTTTGCAAATAATTATTTTCATCATTCATTTTATTAATCACCTCCTGCATATCGCACATTTGCATTTGGCATTCATTGAACTCTTTATTTCTCTTGTCTCTTTCTTGAATCATTTTAATCATTTCTTGTTCTGCACTCTGGAGATCACCTTCTTTTTCGCAATGTTCTTTTTGTAAAATCTGCATTTCTGAAACAACCTCATCTTTATCCTGCCTAATGTGATCCACTAAGGCTTTTAAGTGTGCCAATTCTTGCTCACTATCTTCAAATTGTTTCTTGCTTTTGGATAACTGAGTATCAAAGTCTCTGCATTTTAATTGCATGTCTTTTTGGCATACATCCAATTCTGCTCTCAAAATTTCCTGATTTTTACTTGCCCCCTCTAATTCAGTCTTTAACCTGTTAATTAGCTGAGTATCATTCTCTTGCATTCGCAGGGTCTTGTTTAAAATAAACCATATTTTGCCGCATAGCCGTATTAAACAGTCTTTCTCTGCACTTTTATCGGCTGCATTCAATAATCTTGTAAGGCAGACCTGAATTATGCTGCCTTCTGCAAAAATATTGTCTAGTTTTTCTTTCTGCACCTCACCCTGAATGCGGTTACTCCATTCTAACGTGCTATTCGAAGACCAATTCCCTGGTGCAAATAACTTTGCCTCTAAATATTGCACTAGATCTGAGAATGTGGTTTCCCTTTGTGACATTCTGAAATTCGTTTTTAGTGGCACACTGCTATTATAAAATGGGTTCCCTTTAATGTGCAAATGGCAGTGTGAGACACGCTTGCCACGCCCAGTAGGTACTCTATGATCACTTTCCCGGCCTGTAACGCACCATAAATATGTAGGGTATTTTGTGGAGATTTGGGGCCTGACGGTATTTTATTACCGCCGAAAAATAACTTAGCAATAATCACTCTTTGTATTCAGATTTGGCCATGTGCAACAATAATACAATGGACATGCATTATTTCAGCACCCAGACCTGCATACGTGGTTGGTGGTATTTTGGTGAGCATAATTCCCTTGTTTTATTTGTGGCCCCAATGTCCAGAATCCCTTATCTTTGCTTAGATTTTTCGTGTGATCACTAGAGAGACCTCAGACCTACATTTAAGGAATACCACATTTTCAGTGATAGTGTTGGTGTGCCACCATGGGCGAACTCACTGACTTATTTACGACAGAGAGCTATATATGGTAGTCTTGTGGTAATTTCCACTACCTTATATACGGTAGGGAGCTATGTTCAGAGAGTCTCTCTTCCCGTTGGCTCATGTACCTCCAACAAGCTATGCTACAGTCACTCACAATTATTCATACTGATTCTGACATGCACACATCTGTCTTAAAATGACCATTGCACTGTTTAAAAATCTCCCCACATCATCGGCATTGTAATGGTAAATAGTCAATACACCACCCGTCTGTTTTCAAATATTTTTCTGTATTATAAAAGTTGCATTTAAACACGATCTCATTCTTTACAGAAATAAATAAAATGGTACAGTAAAAGCATTGTCTATGACACACTGCAAAGAGAGTGGCGGAGAACAGAACTCAAATTGCAACATTAGCATTTGATTAAGGCATGCACAGGAATCCTACACTGACTGCATATTACCGTACACACTCAGCTCCCACACTTCTCATTACCTTATCTTTTTAGTTGTTCTCTTTGGCTGTTCTCTTTGTGAATGTGGCTCCCTTGGATTAACTCCAGCAAAAAGGAACGCTTGCCTTCTCAAACCGGGGTCATTGCCTGGAATTCTCAGCTTTTGCAGATAGGAACGCCTCAGCCAGTGGAAAGGTCCTTCTTTCAGCTCTCCCCAATCTCGACTGCCAAATCTTGACTATAGCAGGACGCAGGGATCTGCATTCAGTCAGGAGTCCCACAGCCAGGTCTTCTCCCCAGTAGTGCAGAAAAAATGTCTGCCTGTCTTTTTCCCCGATACTGCCCACTAAAACTTTCATCTCAGCCCTCTGTATGACGTGTCCCAATAAAATCCATCATCTCTTATCCTCCTACTCTCAACAATAGCTTCGCTTATACATTTGCAATTGTTGCAAATCTGACTTCCTTCTTCCTGCAGTTACTGTGCACAAAAACACGGAGGAGCAAGCAGAGAAGAGAAGAAAAAAAAATCTGCACACACATTTAAATGGCTTTCAGAGTATGCCTAATTCTGCAGTGGAGAACACATTTTATTAATGGGTTATGTTAAATAAGGTTTTATTAGTCAGGTTAATGGTTAATAGGTTAGCTGTTAATTTTCAAATGTGTCTCTCGCACCATAGGCATTTCAGGTGAAAAATAGTGTGCATTTTTAAATGAGCACGTGTGCTTTTAACTGTAAAAATAGATTTGCATCTTATATGTTAAAATCGTTTTTGACTGAATAGCCTGTCTTTCCTTGTTAATCTGGTAACCCATATTGCAATGCACTGCACCCTTGTGGTGGTGCTGCAAAAAAAAATGTGCTACTTGTGCAGTAGTGCTGTACTCTGTGCTGTTTGCTACCTGTGTAGTAGTGCTGTACTCTGTGCTGTTTGCTACCTGTGCAGTAGTGCTGTACTCTGTACTGTTTGCTACCTGTGTAGTAGTGCTGTACTCTGTGCTGTTTGCTACCTCTGCAGTAGTGCTGTACTCTGTACTGTTTGCTAAATATTCTTACAGCTTGTTGTAAAATTGAGATCTTTCGCTGGGCCTGATCGAGTTTCCTCTCACACCCCTTTTATGTAGTGGGTATGCACCTTCCGATTTGCCTCTGCGTAGCCCCCACCATCCCTCGCTACCTGAGGGCTCTTGCTCTTCTCAATTCCCCTGAGGGAGAAGTGGACATGACACCTGAGTAGTAGTGGTACCAAGAACCCCCTTCCTGGGTCACACGCCTCTGGACTCAGGATCATTTGTCCCTCAGGGGAATCTTCCTTCTCCTTGACTTTTTCTTAGCAGACCTTTTCCGTGTGTGTGTGCCGGCGCAGGCTTTCCACCTATTTGTTCCGTGTGGCACAGTGGCCCTCCTCAGTCCGCCTTCTCTTAATCTCCACTGTTTCAGTCTCGCTCTCTGTGTAGCTGGCCAGAGGGTCTAACGCAAGCCTTCCATCTGACAGTTGAGGTGGAGTGGCCTCGCTCTCTCCAATGTTTGGGCAGCTTCTTCACGGGTGGCTGGGGCAGCTTTCCCCCGAAGCCAGAACGCCTTTACTCCTTCCGCCCAGTACGAGGACTGAGCTGACACCCTCAGGTCCTAGCTTCCCGGGCACCAGCGGTGTCCACTGCTGTCTTCTTTTCTTCGGGGCCTCGAGCTACGGCCTCCGAGCCCCCACCTGCATGGGCTCATGCTCTATGTAAACCACACCTGGGGAGGGCGATGCTGCTTTATTTTACCTCCATTACGGTCCTGGTGTTCATGAGAGCATCGATCACGGTGATCCCTGCTCGGCGGCCATATTGGAATCCCAAACCTATAATTTAAATAAATATATATTATTTCTGTACTCCGGCCTGGTTCTTGGCTTATTGTTGGCCCAGGGTGAGGGATCTACATGGATCTAGATTAATCATAGCTAGATCTAGCTTGAACAAAAAGAAATTATCTAAGGTGTGGCAACATAATTGGGGGCTGGAACTCCCGATGTTAGGGGTGGTCTCTCAATATATTGTTACAAATTGGGGGCTTTTTGGCTATTTTTGAAACATGACAAGTGCATTGTTGACAGGCTATTTATTCTGATCTAACTGCATTGAGATGGATAGAAGATTGTTCATTCAGTTGTTAAAGTACCACTGTGACTTGACCCGTGAGCATCAGGGAGTGTACAGAGAAATAAGATTGTGCAGAGTACCAATGCAATAGTAATCAGATTTGAATTGACAGTTGATTTGCCCTTGATTGTGGAAATCAAGCAGGAATGGGCTGTCGTTTTTGCCCCTATGCACAGAAAGTTTTACTAAGTTGCAAAAAGACATTCTTAAAATGACTGCCATAGAAATAAGTGATGCCAGGAAGCATTTCCTAGTTAAGTTATTTATTAATGGTGAATAGATAGAAAATGAAGCTGGGAGCTGGCAGACTAAAATGGCACACAAAATCACATCAGTGGGAATGGATATTTGGCAGAATAATGGTATTTTGCATCATGCTTGGACAGAATTCTACATGACCCAAAATATCCAAAATATCCAAGAGGAATAGATTCAGCTCATTGATATTTTCATTTGCAATTAGTTGAAGAGCGATTGCAAAATAAAGAGGCTTGCTTGCTGAATCAGACTGAGGTCCTCAAACAGGCCCTGAAAGCACTCACGCAGCTAGTTGGGTGCAGGAAAAGGTCAGTCAGGTTTTCAGGAACTGACTAGAATTAGGGAAGAGAATATAGTGCTTGTGGAGTGTGTGAAGCAAGCAGAAGCTGACGTATCACAGGAAGCACATTGTACATGCTCAAGAGAAAGATCTTTGTCTCTTGAAAGAAAGGTGCCTTAAATGTGCATGCATAATCCAGGATTCTCAGAGAGAACATGAAGCACCTCAGGATGACCAACAGAAAATAAAGAATCGGTTAGTGACTCGTGGCAGGGTAAGCCATGTATTGGTGTCAGAGCTGACCATTCAGCCCTCTGAATACAGACGGGAAATCAGGACAGAGAGAAACAAGTGTGAGCAATTAACTACTGAAATATACAAATATAAACAGGCATTGAGGTACCTGGACCAATCAGGGTATGGGATAGGACCTTCTGGTCAAGGAGATATGCCCCTCCCATCATGGGCCTAATGCAAGTTATCCACAACCTCCCATGTAACAACTGGAACTGACCTCATGCATAGAACTTATAGAGAACAGGGAAGAATGAGACAGATGGACTTACCCAGCCCTAGCCAAACTGATCCAGAAGGGCAGTCATTATCTGACATTGATGAGTATTCCTCTCTACCACACAGAAGGGAAGGTGGCCGGACAAATGTCCTGGGAGTACTTCTGATCCTGAAATGTCCTATGATGAGAAAACCAGGGAGTTAGATTTAGAGAAAATGAGATTACAGAGATTACAAAGAGACCACCTGTCCCACTTCGCTATAAAAGAATAGGTCTGGAAATAAAAATTGGGGGACATAGGTTAAAATATACAGTGATAGTCATGAATCTAGAGGGCACACCTTGATTAGTGGGGAATGAACTCCTTCAGGGGTTATCACTGATGAACGACTGTGTAAACAAGGTTCTCTGGACCCAGATTAACCGGCCTATAAAACTAAAAATGAGTACCAAATATTTGAGTTTGAATGGCACCTGCCATTTAATCAAACAACATACTGAGAAAGTGGAATTTCATTTCAAGAATAACCAGCTCCCAGACATCACGGTCATCTCGGTAGGAGAACAAACAGGTGATGGGAACCCTGTTCCATTCTTGAAAATCAATCTTCCTCCCAGTTTTAAGTGGCATTCCAAACTGGAAGAGAGCACCTTGAAATTTTAAATTAGTCCCAAGTCAGAAGAAAAACGGAGTCCAATGAAAAATGTTTGACTGACATTCAGAAAAAGGTGCGAACAGTTGTTTTTCCACATTCAGATAAATGAGAGGGAGGGGGCTATGCTCATTTGAGTATGCCTGAATAGTGGAAAAAGAGTCATCAGCAAAGACTTATTCAAGAAACTCACAAAAGATCAAACCATCCGCACATTTAAATTGATTGATAAATGGGAAGTGGGTCAAAATCATCTGACCCATTCCAAACAACTGTTTCAACACCAGCGACAGTATTCCTCCAGAAAATATTTTTACCCACCATAAGGGGGATTTCTTACTGTACTCTTCATTCCCTTATGGGATGGACAAGGTAACCTGTGACATCAGGGAGGTGAGGTAGTATTCAGTGTTAATAACAACTATTTCGAACCCAAGGAGCCTCCTATCCAGGTTAACAGCATAAAGAGATCTCTCCACCCAACTAGAGGATACCACTGAAATTGCCACGCCCAAAGTCTTTCCAGGTTTCAAGCAGATGTTCGAAGAATAGATTAATCTTGCTGATGCTTGTGAGACCGAGGAGCAAAGACAGAAACTGAAAGACGCATATGACTGTGGACGCATCTCTACTCATTCAACCACCATATTATGGACCGAGAGATGGCTCCAGTATTTGTTAAACAATACCGGTTGTGTCTCCTGTCTGTGGAGTCACTCACTGAGAATATTAAGAGCTTAGAATTCCAGGCAACAATGTGTCCATTCCACAGTACCTTTAACAACACGTTACTTAGAATCCTAAAACCAAATGAGCAATGGAGACTATGTGGAGACCTGAGGGAGTTGTACAAATCAGTCCACATGTCAAGATTACCACTTCCCTACATCGATCAAGGGCTGGCATAGATCTAAGGGTCAAAAGTGAACACCACCATTGACTTGGCCAACGTTTACTGGACAGCACCCGTGAGTAGGGAAGACCAATACAAGCTTGCCTTTACCTACGGGGGACAGCAATATACATATATCTGAACCCCCTTTGGATACATAAACCTCAGCAATGAGTTTGACATCTTTCGTCATAAGGACATTCACAATTTAGGCAGAAGAGGAAACCTGCCCTATGTGGATGATTTTTTATCAAGAGCTCAACTGTGGAGTAACATATAGCAGATATCTGCTATGTTCTGAGTCAGTTGCAGGAAGCCGGACTAAAACTGTCCTTTCAGACAGTGGTGTATGACCTAAGTGAACTTCTTAAAGCACAAAATCACCCCTGTGGGTCTCAACCCCCAGGCAAAGAAGGTGGAAGCCTTATTGAAATTAAAATACCCTACTACTCTGTGAGAATTGAGAAGCCTTCTTAGACTCACTAATTATAGTCGGAAGTACCTTGAAGACCACGCAGAGGTCATTTGACCGGTGGTCCATTTATTAAATGCCCGGAGTCTGGTGGAAGTGGGTCTGGAACAATCTGAAGCAGATAAACAACTGAAAATAAGTCTTTCCCACACTCCTTGTTTAGCTTACTCCATCAAGAATACAGAGTTCTTCTTGGAGACAGGGTTCTAACAAAGCATGACAATGTCAACAAATTCATCCCATATGTGGGCAAAGATGTGTCCTCTGCGGAGGATAAATTCAGTGATTGCAAAAGGCACTCCTGGTGATGATATGGGCATTGCAAGATGAGCACTAATTTGTCCAGGGGGAGCCCATCACCGTAGAGAGTCCTCATCAACAATTGCACTACTGACAAAGTGACAGAATCCAGGAGGGGAATGTACATAATTCCAGAATGACTTCCAGGATTCTGTCCATGCAAGGCTTTCCTGTGGAGGTCAGATATGGCCAAAACAAGAAGATTCCTCTAGCGGAAAAATGGGTGGGCTTGCATGATTGTGCTCAAGAGAAATGTACTGAGGATGAAAGTCTAATGACCAAAAACTATATGGAGGCTTACTTAACTTCCCTGCATAAGGTCTATGAAGAAGACACTTGGCAGGGGATAAACACAGTTTATGTGGATGGGTGCCCCTACCATGTTGGGAATAACAGGGAAAAAGAACTAGTGGCTGGCATTGGGAATGTTTGCTTGAATGAAATCCCAGAGCCCTCTGCTGGTTACAAAGTAGGCCCCTGAACATGTCAGGTGGCAGAGTTAATAGCTGTATATCCAGCCATCCTCACTTCAGTACACCACCATCTCAAAGAACTGATCATAATCACTGACTGTGAGTATGTCAGGAATGGGTTCGTGGAACACCAGATTAACTTGCCTGAAAAATCGAGGCATGATTTGTGCAAACAATAAACCCTTTAAGCATGTGAAACTGATCCTGTCGATTTATGATCTGGTGACCTCTAATGAGATGACCATTTATTGGAAGAAGATAAGCTTTCATTCCAGAATAGAGGGGCCAGATAAGACAGCAAATTGCCCGGCTGACCTGCTAGCTAAAACCAGAGCCATGCAGGGCGTTTCATAGATACGGAATCCCTGCTGGATGAAATCCAAGTCACGGTTGCCACCAGGTCACAAAAAGAGGACCCGGATATTGGAAAATTCTATGGACACATTGAAGACCCCGTGAATTTTCCTCTAACAGAATCATATTAAACCAGTAAAGAGGATCTTCCGTGTTGATGAAGTTTTCAAAGATGTTCCTGTTCCAAGATGGTTTGTTGGTACGGAGATCCATGTCTGGATGTAAACAGTGGGTGATACCTACCTCATTCTGGAGCCTGATGTTGAACCATGCCCATGAACTGGCCAGTGCCGGTCATAGGGGGTTTCATACAACATTGGAAATTTTGCACAAGTTTCCATACTGGCCACATATAGACCAGGACCTTGAAATATTTTTAAATGGGTGTCTCGTGTGTGCTCAATTTCAAGCAGGAAAAGGGGAATGACACTGCCTTGGCCAGATTTGCAAGTCGATTTTATCTGGCCAGTGATTCGCTTCTCTAGAGGAGACAAGTACATGTTGACTGTAACATTCTTGTTTACAAAGTGGGTAGGATGTCTTCCTGCTCCAAATTGTAAGGCGGAGACAGATGCCGCACTAATCATCTCTCATTTCAGCATCCTGCAAAGGATTGTGTCAGACCCAAGAAGTTGTGATGCTGGAAACACCTTTTGGAGGAAAGGTTTCCTAGTCCTTGTCCTACCACTTCTCTGTGTGTGTTCTCTGCATGTTTTCTGCCACTGAGGTCCAGCCTGGTCCTCAGGCTGTACAGCTTTTCATTTTTCCTCTCTGCAAATTGCACCCCTGGGATACCCATATCGTACCTATGGAAGGGGGTTGTTGGGATGGAAATTAGGCTATCCCACCCCCTAGGCACTTTAAGGTATGGCAAACACCATATGAAGTAATCTAGTGTATAAGGGAAGATTAATCTGCACCATTAAGCACCATGTAGAGTCACTGCAGCGCCTACAGTGGATGTGCAGCACTAGAAAAAACATAGCACACAACTCCATTTTGTATTAGGCCCAACGTAGGAGCATGCATAATTGCGCTGTCCATGAACCCAGCTCACTAGGCCCAATCTCATTAAAACAGAGTAAATCCGCAGAGCCCTATTGTAACGGAGTTTCACTTCCCCCTCATCCCACCAGTGTTGCGAATGCTTAGTATCTTTCAAAGGAATGCGCCCTGCATTCCTGAGACAACAACATTCCTGAGAGCTCTGCACTGTGCCCATTCATCTCCACTAACCTGCCAGTAGGCCTCCAACCCCCACCCAGCCAGTCCGGAGCCAGCCCCACACCACTGACCCGTTCACGACACCGTTTCCTTCCGCAATAAGCAAATGACCCCCCTGTTCCAACATAAATCAAGGGATCCACAGAAGATCTAAACATGCGCGGCTGTATTTCCTCAATCATGAAAATTCATCTCTGGTAACACGAGGTACAGGGAGGGATAAATTAAAGATCAAAACCCCAGGTGGAGACCTTGAGTGCGGGAACTGGAGGGTCAACGAAGCCCTGAATGCGTGGGTCAGCGTGAATGTATTTTATCCTCCCTTCCCCTTGGCATCATTTCCCATGCCGCTCAGGTACCTGCAACAATGATATAATAACCAGGATTAGCATGTTTAGTTTAGAGAGAAACAATGTAGTATATGTGTGCCCTGACATTCACTGCGAGGATGAGCCCAGCTGACCAACGTAGATCCTGACCGACGGGGGAGAACCAACCAATTATAGCCTGGCATCCCCTATGGAGCAGGCCCATGTGTAGGGTGCCTGCAATCAGTGACACCAATTGGTACTGTATGTAATGAAATTTTTCTGGCTTTTTAGACCTTGTTTGTAGTAGGACGAGTCAGAGCACACTAAAGCAGCAGCGTCCTTTGCTGATATTTGTATTCTGCTCAATTAAACCTTGTTATCTTTGCAATGCTATCTCCTGGTCTATTTCTCTAGTGGGTTGTCTTTATTCTGGAGTGTGCGTAAAAAGGGACTTGCCTTCATTTGGTGACCCTTAGAATGTGATTCCATCATCCCAGTACTTGCAGAGGTATCCAGATTGCCTCTCTGGAAGGGCCATGCCCACCTACTGTGACCAGACCCAAAAAACGCATACGCAGTGTGGCTCTGGTGGGTGCTGTCTTTGCAGAATTCCTGCCTGTTTTTTTTAAATAGGGTATGGCCCCAGGGAGAGGCCCAGGCCTGTTGTGGATCCCCAGCGAACTGAGGCTTTCAGAAGAATGTGAACATGTGAGTATAGCCTGCAAGGAATAGCAAAGTAGGGTTGGTGGTGTAGAGCAGTGTGAAAAGGAAGAACATGCAGTGAATGAAAGGGAGAGTTTATTTTGGGTTTCAGATTGTGGAGGTTTTTATGGCCATTTGTGTTCATTTATCTTTTAACTACTATTGAGGATGAGGAAAAAGGAATACAGGAGCCTCCCAGAGAAAGGGGAGAGGGTGGCTCCATGTTGCACTGTCCCGAACAGTGCAAGAGATACATAGAAGAAGAACTAGAGGAGCTCCATATAATTAGAGAGCTCGGGAAGAGTAGTGGTTGTTATTTTAGCTTGTTATTTTGTTACTGTATTTGTATGTGTACGGAGGAGGACCAGGAGCGGCATGTGTGACATGTGTGAATTCATCAGGGGAGCGTGTAGGGAGTGAATGAAGAAGCTAACAGAACAGGAACGGGGAAAAGTGAATTGATGATTTTTTTTTATTGTTATGAAAGTCTTGATAGTATCAACTGGCAGTAGAGACACAATTAAGGTACATATGTTTTAATTGATATTGGACGCATCGTAACCCGGTTTTAATTGTGGTACAGCTGTGCAAGCATGTAATCCAAGTCATGGCTGCCACCAGGTCACAAACTCATGCCAACAGTGAAGTCTCGACTGCCCAGGGGATTAAAGTTACCCCGAATGCAGCTGTACAAGCATAACCCTGACACGAGATACTGACCAGACGCAGCCATGGGGAAGGACACACCCCTAGACCATATATGTAAAGCCCTGCCCCTGTACTGTGAGAAAATCTGAAAGTATCACAACCAATGGGTGACTGAGACTAATGGGGAGAGAATGCCCCACTCCTGGCCTGAACGGGGATCATTTGACAGATTTTATCTGGACCATATGTCCACCTATTTGACTGCAAAATATAAGGGGGAGACAATTAGAGAGTAGATGGGAAATATTGGACCTCTGGTGAATGTTCAAAGAAATATAGTTCCCGACTGGAGGCGGGACGACACCTGATAGTGACAAGCAGTTGAGTACAGAGGAGGCAGGAGGAAAATGGGAGCTGAAAAAGGGAATATACCTGTTCACCACATGGCCGGCAGAAGGGTACACCAACCCAACATATGTTTCAGGGGTTATGATGGTGGCCGCCCCAAGTACGGCCTCGCCCCCACCATACATTGTGCCCCCTGAGGTAACAACCCACAAAGGGGTAAGTGTGAGAGACCTAGAGGTAGCATTAGCCCTGACACGTACATAACTGGCAAGGTTAACGGCAGCTTGCGAAGCCACAAGGGGAGCAGAGGTTCCAATGATGCCCACAGCAATGCCCCCACAGGCACCCGGGATGAACGGAAGTCAGGCGACATCCTGTTCAGAATAGACAGTGCGCCCATTAGAACGGTTCATGTAGAGCGGGACTGGGAGACAGACAGTTTACGGTATGAGAATGTGGGGTCCCAGAGAGGTGACGATGTATATTGGAGTGACTTTGATGACACAGAAGATGATGCAGTGGGAGGGGGCGAGCAAGCACCCCTAACTACACAGAGAGTAGAGAGCCTATGGGACAGAAGATTAAGGGAGAATTTTGGTAGTACAGAATTGCTACGAAAGAAAGGAAATGTAAGCAAGGGCAGGAAAGGAAAGGCGAAACTGCAGATGCCCTTAATACATAAGGGCGCAGGGTGACCCCATTACGTCCCTTGGGGACAAATGGACAAAAACAATCTCCTAAAGGCCTTCCCACAACTCACCGATGGGGCGGGGAAATGGATTTATGTATTTGAGAAAAACACTGCAGGGGTACCCCTAGCCATAGGAGACATGCACAATGGGAGATGAGGAAGATGCTGCACAAAATATTCTCAGGGTTCAAGAGATGTGGAGAGCAAATATGGGCAGTGTCTGGGATCAATCAATGTCCTTGTTTTATTTTATTGTGAAAAGAGGGATACCCAAGGAAATGCAAAAAGCACTTGATAAGATACCTGGGATGGGAACAAAGGGTTGGCCTGAGATTCAAAGTATCATAGTGCACCATTGTAGGAGGATCAAAGAGCGTGATAGTGAAGTTAGCAGCGATATCAACAGTGCCACCACCCTAACCCCTGAGCAGACGGGAGAGGAAGGGTGTGTCTCCATTGCAACCCCGGTTGAGGAATGCAGCAGTGTGGGCTGACAATGGATGAAGACAGTGGGGATGAAACCAACTCTATTTGGGGCCCCAGTGGCACGGAGGAGAGCAAAGGGGATGTGGTGGGTTCGGAGGGCTAAGGGGAAGGGGGATTTGGAGGACAAGGACCAAGGGTTGGTGGACAGGACAGTGCTGGTCGTGCGGGAGGTGTGGACACTTTTTGAGAGAATGTCAAAGCAGAACGGGAGGGATTTATAACTACAATCAACATCCTTATGGGTACCCCCATCCAGGTAGCCCCCAAGGGCCCACTCAGGGAATGTCCTCAATCATGTATGAGATTCACCAGGCCTATATTCCATTGCCTCCCCAAATCTCCAGCCCTTAACATCCTCCACACCAGCAGCAAGCCTTGCAGACATGCCAGCCCAACCCCAACCAACAGGCTGCAGAGAACATACGACCATTTGCAACTGTGCCAAACGGAACAGCGGCCCCATATCATGGAGCAATGGTGGTGGGGGAAATTATTTCTCGTTCCCTGGGACAGACACATATCCCGACTAGGACAACCCACAGACAGCACTTGCGTGTCCAATCCTGTCAATGAACTTACATAAAGAAGGGAAACCACTGGTGGGGGCAGACATAGGGAATACGCAATTCATATTCATGGTGGAATCAGGAGCTAAGAAGTTGTGCATTAGTGAAGGAAACTTCCCGCTATCGGGAAAGACTCTCGACACACAGGGATTCTCTGGGGCTGTTTTAATAGTTCCTTACATGAAAGACCTAGAAATGAAAGTAGTGGGGATGGTTGTACGAGCCCCCCTCCTTTATTCTGAGAGTTCTCCTGTCAACCTGCTTGGTAGGTATTCTGCTTTGCAAATTAAATATGACAATATTGCTCACAGAGAGGGGGGTTGGCTGCACCACACCTGGCATGTGCTCCCTCCAAGTGATGCTGGTAATACATGCCGTGGCCAGCGAGGTGGCAGTGAGAGGTATTCTCATAAATCCTGACATGTTTGTTTATGGCATTAGGGTGCTTGCACGGGCGGTCCCTCAAATTACAAGAAAACAGTAGAGTGTACCCACCGACTTCATTTTCTGACCTGTAGTGCTCCCTGAGTTGGTTGCAGGCAAAAATCCTAACATTAGATCTAGAAGCCCTAGTGGTGTCTGCTAAATGTAGGGTAGTGCTGGGTACTGACCCTCACGGGTGCAAGTGGAGCACAGTACTATGCATTGACCCCAATGTGTCCCTACGGCAGTTGTCCAATGAGGAGCTTTTTCAGGATAGCAATAACGAAGGGGAAATCTTCCTCGAGATTTGCATACCACGTGAAAAAATAGTTCAATACAGGAAAGTGCAGAGCCCTCTCATGGCTGTTGTTAGCGGACCACACCCATTCAGTGAGACACGTTTTGCAATATGCCCCCACACATTTATGGACTGCAAACCCACACGATGTAGGGATGTTGAAAAAAGTAACTCCAGTAAGATATTACACTCAATCCAGGAGCCATACTCCTGTGGGTCAAACAATGCCCCCTGTCCAGAGAGGCACAAGAAGGGATTCAGGAAACACTGCAGGCCCTATTAGACCAAGGGATCATAGTGCCCTCCGCCTCACTATGCAATATGGTTGTATACCCCATTAATAAGGCAACAGGGGCAGTTGGAGATTGATCCAGGATCTCCGCCCCCTTAATGACGTAGTACAGAAAGAGTTTCCACTTGTTCCCAACCCGGCATGCAGTTTGTATAGCATTCCCAAATAAGCTACCCATTTCACGGTGGTTGATTTGAAGAATCCATTTTTCTCAGTGCCCCTCCATCCAGACTCACAGTACCTTACAGCATTCCCCCTGGGTGGAACACACTATGAACACTGTTGCTTGCCCAAGGGGTACAGTATGTTTAACAGAATACTACATGAGGACCTAGGGAACATCCATGTACTGAGCATGATAATTCAATATGTAGATGACCTACTGGTCTGCAGCGACAGCAAACAGAGCTGTCAAAGGGACTCCATTGCACTACTACAGTTACTAGCAAGGAAAGGGTGCAAAGTGGACAAGGCCAAGCTCCAAGCTTAGGGTAACTCATCTCCAAGGATGGTAAGCGGATAATTCCTGACAGGACAGCTACAGTGTGTGCCACCACCAAGCCACTCACAGTGAAAGACATGCACACATTCTTAGGGTTATGCAACTATTGCAGAGCATGGATCTTAAACTACGCAGCATATACCAGACTGCTTCTCCAAGCTCTCAAGGAAGCACAAAATGAGAGCAACAAAATTGAGTGGACAGCAGAAATGATAACCAGTATTAATGACTTAAAAGAGGTGATTTCAACAACTCCTGCCCTTTCCACCCCTGATTACCCATAGGTATTCTACATTTTCTCCCACGCAAACGACACACTCATGCCAGAAGTACTCACACAGAAAAGCACAATGGTCCATAAACATTTAGCCTATTACAGTGGCACTCTCAATTCTGTCATGTAGGGACAATTCCCCTGTGAACAAGCCCTTGCTGCTGCAGCCTTTGCCATTGAGAAAATGTCCACGATTTTCATGGGGTGCTCAGTAACGTTATACATCGAGCACTCACTTTTTGCAATAATGGACCGCTCCAATCCACACTCACTACACAAAGAGCATCAGCATATGAAATAATACTGTCCAGCCCCCATATCTATGTAGTACAGTGCAAAACAGCAGTGGTGTGCCCATAAGAGGCAGAATATGAAACACAGGTCATGAAAAGACTACCCAGGCATTATTCTGCACAAGCAGCAGAGCTGGTAGCACTCATAGAAGCCCTGCAGGCCTCAAAGGGGTGCTACGTTACCATCTATTCAGACTCTGCCTATGTCACCACCATGGTATATGCAGGTCTGTTGCACTGGAGAAGGAGAGGATTCCAGAGAGTAGATGGCTCACCGGTACAGAACGCACCGCTGCTCAACACATTGATTTCCGCCCTCGCAGAACCCTCTGTGGTGGCGGTTGTGCAATTCACAGCACATACACAGAAAACAGATGAAATATCATTTGGGAATGCCACCACAGACACAGCAGCAAAAGCTGCAGCATATCTCCCCATACAACCATCAACAGAATACATCATGACCACAGCAATCACGAGGCCAGACACAGACGCATACAGGGCCCTCCCTATCACACAAATTATGGAAGTACATCTTAGGGCACCCCCAGAGGAACAGAACATATGGCTCAAACGTGGATGCATGCAATCACCAACAGATCTCTTATGGTGACAGCAGACTAGAGGAAAGGTGGTAAAGCCCATAGAATTATTGCACACAGCCTTCGAGCAGTTGCATTTCCTGTCCCATAGCTCAAAATATCACATTACAGTGGACATTCAGGAGGTCCCAATCCCCATTGGTGAGGTAGTTGATCATTTGTACCACAAAAACATTGTGCCTCGCCCTGATCCCGAAAATTACAAAGCGGTATGGGTGAACCTGGGAGGCAGGCGATGGAGGGTGCATATACATGACCTGCAGACATAAACGAAAGGCACATTGGGGGAAAGTTTAAGACATGGGCGCAGGGCCTGGATGCCAATAAAGGGAACATCAGCATAGGATGAAGCAGAAAGGTGCCCCAATGAGCATAAACATGGTGGGGGAAGATGCATTATTTTAGAAGTAACAAAAGGGGGGAATGTTGGGATAAAAATGAGCCTGACCCACTCCCCTAGGCGATTTCAGGTGTGGTGAACACCATTTGAAGTGATGTAGTGTATAAAGGGGGAGTAATATGCACTATTAAGCACCATGTAGAGGCACTGTAGCGCCTAGAGTCGATGTGGAGCACTAGAAAACACATAGCACGCGACTCAATTTTGTATTAGACCCAAAAAAGTAGGAGTTTGCATAATCACCCTGTTCATGAACCGAGCTCACTGGGCCCAATCTCATTAAAACAGTGGATCCGCAGAGCCCCGTTCCCACAGAGGTTCACTTCCCCCTCGCCCCTCCACTGTTGCGAATGATTAGTATCTTTCAAAGGAATGCGTCCTGCAAGAGCGTGAGACAACACCAGGCTCCGCACTGTGCCGATTCATATCCACTAACCTGCCAGTAGGCCTCCAACCCACACCCAGCCAGACCGGAGCCAGCCCCACACCACCGACCCATCCACCACACCTTTGCCTTCCCCGATAAGCAAATGACCCCCCTTTTCCAGCCCAAATCAAGGGTCCAGAGAAGATCTAAGCATGCGCGGCTGTATTTCCTGATGCATGAAAACACATCTCTTGTAGCACGAGGTACAGAGAGGGATACATTAAAGATCAACATAATGGGTGGAGACCTTGAGTGTGGGAACTGTGGTATTGAAGCCCTGAATGTGTGGGTCAGCGTGACTGTATTTTATCTTCCCTTCCCTTCGGGATCATTTGCTGTGCCGCCCAGGTGCCTGCCACAATGATATAATAACCAGCCTTAGCATGTTTAGTTTAGAAAGAAACAATGTAGTATATGTGTGTCTTGACCTTCACTGCAACAATGAGTCCAGCTGAACCACGTGGATCCTGACTGATGAGGGAGAACCAACCAATTACAGCCTGGCATCGCCTATGGAGCAGGCCCATGTGTAGGGTGCCTCCAATCAGTGGTACCAATTAGTACTGTATGTGATGTTTTTTTGGTCCTTTGCTGATATTTGTATTCTGTACAATTAAACCTTGTTATCCTTGTCACGCTTTCTCCTGGCGTATTTTCATAGTGGGTTGTCTTTATTCTGGAGTGTGCTTAAAATGGGACTTGCCTTCAGGGTGTACCCATGTACCCCTAGTGTATGTTTCTAGGCACGTGCGTTGCCCATAGAGTAGAATATGGGCTAGTGTCAGCTACATGCTTTCTTTATAGTGGCCCTGAGTGTCCTCCAGTTTTGGGATGCCAATGTCCTGCCATAGGAATCAGTGGATTCCTGAACAAAGGCAAGATGGCCACAGTACCCTCTTTGTTTCTATTACCTTTGCCCCTTGTTTCCCAAAGTCCTGGGAAGCTCTGACTCTGTCCCCTTCCCCCTGAATGGCTGTTGGGTGGAAGATCCATATATGGCTCCGGGGCAGCCTGCTGCTCGACTGGCTGGACCCTGCCCACGGATGGTGTGTTGAGGGTACAACCTTAGGGTGGGATCTGCATGAATGGAGTGAGGAGGCAATATGCATTCTGTGTTGTGGGTGTCTGATTTTGTTTGTGTAACACAATGCCTGGGCCAGCCCTGGCTGAAACTGGAGTGAATGCAGTGTAGTGCTCAGAAAGGCTGGGTGCTTATTGCAATCCACATTCTGTGTTATGGGTGTCTGTTTTTTTTGGTGAATTGTCTGAATGCCTGTGAGCTTGATTGGTCGTCAGCTTGCATGCATTTACTCATGTATTATTGGCTAACTGAGCCTAGTGCAGCTTGGGTAAATGGGGAAAACATGTGTATAACTAGGGACCCCTCACTCACCAATATGTTTTGAAGCTGAAGCTGAAACCTGAAGCTTGAATCATGGGTCAAGTTGGAGGAAGGAGTCTGCATCTGTATTTCTTCAGGGAATCTAAAGAATGCTGGCCTGACCCAAAGACAGAATCAAGAGAGGACCTGGATAGCTGACCTATTCCCGAGCTATGAGTGATCATCCTGAACCTGCTGCTCTTTTTCCAAAGTGCCCTGGAAGCTGTCCTGTGTACCTGCCATCCGGAGAAGGGGTCTTCGTGAGTTCAGAAGAGGAGTGCCTGGACATCTTGATCTGAAGAAGTCCAGTTGTGTCACCCAGGAACAGGAGGAGTGTTCATGACCACTGGAAGCCAGATTGCTGTATATCACCCAAGAGAGGGGGTACCCTGGCATTGTGCTGCTTCACACCTGAAGCTGCGAAAGTTTCATTTGACTGAAGAATCAATCGAGGGACATCCCTAATTTTGTGAAACCCAAATGTATTTTTTCATCTATGGACACCTCTGTGAGTCACGCTAATGTGTTCAACTCTTCCTTCTTCAAAAAGATTGAACTGATCCAAATGAGTATGGCCAAAGACAGCATACTATCGGCAGACGAACATGCTGGTATCAACGATTATTGCTATTATATATCGAGAACCGTGTTCTTTTTCTGAAGTCACAGAAGAGTATGTTATGGGTCTTTTTAAAAGCTTGAAGTCCACGAATGACCTAATATTCCCCATTCTGGCAAGGGTGGCAAAAAGACCAGCATTGGATATTGCCCCGTTTGAGACATGTTTTATTAATAAGTCCTTACTAATGGGGGTTGTACAGTGAGTGCTTAAAAAAAGGCTACTGTTTCCCCCTGTTTAAAAAGCTAACTTGGATCCGGGGGAATTGAAAAATGATCGCCTAGTGGCAGGCCTTCCTTGGCCGACCATCATTTTAGAAAGGATTTTGACTTTGCAATTTCAAAAAAACTTTGATAATGATTCGATAATGGACCCCCTGAAATCAGGCTTGCACCCAGGTTTTGGGATGAAGACTGCACTGACAGCGGTATGGGACGACCTTCTTGAGGTAGCTGACCAGGGGGGTTTGGCTGTCTTGGTTCTGCTAGATCTCTCTGCAGCCTTCGATACAGTGGATAACGGTATCTTACTTGGAAGGCTCTGAGAAATCGACAACATCTCGGACCAAGCTAGTAAATGGTTTGCGTCCTTCCTCTCTGAAAGACAGCAATTGGTTAAGATGGGTGGTTTGATCTCAACCTCCCTCCCTCAGGAGTGTGGAGTCCCACAGGGGTCGTCGCTCTCTCCCCTACTATTTAATTGGTATATGCGCCCCTTGATGGAGCTACTCAGAATGCATAAAGTCAAATTCCATTTGTACGCAGACGACATTCAAGTGCTCATAAAATTAGGGAACACAGACAAGATTCTTGAGAATGTTGAGAACTGTCTAGTGAAAGTGAGCATGAATGTCTTCAAACTGGATTCTACTGAATGCAGTAAAAATAGAAGATGCATTGTTCAGTCCAAAGCATCTTTTGAACCACACAGGATGGCATGATCCACATTTCTTGGGTGTAGATTTATAGTTCACCCCCAAAATTAAAAATCTTGGTTGTATCTGGCAAAAAGATCTAGGAAGTACAGCCCATGTGACTGCAAAGGTACAGTCTGTTTTTTTATACCATACGCATTCTATGTCAGACCCTTCCTTTTATACCAATGAAGGACCACCTAGTGGTGTTTGGGGCTATGTTAAACTCATGCCTAGATCAATGTAATGGACTGTTGGCAGGCATTCCTTCCTCTCAAATGCATTGTTCAAAATGGCAGAGTTAGGGTGATTTCTTTAAGTTATCAAATCTTCCCTAATCTCCAATTTCCATTGATCCTTGAACTGGCTCTCAGTGAAGGACCAGATAGATTTTAGAAAACTGTGCCAGGTGTTTCAGTGTGTAAATAATCTGGCACCGGCATAATTATCCCCAGAAATTTGGTTGTATAAACTAACAACACAGCTGGGATCCAGCGATAAGCTTCTATTGGAAATTCCTGGGTAAACTCATGTGTCCAGAGGTGACCAGAGGTTTATTCTGTATGGTCCCAAACAGTGGAATTGTCTACCGTTGGAGGTTTAGGCCTAGAAAACATTATTTTAGTTTTGTATGGCACTGAAAACTCATCCATTTCAATAGTTGACCCTGGTTGTGCATAGTTTAATTACAGAAACAATTCGGACACAGGTTTCAGCGTTGCTCCAGGGTGTCTAGGTAGCTGATATTGTCTTGGCAGCCCATTTTTCTTAGTTCAATCTGTACCCAGATATGGGTCATTGTCAGGTGTGCATTATAAGTAATTCAAATTAATTCAAATGGCTGACATGACATCTGACCACTTTTTCCAGTTGCAGAAGGTCCAGGGTCACTGTGTGCAGAGGAGTGTCCACCGGTGGGTTTGCCACCACCAAAATGCGAAGAAGAGATCCCCAGGGGCCACACTTGGTGAGGGTCCACAGCCCAGTCCAGTGGTTGGGTCCATGTCACTAGAATCCACCCAGAGGATGTAGCACCAAAGAACAAAAAGTCTGTAAACCTCGAAATCCTGAAACCCAACACATAATTCTGTCACTGCACCCATCACCACTGAAAGTCACCCAAGGCCACCCACAGTCTTATCTTCTTCAACCAGGCATTGGTGGAGTCCACAGTAAGTTTTGTCTTTGTGGGGCAACCACAGCCAGAGCAACGACCCGCCAACAGAGACCACTGCAAAGACAAAAAGTGTTGCCTTTCTGACACTGCTTGGTTCCTTCTTTTCTCTTGACCTCGACATCCCAGCGACTTCTTCTTCTAAGGGGGGTCCACCTTCGGGTCCCATCGAGTAAAGCCAAGAAACTTCAGTACTTTGCGTGCCAATGCAGCAAAGGTACTGCGGCGAGGAAGAGCATCTACCAGCCTCAGGACTCATCCAGGGGTCCCTGATTTGGCTCAGATCCTGTTCTCCTGTGGCTCCTCAGGTACTTTGGGGAGGTGGGATCTGTAGAAAGAAAAGCAGAGCATTATTGAATTTATTGGGACTGGGCATATTCTGTGGGATTTATTGACTTCCCCAGCATGACAAATGGAAAGGCCAGGTTAGGCCTTACTGTGAAATACATTGGTCTAATGGGAAAAGACACACTGGAAATATTGACAGGCCTAAAACATAAACACTGCTGAAAATTACACAATGAAGTATGTGTAGAAGGGGAAGTCACCTTATATTGTTGGCTGAGAGACAAAACGTGGCATTCATCAATGAAACTGCCACACATCAAAATTCTGTGTACCACTTTTCAACACAGAAACTGACATCAGGTGTGCATTTTGCAATGGGAACAAATGTTGTTAAGAATGGACATATTAGGATGATGATGGCGGGATGCAAGTTATTGCTTTACCTGAAAAATACATGGATATATGCTGGTGGCTATCTTTGACTGAAGTCCCTGAACCCTGTGCTCCTCCAAGAGAGGATCCCTAAATGCTGGTGTCTTTTCCTGAGTGCCAAATCCCGAGGTTTCCAATGTAAGTAGCTTGTCCCACAAAACAAAGTGTGGGGATTTGCAGATTTAATACCTTCTCCTTAGTAAATGGGTGGGCGGTATGGAAGTAGAACCTTAGTATAATTTGAATAATAATAATTAATAATTAATTTCCCTATCACCAAATACCACGGGGTAGTTTTGTTAACCTTGGAAATTAACAAAGTTCATTCACAGTGTATTTTAGAAACTATAGTCAGTTAATGTAATTGGGTACACCTATTTTCCCTGACAACCACAAACTTCCCTAAAGCAAAGGGGTGTCCTTATCCAAAAATTAAAATCCTGTCACCACTCCCCAGACCTGGACTTTAAGCAGGGGGTTGCTGAATGTAGCAAAAGCCTGCATTTTTGGAACTGGGTAGTGAAGTATTTTGTCAAGTGAAACCAAGTATAAATCCTAATTGAAAGTTGCACACTCTCTCCTGACACTGAGTAAGGGACCCTGATAGAAGCAAGATTTGTATTGCTTTGGGGTGATGCAGCAAGGAGGGTGCTATCAATGCAAAATATTCTCAGATGTCTGTGTGATTTCAAACTGTTAGCATTTTCAAGTTTACTGGGAAATTAAACATATAAAATGCTACATGTGAAATTGTTTTGAAAAACGAAAATGTGCATTTGATTTAAACATAAATGCTAATGCTCATGACATAGTAATTTTCCAAGGTATTGATTAACTTTGACATAAAATGGGTTGTGGTACTTTGTCAAAAGTTAATAAACACAGTTTAAAAAAAATATAAGGGGTTGTGGTTCAAGAGGTTCCGTGGACAAAAGTGAAATTTTAAAAGTAACATCCCCAAAAGTAAATGTATAGATGCTTTGTGTCACAGAGAAGGTGGCGTGTGATCATTTGGTGCAAATATTCAATGAACCTATAAATTAAATGAATATATATTTTTTCTGTACTATGGCCTGGTTCCTTTCTCATTGTTGGCCAAGGTGAGGGATCTATGTGGATCTATGTGAATCATAGCTATGGCTAATTTGAACAAAAGTAAATGATCTATTGTGTGGCACTTTAATTGGGGGGGAACTCCCCATGTTACGGGTGGGCTCTCAATATATCCTTACAATTGCAACTGCGCCCAACAAAAAAACATGCAACATGGTGATGAAGGAGGGCTTTAATACGCTACCCACTGTGCAAATTGTCAAATCGCATTGGAGGGCACCACCAAAAGAGAAGGAGATATGGAAGAGGAGGAGGTGCTCATTGTTCCCACAGAAGCAATGCGGCTGCAGGACAGACCCAGGAAACCTGTTCTGTTCCCAGGGCTGTTTAAAGTAGCACTGGAACAGTTGAATTATCCAGCGCCATCCAGCAAACATAGCAGGAGAATGTCTTGCAGTACTGATTGTGGATTAGTGGTTCATCCCTGATTTAAATGAGCACATTGCACATTTCTTTATGAACTGTCTGTCTAGTATGTCTGCTGATCATTCTTTGTGAATGGTGAGAGGAGCAATACCCCGTCCTACTGGGCCATTTCAACATTTGCATATTGACTACATAGATATACTTCAGATTTGGAATGACTACAAGCATATGATAGTAGTTGTCTGCCCTTCTTCCCCCTTGATCAAAGCAGGTCCATGCACACATCTAGATGCCACATTTACCATGAAGCTCCTCGCATGTGAGGTATTTCCAAGGTGGGGAGTGGGCGAAGTGCTACTTTCCAACAACAGAGGTGTTTGTGCACCTCGCTATCCTCTTGGGGATAAAGCACACATTTTCATCATCCCATCATCCACAAGACAACAGCACATGTGAGTGTCTAAATGGCCTCTTAAAAAATGAATTGCCAAACTAAAGGATACTCCAAAAAACAGTTGGTTATATTGCCTTCCTTTAGCCCATTTTGCCAGGTTCTGACCATCTTCTGACTCCACATGAGCTGGTGATGGAACACAGAATGCATATTCCGATTGCTCCACCCACACACTCTCACACTGATGCTGAGAATGCTGCAGCAGTGTTAAGGAAGGAAATACATGATTTTCTGACAACAATGATGGAATCTCTTAAGTGTATGTCTCGACAGGTGCAGATGCGGCAGGAAGGCACGATAAACACAGGTGAAACACATGAACAAACTGTCCCAGAAACATTTTGGAAATCCCTTTCATTGTATCCCAGAGATAAGGTGATTTGCCGTAACTTTGTATGGAAGTAGTGCAAGCCTGGTTTTCAAGGATCTTATATTGTGGAAGCTGTCACTCCATTTGCAGTTAAGGTTGTAGGCAGACAAGCATGGATCCATCTCAGTGATGTCAAACTATATAGAGGTGAGACCACCCTGTCTGCAAACACTGACCCCGAAGGTGAAGAAGATGTGCAAAGACCCCAAACAAGATCAATGAGAAGAGCAAATCAGCATCGAGAAGAAACATAAGCATAACATACTCATCTGTAAAAGTGCTGTCCCAAAAACTGTTTGCAAAACATCCAATGTTTATTTTTTCCTTAAAATAAGTGCTCTCTTCCTTTGTCCACACATGTCTAAAAAAATATGAATGGTTTATGTTACTAAATATTTTCGGAAAGGCATTCAGAGTGTATAAGAAGAGTATTTTTTAGGTTTTTGGAAGGAATCTTTCAGTGTGGACATTTATTCTTGTACAATAAATGGAAGATTTTCCTAAGACATGAGGCCACTGTTTATTAATGTAAAAAATACTCTTTTGTTTCCCATACGAGTGCACAGACCCATATTAACACTGAAGTCCGAATCAATAGCTATTATGATTCAGGCAGCCTTTTCCTCCATTGTGTGTTTGTATTTTATTTACTGCTTCGCATTACAGCACTATAGCACATACAGCAAAGCAGGACCAACTTTCTATGTTCTCTATGATGTTAACACTAGTATAATGCATAAATCAATACCAAATGAAAGAACCCCTGGGAAATATCCTGAACATAGCACTCGAGGGAGGAGGGAACAAATAAATAAACGTTATGAGCAATGCTTTATGGGACAATATTTTGACAATATTGCTCATTTCTTGAATAATATGTGGTACAGGCATATGAGCCAATTGAGGAGAGAGATGTCTGATGGGAGCTGTTTTGTGTGTTCCCTCATCCCCTATGCCATGAGTGATTTGATTTGATTTGATTTGATTTGATTTGCTTATATAGCGTGCTGAACCCTGAGCTAGCTAGGCGCTTTGGTTTAAGGAAGTGTTACAGACATGTTATACAGCATGAGGAAGATAAAGGTACAGGAGCATATACAGAAATGGTACAATGGTGAGAGGGATAGTTACAATAAATAGTAGGAGGCCAATGAGTGCTAGAATTAAATTTTCGTAATCATCGAAAGATACAGTGGTATACAATTTACATATTTAAAATGATATACAGTAGAGTGGTTGTGAGGGGGTGTAAATTAGGGTGTGGTGGTCGGTGTGAGGAGCCAGGATTTCACTTTGAATTGGAACGCTAGGAAGGAGTGTTCATCCCTGAGAGCCGGCGGCAGGGAGTTCCATGTTTTCGCTGCTAGAACTGAGAAGCTGGTTCCCCTGATTTTTGGAGACTGAATTTGGGAATGCTCAGGCAGTGGGCATATTTGGCTTTGGTGGGCCTTGATGTGTTTTTCCATGCAAATTTGTCAGACAGATATTTAGGGGCGATATTGTTGAAACATTTGTGTGTGATCATGAGTGTTCTGAAAGTGATTCTGTCTTTTATGGGTAACCATTTGGCCGACGGTCTGGCCTGGGAGATGTGGTCGAAACGTGGGATATTGAGAGCTGCTCTGAGAGCCTTATTTTGCAATATTTGGAGCTTCTGGATATTTTGTTTACTAGTGCCTAGAATTGCAGTGGTCAATTTTTGATAGTATCAGGGCTCTGGCCAGTGTGATACAGCTTTGTGTAGGCAGGAATGGTCTGCAGGCCGTTATTGGCTTAGTGATGTAGGCAGGTGAAGAGGCTGTGGAGTTTACTTGTCTTGATAGAGACAATGTGGAATCGAGATAGACCCCTAAAGATATGGCGTTGTTGGAGACCTTGATAACATTTCCATCTATGTTCAAGGAGTTGTATTGTGGGTTGAGTTTGTTTAGGCAGTGTCTGGATCCAATGAGTAGAAGCTCTGTTTTGTCGCCGTTAAGACACAAACCATGCTTGGCCATCCAGTCTTGTATTTTGCTGTAGATTTCATTGAGGCGGGATGAGTCAGTCTCGTATGTGCCAGCGAGTGTGATGGGGATCTGAGTATCATCAGCGTAGTTGGTGTATGGAACATTCATGTCATCTAGAAGGTCGAATAACATCTTGGTGAAGATGTTATAGAGCGTGGGGGGACGCAGAAGCCTTGGGGAACTCTGCACGATATGGGCGATGGGTCTGCTGATGCTGTGTCTGAGAAGACCCTCATGGATCTTTCAGATAGGAAGGATTGGATCCATTTGGCTGCGTTCAGAGAGAAGGAGGCTGAAGAGGTTAGGTGCAAGGTTAAGATGCTGTGGTCAACTAAGTCGAAGGCTGTGCAGAGGTCCAAGTGTAGGAATAGGGAAGGGTGGTCATTGTCTTTTGCCTCGTCCATTTGGACCTTGAGATCGAGCAGGCCTGTCTCAGTGCCATGTCTTGGTCTGAAGCCAGACTGACGGAGGCCTAAAAGGTTGTGGGATTCAAGGTAGTTCTGAATTTGAATGTATGCAGCTTTATCAAGGATTTTTAGCAAGAATGGGATGGTAGTAATGGGGTGGTAATTTGTGGGAATATTGGGGTCTAGGGTGGGTTTCTTAATCAGAGGTTTCACCCAAGCACCTTTGAGATTCTTGGGAACTGTACATGAGGCAAAGGAGGTATTGATCAGTGAGGTGATGAAGGGGGCAAAGTCGTTGGCTCTTTCTTTGATGATGGAGGCTGGGCATATATCCCCTTCACATTTGGAGGGTTTGAGACTGGCAATTATGGATTCTACCTGTGTAGTGGTGACAGGTGAGAATTCAAAGAGGGTAGTGTTGTTAGGGTGTTGTTTGTGGAAGGCAGTGGTAGGGCCTTTAGTAGCTAAATGCCTCCAGAATATTTATAGCCACCGAAGTATCTGCACAAGAAGCGCACTGCCTGACACACCTCACAGCATGCATGACCAGAGGGCAATTTCAGGGCAGAAGTGCCTCCATGCTCTGGGTAACAAAGGAAGATACTCCACATGAGGATAATTTCTTAAAAGAAGTGTCAGGGATGGGTGATGTTGAAACACAACATGAGCTAATGTGTTACATATTGGCAGGTCCAAGAAGAGGGGAAATAATATCAGAAGACAACCCATTGTTACAATGTACTGACAAACAGGGAAGAGAAATTCCTGGATGTTGGGAGAGAGGCCAGTTGGTATTCTGGACTCCTCTCAAGCTAAATGTAGATTTTGTGATGATGAATTTATTTTTGAAAGTTCTAAACATATATTGTTGGATTGTCCAGTTGCTCAAGTATGGGGGCAGAGATGTAAATATCTGGCAGAATTCTCTCAACTATTTGATTTAGGGGCAAAGAATGAAATTTGGTCATTATGTCTGGTGGTAATATGATAACTACCGTCCCCGCTGTTGTGAACTTTCGTAAATCTTTCAAATTGAATGTTATTCAATGAAATTTTATATTACATTATTCATTAAAAAAGTATGCATCTGGTTAGGAAGTTTGATATTATTCTGTTGTTTGAATTGTTTGTATTCTTCCTTTTTCTTTTTTCTGTGTAATGCATTTGTTGTTTATTTCTTTAATTTCTTTCTTTTTTCAAATATTTGTACTATTTGTTAAAGGTTAAGGATCTTAGCCACATAACAATAAAAAATTAAATAAACAAAGTTACAAATAGAAGGACAGGTATTTAGCACAGACGTCTGGGTCAAAGGACTGATTAGCTGTAAGGCAGAGGTGCTTGTAGAGCAACCATGAGTGGTTGTGCAAAAGGTAAATAAGGAGTGTCTTGCAAAATGGGCAAAATACACTAAACTACTAATGTGATTAAAGGATGAAGCAGGCCAACTAAACATAGTACCCTTGAAGAGTGCCACCCTATGCATAGGAAATATATACACCTTACAATTAGAAGAACTCAAAGGGTGCAAAAGTATTTATGATGTGTCTGGAATGACATTCGGCACACCAGTATTAATGGACCATTACTGGGCTTGTAGTTCCAAACCATACATGAAGCTCCCACCAAATTCGGGAGGACTGTACTCCCTAGTGGTAATAAGTGCACTATCCCTAGTAGTGCCCCATATTGAGGTGCAGATTGGTGATTTTCCCCAGATGAATGCACACCTAAGTAGTAAGAGGTCCCTCACCCTTAAACCCACTAAGAGAGATAACTATAACTCGGTAAAAGCAGCAAAGGCGTATGACGACACACCAGACAAGCATAGATTGTTCAACAGAAAATAAATGTTCTTTATATCCTTCTTTACTGTCGGGTTGCAGGCACATGCGAAGGCCAAATGGTTGCAAATAACCCAATGGGAATTGCTGCAGACGATAAATACAACTTTGAAAGTCTTCAATGCCATAAGGGAAGAGCTGAGAGCAGTCAGGGACATGACGCTCCAAAACAGGTATATCGTTGACCTTATTACAGCCGTGGAAGTTGGTGTGTGCGTACAAAATTGGCCCCTCTTAATGCACGTAGACATCTGCCCATGATGATGAAAATGGGACCCTCACAGAGGCAATAGCCACCTTGAAACAGCTGCACACAAAAATGGTGGAAGAGGTGGAAGACATTGTGGATGATGACTGATGTACCTACCTGTTATCATGGATACCCACCTGGTTGGGAAACACATTCAAAATACTAGTGGCGATACTGGTACCAGTATTACTTGCTTTCTGTGTATTGAGAATAACAATAAGCCACTGCAAAGGAATTGCCAAAAGGGCAGTAGGAATGAAAATAGCAATACACTTGGATACTCACGTACATGAGTATACACAATCGGATGACTTCCCCCATACCCAAGCAATGCAAAGCCCTATTGCACCTCCCTTGTCAAAATGTACATATTCTCACGATCCACAAAATTACACACAGCACTGGGTAAATTGTGACTCCACTGCAGAATGTTACCACAGGATCTAGAGTCCAGAGGAACACATGAGATGTGGAGGAAGCTTGAGAGGGGTGAGTAAACTATGGATAACCAAATAGCTCTTTCTAATGGAAGAGCAGAAGAATGAGTGTGGTTGATGACTCACCAGAGGGGGGAATGTTGGGAGGCAGATGAATATGTCATCCATTGCTTCTGTCTGTGCCCCGCGCCAATACCACAAAAGTGAGAGATATTACTCACTGAGACAACAGTACTGCCCTTATCCTCTGCAGGTACAGGAGGACTTGGAGACAATTGGAGTTGAAGATGGCAAAAGCATTCAAACTAACATTGTAACAGTAACAGGGGCATGCATTAGACACAAAACAAACATGCACTCCACATGAAGAACACATACAATCGGTAATATATTAACTTAGACATGATGAATATTACCATAGCATCCATAGACATGAAGAACACTAACATGACAAAAATGATTGTTAAAAACTCTGGTGTTTCATTAGTGCCCTAGATTGATGTACTACTGTGACTATCCTCGAACCAAGATGCCATCAGGTGTATGTGTGCATTATGAATCTGAGTAACATAATATAACAAATATATAAGGTGAATGCACAATGAGCGACTCACGGATAGATCTTGTTAACACAGAAACAGGAGTGTAATTGGGCAGCCATCTGCTTAAAAGCAGAAGCCAGAGCAGGGTTTTAAATAAGCAAAGGCCTTATGTCCTCTGGAAAACTCAAAAATCAAAAGGCTAAATCCACAGAAATACATATCCATGCAAAGATCAGATGGTAGCTGGCACCTAGTACCACGGTTAGAGTGAAATACGGGCAGATTGAAACAACAGAACAAAGGCACGAGTCAGCAACTCCCAAAACACAACCAGTATAATCCCAAATTAATTAAAGTTTGATAAGAGTGCAGCCAGTCTTTGATAGCCAGGTGCAGTGAAACAGTAAATCAAAAGACTCCATGAAGAATAACTTAAGAGTGTCCCTGATGGCAACAAAAACATGACACCACATTAATATTAGCTAAAACCTCAATAAATAATCTCAAATTTGTACATGGTCTCTTAGCACGTTACCCAAAATTGGAGAACACTGACTAGTCAGTAGAAGCCAACATAGATAAGACACTTGCAGTGCTCCATAAAAGCACACATAGATGCGAGTTACCATACAAGTACAAGTACAAGGGGATTGCTCGGTCTCATGGCCTGAGAATGAGGAATAGTACATTTTAATTGAAGGAAGAACAGTCCATGGGCTTCTCTTCCCCTACTCTCGGTCTGGCTCATATCTTGACAGCCTGTCAAATATCCAAGTTTGGTTAGCAGACAGACAACCTATCACAACCCCTAGTGTAGTGACACCGATTAAGTAGCATGCCAAACAATAACTTGTCGTAGAGATGATGTATTTTTCACCTCTATCGATATAGTGTTGGTTCAAGGTGGAGCCATCCAATACTTGTAACCCAATGAAATGTTTAACCCCTATGTAATCTATATGTAAGCAAACCCACTAGCCAATCCTCGATCTCCACAGGTTGTGTAAACTGAGATTATGTTATGATGTTATTGATGAGACGTTAGTAACATTAAAGTAATAGTTTTTATTAATGTTATGATGTTATTGATGAGACGTTTGTAACATTAAAGTAATATTTTTTTATTAATATGTGGAGAGTAACGATATTTGAATGCGTTTATGCTGTCCCGGCTTTGTTTTTATGATTGTAAAACTGTTTTTTGCCATGCCCTTTGTTCACTCCATCATTGAGTAGGTTTGGACTGACTCTAATTCCTCTGGGTCTATTTGGGATTTTGAGGCTCCCTTAACAGCGGTACACCTGTCAAACAATAACACTGGTATCTTAAGGGGAGCTCAGGGAGGACAGAAACCTCCCGAGGAGCAGAATGGCAAATGATCGCTTGATCTCAATTTTCAGTATAAATACAGACTGGTAAACCGGAACACATGATCCTTCTGACTTTTGGGGTTTGAAGCAGGATGTTTCAGAAATGTTACCACAGAGATAACTAACTTGTGGCAGCCAAGCGTTCACAGCAACATCGCTTCCTATCATTGTGCAGCAGAATTCACCAAGGGTTATTTATTTCACCCACCAAAAGGGAATGTGGGCTGGGTTTACACCGTTGTGAGACAGGTTAGTTTTACCCTAGTGATGATGTATTGTTGCAATAGTAATCCTGCTCAGTATGAAAGGAACCACAGGTTCCGACATTTGGTGTATGTGCTTGGCTGAAGAGCCAATGGGGCAAAGCTGCTATCTTTGGGATTATGACTGAACGCCTTTAAGTTAGAATGCCCACTAAACCATGATGATATCACAGCACTTTGGAGCCTCAGTATAATGCACACACACACTAAATACATGTTGCAAAAAAGGAATGTCCATCCATTGCTGCTAGAGAAAATGATTTATTGAATATAAACGTGCATGTTCCCACACCCTGTGCGCTCACCTCTCCCCACACACACCCCTTTCCACCTCCCTCCCTGTAGACCCCCTCCCCACAGACCTCTTCACCCTCCCCACAAACCCCCACTCCCCACATACCCCACTCCTTCTCCCCACACACTCCCCTCCACATATCCCTCTGTACCTACCCACACATGCCCCTCCCCACACAACCCTCCCCCTCCAAAACACCTCCCCATACACTCCCTCCCTCTCACCATACCTCCACTCCCTACACACACCCCTTCACCTCCCCACACACTCACATCTCCCTCTCTGCAAGCTTCCCTCCCCCTCTCTAAACACCCGATAGGCACCAATTGAATCTAAATGTCAGGTCAAGTGTCACTTGTGCCATCTCTTTGGCGTGGGGCTCTTGGTTGGCCCAGGTGTGTACGATAGCCACTGGGAACGGCACCTTGGGCTGCACTGCTGCAAGCTCCCAGGGGTAGTGGTAGATGTGGGTGGGTCAGACTGCCTGGCCTCGCAAGTGCTTGAGTGTCAGTTGCAACAAGTGTGTGAGGAACTCGGACATGGCTGACATCACCTCATTGGCCTCGTGGACCCTTTGGGCCAGGATAAGAAGGGTAGTGGTGGTACGGCCATGTGCTCTTGCACTCCTGCGGCTGCTGGCCTGGTTGCTTCATGCAGCAGCCTCAACTCATCCAGCATCTGCCAGTGCGATTGCAGTATTCCATTACACAAAGTCATGCATCCATGGCCCGGATAGTGGAGTGCGGCTGTGGGGGGGTTGTGGAACTGTAGCAGGGGGGCAATATCTCTGGCATCACCAGATTTCTGCTGGTATTACCAGAGGTTTGCTGTGTTCTCTGGTAATACCCTGGCATCGGCATTACAGTTTCTGGAAGGCGGTGTGTACAAGCCCATGTACTTGTGATGCGTCGTTTTTTTAATACCTGCACAATGGTACTACTGCTGTTTTACTGTCTAATTTGTAATGAGGGCCAATAAATGAATGCCCCCGATGGTGGTGAGTACAAATTTCATCTCTATAACCTGCATGGAATGTGGAAAGACAAAACTGAATCTTGAGTAAAATGTGTTCTAATTTGAACGTAAAATACAGCTAATAAGATCTTAACATCTTGCCTGGTTTATTTTACATGTATTCATTAGTACTAGTGAACTGAGATGGCAGCTACTCCACACTCTTAATGAGTCAAGTCTGAGATTAATTCCTCTGTGATATGGTTCTGCTAGGGACACAATATGGCCCAAACAAAACTTGACTGCAGAGGCTGGAGATGCTTTTGTCTTCTTGAACCCAAGGCTGGACTGGAAGGCTCCACACACAGCAGGTGGCTTCAATGGATATTTAGACAAGCCACATGATGTCTTTTTTTGGTGGGTGGAGAATTACACATGAAGAACCTCTTTCCACTGACCTACAGCTTTTGCCATTTTGATATAGGGTTGGAATGAGAATTGTGACATCCAAGCAAAGGATGTAGAGTCATAGCGCTGATCCACAGAGTGTTTTCCTATGGGATTGTGCCGAGCCTCAGATTTGTGAAAGTGTGGAATAAAACCTAGCGGGAAACTGATCTATATTATTTCTGGATTCTGTACATACATAAACACTTTGCATGTTTCAGCTGGCGGTGAAGGACAGCTTGTATCTCATGGAAAGAGGTTTCTCTGGAAAGCCCTCCGCATGAAAATAACTTAAAGCTTGTCTACTTTAATGTTTATAAGAGTTGCACATGTCAACTTCCCAAAATCTTTTCTTCGGGATATTGGGATAGGAACTTACCATGAATCAAAACTACCTTGCTGTTGAATCTTTTTCTCCACGACTCATCGTTGCTGGATGTGGGAGTCTCAGTGTACATCAGGGTCCAGGATGGAACATGTCTGGAGTTGTTTGTGGTCTTGTGCAGAAGTGATGTAACCTAGCAGTTTGGGCTGAACAACTCCTTTTTGGGTATGTCCAAGCCTGGTTTGAGTATGGACTTTCCCCTTCACTAGGGGAATGGCAGGTTAAACAACTGTGGTGTGGGGGATTGCACAGAACAATTGCTAGTGATTGCCTTTCATGTGTAACCTTACAAGCTTCAGTTCTGTGGCTGCTACCGGAGCAAGTAGTGGCAATGTCTTCCTTGATTGTGACATTTGCTGCATTAACACCATGGGCCTCATTACAACCCGGGCGGTAAGGGAACAACGATGCCGGTAAAGGATTACCGGCATTGCTTACTGCTCCGGACGATCATGACACGCCAATCCGCTATTAGCGGCACCGTAATTAACGGTGCCTCTAATAGCAGCATGGGCGCGGGCACGCAACCCTCCATGTCGGCAATACCGGCATGGCGTAAATAGGAGGACATCACAAGTCAGGTGGCCATGCAAATAACGGCCCACTGAAGGCCGAAAAGTACCGGCATGGAGCAAATACCGGCATCACGGACCACCCGTAAACGGCCATGTGCAGTGTTCCCAACTGCCACAGGTGCACACAATCAGCATAGGTGGACGAAATATAGACTTGGACAGCACAAAAGAAGCACACCCCACCCCTTCCCGCACCCAGTCACACACCAAAATGATTCCCATAGTACTAGCAATGCTGGGGCTGGAGGACATGATTGCAGTGGAACTCCAGCTACAACAACAACAACAACAACAGGCAGCACAGAGGAGACGCAGGAGGAGAATGGGGGTTAGGCAGGCCCAGGATGCACCACCAGTGCAGCCAGTGGTACCACGCAGGCAGCCCCAATCCCTCGCATCAGAACCAGTCCATACAACCTAACCCCTGAGCAGATCCACACCCTATATCGTCTGGACCGGGACACCATCACCACCATTGTGGACATGATACATGATGACATTGTCAGCCTGATTGAAACACGCACTGCCATCCCACCCCTACTGAAGATAGTGTCTGTGCTCCACTTCCTGGCCACAGGCCCCTACCAGCACACAGTGGGGCACATGCATGGCATATCACAACCATTATTCTCACGTATGCTGAACCAAGTGCTTGATCTCCTCCTGAAGCACACAGGCGACCACATTTACTTACCACGGACTGCCCAGGAGATCTCAAACACCAAAGATGGTTTCCATTCACTGGCTGGCATCCCTAGTTGCATTGGTGCCATCGACGGAACCCATGTGGAATTGGTGGTCCCACATGCCATGGAGGTAGCGTACCGCAACCGTAAGATATACCACCCCATCAACGTGCAAATGGTATGTGACTCAAACAAGATTATCACACATTGTTGTGCACGATTCCTCGGATCAACCCATGATTCAATGTTCCTGCGTAACTACACGATACCACGCTACATGGAGCGACATGCAGGGCACAGATCCTGGCTTCTCGGTGAGTTGCATGTTAGGCTCATGGAAATGAGATGTGGGTAGGTGATTGGGGGAGAGATGCATACTTCACCTGGCTGAGATGGGGGCAGAGATGCATACCTCACCTGGCTGAGATGGGAGGGGGTGATGCATACTTCACCTGGCTGCGAGTGCCTGAGAGAATGGACCATGCTCATACCGCAAAGAAGGCCAGACCGGACCTGACACCTGACCACATAATGCATGATGTATGCAGCCCTACCATGTGAATGATGCAGTGTTACAACAATTCTATAGCCATCTACATGTGCACTGTAGTCAATCAGACCGTATCCCACGCAACACAATGCAGCTACAAGCAATTAGTATGGCCAATACACAGCACCAAATACCATCAACAGAAAGGACCGTCCTCCATTACTGCGTACAAAGGAGTTACATGAGGGTCAAATACATTAATACACCATTACACTGACACAGAGGTGCAACAAAACTGCATGTCACCATTTGTTGTGCATAGTGAGATCATCATGAGGCTGCAATCAACGGTGACAGGATGAAAGCATACAAATGACTGCACATCAGCCAGATCCTGGTAACAACCGGCGTGGACGAACACAGTGCATGAGCACTCATAAGGAGCAGGGCCCCCTGCGCCCACTAGACGATGGCACGCACACCTGTCCATAAGTGGAATACACACATAGCAGTCACATCGTGTGTATCTATACATGAATGGAAATGTGGTTGCAATCAGGAAATAAATGCATGCTATGGTGTCATTGATACAGGTCCCATATGATGTGATGACTTACACATATACATTGTTGCCCACATGCAGGTGATTCAGGCTATCCCGTGAAGAGGTGGCTCCTTACCCCAGTCCGGAACCCACATAACAGGCACGAGGAGGACTACAATTGTGCGCATACACGTACCCGTGTGGTGATTGAGCAGACATTTGGCCTCTTGAAGGCACGGTTTCGCTGCCTCAGCAGGTCTGGTGGTGCACTCCTTTACCGCCATGAGAAGGTGGCCAAGATCGTCATGGCATGTGTCATGCTACACAATATGTGCATTAGACGGACTGTGTCTATGCCCCCTGACGCTGAACTGCAACCACCTGATGATGAGGATGAGGAGGGTGGAGATGGGGCTGCACTTCAGGGAGGCAGCGATGCACAGGAGGGACGTGTCATGCATCAGACTCTGATCAACCAAAGTTTTTAGCACACATAGACTGGGAGTGTGACATGGAGGTGGCACTCAGGGAACTGGGTGTGTCAGGGACATGGACACTGTAGACTATTCACCAATAAAGCACATGTACACAATAAGCAATGTCCTCACATGTGAATTATGATTTCCCAACAGGTGTATTAAAGAAATATAACAAAGTGCACAATCCCTCCACCCCACACACCCTCTCGCCCCCTTCCCCCTCCCCTCCCCCACACACCCTCTCCCCCCTCCCCCGTCAACTCCTCCACACACCCTCTCCCCTCTCCCCCCTCAACTCCCCCACACACCCTCTCCCCCTACCCCTCAACTCCCCCACACACACTCTCCCCCTTCCCCCTCCACCCTTGACTTCCCCACACATGGTGTGCAGTAGCGTGCAACATTAGTCCACATGGCACCAGTATGCCTGGCTGTACCTACAGCCCTCCGCCTCCTCCAGCACCAGGTGCACCCCTGTCCGATCTGTGCAGGTTCCCGGACAGACCTCCGCACGGGGGTGGTCCTGGTTGAACTTGCATTCGAAGATGACCCAGGTTGTTCTGGCAACTGTGGTGGACGCATGGCCTGCATTGCTGCCAGCATTTCGGAGAGGACGTGCCGCACTGCTGCCGATTCGGCGCAAATGTCCTTCGAGGTGGTCTTGATTGCTGTTTTCAGGGATGCAGCACATTCCCTAATGTCATCCCTTGACTGGCCACATGCCATTATATGCTGCGTCAACAGCCCTGTGAGCTCCTCCTGGCACCTCTGAATAGCCCTGATCCCCTATTGGCTGGTTGGAACTGGGGTGGATGTGTGAGGGGTTTCCACCATGCTTTGTTCATCATGCACAGTTGGCATGGGGCTGGCACTTGCGGGCCATGAATCACCAGGTGACAGCCCGTGCATGCTGCTGTTCTGCAAGCTGTATGGGGATAGTTGTGGTGAGTGCAGGAGGCCTGTGGCGGGTGTTGCACCATGCAGCTGAACGTCTGCCTCATCGTCCGATACGGCTGCTGTGGCAGCTGTCTCAGCCACTGTGCTGCTGGCAGCCGATGCTGTGCCTTCTGCCACTGCCTCCTGGGTGATGGTGGCTTGTTTGGGTGCTGTTGTGGGGGCCGTAGTGCACATTGGTCCTGTGGCCTCTGGGGTTTTCTTGGCCTTCCGCAGTGGTGCAGGTTGGCCTCTACCCCTTGAAGTCGAGGGGCCGTGTTCTCCCTCCTCGCCCCTGGCCTTCTTTTATGGTGTGGCATCTTCCTCCCTGGTGTCCTCGTCATCGCTGTCTAAATGCATGCCTGTGGGGGAACAATAGAGGGAGAGGGTTAGTGATGGGTCTACAGGCATCGGGCATGCATTGGGGTGGCTGCATACACAATGGAATGGAAGATGATTGACATTGGGGGAGTGACATACGGGTTTCTTGGCTTTTGAGTGGGTGATGCATGGAGGCTTCTGGGTTGAAACTCATATGGGGTGCATTATGCATGTGGACAAGATGATCCTGTGCACTGCCTGTAGGCATTCTTGTACATATGTGTCTGGTGGACCCTGCTCTACATCATTGCACTGTCAGTTCAGGTGGTCATCATCGTGGTGGTATTAGCATTGTTTCATTTGGGACACCTACCTGCATCGGCTGATGACGGGGCTCCTCGCTCCATGTCCCCCACGCCCTCAATTGCCTCCGTCCCTATGGTGCTGGCGCATATCTCCTCCCATGGTTGCAACTTGATGTGGCACCTCCGCCTGTCGCCATCCCCAGGTTGCGGTTGGCGGAGAGGATGCTCCGCACGTGTAAACGCAGATCGTCCCGCCGCTTACGGCAATCTTTGGGAATGCGGGGTGTGGTGCCAACGGCACTTACTTTCTTGGGCGACCTCCGCCCATATCTCTTTCTTGCGCTGCACTGCAGGGCGGGACATGTCGGAGGAAAACACAACATCGGCATGTTCCTGCAGCGTCTCCACCAGCATGGTCAACTCCTCTCGGGAGATGCAATCCTTGCGCAGGCGATCAGATTTCGGCATGGTGAGATGCAGCAGGTTGAGTTGGAGGTGTGGCAGAGTTCTGGGGGTCAGATGGCTGCTGGTTGTGGTGGATGGCAATGGATTGTGTTTTTAAAGATGGCCGCCGTGCTCTTTCCCGTTCCTATGCGATGACGCTACTTCCGGTTCCGCTTATTAGCGGTGACCGCTGTGGGATGTTTCAACCCAGCCATCCAAGCCCTACAACATCGCGGGCAACAGAAACATTAGAGTGGCCACCGGAAAGCATACTGCTTGCCAGAAATCATCCAAAAATGCACAGTAGAATAGGCTGCCACCCACTTTTGCCTATATTAGTGAGCACAGGAGGTCACTGCCTAAAACACCCATTGGGCTACAAACACAGGAGCCTGAAACCATTTGGGAATAGCAATACTGATTGCCAAAAGCAACCCAGAGCTGTTGGGAATTCATTTTCTTGATGTCAAAAATTGCTAAAATCATGGCTCACAAAACCACTAAAAAGATCCCACCTCCTTGTTGGGGGGTCAACATCATTCTCCCGCAAGAATCTACATGAATCTGAGGTCCACAGAAGTGCATCTATATTTGAACAAAGTACATTTTGAGGATTGCTTACTGGTAAGGCAGCTTTCAAAAATGGGTGTAATACTGGTGCTTGACACTTATCGGTGCTAGCGATTTAAATTCTGACTGGAGACCTGTATTTCAGAAGCTAAACAGTAACCTGAGTTAGCTGAGACTTCAAAGGCTTGCTTGTCTATGAGAACTCTTCACACCTACAATTCCCAGGCCCATACACAAAAGGCAGGAAATCACATGGTCCTGCTAATAAGATGGAGAGTGGCACCCTGGACTGATACTCTGCTAGCAGGAACACAAGACAATAGACTTTTTCAATTGAATAGAATATGCTGATTTTGGGTGTGACAACAACAACTGCTCTGGGGTAAGGCAAGACATGTGATCTCTGAGTCAGAGCTAAACTTCTGGGGGCGGGGACAAACTTATGGGTGTACTGAAGTGGGGCAAATGTATGTTTTATTAAATTGCTTATAAAATATTGTATCAAGCTGACAGAAATGTACAACTTTGGGATTCTTAATATGACAAATGCCCTCACAATTTGAGACTAAGCTGGAATCTGTATGATGTTCTGACACCAAACCATGGGAATTATTAATATTGTAGACACTGTGTTTATACTAGAAAAATGCAAACTTACAGTAAAATGCGCAGAGAGGGTGTGTACCTCTGTGTAAGGTTTGGTGCGAACCCAATATTGCAAAACCCACGAAAATCGCGAATAAGTTGTCATTTCTGAACCCAAGCTCTTAGAAAGAGCAGGGTTGAACAGAGACCTGTCTTAATTAATTTCTGATGTGTACATGTAATTTCAACAACTTGTGTATCTGGGAAGCATGTTTGGTTATGAAAAATTGTTTTTTAAGTAAATGCAAGGGGGAGTGTTCTTTCCTTCAGCCATAAAGATGATACCTGATGACTCATTCTGACTCACTACTCCCTTCTCCAATCAGAGGACAGTAAATCCTTTAACCTATCAGGATCCTCAGAGGGTTGGGCATAGAAAGTCAGCTTCCACGCCCCCTTTGAGAACACATAAAAAGAACCACTGAGACCCAGATAGGCACACTAATTTTTCCACTACTCATTGATTCCTGCGCAGCACGATGCCCAACCATATCCAGACAAAAACTCCAGACTCCTGAGGCTCCAGGCTCCAGAACTTAGACTCCAGATAGACTACAGAACCAAACTCTAGAACTAAACTCTAGAACCTTGGAGAAAAGTGGCCTAATCCACAAGCTGAATCCTTTTCAGAGGCCCCAGAATCCAGCAACCTAACCAAACTATTCAACAGCCTTGCCGTGCTGTTCGCTTCTGGCCCAGACCCCCGTGCCAGAACCGAAATCCAGAGAGAGCAGTGCTGTATCCAGACCGAGCAGACCAGACCGCTGTGCAGTGCCGATCGAAGACCAGAGGGCGCTTGTGAGCAGAACCAGTGTCTGACCATCCGGTGGTGAGAGTGCAGTCCCAGGCCCCTTCCAGTCCAAAACTAGGAGTGAGAATCCTGTCTAAGAATTGTAGAGAACCAATCTCTTAGTCTAAAATAATTTTATTTAAACCATTTCAACCTGACCAGACTTGCATAGAAATCGTGTGTCCATTCTCTGATTTCCAATCTGTAAAAGCGTCATCTGTCATTCTGGAAGATTTACTTTATTTTGGAAAATCTACCTCCACAAAAACGTACGTATCTTTTGAACCGCCTGTCCTAGAAGCGAGATTTAACTGTCAATTTAAAGCTAAGTTCCTAGGCTTTCCACTTGGAAAAAGTGCTGCAAATTGAAAAATTAGCTCCTGTCAAAATTGCTGTCTTTTGCTTGCAACTGCTGAATTTCGTTTTCAACCTGATAATCACTCAGGAATCATTGCTAGTGTTGACCTGTCCAAATTCAAAGTCACTATCACCTACCCTGAATCTCCATTAGTGAATTAAAATGATTTTTTGCATAATTTTCACTTCATTGCAATCACATTTAAAAGTATTTTTGCATGTTTAAAAGCATAACGGTTTTCTCTAAGCTTGCTGGGGGGGAACTGGAATTTGAACTGCATTTGATTGTATTCCTGAAAACTGTGTGCTCTACTTTCCATCTCTTTATATTGCATAAGGGGGGGAGTGAGTTGTCACAAGAGAAAAAGTGATCATATTATCTCTTGTTGAAACCATATCAAGTTTATTTCTGTGCTGCATTCTTTCCCATCTTGCATTTCCTTGAAACCATACAAGTAGTCTCTGCTACCTTATTCTTTCAATGCCAACTCCTCATTGATTAAAGAGAGTGTGCTCTTGTAATATTACCCAATGTTGATCACTATTATATTCATAAGTGTGTTATCAAATATTAATTTATTCATAAAAGTGTGATATATATATATATATTGTTTCATTTTTCCAATAAACATTTTAATTTGCAAAACAAACCTACTTCTTGGCTCAGCGAGGTCAGGGAGGTTCAAAGAGAGGGGCGTTATATAAGGGTTCATCATCCAGATTTAAGAACTTGACATCAAAATATATAAATACGGGCTTCCATTGGGCATCCCAGACTAGGCATTGACTTAGTTGGATTGCTGGATTGAAGTCACTTACAAAGTGGGGGCTCGTAACCGGATGTCTGGATTAGACCTACCACTTGTGCAGCTTAATACAGTGTGTTAACTGATAGGATACATAAATCCTGTTGGGCTACTATGCTGTGTCACGCTGTGAAAGCACCCCTCAAAAGGAACACTCTAAGAAAACGGTCTGTTTTGCAAAATAAAATACAAACTTCTGTAAGTCAGGAAGGAAATCAATTTCCAGAATGACGACATTGGTAGATATCAAAATAGCCAGAGAACACCTCTTACATAAGCGATTTGTGAGAGGCGAATGGACGGAAGAGGATCAGAAGGTGTGGGTGCAGGCAATCACACAACAGGTCACTGCAACTGAGTTAGATATCTGGAGAGATCAGGGCCCCTTACACGTGGCCCTGAGTGAACTATACATGGCCCCTAAAGCCAAGGATGAGCATGACAAGATTGTCAGGATAGCGGCATATTTATATTTATACATGGGAGCCATACAGGACAAATGTGCTGAAGGCCAAGATCTGGCAAATAGGCAACTGATGGCATTAGAGAAGGCCCAATCTGACCTGGACTCTTCTGAGGAGAGGCTGCACAGGAGCCAGGAGTCAGAAAACGATAGTAGACAGTATATCATTAAAATAAAAGAGGATATGGATATCCTGCAACAGGAAAAGGCAGACCAGGATAGCAGATTTTTGGCCTTGCAGAAGGAGTACCAAGAAGGTTTGGACTCCCTACTGCAGAGCCAGAAAAAGCTGGAGCAACAACTGGACTTCAACAGGGCATGCACAGAGCAGGTAGTCACCCTGCAAAGTCATCTAGATAGGGAGAAGGCAGAGAGCAATTAATTGATTTTGAAAGACCTGGATACCCAGGCAGAGTTTGATGAAGAGCACCAGAAAACTGGTGCCCTTCAAAGGCAGAGGCAAGACCTGGCGGCACGGATGCAGGCTCTTACTCAGGAAAGGGATACCTTAGGCCAGGAAGTCTGCCACTTAAAAAAGAAAATGGAAGAAAATCACCTGGCCCTCCAGGGACTGGGTGACCTCCAAAAAGAGCATCAGAACTTTAGTTAGAGCACACCAGGAGGGTGGAAGATGCTCTGGCAAGAAAGGAGCAGGCCAGTAGGGACGGTACCCAGGACGTAACCCTCCTGCAGCAAAGACTGGCCCAGTACTCCAGGACAAACCAGGAAGCACAGAGAGAGAATGATGCTCTCTGTCAGCACAATGATAGGCTCCAGCAACAGGTAGCCATGCAGGAGTGACTGATAGAGTCTAGTAAGGCCTTGATTGAGGAACTGAAAGCACAGGCTCTGGCAGGGCAACAGGGAGCAGGGGCTGATAGAGATGAGGTTCGCTGGGAAAGGGAAACACCTCAGCATAACCTCAGGAGCCCTCGTACCAGAGGCCTCCATCTCTCCCAGTCCCTGGACTCTGCCACCCCCATGTCCCCTGGCGCACATGAGCCCAGGGCCACGGGGATGGCAGATTACTATCCAGTCAGAAGTATGGGGTTCATAGGCCAGTACCTCCCAGGAATGGATGGGCGGGCATCCGGGCATGGGCACTCAAGTACAGTGCAATTTAATGGGGAACCCCAAGAGAGTAGGCCCTCTAAGGGCATTCTGAAAACCTCCGCCCAGTTAGGTCAGTGGGGGTGTACCCATCTAATCCGGGCAGCAAGGAGGAATTTGAACACCCCTCTGCGCGTCCCAGGACACAAGAGACTAGGTCCCCACATTCTGCCAGCCATTCCCAGGCTTGCAGAATCCGGGAAAACCTGGAAGATCAGACGGGCACCTCTGGGAGCAGTGCTTCTGAGTCAGAGGATGAATGGACCAGGGTTACCCAAACCAAGAAGGCCAATAAGGCAAAAAGGGCCTTGCGTAAGGACCCCTTAAAACAGATCAAAGCAATAAGGAGCGTCGTCACTCCTTATCATAAGAACTCAAAGTATTCTGTTTGGGAACACTTGGAGCTCTTTGAGCAAATGATGGAGACTTTCCATTTGAAAGACAGCAGTAGCTGCATTCAGTACGTAAAATGGACATTCTCCCCCAAATACTCCAGTTTCTTTGCGGGGCTGGAGGACCAGAATCATTCAAGATGGTCCACATATAGGGCGGCCATCTTGAAACTTTTTTCTGTTCACCGAAATCCCCAAGAGTCTCGCAAGGCAGCCTACAATTTGCAATGTGGGGAGGATCAGGCCCCACAAGAATTTGTACAGGAGTTGAAGCGTGTTTTTGCACAGACTACCAAAAGGGTGCGCACGGACAGTAAAGAGTTTGTTAATACGTTTTTCCATGCCTTGCCCAAATACATCATGACCCAGCTAGTGAGTGATTTTCATGAGAAAAGGTCACTAGACTGGGTCATTGAATAGGCCACGGGAATCTATGAGGTGCAGAAGCCTATAGAAAATGAAAGTAATGCTCAGAAAAACCTCAAACCAACCAGCACCCCTGCTGCTGCCAAGGTGGCAGAGGTAAAGGTTGCCCCTGTTTTAGATTTAGAGATGGGGGCCTAAAAACTTGCCTGCACAGAATAATTCCAAGCCAAGAAGGCCCTCGGAACGGTCACTGACAGGGGGTCAAGGAGGAAGTCCCACAAATAGGATCACTCACTCTCCTGATTATGTAAGTCCCCGCTACAAGGGAAACCAACCCATCCTGGGTTATATGTGGACTCCTCCAGCCCAGGGGGGGGTCAAGCCAAGCACCCAACCCAGGGAACTTCCCTCCTAACTTCCCCCAGGAGGGCAGAAATTCATCAAACCCTGGGCAGAACTTTGTCCCCAGGTATCCACCCAACTTCCAACCCCAAAATCATCCATCCTTCTTTCCCCACTTCCCTGAGCCCAGACCACCTAATCCGGGAGAGGGGAAGCCAGGGGTGGAGGGGTACCCAAATCTTCCCAACCCGGGGTACTACCAGAGAAGGGATAGCTATCCTTCGAGGGATCAGCCCAGGGGAGAAAACAGAACACTGTATCAACCTGAGCGGGTTTCACAGATAGAGCGCCAGGTCCAAAATATGGCACAGGAGCTGGTTCGCGTGCTGAGGTCGCAGCAGAACCCTCAGATGGGCATGCCGGTGCAGAATGCCCCAAATTCTGGGCCTGATGCTCCAGAACAATGACGGGGGCCGCACCCCGATAACCCACCGGTTCCCAGGGAGGAGGCACAAAGGGAAGGGGGGTGTAAAGCCTTGGAGGAAGCATCCTTCCCCACTTGTAAACAGCCCCTGGAAACCCAGGAACCGACAACAAAATCTCCTACCCCTGAAAGTCTCCCACCCAAGGAGCAGAGAGGAGGTATGAGAAACAAAGAACCCAAACAGACTCACTTTGAGGAGGAGGTACAGATCTTCCAATTTGAGGGAGAGGGATCCTCAGAGGATCCTGGGAAAGGATCTTCTCCTTCAGAGATGGGGGAACTCCTCCCAAAGAAAAATGGGTCCCAAGGGATTCACATCCAGACTGGGTAGATGTGGGGACTGAGCTAGCGCCGCCCATCATCTCATCCCAGAACCAACAGCATCACAATCTCCTGGTTCAAACCCATTCTGGTGACTGCCTCCAAAAAGGGGGGGGGCGGCCCGGAACCGGCACCAGGGGAACCCAAAATTTCTCCCATTTCTAGTTGCCAACTTTTTCTTTCAGATTCCCAAGACTCTCCACAGAATTCTGCCCAAATCTCTTCTCTTTGCATGTCCAAAACCAGAAAAGTGGCCCACCAGTTGTCCAAAAATATGCATTATCTGTGCCCGCCCCCTTGAGGAGAAGGAGGGAAGATACTATGCCCCGGTACAAGTACAGGCGCAGGGTACAATTTTGGCACTGGTGGACATTGGATCCCAAGCTACCCTTCTGTCCAAAAAGGCTTTCAATGAGCTAAATTCAGGAAGGGGGGAGTACTACCAAATTCCTCTCACCTCTCTTCCTGGACAACTTCAGAACTTTGACGGGAAGGAAATTCCCGTTGAGGGGACTGCAGACTTGGACATTAAAATTGGGCGACAAAAGGTGCAAACACCCGGTCATAGTAGTGACTCCAGAGGGCACCCCTTGTTTACTAGGGAATGACCTCCTGAGAAGGTTGTCACCACTAATAGATTGCGTAAACAAGGTCCTCTGGACCCAGACTAGCCGACCAATAAAATTAAAACAGAGTGTCAACCATGTTAGTTTAAACGGCACATGCCACATGGTTGAACAAAAATCTGACCAAGTAGAATTTCACTTCCAGAACAACCAAATCCCAGACATGACAGTAATAATAGTAGGACAAGAGACTGGTGATGGGGGGTCCTCTCTATTTCTGAAAATCAACCTTCCTTCCAGTTTAAGGTGGTATTCCACACTGGAAGGAAACAGTCTGAAATTCTTTACCAATCCACAATCAGACATTCCCATTCCTATAGTCCAGAGAGATGTGAAATCAGCTCAGAGCATGGCTGATGTTCAGCAAATTTGAGCGCAGTTGTTCATCCCTGTTCAGTTAAATGATGGGAAGGACTCTATTCTCGCCCGAGTGTGTGTGAACAACGGTAAGGGCGTCATCAGCGAAGCCATGTTCCGCCAACTCCCAAAAGACCCAGCCATTCCCACATTCAAACTGATAGACAAATGGGAAATGGACCTGGAAGCACCTAATTCCAAACATCTCCTGCCAAGCAGGTGTATGCTCAAAATCTCCATTGGCAACAAGAGCATAGTCCATAATTGGTGGGTCGTGCAAGACGTCACTGCCGCCTTTTACTTAGGCAGTGACATTCTCAATCCCTTCGCCATTAGTTTGGACCTAATAAACTTCAAAGCTTGGTCCCGATTAGCGGATAATCCCATGAGCTTTGATGATCCAGAGAAAGCATTTAGGTCAGCTCAATTGCTACATCATGCAGTGAAATTTAGATTGGAGAGGAAGTCACCATCCCAGAAAGGACCCGACAATTCTCCCTGGGAGTGAAAGTTAAAAGAGGACAAAAATTGAAAAACCCTGATACTTATATTCATCTAAATGCTTCTCTTCAACAGCAAGGGTTGGGGGTAAACCCAACACCATTAGTCAATATAGAACTTGACACCATTCCAATAGAGGTGAATAACAGCGACTGAAAGAGTATTACTCTAGCCGCAGGCACCATTATTGGAATGGTGGTTGATGACCGACATTTTTCCATTGATCAAGGAAATGAACTGTTAGGACCAATCCCCAAGGACTGTTTTGACAGTGACAGTGATGACCATACAAAACCAGACAGGATCTTTACCCGGCATGGGGGGAACTTCCTAGTGAACACTTCCTGCCCTTGTGGTAAAGAAGATGTGACTTGTCACTTCAGAGGGGATGAGGTGTTTTTCCAGGTCCATGAGGGCTGCCTTTCTCACCTGAAGCCACCAGTCCAAATCAGCACTCTGACCAGGGACTTCTCCACCCAGCTGGAGGAGGCCGCTGAGATAGCAAAACCAGAAGTCTTTCCAGGCTTCAGGCAGATGGTTGAAGAGAGAGGTAACCTAGCTGATGCCTGTGGAGCAGAAGCAAAAGTTGAAACAGGTTTTCTTGGATTTTCAAGATCTCTTTGCGGTGGACTGTGGTCGCACCGACATCCACACAACAAGAATTCCCACTGACCCTGGCATGACTCCAGTGTTTGTGAAGCAATATCACTTGCCTCTCGCATCCATGGAGTCCCTTACTGAAATAATTAAGAACCTTGAGTCCCGGGGGATAATCCGTCCAGTCCACAGCACCTTCAATAATCCGGTGCTGGGAATCTTGAAGGCAAACGGCCAGTGGAGACTCTGCGCCGACCTTAGGGAACTCAACAAATGGGTCCATACTTCTCGATGGCTTCTTCCCTACATTGACCAAGGGCTCGCCCAGATTCAGGGGTCACGGGTATTCACTGCAATAGACCTGACCAATGGATACTGGACCGTGCCTGTCAGTAGAGAAGACCAATAAAAGCTGGCTTTTACCTTTGGGGGCCAGCAGTACACATGGACCCGGACTCCTTTTGGATACCTCAACTCCGGCAATGAATTCAACATCTTCCTACACAAGGCCATGCCCGACCTGGGTGCGAGGGGTAACCTGGCTTATGTAGAAGATGTCCTCATCAAAGGTTCATCTGTGGAGGAACACATAGCGGAGATCCGTTATGTTCTGACACAGTTGAGGGCCGCCGGAGCAAAACTTTCCTTTCAGAAAGCACAGTGGTGTAGAAGCTGTGTTAATTTCTTGGGGCATGATATTACTCCTCAGGGTCTCTGTCCCCAGGAAAAGAAAGTGGAAGCACTTCAGAAACTGAAAGACCCCACAACTCTGCGGGAACTAAGGAGCCTCCTTGGACTGACTAATTACAGTAGAAAGTTCATTGAGGGCTACGCAGAGATCACTAGACCCCTGATTCATCTCTTGAAGGGGGGGTCAAGTGGGAATGGGGTCCAGAACAATCCGAGGCACTAAGACAGCTCAAAAGAAGTCTCTCACAAGCACCGTGCCTAGCTTACCCTGTCAGAAACAAGGAGTTTTTCTTGGAGACAGGGTCCTCTAATACATGCTTGACTGCATTATTATATCAAAACTATGACAAGGTCAATAAAGTAATCTCCTATGCTAGTAAAACTTTATCCTCTGTGGAGGGAAAATTCAACGATTGTGAGAAGGCACTCCTGGCAATGGTGTGGGCATTGAAAAATTACTGCCCGTTTATCCAGGGGGAACACATCATAGTGGAGACGCCACACCAGCCTCTGCAATATCTCCAAAGTGACAGAATCTGGGCCGTAAATGTGAGTAATTCCCGAATTACTTCCTGGATTCTGTTAATGCAAGGCTTTCCTGTGGAGGTCAGATATGGCCAAAACAAGAAGAGTCCCCTCGCGCAAGGTCTGGCTGACTTGCATGATTGTGCCAGAGTAAACTGTCTTGAGGAAGAAAGTCTAAAAATCAAGGACAACATGGAGGCATACCACAGTTCCCCGCACAAAATCTTTGAAGAAGATAAGTGTGAAGGAATGCCCACTGTCTATGTGGATGGATGCTCTTACCATGTTGACAACAACAGGGAGAAAGAACTTGTGGCCGGCGCAGGGAATGCATGGGTGAATGAGTCCTCAGAACCCTCCGCTGGGTACAAGATTGGTCCCCGAAGTAGTCAGGTGGCAGAGTTGATGGCGGTGCATCATGCCATCCTCACTGCTGTCCAACATCAACTCCACAAACTGGTCATAATCACAGATTCGGATTATGTACGGAACGGGTTCGTGGAGCACCTGGTTAATTGGAAAACCAGAGACATGTTATGTGCTAATAGCAAGCCCTTGAAACATGGGAAGTTAATCCAAAATATTGACGATCTGGTGACCTCGAATGGGATGACCATCTACTGGAAAAAGATCAAGGGCCATTCCAAAGTAGAGGGACCAGACAAAACTGGAAATGACTTAGCTGATCAGCTGGCCAAAACCGGGGCCATCCAAGGGGATCTAATAGAAATTGAGTCCCTGTTGGGGGAAATCCAGGTCACTGCTATCACTGGGTTCCAGACAAATGCTCACAATGATCTTTCAACTGCACAATGGAGTAACGAGACACCAGATGCTGATTTGATTACAGCTCAGAAGGGGGATTCAATAATTGATATGTTTTACCAACACATTGAGGACCCTGAGAACTTTCCACTGACGGACACCGATTACATTGTGAAAGAGGACCTCAGAGTTTTGATGAAATGTCCAAAAATGTTCTGAATCCAAGACGGTTTGTTGGTAAAGAAATCCCAAGCTGGTCATGATCAGTGGGTGGTTCCTACCTCATTCTGAAGCCTGATGTCAAGTCACACCCATGATGCGGCCACAGCCGGTCATAGGGGGTTTCAGAAAACACTTGAAATCTTAAGAGAGGTTGCATACTGGCTACACATGGGGCAGAACCTCGACCAATACTTGAAGGGGTGTCTTGTGTGTGGATAATTTCAGCCAACATCCCTCAGACACCGTGCGCCTCTCCAAAAAAGGGGGATGACACTGCCATGGTCAGATTTGCAAGTCGACTTCATAGGGCCCGTGATTCGCTCCTCTAGGGGGAATAAGTACATGTTGACTGTGACATGCTTATTTACTAAATGGGTGGGATGTCTCCCAGCCCCAGACTGCAAGGCAGAAAAAGCAGCTGCCCTGATGATCAACCACATCTTTTCGCGTTTTGGACTACCCCAAAGGATTGAGTCAGACAGAGGTAGCCATTTCACCAGCGAAGTAAGGACAAAGATGTGGGAGATACTGAAGGTTGAAAGGAAGCTACACATTACTTACCGGCCAGCCTCTTCAGACGCAGTAGAACGTTACAACAAAACCATTGTGAGCATCTTAAAAAAGTTTGTGGCAGATTCTGGGCCAAGTTGGGATATCCGATTACCTCTTGTCCTAATGGCCATCAGATCTACCCCTTCATCTGCAACTAAAATGTCACCATTTGAGTTGATGACTGGACGCAGGATGGTGCTTCCCCAGCATCTGTTATAGAGGACCCAAGAGCAGACATTGATTAATGCCTCCACAACTCATGAGTATGTTGGGAATTTAAGGAAACACCCTCAACATGCTTTTGCCTATGCTCAGCGAAATCTAGAAAGATCAGCCGATAGCATAAAGACCCACTATGACCTGAAGACCACCAGAAAGGAATACAATGTAGGAGACCGGATTTATCTGTACAATTTCCAAAGGAACCAGGCCAAAAAGCGGAAATTTCTGCCTACCTGGAAGGGACCTTTTGAAATTGTAGACAAGATCTCACCAGTCGCCTACAAGATCCGCATCCCCAAAGGCAGTTTGGCAGAGGGTGAAGATAAGTGGTTCCACATTAATCAGCTAAAGTGTTGCCATCCCAGGCACACTCTGCAACAACTGGAGCAGTCCTCTGGAACCCCAGAGGGGGCCTCTCCAGATTAATGAATGTCCAACCCTAAAATATTCCACATATAGTGTAATAAATACCATAATAAGAATGCAAATGTCTCCTGATTAAAGTATGAAATACCATAATGAGAATGCAAATGTCTCCTGATAAAAAAAAAATTATATGTTCACCCCACTACATTAATAGTGGTGGGGAAATGTCTCCGAATATGTTTCTGCCGATTTGGTTTGTCATCCTAGGAGAGATAAACCATGGATACTGACCAAGGTGGATGACCCAGGGTTCGGGAGCAAAGGTCCGAGGGGCTCGGAGTACCGCCCAATACTCCCATCAGGACGGGCTAGGAGAACCGATCGATCCACCCTGATGGAGGAAAAGATGCTGAACTTTGCCATCTGCGGAATCAGAAGAAGATGAGGACATCCCAGTCTTGCGAAGTTCCATCGATGAAAGATCAGAATGGCCATCGCAAGAGGGGGGCTTGTGTGATGTTTCAACCCACGCATCCAAGCCCTACAACAACACGGGCAGCAGAAACATTAGAGTGGCCACCGGAAAGCATGCTGCTTGCCAGAAATCAATCAAAAATGCACAGTAAAAATCTGAAAAATAGGTTGCCACCCACTTTTGCCTATATTAGTGAGCACAGGCGGTCACTGCCTAAAACGACCATTGGGCTACACACACAGTAGCCTGAAACCATTTGGGAATAGCAATACTGATTGCCAAAAGCAACCCAGAGCTGGTGGGAGTTCATTTTCTTGATGTCAAAAATTGCTAAATCATGGCTCACAAAACCACTAAAAAGATCTCACCTCCTTTTTGCGGGGTCAACATCATTCTCCCGCAAGAATCTACATGAATCTGAGGTCCACAGAAGTACATCTATATTTGAACAAAGTATATTTTGAGGATTGCTTACTGGTAAGGCAGCTGTCAAAAATGGGTGCAATACTGGTGCTTGACACTGACCGGCACTAGCAATCTATATTCTGACAGGAGACCTGTATTTCAGAAGCTAAACAGTAACCCGAGTTAGCTGAGACTTCAAAGGCTTGCTTGTCTATGAGAACTCTTCACACCTACCCTTCCCAGACCCATACACCAAAAGGCAGGACATCGCATGGTCCTGCTAATCAGATGGAGAGTGGCACCCTGGACTGATGCTCTGCTAGCAGGAACACAAGACAATAGACTTTTTCAATTGAATAGAATATGCTGATTTTTGGTGTGACAACAACAACTGCTCTGGGGGAAGGCAAGACATGTGATCTCTGAGTGAGAGACAAACTTCTGGGGATGGGGACAAACAAATGGGTGTACTGAAGTGGAGGCAAATGTATGTTTTATTAAATTGCTTATAAAATATAGTATCAAGCTGACAGAAATGTACAACTTTGTGATTCTTAATATGACAAATGCCCTCACAATTTGAGACTAAGCTGGAATCCGTACGATGTTCTGACACCAAACCCCAGGATTTATTAATATTGTAGACACTGTGTTTATACTAGAAAAATGCAAACTTACAGTAATATGCGCAGAGAGGGTGTGTACCTCTGTGTAAGGTTTGGTGCGAACCCAATATTGCGAAACCCACGAAAATCGCGAATAAGTTGTCATTTCTGAACCCAAGCTCTTAGAAAGAGCAGGGTTGAACAGAGACCTGTCTTAATTAATTTCTGATGTGTACATGTAATTTCAACAACTTGTGTATCTGGGAAGCATGTTTGGTTATGAAAAATTGTTTTCTAAGTAAATGCAAGGGGGACTGTTCTTTCCTTCAGCCATAAAGATGATACCTGATGACTCATTCTGACTCACTACTCCCTTCTCCAGTCAGAGGACAGTAAATCCTTTAACCTATCAGGATCCTCAGAGGGTTGGGCATAGAAAGTCAGCCTCCACGCCCCCTTTGAGAACACATAAAAAGAACCACTGAGACCCAGATAGGCACACTAATTTTTCCACTACTCATCGATTCCTGTGCAGCACGCTGCCCAACCATATCCAGACAAAAACTCTAGACTCCTGAGGCTCCAGGCTCCAGAACCTAGACTCCAGATAGACTACAGAACCAAACTCTAGAACTAAACTCTAGAACCTTGGAGAAAAGAGGCCTAATCCACAAGCTGAATCCTTTTCAGAGGCCCCAGAATCCAGCAACCTAACCAAACTATTCAACAGCCTTTCCGTGCTGTTCGCTTCTGGCCCAGACCCCCGTGCCAGAACCGAAATCCAGAGAGAGCAGTGCTGTATCCAGACCGAGCAGACCAGACCACTGTGCAGTGCCGATAGAAGACCAGAGGGCGCATGTGAGCAGAACCAGGGCCTGACCATCCGGTGGTGAGTGTGCAGTCCCAGGCCCCTTCCAGTCCAAAACTAGGAGTGAGAATCCTGTCTAAGAATTGTAGAGAACCAATCTCTTAGTCTAAAATAATTTTATTTAAACCATTTCAACCTGACCAGACTTGCATAGAAATTGTGTGTCCATTCTCTGATTTCCAATCTGTAAAAGCGTCATCTGTCATTCTGGAAGATTTACTTTATTTTGGAAAATCTACCTCCACAAAAACGTACGTATCTTTTGAACCGCATGTCCTAGAAGCGTGATTTAACTGTCAATTTAAAGCTAAGTTCCTAGGCTTTCCAACAAAATGACATTATAGTTTGTCTGTAATCGCGCTTTACGCACTTGGAAAAAGTGCTGTGAATTTAAAAATTAGCTCCTGTCAAAATTGCTGTCTTTTGCTTGCAACTGCTGAATTTCGTTTTCAACCTGATAATCACTCATGAATCATTGCCAGTGTTGACCTGTCCCAATTCAAAGTCACTATCACCTACCCTGAATCTCCTTTAGTGAATTAAAATTATTTTTGGCATAATTTTCACTTCATTGCAATCACATTTAAAAGTATGTTTGCCTGTTTAAAAGCATACCGGTTTTCTCTTAGCTTGCTGGGGGGAACTGGAATTTGAACTGCATTTGATTATATTCCTGAAAACTGTGTGCTCTTCTTTCCATCTCTTTATATTGCTTAAGGGGGGGGGTGAGTTGTCACAAGGGAACAAGCGATCATATTATCTCTTGTTGAAACCATATCAAGTTTATTTCTGTGCTGCATTGTTTCCCATCTTGCATTTCCTTGAAACCATACAAGTAGTCTCTGCTACCTTATGCCTTTTACACCAACTCCTCATTGATTAAAGAGAGTGTGCTCTTGTAATATTGCCCATTGTTGATCACTATTATATTCATAAGTGTGTTATAAAATATTAATTTATTCATAAAAGTGTGATATATATATATATATATATTGTTTAATTTATCCAATAAACGTTTTAATTTGCAAAACAAACCTACTTCTTGGCTCAGTGAGGTCAGGGGGATTCAAAGAGAGGGGCGTTATATAAGGGTTCATCATCCAGATTTAAGAACTTGACATCAAAATATATAAATAAGGGCTTCCATTGGGCATCCCAGACTAGGCATTGACTTAGTTGGATTGCTGGATTGAAGTCACTTACACCGCTATTAGCGGTTACCGCTATTAGAGGTGACCGCTAATGCCGATGGCTTGGGTGCCGGAGTAGCTATTTGCACTACGTACGATGCCAGAAAGGGGGATTTTTCACCCTTTTACGGCATGGCGGCAGGGTCATTACCGGCATGGTGCAAAGCTCGTGCCTGCGTACTCATAATAGGCCGCTTTTAGCAGTGTATTGCCAGCAGGGACACAGTACTTGTGCCATGCCGGTAATGACCGGTACTTACCGCCCGGGTCATAATGAGGCCATGAGAACTGGAGGCAGCATCATTGTGTGAACAAAAAAAACTCTATCTGAAACTGAATTCTGGCATTTTCTGTGCTAACCTTTGAAGGCTTTGCAAGGAATATCATTCCTAACCCAAGTTCATTGAAAGAGATCTAGGTGATAACTAGGCCAAGAACTTGTTGAAGTAAAAATGATGAATCCACTTGCAGCATGTGGGACTGCCCCACTGCAATAACTCATAACCAGCCTTGCCTTATACGTAATAAGGGAACAAAGGAATTGCAAGAAGAGACATCTCCAGTTTTGGAATGTGGAGACAAAGGATTGTGTTATTTGGGCAATCATATCGCTTAACAATGTATGTCCCTCTCTGGTTAAAGCTGTTGTAGATTCCATTGTTGTGGTCTTATGACTGGTGGTCCAATATGGTTAGGCCATTCCCGAATTCACTGCCACATTAGGAACAGAAACCATACAGTCATAAGCCAAGCATCCACCGCCACAGACGTTGTTCTCTCTCCCCTTTTGTGCAGAGGGACATGGTTACAAGAGATGGATTGCCAGCTTCTTCTTACCTCTTTATGGGACCAATGAAAGTGACTGTTCAGTTTGCGTTTTACCTTGCTACTGTGTAGGCTCCCTAAGTGCAGGTGCCTGACAGGAGCTTTGAGAGATTGTATGGGCAAGAATATTCCTGGATGGAGTCAGAAGCATATGTGGTTAGAGTAGACGGTGTGACTAGCAGAGATCGCTGTGCATGGAAACGATGCGGCTCTGAGCACTGTGGTCTGTTGAATCTAAGTGCCAGCTTGATTTCGCCTTCTTCAGACCTGTGCTCCATGAGCCCTGCACTTGCTTGTGGATCATTAGTAGCTGGACCCACTTAGAGCAGACAATCACTCCACATCTATTCAACACATTGAACTTGAAAGTACCTATGCGTGGACTCTCCAGAGAATGCCAGCTATTTAATCTTCCGCATGAGGGGAGATCCTTGAGGAAAATTGTGTACACATGTAGATTCTGTTGATCTCTACCCAGCCCAACAAGCTTCTGTGATGAAAGAGGGCACACTGACGCCCTCAGTGGACAGCTCCCTAGTCAATACTCACAAGTATTCATATGTTTTTCTGAACGTGTTCCCTTGTTTTTATTGTTTACTTTTTTTGCAACATTGCTCCTTAGAGATCATCTATTCCAACATGAACTATTTTTGATCCAGTTTATTTTCATGCCATGTAGTCTATTTCCTCAACTTCTGTCCACTTTTTATTTCCCAGTTTGTATTCCTTTATTAACAGTAAATACCGAATACATTTTCATTGTTTTGATTAATTTGGCTTGGCCCTTACCAGTCTTATACTGTGCTGTTTTCTGGGTGATTGCTCCTTCCCTGCACATCTCATTATCTCAGTCAGCATATGTTTTGCCTCCTGCACACTCCCTCCCAGAGTGAGCCGACTCTATTTTCAAGAAGTCCTTGCTCCACCTCTGTATGAGCCCTTGGCCAGATAGTTGTGGAAGATGTGTCATAACACATGTCAAAGCTTTGCATACCCTGGCCACACAGCCTTCCATGTGGCTTCCTGGAAATCTGATAAAGAAAGTAAATGGTTTATGAAATGAACCAATGTAACTACTTCTTCATATAGCACCAGAACTCCATGCAAATGGCAACCCTGTGCAAAATAAAATAAAATTATAACGTAACCTTTCATAACACAGCATACATGTGTAGGTTTCACTCCCTCGAACTGTAAAAACTGTTGTATTGGCAGAGGAATCACCCCACTTGCCTGTGTTTCATTTTCAAGAACCCACAATGGTAAATCAAGGTGTACCATCAAGGCATAAAGCAGTTTACCCTTTGGTTTACTGCTCAGAATTGTGAGACAGAAAGAGGAACCTGTTTCCTCCACGTCCTCCAGACTTTCATGCAGGCCAGCGTACTATTAATGGGTTCCTATGGAATCTGCCTTCATTTACAAACTGTTGAATACAGGCGGATTCCATAGGAATCCATTGTAAATGTCATTTGTGTTATTTGCAGGCAGCATTTAGATTTACAGTAAAGGCGATTTTTGCCTTATTTTACCCTTTACTTTTGCATTCTGTTTTGAAAAACTAGAAATTGCATGCTGGGAACCAACAGCATGTAAGTGCAGCCAATGGCTGTTCCTTGCACGGGATGACCGTAGGTGTGTGTTCAATGGAATGTGGCACGTAAGGACTATGACACTGTTTGCAATGTGGTGTGGTTTGTCTTCTGCACCTTGTCCACCAAGTTAGCATCATGAATTCCTTGTGATTTTCAGTTTTAGTTAAGTCTCTCTTGTCACCTCTGCATGTCCTGGCTTGTATTTCTGCATTTGATCAGTTCCTTCTCATTAGAGAGGTACTTAATAATGGCCCTCGTCTTTAAACACATGTATTAAGATCCTATTGAATATTCCAATAGTTGGGTTAAGTAAGGCATAGTTGATTCTTGGAACTTGCACATTTATTCACCTGCATAATGAACATTGTCAGTCTAGAAAAACGTTTCTGGTTAAGTTGCCTACACTGCCATCTTTGTTCCTACTCTGGAAATCAGGCCTGCTTCTGCTTCGGGTGAGTCAGGCTGGCTTTGTTTTAGAGGTCACACTGTTGCCATTGGCCTTTGGATTCCGGGCCCTTGAGCTGCAGAGATATCGACTGCGGCATTAATCCCTGTAATGGCGGGCCAATACCGTCCAAGGTAATGCCCTCGGGGCCCAAGCGTAGCAAGGGCCTAGGGGCTTTACCGCGAGCGGTTTTGGGCCACCGTCGAGGGGCTTATTGCCATTAGTATTTCCCGGAGTCTGCCGGCTCGGGAAACTAGTTTTCCCGAGTTTGCAGCCCTGGAACATTAATGGCTGATTAAATCTTTTCAAGCAGCATTTCTTTTGCTGTTTGAAAAGGTTTTGTCGCAGTACGCGTTAGTTCTAGGAACACTAGAACGTGCGTACTGCTTCATTACTACGGAGAAACAGGTCACCATTTTGGGCCAAGTTGCTCCGTACTAATGAATGGGAGGAAACTAGCCCCCTTGGAAAAGGGAGAAGAGACTACGTGTGGTCCCTTCTCCCTTTTCATGGTTGCAAGAAAGAAAAAAAAAGAGAGTGTAGCCAGACACCGATGCACGTATGTGTGTCCACGGGATTACACTGTGGTATGGCTCAGAAACGAGCCAATCCACGTTAAGTGTATCCCGTGGAATGTCGCCGCCGGGTACTAATGTTTATTAACGAACCACATTTTTGGGACAAATAATCGCAAAAAATACAATTCGTTAACAAAAAGAAAAACAAAGAACATACAGAGGTAACAGGTAGAAAGGAACATTGTGGGGAGATAGTGGAGGTAATGGAAAGGAATAGGGGATACGAATCTCCCCTCATAAACACCACAGCGATGAACAAAAAAGCCATAGAGCTGTGAAGCGGAGTTTGCGAATCTCAACTTCATGAATTTCACATTTGCAAATAGATGGTATATAAAAGCCACTGAAACATTTTTAAAAAAAAACATATAACTAAATTGCCATATAAAAGTTCGCTAAAGGCTAAACACCTTGCCAAGTCGGTTCGCTACACATGCACTTAATGAGATTCTTGACAATAGTAAGATCACTTTTTTACTGAGCAACAAAGGGTAACACGTCTCCTTTGAACGAGCCGAGCTTATCTGCCTTCTTTTCGTTTTGCTTTCATTAAGGTAACGCTTCGCTGTGGTGGCTGTAAGCCGATAAAAAATGTCTTCGTTTTCAGGGCGGCTTTGTCGAGACAATGCCATACAAATGCAAGCTTCTAAAAGTGCAATGGATGGGGGATAAGGCTGCCCGCAGCGGCCTTTGTCCCCGAATGGCGCGGCCGCCTGATGTCTGAGCACATTTCAGCAGCACGCCTTGAGTACGTGTTTCATTTGCAGCCGGGCGCTGCCGTTGAAACCCCTTTCTGATCTCCACAGGATGAAACACTTAAGTGGCTGTATTAATGGCGGCCTTTTTTGCGAGGGAACAAACGCTCTTGCTGCCTCCACAGGATGTTTATAGCCGCAAATCCTGCTATGATTAACTTCTGTGGGAAGCAGTGGTCAGTTTTGATGACCTAATTTACTTTCAGCACGTGTTTAATTAAAGACCCTCGGCCATATGCCTGGACCTTTTGAAGAGCCTTGGTGTGGTTGTTATCTGGGAAATATAATTTGTTGCCGTTGTTTTGATGTCAGAAATGTAATAAAAAATTAATTAGAAAGTGCTGGGGTGCATTGGGCCTAATAGAGAGAAGTGTTCTTGCTACTTTCTGTCAACGTTCACATAAACGCTAATAAATCGTGTCCCCTTTCACAAAGCATTTAGTAGAGTTTTCGCAACCTGAACGCGCGAGCTCTTAGAATGTGTAACCACGTTCACACACATTCTAATGCTCGCGATAGTAAAACTTCTGTTACATGTTTCTTGTGATGAATTGCATAGCAGAAGAAATGCAATCCCATCTTTCACTATCCAATGCTTGTATTCGTTTATTTCTTTTTTGCTTGCCTACTTTTGGCCACCCTCCCTTTCCTTCGTTTTATTCTGTCCTTCCTTAATTGTTATCTTTTAAAATTGCGTCTCGGTCGGATCCGTGTTAATCCTCCAAGGCACTGCTCTTCCTCCACCGTCCAGCGTTGCCTCACAGACAGATAGAAAACGTAGTTATTCGGTGGTGCTTTACGAGTGAGTGCGCACATAGGGCCTCATTACACCGATGGCGGAGAACCATGGCGCTACTAGCGCCATGGTTCATGCCGGTAAAATACTGGCACCGCCTTGGCGGAAAGGGGAGTTACCGCTTCATTCCAAGGTTGGCAGGGCGGTAATTCCCCCTTCCACCATTGCCCTTCCCCATTCCCATTTTTGGCCCATAGGGCTCTATGGGAATGGGGAAGGTGCAAATTACGGTACCGCAAATTGCGGTACCGTAATTAGCTCCCTGGGTCCCTTTGCAGGTTGGTTTTTAACGCCTGCAAAAAGCAGGCGTTAAATTCCTCAACCCGCAAAGGGACCTCGTAGTAAGGCGGTAAGGATTTACCGGTACCAGTATTTTACCGGTACCGGTAAATCCTTACCGCCATCCGTGTAATGAGGCCCATAGTCTAGCGACTTGTTGTAAGTCTAAAGCACAACGTGAGGTGTTTGTTTACCTTCCCCCAAAGATCTGGCAACTGCTCGTGGCTTCCTGCACTTTGCATTTGTATTTCTTTCGTTGATTGATCAGACCCTTCTGACAGAAGTGTAATATAGAGTACTGAGTAGAACCAAGGCAACCCCCATTTAAACATGGTTTGTGAATTGAAGTGGAAGATGTTTGTTTGCTTGTTTTTTTAAAGATATGTGAAGAAACTTGTTGTGATGAAAGTTTGATTTAAAGTAAAAATTACAATTAAAAAAAAAAAAGTGTAATATATAGGGCAACAATGATGCAGGAAGTAGTCCCCTTGCAGGGTGCCGATGTGTGTGCATTGATTGGTGAGCAGGAGTTTCTAGGGGTAATGCGCTAGTACACAAAAAGGGGATATTCTGTGACATCGACATATGCATTCATACTGTTCACATTGAGGCAAGGCACCAGTATTAACATGCATCCATTTTTATTATTCAGACATAAACATATATACAATTGTGTCACCATAGATTTGGGCTGACAGGCTAGTGTGGGGCACTAACCATGGGGGTCTGCAGAGCCCTTTTCTGACAAGTAGAGGGAACTAGTCTTAAATAGTTAATTGATCGAATTGCTTTGATGCTGGGGGGGAGGGTTCAAGTCAAGTTGGCCAACAGTGACAAGGGCCGGAAGCCACAGGTAGTGCAGGTGGCTGGGACACAGATTGTTTGTTGAGATTTGGGGAGCAGAGCGCTCTTGTCGAAAGGTTGAAAGATATGCAAGCTGGAAGCTAGTGGGGGCCTAGGCCATGCATAGATTTGAAGATCAGAAATAAGAACATGACAAGGGAGCGATTTTGCATGGAAAGCCTGCTGGTGTGATTGCACTGTGCTGAGGTGGGACATGGTCCTGTAGGTTGGAGAGGGTGCAGACGGAAAAGTTAATTGCTTTGGTGAGGGGAGCAAAAGAGTATAGAATAATGATTAGGGACAGGGTGGAGGTTAGGATGTTGTAAAAGTTGTGGATGAGTTGTGGGCAGATCTTCCTGATATCTAATACAGGGGTGCACTGAATTGTAGATTTAGTATTCGGCAGAATGCTGAATAGTTGTCCAAAGTTTTTGGCCGAAGCCAAAAACAGAGCCTAATAGTTGCCTTTTTAATACATAAAATTGCTGGAAAAAAATACACTTTGTAAATCAAAAACACACTTTTAAATATGCATTGCTATTCTTTGTTTTATTTCTCTATTTATCATCTAAAGAACTGTTTGTGTAAAGCATAAACACACACTATCGGCCGCAACAGGAGTTGGGAGTTAATCCTTAAATGCAGCGCTAACGGTATTACCGCCACATTTAAGGGTCCGCCCAATCACGAGTCTGGCAGCATTTGCCCCCAGCTCAGAGCTGCAGGTAAACATGCTGGGAAAGTTCCCATTTCCTGGTGCAATTAGCGCCGCACTATTAGCACATGCTAATTGCATCAAAAATACCCCATGGACCCAATGGGGATTGGGGAATTAGAGTTACCGCCCAACGCTAGATCCAGCTCCAGACCGGTTGGCGCTAACGTTATTAGTGCGGGCGGTATCCCGGCAGGAATACTGCCGGGATAACGCCCAACTCATGATGAGGCCGAATATAGCGAGGCATTTTTCTGCATTCATAGGTGTCACTTGTTGGGCATGGCAGACGTAACCAAGACTAGCCCAACTGCAGAGACAGCATGTGACTGGCATGTGTCCACTGAAGGTATGCCCCTAAATGCTCACACTAGAAAAAAATACAACCCGCTAGGGAAAAAGAGCCAAGGGATTCTTGCAAGGATAATACTTTTTAATTATACAAATATAGGTGTGCCAGCAAAGAACTCTGCTGCCCAGAAACGTTCTGAGGGGAAGAGGGTACGAGCAGAAGCTTAAAAGGGGGCACAGCAACATATGCATACATATGTTGATGTATGCATATATTGATGCAGTGCAAGGCGAGTGGATCTGACCATAGCCCTTCCGGGACCTCTGCCAAGCCTCCTGTATTATTTTTAAAATTTGTTTAGCCCTTTTGCACCCTCTGCACATTGCATGCTCCCATTTCCTTGTTGTTTCCCTCCCGCCTTCCGACCCGCCCACCTCCCCTGATTGGTAGTCTGTGCCAGTCATAATTGACTTATACAGGGCAGCCCTCTGCCTGTGCAGCCCCAGCGGCTAAAGGCCCCAAGGCAAAGGGCGGCTTCTATTGAGGCGGCTTCAGAGAGTGTCAGCAGGTGTCCACAGGAGATGCCAGGAGAAGCCAGGAGAAGCGGGAAGCCAGTAGCCTGTGTCAACCAGCATCAACCTCTAAAGTAAGCGTGGCACGGGTGGGAACTAAAGCAATCATTTTACTCCAGGAGCTCTGCCACTCAAAATTAACAATAACCTACCTCTGAACCATCAATTACTTGCATATGCCTCACTTAAACAAACCTGTGTATGTTAGCATGCACCACACCTTGATGCAGTCAGGATTATTAGTGTGCATCTAATCCAGGTACTGTGTTGAATTCTGCATCTAGAAATAGTAGTCAAGCGACATTGACTATGCACTAAAAGTTTACTGTGTTGAATTCTGCATCTAGAAACTGTGGCCTGGTGATATTGAGTATGCACTGAAAGTTTTACTGTGTTGAATTCTCCATCTAGAAACTGTGGTCTGGCAACATTGAGTATGCACTAAAAGCTTTACTGTGTTGAATTCTGCATCTAGAAACTGTGGTCTGGTGATATTGAGTATGCACTAAAAGTGTATTGTGGCGAACCCTGCATCTAGAAATAGTAGTGAAGTGACATTGAGTTTGCACTGAAAGTCTATTGTGGTGAACTCTGCATCTAGATATTAGGATCAAGTGACATTGAGTATGCACTGAAAGTTTTACTGTGTTGAATTCTGCATCTAGAAACTGTGGTCTGGCGACATTGAGGCTGTGTTGAATTCTACATCTAGAAATAGTAGTCAAGTGACATTGAGTTGCACTGAAAGTTTACTGTGTTGAACTCTGCATATAGAAATTAGGATCAAACGACATTGAGTTTGCACTGAAAGTTTTAGTGTGTTCAATTCTGCATCTAGAAATCGTGTTCAGGCGACATTGTGGTTGCACTAAAAGTCTGTTGTGTTGAACTCTACATATAGAAATAGTAGTCAAGCGACATTGAGTTTGCAGTTACAGTTTACTGTTTTGAAATTCTCGATCTAGATATTAGGATCAAGCCACATTGAATTTGCAATGAAACACTATTGTGTTGAACTCTGCATCTAGAAATTGAGGTCAGGCGACATTTGATTTTGCACTGAAAGTTTACTGTGTTGAATTCTGCATCTGAAAGTTGTGGTCTAGCGATATTGAGTCTGCACTAAAGTCTATTGTGTTGAACTCTGCATCTAGAAATTGTGGTCAAGCTGCATTGAGTTTACACTGAAAGTTTACTGTGTTGAATTCTGCACCTGGAAGTTGTGGTCTAGTGACATTGAGTTAGCACTAACGTCTATTGTGTCAAACTCTACACCTAGAAATGGTAGCCAAGCGACATTGAATTTGCACTAAAGTCTATTGTGCTGAACTCTGCCTCTAGATACTAGGATCAAGCGATACTGAGTCTGCACTAAAAGTCTATTGTGTTGAACTCTGCATCTAGATATTAGGGACAATCGACATGGAGCTTGCACCTTAAGACTGTGTCACTCCTAGATATTGTGGTCCATCAATACTGCGCTGCATTCCACCCTTATTCCCCAAGTGTCACTGAAGGAATACTGTGTTGCATCCTATCTACTAAAGACACATCTAAATACCACGCCCAAATAACTGTGTTGCCCACCGCATCGCAAAGAAAGAAACCTACCACATAAGGCTCCCCACTTCCAGATGGCAACCCCAAACTTCCCATTACATCATGCCATGACTCCCCATCCCCCTTCTAAATCCAGATCTAAGATGAGAGGCTCGCTCTGGTGCGCCTCCCAACTCTCTCCTCTCAGGCCCTCTCCCCTCTCGTCCCAAGCAAACACCTCGCTCCCAAACCACCCTCCACCCGTCAATGAGGACTCCCTAGGAACCCTCACTGTCGGGGGGGAAATTCTGCCGGGGTCGGCCGGGCCGTCCGCAGACCTCCGGGCAGGGAGGCCCCAACTCCTCCCGTATATCCCAAAAGAGATAGAGTATGAGACACACGCAAGAAGCAAGGTGACTCTGCTGTTTATTAGACAAAACGGCAGGGATGGGTCAAGGAGCGTACGCGTCTGTCCTGACACACACACAATCGTGGGGCTCGCAGGCCCTTTTTACCTTAGTATGACGCGCTACTTGCGTCACTTGGAAAGTTTAGCAAAAAACCTATCTCCACTCTGGATTGGTTACTTGAGTGGTAGGGTTAGTATAGCATACATATAGAGAACGGTGTTAGTGGTTGAGGGTTAGTCAGGTGGTATACCTGGGCTGCCCCTTCAATTTGATACATGAAAATTGTTACATGAAGACCTCTGAGGATTGGTCAATGTTAATGGCGTCAGTGATAGGAGCCCCATGTTCTGATTGGTCCGCTCGCGAGCCTCCCAGTCTGGGACTATCGCTGTTCCCAGCTCGCGGTGCACCTGTAATTTGCAACAATGTTTTAATATGGGTAGGTGTAAACAATGTGAGGATTTATTCATATGTTGGGAGGTCGACTACTCCCACTGCTGCAGATGTCCAATGAGTCTTTTAATTGTATCTGCCTGTGTCTTGAAACGTGGGATTCAGGCGTCTCCTTCCTCCTGGGCTTGGCATCTTGTCAGGTTTGGCTTTGTCACGTGAGGTGGGACCGTGTTTGAGGCAAAATTCAACACAATTAATATTGTTTTTCCTACTGTGTGCCTGGTTTATCTTGCAGGTGCGACCTTGGCGTTGGCTTGCAGTGTGCGAGATTGCAACATTGTGCCCTTGGCGGTGTGCTTTCGCCGGGCTCATTCTGCAGGGTCAGTAACCCAGTTCTTGCTCATTCAATGTTCATGGAAGCTTTTGCTTGCGGCCTACTTGGGCCTGGTGCATAGGTGGAACCGTTTGATGCAGAGCGCTTTAGGTTACGGTATCATATTGCTCTATCCCCAGTATTGTGTCTCTGTTATATTCTTCATCATGGTACATGGTTCTTAGAAGAAGCGTGAGCAAGCCTTTTTAGATAAGTTCATGATGCATCTTGCGTTTCTGCATTTTGAGAGCCTATGTGGAAAATAATAAAGATGCACGTCTGTGAGTATGTCTGTCGCCTACGTCATAGCACTGAGTATATTCTTCGTGTGGATTGGTGTGGGAGTGTCCGGTGTGCATGTTCGCACAGGTGTGCTGACCGTTGGCTAGGTCGTCATGGCATCTCTAACGACGTGTAGGTTTAGTCGAGTTGATCCGTGCCGCAGGTGTCGGCATGGACAGGGCGGGCTGCTGGGCAGGTAGATGGGCACATCCGTATGTTCCTGTACCAGGGTATTTGGTCGTCTGGTAGATAGGCAAACTCCTCTCGTGGCGGGTGTCTAGGCTGTGATCCTCTAGGCCAAGCACGAGAGGGGAAGGGCGGGAGCCTGTTCTTCCATTCTCCCACTTCAGTCCCCCCTCTGGTCGACTTGTCGACCACAAACATATCCTTTTCTTTATCTCCTCTTACTCTCCATATTTTAGTTATTCCTCCCAAATGTCCATAGTGGTTAACATGGTCTTCAAATGACCAATACATATATTCACAGGTTCCTCCAGGAGTGCAGTATACCCATTTCCCTATGTAGCTCCTTGGGTTTCTTGGGTTTTCGAGCTTCACAGATGGTGGGTCCTGGTGGTTGGTGATGATCTGGTTGCGCAACTTCTCTCTCTCTTTTATGATTATGCCTGTGTGTTGACCATCATCTGTTGGCATCAAGAGGTGTATACCAACCATTTCGATCATCTCGTCTGTGGTGCGTGCCTTCCGGGCCTTCCAAAATCTTATTATGATCAGTGCAGCTCCAGCCAAAATAGTACATCCAACTATAATCTTCAGTCCATCTGACAGCCAAGATGGCATCCATGACCATAATATTGAAAACCAGCTCTCATCCTTTTTCACACCTTTACTTTCATCCATCAATTTTGAGTGCATCTGGGCCAATTGTGATACAGCTTCCGTGAGTGTACCATTGTCAGCATCGTTAGCAGGAATGAATGTGCAGCATGATTGTCCTATCTTTGCGCAAACTCCTCCTTCCATTGCTGTGAGGAGGTCCAGCACATATCTGTTCTGTAGTGCAACCATTCTTACTGCTCGCAATTCCTCTTTTATTGCGTTGAATCCATTTACTGTAGAGTTAATTGTCATCATTAGTTCCCACCTAGTTATCTGGAGCCATTTCGCGTTTGCGTAGGCCTGCAGTCCAGGATGTATTATTGAGGAGAAGAACATAGCTGCTCTGCTGAATAGTCTCTGTTAAGGCGGAATTGAGGTGAGTGCTGTTTCCGACCTTCCCCACAGGTAATTTCCTGTCAGAGGTTCTCCTTGTCTTTTCCTTCTGTTGAGGACAGTGTTGTTGCCGTTGCGTCGGTTCTCTGGCCCTTTCCGAGGCTGTGCAGATCTCCTCTTCCTTTTGTTCCCTTCATCCATCTTGGGGAAATTCGCCATATTCCCATGCTTCTGGGGTACCACTAGTGATGGTACATTAACGTGTACTATAGCGCATACACCATTCCACAAAGGGGGCAGTGTGTGGTACGCCTTGTCTCCACAGGTCCAGTAATGGTCCATTACTACTGCTGTTCCTGCTCCCCCCTCAGGTAACTCCATCACGCTTTCACAGTTGGTGTTGTATCCTACATCCACCTCTCCTTTATGTTGGTAGCATACCTTAGGCGCAGTTAGCGGCAGTATTGTTATTGGGTCTTCATCCTTCTCCATCCACGTGAGCATGGGTATGTACTTGATCCAAGTCATCCAACATCTATGGTTATGTCCATCAATAGTTGAAATATTTTCTCTTGTTACCATGTTGCTGCCAACCACTCCTATGTCCCATTTGTTGTCCATGTACACCTTCCCTGTTATTATCATCAGTGGTCTTTCCCAACATCCGTTTTTACCAGGGACTTCAGTAGCGTACCAATCACATGGTAGGTACTGCAGTGTTACTTTCTTTGTTTCTCCTTTTTCAGGACCACTTGTTTTGTATTTGAATCCTTCAGCATGTAAACTGCTCTTGTGGTAACTCAAATAAGTCTTGAGGAAGTTGTTTTCATATGGATATGTATCTCGTGTTTTCCACACCAGATGCACCACTGTCCCTTGAAATCTTCCTTTCGTCTGGAACAGTGCCAGGTATATTATACATCGTGCTATTTTTCCATCTATCTCCGTGGCAACAAATGTTCGAGAAGCGCTCATGGCGTATGGGATCAATGAGCAAATGTAGCAGCTGTCTTCTGTTGTCTGCTTACCTATGTGGGTCATGTGTTGATACCATATGTTGTTTGAGATGTGTGCTGAATCTTGTACATAGTTGTCAATGCCTTTATTATCTGAGTATGTGCTGCGTTTAACTCTATTTTCCTTGTGTGGGATTTTACTAGTACCACCTGACATAACACCTGTTGCAGCTGGGGGTGGGGGTGCATTAGGTTTGGGTACAGCAATAATATCAATAGCATAGCTGTACTGCCATACAGAGGCAGCCAAGAACCCGGTGATCATTAAAATCCCTATCAATTTTATTACAGATGCTAATTTCACCGGCATTTTGCTCTTACCTTGCTGCAGTCCGGCAGCTTATTCTTGCGACGGTACAGTTGCCCGCCTGAAAATTCTTAATATGCTCGTTCTTAAGGTTAGTTATTGTTATTAAGCTCTCCCTATAAGTAGTCATTCAGTGCCCAGGCGAAGAGCTGTTCCCACGCCAATCTAAGCGATCTATCTCTTAGGGCAGGCAAGTATGGTTGGAGGTGGGGCATTGAATGTTCTATGGCCAAGAGGAATGCTGTGTAGTAGGCACGTACCCTCCTTCTTTTCAGGTATGTTGGCCTTTTTATTTCATATACAAATTGGTGTGACAATTCTTCCAGGTAATTATCGTCTGAGGGTACCATCTACTCCTGGGCAGTGAATTGGTTAGTTATCTACTTTCTTAACAGTACAATAATACGTTGTACCTGCATGTGCGAGAGAAAAGAAAGAGAACATTCAGGTGTTTACATGTGTATATGTGCAAAACAATGTCCTTCAGTTCCGTTATTACTACAGTGGGTAGGGGGTCAATGGGCAGAGGGTTTGGGGCTCAACTGGTGGAAGTCTCTTTACCCTTTGATTGTGTAACCATGGGGTGGGCGGTATGGGGATCACCCCTTTCTTTTCTAATAGTTGTCTCTGGGGAATCTGGGGGGTGGCAGGGTATGGGGACACTTAGGCCGTTAGTTGCGGTAGAAGTCTCTTCCTCCGTTGGTGACGCTGCTGTTGTTCTTTCAGTGGCCCTGTCGGTGGCACTGGGGCGGGTCTGGAGTTTGTAGATCTTTACGTCATGTAGGTGGTTCCAGGCACGTTTGTCCTGTAGCTTTACTGCTCTCGTTGATACCTCCTCTACCAGATGGGGGCCAGTGAAGCGTGGACTGTTCCACTTCCTGTTGAAATTGCGAAGTAGTACGTGGTCACCTTTAGCAACCTTGCACAGTCTTTCCTTTTCCAATTCTTTATCCGCGCTTTCTTTTTGATCGCTGTTAGACCCGCCCCGCGTGCGCTCGAGCTGTTGAGACACAAACACTACACTAGTAATCAGAGAAGACACATATTGGTACATTTCATCACCAAGGACATCTGGTCAGTAAATGCTCTTGATGTTGGCGTTAGGGGAAGGTGCATTTGATGTCCGGTAACCACCTCGTGAGGGGTGAGGTGGTGGTCGGAACCTGGTCTATTCCTTAGCTCAAATAGGGCTAGTGGAAGGCAATACAACCAACTCTTCTTTGTTGTTTGCTGTATTTTTGCAATTGCCTCCTTTAATAGGCCATTCAGGCGTTCACATACACTGTTGGCCTGTTGGTGGTATGCACATGCAAATTTATGCTTGATGTTCAGCAAGGATGTGATGTGCTGGAACATTTCATTTGCGAAATGTGGGCCATTGTCTGACCTCAGTACCTCGCACACTCCCCACCTGGGGAAGACCTCCCTCACTAGGAATTTAGCTGCTCTAAATGCATCTGGGTGTGAACAGGGCCCTGCTTCAATCCACCTCGAGAATGGGCATACTACTACAATCATATACCTATTTCCTTGACATACGTTGATCATATCAACATAGTCAATATGGAGACGTCGGAAAGGTCCCTCTGGCCGGTGTATAGTACCTCTTATCACCTTCAGAGTGTGACCGGCCGTAAACTGTTGACATGTGAGACAATTGCTGATAAAATTTGACACATGAGAATTTAACTTGGGGCAGAACCAGTCTTCCCTAATTCGTGCTGCAATTACTTCCTTGCCTGTGTGGGCTGGGTGATGTAGTTGGCTCAGGGCGGTGTTCAATAGTGTCAGTGGTATTACAATCTTTCCAGTGTCACCCTGGCGATATAGTGAGTCGGTTGGTGACATTGTGCATCCTCTTTTTACCCATATTTCTTTTTCGGCCATTGGTGCAGCCGCTTGTAGCTCCATAATCTGTGTGGCTGGGAGATGGGTGTACCCTTCTCTTATCAACATCTCCTTAGCCATTCCCCTCCCTCTCCCTCTCTCTGACTCTGGGGGGTTCCATATCTCACCAAAATATGCAGCATACTTCGCATGTGCATCTGCTGCTGCATTCCCTTTTGAAATGTGGTCTTCACCATTGGTGTGTGCGGTACATTTGACCAAAGCTAATTCTTGGGGGTCATTTATTGCATCAATTAGTTCAGCCAATAGGAGGGCGTGTTGCACTGGAGTGCCATCAGCTCTCCTAAACCCTCTTCTTCTCCATTTCGACAGCCCTGAGTGAACAGTGGACGTAACATATGCGCTGTCGGAATATATGGTTACTCGTTTGTCAAAGCTTTCCCTCAACGCCAAAACCAGTGTAATTAATTCTGCTGCTTGAGCGGAGTAATGCTGTGGTAATTGTACACATTTCATTGCCACACACACCGGTACCTCCATCATTTTTACCACTGCTGCCCCAGTCCTCCTTATACCATCCCTTTGGTCGATAGTTGATGACCCATCAATGAACAGGAGCTCACCTCCCTCTAGTGCGTTTTCTTCAATCTTTCTAGTACATGAGTACATTTCAGTTATTTGCGTACAATCGTGGGCATAATCACCTTCCTCAAGTACTTCTGCTAGGAACCTTACAGGGTTAACCGTGCTACATCTAACAATTGATAGTTCAGCTCTGGATAAGATGATCTCATAACCTGATGCCCTTTGCGTGGTTAGGGTGGACTTAGGTTTATTCAATATTGCAAATAGTGCATGTTCCACAAACAGTGTAGTTGGGCATCCCATGGTTACTGCTGATGCTTTTTCTACCGCAAAAGCAGCTGCGGCGAGACCTTGTTCGCAAGGGAAATGACCTAACATCACAGGATCTAAGTGGCCACTGTAAAATGCTACTGGTTTGTAGCCCATGCTTGTTTTTTGAGCCAACACTGCTTTCATTACTGCTGAGTCGCAATGTGAAAATATAATGAATTGTCGCTCATAGTCTGGGGTTGCCAGTACCGGAGCAGTTTATATCGCATCTTTCAGTTAATCAAAAGCCTCTCTCATTTCCATTGTCCACCCCAACCTTTTCTCCCCTTTATTAGCTTCCTTTAACCCCTCAAGCAGGGGTCCTATGTATGAGCTGTAATCAAATACCCATGCTCTACAGTAGTTGCACAGACCCAGGAACTGCTGCAGTTCCCTCACTGTTTGTGGGATTGGCGTTTTTGAAATGGCCTGTGCCCTTTGTGGTGCAATCTTTCTTCCATGTTGGGATATGAGCTGACCAATGTAAAGTACCTGTTCTTGACAGTACTGTAACTTTTCCATATCTACCTTGTAACCTTTTTCAGCCAATATTGTCAGCATCTTTAATGAGTCCTCTCTGCATGTTCTTTCGTTTGTACTACAAATTATTATGTCGTCGACATACTGCAACACTGTGCTTTCCACTTCAATGTTACCCAAATCCATCTGTATTACTCTGTTGAATATTGAGGGTGATTCGCAGTACCCTTGTGGTAATATGGTGTGTTTCCACTTTGTGTTTCTGTAAGTGAAGCTTGTCAGATCTTGTGAGTCTGGGTGCAATGGTATTGAGAAAAAAGCATTTTTAAGGTCGATCACCGTAAATCGTGATGCTTCTGCTGGAATGCCACACAATATTGTGGCCGGGTTTGCGGCTATGGGGTATTCTGCTTCTACTATGTTGTTCAAGGGCCTGAGATCCTGTATGAAGCGCCAAGACCCCCCTTTAGCCTTGCGCACTGGGTATACAGCCGTGTTACATGGTGATTCTGAGGGGACCAATATGCCATTATCTATAAGGGCCGTTATGGGTTAATATATGCCCTCATCTGCCTCTTTTGATAGTGGGTACTGTTTCACTCTGGGGAGTATTGCGCCTTTTTTCAATTTTATCCTTATTCCCCCTATACTTTTTATGCACCCCACGTCATAGGGGCTAGTAGTCCACATTGATGTGGGTACCTTTGTCATATCCTCCTTAAAGAAGGGCACTGTGGTGGATGTGGGTGCTTCAAGTGCCGTTGCAATTTTCTGTGCTACTTGTTTGTACGCCACTCTTAGCCATATTTCCACACACATCATAAACACCATTTCACCTTCCTCCTTTTCTTCTGAGAACAGCTCCTCATCTGACACCTGGGTGAGCCTACATCCTTCTGCTAGTGCTATCACTGCCCTCCATGCTCTTCCTTCTCTGTCTTGGGCATGTACAGCAATGTAATCAGCTGTTGCTATAATGCTCTCAATGTCCACTGGAACCACCTTTCCTTCTGGTTCATTGACTGGTGTTTCTGGTCTGAACAAATAGGCTGCTGGCCTCCTCCAGATCTTTCCCTCTATCCCTGGCATCCATGCAAATGCCATGTCTGTCCCGTACCGGAAGAGTTCGCCATCTACTGGCTCCGCCCTAATCGCTGTCTGTCCGCAGTATGCTTGCATAATCTGTCGTGCTGTGAGCATGTTAATTATTGGAGTGGAGCAAATTATGCCGTCCTCCGAAAAGGAGATCGTCATATTCAACCTGTTCATTATGTCTCTCCCCAGTATTTTTACTGGTGAGGCACTATAATATAAAAGTGGAACTGCCATGTCATAATCTCCTATAGATAAGGGAATGTTATCAGTAAAAGGAACCAACCCTCTAGCCCCAGAGAATCCTTGGGTGTTCATGGCTTCGCCTGACATCTTAAATTTACCTTCCCTTATGCAAGACCGGGTCGCCCCGGTGTCAACAAGGAATGATCATTTTTTGTCACCTATCGTTACCTCTATGCGTGGTTCCTCCGCACTATTAGGTGTTACTGACAGGATGGGACACACCAAGGCCGTCTGTGGGCTGTCCTATTGAGGGTACAACGATTGACCATTTCCTGTGTAAGGGTTGTGTCCCAGGACCGTCACCCTACCCAGTTGTGTTTGTTGTGCTTGGGGTTGTTGTGTTAGCGCTACCTGTTGTTGTGGCAGTGAATATGTCTGTGGCTGTTGTTGTGTTATTAGTTGTTGCTGTTCATTTCCCTGTTGCAACGTCTGCTGTTGCTGTATGCCCTGCTGTTCCTGTGTGGGCCTTGGTTGTCCCTGTTCACTCCATGATGGTGTTCCTGGTCTTACTCTACACGTGCGTGACATGTGCCCTAATAATCCACAACTCCAACACACCGGTGGTTTCCTACTCTGCCATGGAAAGCTCCCTGTGTTGTCCTGGTATACTGGTTGCCCTGTGGGGTAGGAATTTCTAAGTCCTCCCACCTGCTGTTGTGTGTTATATCTGTATCCTCTCCCTCTCATAATTCCTCCTCTTCCCCTGTTGTAATTATAATACCCAGCTCCTGGCATTGAGTATCCTCCTCCCATGTTGGTCGTGTATGGTTGGAGTGGCGGCACCTGTTGTGTTATAGTCTGTGAGGGTGGTATTTGGGAGGGATCTTGTGCGGCCACTACTTGTGTGGGGCTTTGGGTCATTGTTGTGGGTGCAGTTATTAGTGCCCCTTCCATTGTGTATTTAGTAAGTTTTTTCTGTACTAGCTTAGCCTCTTCCGTTTTCCTGTCTTCTTCTTTTTGTTTCATTTTTCCTTGCCATGCCCTACAATGATGCACTATTGTCAGTTATATTTCTGGCCATGCTTTTGCCTCCATTCCCACTACTTTCTTCAGTTGTTTCTGAACTCCTTCTGGGAGCCCTTGTACTAGTATATGATAAAATATTGCTTGTGTTTTGTCCCATTGTTCTCTAGTTTCCATGCGCCACTTCTCTTGGATTTCCTGGATATAATCAACAGGATCTTCGTTCTCACGCATCTTGCGTGAGGTAATTGCTCCTATGTCTGATGTGTCTGGGTACTGTACCCTCAGTGCCTGCCATAGTGCATGTAGTGCATGTCTGCAGTTTGCGAATGGTGCCCCATCATGCGATGTGTTTGCTATTGTTACCCCCTATTGTTACCCCAGGGAATCACGCTCTCTTCCAAATGTCATCCGCTGCATCCCCTAATATCGATATTAGAAGGCCCTTTACATCTCCCACTGCCAGTTTCTGTCCTGCGGTGTGTTTTTCCATTTCATATATCCATTTACCGGCACCTCCACTTAGTGATGGGAGCCTGCACTTTATATTCTCTTTGTCTGTATGCTTCCAAGGGACGTACTGTGGTCTAACTCCTCCCCTCTCCAGAAGTGGCATTACGTTATGTCCCGTTTTACCCTTTGTGTTCCATAAAGTCCTCACACCCTTCCTCTTCTTCCCTCTGTTCTACATCGTCAATTTCGTCCGTATTTCCCTTGCTCATAACTCTTTCTTCTCTATCCTGTCCCCTTCTTCCATCATTTCCTGTATTTAATGTGGGCGTGTGTATTCGTCCTTCCTGCCTGCGTCTAGGGAGGTCTCTAAGCCGATATGCATAGGGTGTCAGTTCGTCTGTGAAGGGCGCAAGTTTTATTGTACGTAATGAGCGTGAGGTGGTTGAGCATGTAGGGTGGGGTGGGAGAGGGCGTGATGTGGACGGTAAGGCCTCATGTGTCTCTCTTTCCGCTATTCCTTGCTCTTCCTCTTCACTTCTCTCCAGTTCATCCTTTCGCCTACGGATCCATGGTGAGTCTGTGTTGGTCCGGGTGATGTATAGTTTGTCTAGGCTTTCCCTTTCACTGTTTCTTCCTTCCTTCTCCACTCCTTCTTCTTCCTCACTACAAAAGTCATTCATAAACGGCAGCCCCCACTCTGTCCTTTTCCCCTTGATTGTTACTGTTTTTAAGTCTATCAGGTCCAGTTCTCCCTTTTCTCCTTTACCAACCGCTCCCCTTTGCGCTGATGTTGTTGCTACTTCTGTGTCTCTATATACATCCCCCCTTACTTCACTCTCCCTTCTCCTATCTTCTCTTTCTCCTTCATTTCTCTCCTCCATCTCCCTACCATTTTCCTCCCTTTTCCTTTTTAATTCCTCCATTACTTCACTACTCACCTTTTCCAATATCCTTTCATCCTCTTTCTTCCTTTCCCATCTCACCCTCTCCCTTTCTAATATACTCTCTATCACCCTCCCTTCTTCGTATTTCTTAGTCGTTTCTGATAGTAATCTTTTCTTCCACATTGCCATTTCTCTTTCTTTCTCTTCTTCTTCCCTTTTCCTCTCTCGCAGCACTGCTCTTGATACCCTTTCTGCTGCTGCTTTTACCCTTTCAGCTTCTCTCCTTTGCTCCTCAGTTCGTTCCCTTATTTTTTCCAATTCGTTCTTACCTTCTTTCCTTTCCTTTGCTCTCCCTCTTTCCTCCCTCTCGAGCTGTTTGATCAGTTCATTCTGCTCATCCCCTAACTCTGCTAGTCGTTCCTCCAAAATCTCTTCCTTTTGTCGTAACAGCTCTTCCCCTCTCATTCCACTCTCCCTGGTATTATCCTCGTCTGTTTTCCTTACTACCTCCTTCTCTTCTCCTGTTAATGAACCTCGTAATTTTAATAGTATCTGTGCAGCTACCCACTCATCATGTCCTATTTCCACAGTTTGTTCTTCTCCAGTCCTCCCCTCCCCTGCTGGCATCTTCCTATGAGCCACATATGGTGGAGGGCTGTATGCCGGTTTCGAGTACCCCTCAGCCGCCCTTAACTGTCCTCTTTCTATTTCTCCTAATTCTCTTAAAGGGTACAACCCCTCTCCCTCTGTTTTCACTACCTTTACGAGGGGTATATCGTTGCTCGGTTCCTTTTTTATTTCATTTGATTTATTATTCTTTTCTCCTCCCTCTTGTCCGTTCCCTGTGTTCTTTGGGTCTTCACACCCCTTTTTCCCATCCTCTCCTTCCTCCTTAATCTCTTTTTCTTCCGATATTTCCCCCACAGTGAACATTCCATTTGGTCCTGGTCGGGACCCCTGGAACATCCTCCATAAGTTAAACACCTCCACGTGGTTTGCCAACTTCTTCCCTTTGTATGTATTATGCAGATGGTTTAATAGTGAATGTTGGGTATATGGATCGAAGCTACCATTAGGCGGCCATGGTGTTATCATTTTGTTGTCCGTCCCCTGTGTCCATTCTATGCTATACTTGATCAGTTTCTCCCTATGGGGTGACAGTGTGGTACATATGTGTTGTAGTGGGGTAGTGAGGGTGTTCCCCCACCCTCCCGATCCTGTCCCGTGTGACATAGTAGCGCTCCACTTGTTACCCTTCCCCTATTTGGTAGTGGTTATCTCACTAGCAGTTTACAATATACAGCCTTATATCGTTACCTGGCCCCGTAAATTTGGGGACTTGCGATAGTCCGCTAAGGAAAATTATAAAAATATAGTATTTACATTTGTATATTTTCTTCTGTCTTTCTTCCTTTACACGACACCCTTACGGCCCCCTGCGGCCGAGGCGCACGTAGCCCCCTGCGGCTGTGTACCCCTTATGACGTTCTTATACAGTCGTCCTATTTTCACTTGCTCCTCCTCCTTCTTCTACACTTGCCATGGCCGGCGTTCTCCGTGCGCAGCCACGTCCCCCGTTTCGCCTTTCCCCGATCAACTCATTACCGTTTATCTCCGTTTCCACTCCCTTACCACAGTTCTCTTCCCCACTACTCTCAGAAAGAAAGATGCCTTGTGCTCAGGATATCCTATGAAAGCCCTACTGGTGACGTCACCAATCTCTTCGAGCTACTGGTAAGTTCTTCATATATTCTTTAAGTTCAAAATACACCTGCAATCTACCCCCGTTAACCTCACAGCTGTCTTCCTGTCACTCCTGGAACAAGGTAATCAATAATATAATCGGACTGCGCACACTGCGTCGCCTCGCGTGTGATACGCCCCTCGACAGGAGGGCTTAACCAGCCAATTATCTTCCATATTGGGCAACTACCTAGCTACCGCCTACAGGGAAACGTCATCTACCTATCGAGTTTCTTGCTCGAACAATAGGGATCCTCATCTACTCATTGATCAATAAATGCCAAATCGTAGGAAACCACACACACACACACCCTTACACGTAGTCGCGACCTAGACCAATCAGTGTCTACGAGCGGCCGCACGTGATGTTTTTGTGCTCCACCCCCCCTCTCTCGCGCAATGTAGCCGACTGCTCTCGCACTCGTTCGGCTACCATTCATTTCATTGCCAACACTAAATTGTCAAACCTTCGCCGCGCACCTGTGCAACACCTCCCACCTCCCGTATTTAATTCCTCCCCCCTCCCTCACAATTTCACATTGCTTGTTGTGCGTGGCATGCTCACCAAGTTCTCTTGATGCGGGGCCGCTCGACTGCGTGCACCCCTCCAAGCGGCTCGCCACCTCCCCTCGTCTGGACCACGTCTGGACACTCGCCAACCGCGGGCGGGATACTTCTCAACCGGCTCCCGAAGGCCAATATCCGGATTGCGCTGTCCGGTCTTCTCGCAGTTCCGCGATGGTCCTGTAGTCCTCAGAAGGGGGCAACGGCAGAGGGGGCCGCGCCGCCGGGCCTCCTCGCAACGGGAGTACCTGGAAAAAGTAAAAATAACAAAGCAGATCTTAAACAGATCTCAGCAGTGCCTCCAACTTGTCGGGGGGGAAATTCTGCTGGGGTCGTCCGGGCCGTCCGCAGACCTCCGGGCAGGGAGGCCCCAACTCCTCCTGTATATCCCAAAAGAGATAGAGTATGAGACACACGCAAGAAGCAAGGTCACTCTGCTGTTTATTAGACAAAACGGCAGGGATGGGTCAAGGAGCATACACGTCCGTCCTGACACACACACAATCGTGGGGCTCGCAGGCCCTTTTTACCTTAGTATGACGCGCTACTTGCGTCACTTGGAAAGTTTAGCAAAAAACCTATCTCTTCTCTGGATTGGTTACTAGAGTGGTAGGGTTAGTATAGCATACATATAGAGAACGGTGTTAGTGGTTGCGGGTTAGTCAGGTGGTATACCTGGGCTGTCCCTTCAATTTGATACATGAAAATTGTTACATGAAGACCTCTGAGGATTGGTCAATGTTAATGGCGTCAGTGATAGGAGCCCCATGTTCTGATTGGTCCGCTCGCGAGCCTCCCAGTCTGGGACTATCGCTGTTCCCAGCTCGCGGTGCACCTGTAATTTGCAACAATGTTTTAATATGGGTAGGTGTAAACAATGTGAGGATATATTCATATGTTGGGAGGTCGACTACTCCCACTGCTGCAGATGTCCAATGAGTCTTTTAATTGTATCTGCCTGTGTCTTGAAACGTGGGATTCAGGCGTCTCCTTCCTCCTGGGCTTGGCATCTTGTCAGGTTTGGCTTTGTCACGTGAGGTGGGACCGTGTTTGAGGCAAAATTCAACACAATTAATATTGTTTTTCCTACTGTGTGCCTGGTTTATCTTGCAGGTGCGACCTTGGCGTTGGCTTGCAGCGTGCGAGATTGCAACATCGTGCCCTTGGCGGTGTGCTTTCGCCGGGCTCATTCTGCAGGGTCAGTAACCCAGTTCTTGCTCATTCAATGTTCATGGAAGCTTTTGCTTGCGGCCTACTTGAGCCTGGTGCATAGGTGGAACCGTTTGATGCAGAGCGCTTTAGGTTACGGTATCATATTGCTCTATCCTCAGTATCGTGTCTCAGTTATATTCTTCATTATGGTACATGGTTCTTAGAAGAAGCGTGAGCAAGCCTTTTTAGATAAGTTCATGATGCGTCTTGCGTTTCTGCATTTTGAGAGCCTATGTGGAAAATAATAAAGATGTACGTCCGTGAGTATGTCTGTCGCCTACGTCATAGCACTGAGTATATTCTTCGTGTGGATTGGTGTGGGAGTGTCCGGTGTGCATGTTCGCACAGGTGTGCTGACCGTTGGCTAGGTCGTCATGGCATCTCTAACGACGTGTAGGTTTAGTCGAGTTGATCCGTGCCGCAGGTGTCGGCATGGACAGGGCGGGCTGCTGGGCAGGTAGATGGGCACATTCGTATGTTCCTGTACCAGGGTATTTGGTTGTCTGGTAGATAGGCAAACTCCTCTCGTGGCGGGTGTCTAGGCCGTGATCCTCTAGGCCAAGCGCGAGAGGGGAAGGGCGGGAGCCTGTTCTTCCATTCTCCCACTTCATCACAATGACACCCCACCCCCTTTCCAACTCCCAAGCCAGAGGAGCCTGATGGCATTCCAAACATCCAAAACCCTCTGTGCTGGCCATTATCCACCCTTCTGCAACCATACCCCGTTCCACTCCCTAACACCCCAGAGTCCCCACCCCCGATCCCATCACAGAACTGACCTTCCCCCCACCCAGACCCGCCTCCTCCTCCCCATGCCCCCTGCCCTCTCCCCCCATCGACACCAGCCAACATCCCCCACCTGCAATATCCCTTCCCCTCTCTAAAAACTGCACGTCTGGCACTAGAAAGAACAGTGGCCTCATCTCCATCACCCTACGTCCCCCTCCCTCTCCCACACTCCATCTGCACTGAAATTCCTGAAAAATAGAAAACAAGCCCGGTCCCCTTCAATGACTATCTACTCCTCACCCCTCCTACCTCGTCCCAACCCCCCAATCTCTCACTCCCCACCACCACCACCACTCTCCCCCCTACCCTTGCCCTGCCCCCTACCCCTCCCCTTGCACACTCCACATTGCAGGCCCATTGAGATTCAAACAAGAATCTCTAGTCCCAAATCCCTCCCTGCCCTCTGACCAACTGATCATTACCAGGTTGATTCATTCTACTAATGACTCTTTTCGTTTTTTCAAGCTATAAGTCATTTATTCTGCTTGCATAGACAGCAGGATGGTATGAGGTAATTTCTTACCAACTAGCCAGGGACAGAGAGTCATATCCATTCCTTGGACACAGCTATGTGTTTTTTCAACAATTTCAATTTGTCTTAAAGTTTTCAACCATTTAATGTATGTGCATATCATTAAAATGCATATACCGACAAGCGAAACTGCTTTGAATATAATTTGCTCTCTTACACTATTAATGTTTTCCTTTGTATCATCAGCTCCACTGGTATGTTCATGCCCATATGAGTGTATGTATATAGTATTGCACTTTCTCTATTTTTTCATGTATTGACCACTTAATTTCTTTTTGTTTATTTGTTTGTTCGTGAATGTATTGCTTAACATTTTCTAATAATAAATCTGTCTGTGTCTAATTTATCCATTATTTTTAGTGTTTCTTGTTTAATGATTCCTACTTTGCATCTCAACAGTACAATAGGCTCCATCTATGTATAAATTGAGTGATTCAATCACATTCTGTTTATAAATGACTTGAGCCATTAAATTACTTTATACATTATTTTTTCCTTTCCTGGGAGCACGTTGTTGCTACAGTTTCTTGACCACTACATTTAGTTACCGGAGCATTTGGAGTTCTTCTTTGATTCTACTACAACTGCCTCCCGCACCTGCCTTCCCAACTCTACCTTCCCTCCCCTCACATCCGCCTCTGCCCACCTACTCTTCCCAACCTTCATCAACCCTCCCCTTCCTCTCCCGGCCCATTAATTTGGAGCATTTTAATCAGAACATGTACTGAGTTCACGTTTACAATTCATCCCTTGAGATGTAAGAGTATCTGGCATTGTCATAACGAATCATCTAGCGACATCCTATTATCACTCAAATGGGACGGACCAGTCCCAGAGGTACGTTCCTCATCCATTAGTTTTCCTAATACAATCATATGCAATTGAGTAATTAATTTTGTTGTCTTAATTAGTCATTCTAAACAGACTTTGCAATCATACTTTACCTATTTTCAGATTGATCAGGATTTAGTCATAAACAGGGTAAGCCAAACTCATTTGATTATTTTTAAATTCACTATACAAATAATTAATTGGGACAAGGATTTAACACATGGGATTTATAATACCACAACCACTTCAAGAGGATTTATTGGATTGACTTCACCAGCATACAATGTGATGAACTAACAATGTATGTGGACACTGGATTGTTCACTGACTTTTAACACAGTAATGGTGTCTGATAAAAACATCTAAAGTTTATATCTATTAATTGTTTGATGGCACACCTCACTAAAGTGGTGCGACAAATATGATATCAGTAAGACATGGATTTGTAATTCCACACATCATTTTACTTCATTTATTATTATTTTGTCTTTCTCTTTTTGATTGTGAATATGCAGACATCCCCTTTCCAATGACAACATCCTGTGTGGTATGTCTTGTTTAAATTTTTGATTCACATGATTGTCCCTTTTTGATATTTGTTTTCATTGCGGGCTTATTTGCCTGAATTACAAAATATATATATTTTCTTTGTGCTGATTAATTGATAATAATTCTATTTGCACAGCCTTGATAACGACCAAGCAGGTCGAAACACACGTCGGCTGTTCTTAAATAAACACAATTTTGATTTCTACAACACATGTTACCGTCTCTATCCAAATCAAATTTTGATATCTTGACCACCTATGTACTTACTTTGATTTCATGAATTAATTTTGAACTAAGCACAAATATAGTCTTGTGACATTTACTGTGATATTTGGTTTCCTCCTTTCTGCAATGGTGTACTATTATGATCTGTTGTTTGGGTCACCCCTTTGCTTCAATGTCAACGATCTTGTCTAATGTCTTTTGCACCTCTTTGGGCAGGCCCTTTTTAATGATGAAGTAGAAAATGAGTATTGACTGATCCTACGAGTTACCTGTCTCTCCTCTCCACATCTCCTGAATTCTAAGAATGAACCGAGAGGTTCCTTCATCATCGCCCATGGTACATTGCATTATAGACATTAGGTCAGGTGTGCCAGGGAATGCCTGCCGCAGAACATCCCATACTTTTGCTTAATCTTGTTAAATGATGATCCATCATGTGCATCGTTCCTCGAAATCACTCCGGGGTATCCTGCTTTCACCCACACGTCCCCAGCTTGATCTTCAATAGTCACTACCAATAGGCTTTTTATGTCACCGACCACCATGGGTACCGAAGCGGTCTGCTTTTCAAATGCTAGTACACCCTCCTCCCCTCGCCCTTGACCTTAGCGACAACCCCCTGGAAGCCCCCTGCTAGTACACCCGCCTCCCCAATCCTTCAGACCTCCACCACAACATCCAGGGAGCCCCCTACTAGTACACCCCCTTCCACTCATCCCCCTGACCTCTGCCACAGCACCCAGGTATCCCCTGCCAGTTTACACCCTCCCCACACCCCATGAACCTCTGCAACAACCCCCAGGCTACCCTCTGCTTGCACGCCCCCATCCCCACACACCCTGACCTCTGTCACAACCCCCAGGCAGCCCCTGCTATTACACCCCCCTCACCACACCCACCTACCTCTACCACAATCTCAGGCAGCACCCTCCCAGTACACCCTCCTTCCCTCATCCCCTGACCTCCACCACAACCCTTACGCAGCCCCCTGAAAGTAAACCCCTCCCCTCACCCTACTGACCTCTGCCACAACTCCTAGGTAGCCCCCTACTAGTACACCCCTTTCCAATCACCCCCTTGACCTCTGCCACAACCCCCAGGAAGCCCCCTCTAGTTTACCCTCCTTCCCACAAACCCCTGACCTCTGCCACAACCCCAGGCAACCTTCTGCTAGTACACTTCCTTCCCCACACCCAATGACCTCTGCCACAATCTCAGGCAGCCCCCTCCCAGTACACCTTCCTCCCCTCACCACCCTGACCTCCACCACAACCCCCTGGTAGCCCCTGCTAGTACACCCCTTTCTGCTCACCCCAGACCTCCGCCACAACCCCCAAGCAACCCCCTTTTAGTACACCCCCCTACCCCATCCCCCTGACCTCTGCCACAACCCCAGGCAGCCCCCTTCCAGTACCTCTGCTTCCCCTTGACCTCCGCCACAACCCTCTGCTAGTAAACTCCCTCCCTACACTCCCCAACCTCCACCACAACACCCAGGCACCCCCCTGCTAGTACACCCTCCTCTTCACACACCTCTGACCTCCTCCACAACCCCAAGGTAGCCTCCTGCTAATACACCCTGCTCCTCACATCCCCCCTAACCTCTCCCACAAACACCAGCCAGGCACCTGCTAGTACACCCCTCCCCACATACCCCTGACCTCAACCACAAACCTAGGCAGCCCCCTCAAGTACCAACACCACCCCTACCGACCTCTACCCCACCCACAGGTAGCCCCCTCAAGTCCCAACACCACCCACACCCAGCTCTGCCCAGCTGCCAGGCAGCCCCCTCAAGCCCTGAACCCACCCCCAACCACCTATGCCCTGACCACCAGACAGCCACCTAAAGTCCTAACACCACCCACACTCAGCTCCACCACAACCTCCAGGCAACCCCTTCAAGTCCCGAAACCACCCCCACCCAGCTCTGCCACAATGCTCAGGTAGCCCCCTCACGTTCCAACACCACTCCCAATCACTTCTGCCCTGACCGCCAGGCAACCTCCTTAAGTCCCAACACAAAACCACCACTCCCCTCTGTAGTGACCCCAAGGCCTCCCCCTGCTAGTCTGGCCACTTACCGTTCAATGTGGATCTTAAACTTGCCTCAGCTCATCTGGCCTACCTCAGCCATGAAGTATACCTGCTACATATCATCCCCCAACACGATCAACTGGGAGCACTGCTGTTAAATCCAGGCCTGGAGCCTCTTACATTACTCCTAGGTGGACTACACTCATCTGTACATCAACAGCATAGCACACCGTTGCACCACCTACACTGCGACCACCCAATGTACATGTGACATGGTAATGCAATGCACTGTGACATATGTATAGTGTCCTTGTGCCATTGCAATGGCCTCAAATGACTGTGAGTGAATGCCCTTGGAGGACAGACGTCCAAGGATTCACGGATGGGCCTAATCATAAGGAATGCCTGGGTCCATTTCAGCCTGTGCAAAAGTAGTCAGGTAGGTAGGGGTGGCAAATTCCATGGCAGTGACCAAAACAGAACATGCCTGTGTCAGGGTGATGTGAAGCATGTCTGAGACTCATGTAGACTTAAAATCGGTGCAGCTAGACTGACCCATCAATCATGGTACTCAGCTGCATTCCAGTGGCAGAGTTGATGCATGATATGACAGCAGGTAGGGATGATTGCAGATGTGGGTGGGTGGGTGTTTGCCTGTACCTTGGGAGGAACACAGCAATCTCCCATTGAGAGCACACATGATGAGTGCAGCCCACTAATACACAGTGAACACCCACAATGCAAAATAACCATAACAGTGAAAGAAGTGCTGGCACTTCCACATTGGCAAGCAAATGCCAAAGTAACACCAGTGGACCGGAAATCAATGCAACACACAATACACGATAACTCCAGTAACCAACCAATGTGCAGAGGTGAATATTCCATCACCAGACACAACACACATATCTAACAGAGTGGAACATGTGGCAATACATGTGAACAAGTGAGTATGCATCCACAATGAGAGAGCACAAACACAGACACAGACATCACATATCTCACACATCAGCAAAACTAACCCTGAATGCACACCATCACACACACACACCAAACTGACACTGCACACACAGTGACGCTACCTAAGGGATGGGAACTTATAAACAGTTATTGCCCCCTCAAGCCATCTGAAGACACTACTACTACATGTGAAATTCTTGTATGCATGTCCAAGTCAATCACAAGAATGCCAATGCGCAGTAGCACTTTTTGGGTGTATCTAGAAGGGGATTACCATAATAAACAATCTTAGACCAATAACCGGACAGACTCTAAGAAAATTGCAAAGTACTACTTTATTATCACATGAACAACGTAGGGCAATCTGGCAAACAGCAAATTGTAGTTCATGCACTCACAGTTACATTTTAGGTACACAAAGGCTTTAAACCCCAATGTGCATGAGCTATGATGTTATTTTTTTATTTTTTTATTTATTTTATTATTTATAATGCGCCCAAAGCCTGCAGGCATCAGGGCACACATAAACACAAACACAAAAAAACAAGAGACGTGAAGAAGAGACATGGAGTAGGTCAAGGTCTATACTATTTGGTGGATTATTTAAAGAGCATTGTCTTTAAGATTTTCCTGAAACGTAGAAGGTTTACTTCTTGCCTTATGTTCCCGGGGAGGGAATTCCACAACTGGGCTACATGGACTGGGAAGATCTGCCCACAACCCTTTTTTGCTTGAAAGCAGGTCCGCTGAGTGCAATCGTCTACCTGGGGAATAGCGAGTTACCACTGTTTTAAGGTAGGAGGGAGTGTTGCCATAAAGGCAGCGGTGGACAATAGTGCACATTGTGAAATTGATGCGGTCCTGTATGGACATCCAATGCAGGGCTTTCCAATGTTTCGAAAATGTGCTCCTTCCGGGGGACCCTTTTAATGATTTGTACTGTGTTGATTTGAATCTGCTGGTATCATTTTATACTGGTATTGCTAGCCCCAAGGAGCAGCGCGTTGCAGTAGTCCAGCCTTGGTAAAATGACTGCATGGGTGATGGTAGCCACATTCACCTCTGTTAGAAAAGGTTGAATTTTCCGGATGAGTCGAAGATAAATATTGCACTTTCTACTAATCCTTATTGTATGCTCCTCTGTGTTTCAGGGTAACTCCCAGAGTGTCTGGACAGATATCCTGGTTTTGTTTATGGAGAAAGCATTTTTGTTTATGGAGAAAGCATCATAGGAGTTACTAAGCGTGCTCCTGGCTTGTGGAGAGCCAATGATGAGGAACTCAGTTTTCCCTCCATTTATACACATCCAATTCTCAGACATCCATAGTTCGACCTGGTTAAAGAACAAGAGAAGTTTGGATGAGTCTTAGGAATAGTAGGTGAAGTAAATGCACAGGCTCTCCAATAGGGCACAAAGTGACTGGATGTAAATATCGAAAAAGAAGGGCGACGAGCTGGCTCCCTGAGGCACATGGCAGGGTATGGTGGCGGGGGAAAGGGCATCCCTCCAGTTTATTCTGGATACACAGTTGGTCAAAAAGGATTTAAACCATTCGATAGCTCCGCTAGAGCAATTGCCTCTGTTTTCAAAGGTGTGTAGAAGGTGTTGATGTGCACGCAGATCAAAGGCAGCTGAGAGGTCCAAAATGATCAGCAAGCCTGACTTGCCCTTCTCCATGATCTCCTGCATATAGGATTGCAGGTCTAATAAGGCTGTTTTGGTGCTGTTGACCAGCCTCAAACCTGATTGACCTCCTTGCAAGATATTATTGGTCTCTATGTGGGTTTGTAGATGCAATTATGCAACTTTGTCGAAGATCTTCAGGAGGAAGTGACAGTTTGTTATAGGCCTGAAGTTTGCGGTGTCTCTAGGGTCATGGCCCAGTTTTTTGGGGAGGGGAGTAACAGTAAGCACTTTGATGGAGGTAGGAATACACTTGTCTCGAAAAGATGAATTGACAACTAAGTTAAGAGAGGAGCAAAGATGGTGCTGTGCTCTAGGTTGATTTTAGGGGATAGATTGTTTTCTACACAGCAGGTTGGTTTCATGCTCGAGAGTATCTTCTACAGTTCTGGTACCTTGATGGGGTTCAGAGCAAATTTGGGCAAGCTTGAAAAGTCCCTTGGAGCTGTCCTTGAGTTGCAAGGGATATTTGAGGTGTTTTGGGTGGTATGAACTTGGTGCCTTGTTTTTGTAGGTTAGTGGAACATATCTACTTATAGAACCTATAAGTGTTAGTGGCTTTATTGGCTGCCACTTGTCTTGCAGGCAAACCTCAAACTCCCCCACCAGGGACAGAGTAGGTTTTTATTTTTTATGTTTTTCCTCCCTCCCATCCGCTCTCACAACCCCACTTACCTTCTTCTCCTTTTTTCTTTGCTCCCGATGGCCGCCATGGAAAGGTAAAATGGACTCCAGGAAGGACTTATTTTGCTTTTTTACATTTGCCCCTTGAGAGATGTGTCATTGCTCTCTCTCAAGACCTTTATGAGTGAACAACTGATTATGCAGCCAAGCACAGTGGTGTCAACTGGCATGGTTCACATGACTGCAACAGGATCACACATAAAGGTGCAGATCACACTAAACATTGATGTTAATATGTACAGTCTGCATGAATTTCTCCTTTAGCTGGTGAAATTCAATGTCCCATTTTGTTGCAGGGATCCTGACTCATCCAGTAACTGCACTCATGAGAGGTCCACCCAGCACTCTTTCACCTCCTTAGTCCCTATGCCCTCTGTCGGACACTGTCTCTCCATTCTCAAATCCGGAGGCACAGTGTTAGGTTGAGGGGGTGAGGGAAGCACATCAGGACAGCTATGCCGGCAGGTATGGTTGTGCAGTGTCAATCGTGTTAAGTGCTGGTTAAGTGTGCCCCACTGTATTGGCATGCAGTGTCACACGTAGGGTTTGCATGGATCATGTAATTTTGGGATGGTGACTGTCAGTGCATATGTGAGTCTGTCCACATGTCTGTGTGTGTGTATGTCCCCTTGATCATCCATGTATGTGCTTTGGGTTTCTGGTTGCACTTCCATAAAGGACAGCAGACTCAGGAGGCTACGCGGCACTCATCCCACTTCAGCCATTGGCAGTCTTTGACAAATTCAACGACAGCATCCTCCTTCTCAGACTCCACTCTCTGGAGTCAGCATTCTAATTGGTCATCTCTTGCCTCACTGTCTGTTCTCAGGTCTTCCTCCTACAACCCTTCTCCTCTCCCCCCATGTCTCCTACGAGGTCTTGCAGGTGGACTCCCTATCCACCCTACTTTTCAACCTGTTCCTGAGACCACTTCCCACCCTTATCCGCTCACAGGACCTGTTCTGCTTCAAGCACATGTATTACACACACACATACATTCACAGATCAACAAGAGCATCCCTGCTCTTTATCGTGATCTCCCCACGGGACACACAGATTTCCAAACACTACCTAGCTGCTATCCACCTCCTCATGGATACTGTTGGGAGCCTATTCATGTGTGCAATGACACTGCACTCGTCCACCAGACCACCCCCTGGCTGTGCTCACCAGTCTACACTCACACGGCATCCAGCTCAGTCAAGTAAATGTGATGCACCATGGATTAAGACTGAACACTCTTTCACCACATGAAAACTGCTCATAGACCCTGCCATCTACACCCCCACATCTTTGAATGATCCTTCCCTTGACTATCCTACCCTCACAGAGTCACGTCAATGTTGTCAATTATCCTCTCCCACCTAGACGGCTCTTATTCCATATATGTGTATGCCCCTGCTAATCATCTCAGTAAGTTACACTAGATCATGAAGAACACTACCTTCCTTATCCTTGCACTCACCCCCAGGGTACACATGACTCATGCACTCCATGTGCTCCACTGACTTCCCATGGTCCGACGCACCACCTTCATGGCCATTTGCATCACCATTTGGGACCCGCACGATATGTGCCTTCACTTCGTCCAAAACTTGCTCACAGCCTGACGACACTACAGATACCTCACATCAGGCTCCGCGCTTATCCCTGTGATCTGTTCCCTCAATTCATTTACTTGAATTTGACATGCCTCTTTCTCTGTCAAGGCTTCCACACTCTAAAACTCCCTTCCACTTAGCATACACCAAGTAGTGGGCGACCTTTCATTCTGTAGGGTTCAAGGAACCTTCCTCTTTCCTTCGAAAAGCAGGATGTAGGCCAGACCTTATGCTATGGTCTTCGGGGGTCCCCCTGACGGCCCATGGGAGTGTTGCACTGCATGTCATGGCTGTCTTGGCTTTCAGGAGTCCAGCTTGTTCAGGCCAGGAGGGTGCCTGGCCAAGGGGTGTACAGCAGCTCACATGCACAAAGATGGCAGTGCCTCCTGGATGTATGTCTCCCTGCACTCCACAGGACCAGTTTAGCACACTTAGACCATCTTGGTTTGTACTGGTTTGCAACATGTGGACCATTGACAGCCTTTGTTTGTGTTCCCCATACAAGTCACTTGTTGTTTAGTGTTGCTTTTCTCTATATTATCTGTTCTTCAATGTATTGCATGACTTTTGTTTCCATAACTTGTTCAAATCCAGCACTGTGAGTGACTACACTGTGTGTGTCTGCACATTGTGGACACATGCATGTGGAACACCATACCAATGAGGGTTGGGGTGTAGGTGGTTGGTACATAGTCTAGAGTGGGGGTGGCACAGTCTAAGTTGCGTGGATATTTGTGGACATGGGTCTCTTTCTGGGTGCATGCCATTGTGTGTTGTTCATGTTGTTTTGTTGATGAGAAGCTGAGTAGTCTTACCCTCTAGCAGGTGATTTTTATTTCCCGGTCTGCCTTTCACCGTCACCCCCTATTGTCGTTCTTCACCCCCAACCTGTGCTAATTTTACATCTGTGTGCCTCCTGGTCTCTCTGTCCCTGCTTCCTTCTTTTCCTATCCTTCTGTCTCTGTCCTCTTCTTTTCTCCCTGTCTCTCAGGCCCAATCCACCATGACAGCCCCGTATCTGTCCTCATCTCCCTACCCCTAACTCCTCCTTGCTCCTCAATCCCACTCTCTCTCGCTCTTTTCCCTCAGTCTGTCTATCTCCCTTGCAGCTCCACAGCTGTGCATTCTTCACTCTGTTTCTCTCTCCCCCTTGCCCTCTTTCATCCTTCTCATCAGCTCCCCCACTTGTACTTCCACACCCAGACCTTCCCCTCCTCCCGTGGTGTCCCTTTCCATCTTCTGCATCCAAAGGCACCCCAAAGGCACCTGGAAAACCTTACAGTGGGTAGATGCCTGCATTTGATGGTCCAGCTAGTACCTGCATCTCAGGGCAGACAAACCCCTGTGCCCATAGTACATAACATGCTCTGGTGGCAATTTGCTTCACTGCCAGTGATTACTCTTTATTTTCTACTAGGCATCTTTTGCCTCTGTAACTTATGATTCACTCAATATATAACTTTCTCCGGTATATCATATTCTTAGTCGTTTAATTTATTACAGTTCACCATCTGCATGGCAATTACAAATTTTATTTCACTTGCCATCTATACCTTACTACACCGCGAGGTTATATATGATTATTTACATTACGCATACATTTAAACATGGCTGCCTTTTTATTCATTTATGGACATTAGTTGTCCTTTCTTTGGTTTTACCAGTCCAAGCGAATGCATTGGACTATACGATTCACGTGCTCCGCATTACCCACTTTAAATATGGCGGATGTCGTCTCTATGGTAACACTTGCCGATGCCTCCTCGCACATTCAGCATAGCATTCTCGATCGCGCGGCAACAGGTAAGAAACAGCATATCTGCAAGAGAACGAATAAGAAGTTAGAGACTCTCTATTTAGTATTTGTCTTGGAGCTTCTATATAAACTCATTTTTCTGTTACTTCCCTTTAGCCTGAATGATCAATAACCGATCCAGGATCGTATCCGCTTGCAGCAAAACTTTGGGCATGCACTGAAATATGGTTTCCCAGCTTCATACCTGGATGACCCTTTGACACGTTAGAATCTATTCTTATCTACTTTTTGGGTATGTCCACTTTTTTTGCTTTAAACTCTGTTACCTACTCTTTGTATTCTATAGATTTTCGTCATCCATATATCTCCTTACTTGTGGGAAACTACGTGCAATGTGGATTGTCACCAATTGTCCTTGATGACTAGCTAAAAACTCTGCCTTTTACAGGACTCGCATTCAGTACGAGAACAGTGTAAGTTATACTAAATACTAAACGTATACTAAATTCGGATGGACACTATGTGGAGATAACATTTTCTGCTCTAGCTCATTGTGGCTTTTTGGTTATTTGGACCAATATTAACTTAACTATTAACTTAATGATTATACTTAACATCGTATGACAGATTTCCCATGGTATGCTTGACATTTATTCTTTAAACCAGTGTGTTTTCTACCTCTGTGTTTTCCAGACTGAGCTAACTTCCATAGACTTGGCCACTTGAGGCTCTACTCGAGTGATCTGTAGGACCTTTACTTTGAAGCAGCTGCCTGCATCGGCTATATGTTCTACCCGTCCGTCTCTTTGGGGTTATAAAGATCATATTTCATCACTCTACCTTGTACTATCAGGTTACTTTGACCATTTATTTTCCCTAAAAAATATGTTTTTTTCCCATCAAATGTTAATTCTGGCTATATGGTCAATGCGTTGCATTAGATCTCTCCCCACGCAAGCTGTATGTTTCTCTCGAGATATCCGTCATTTGTGTATGTTTCATGAATTGGATTAGCATTTCAGAACAATTGCGATCACTTATAATCTTTGCAACAGATACTGAGGTTGTTGTAAACACATTAGTACTGTTAATGTTGAAACCTTAGAAACAGTGACCCTTTTGATTTCTCATTGTAGACTTGTTCACTTTGTATGGTATTATTAGGTATCATACTTTCGACATATTTCCTTCTTTGTAATATATACATTTGTTTATAGTCTGTTTAGGCCTACGAAGAAGAGGAGTCCATCCTCGAAACACGTCGCCATTTGAAAGCAGACTTCTGGCAACATTTCTTCAATTTGTTTCTTCTTCATAATAATACTGTGATTGTTTTTGCCCTCTTTATTTGAAATTTGTAACTGGAAACAAAATATATACACTTATGTGTTTTACGAAACTTGTCATTCTTGAATGTAATTATTTACTTACTGTAATTACTACTCTTAGGCCATAGTAGTTGGTTTAGCCAACACACAACAGTGTGCAGGGGACGGGAGGGTTCAAAGCTTGAACCTTCTTCTTCTTTGTTTGTTATTTGTGGAGGTCTTGTGCCAGGATCTCAGTTCCTCCCCCGCACCTTTAATTGAATTGAAAACATTACTTACCAAAATTATTTTCTAAAAAAAGTTTATCACACTAGGAGTGCACCTATTTTGGAGTTATGTTTGCCATTATTTCTGAAGCACAGCTTTGAACTTTCCAATGGCACTATCTGCAAGGGTCCTCCTCTATGTTCGACCTAAGTTAGTAGTTTAGCAGGTTTTGGCCATAATGGCTTGCAGCCATTCTGCACAATGTCAATGCCAGATTTGTAACAACCAATGACTACCCATGCTCTGCAGATTACCACTCCGTCTTCCCATCCATCTGGTGATAACACTGATCCCCAGATCTGCATCTGTCCTCTGTTCTTCCATCTTCGAATGTCGTCTGCAGATTTTCCTGGACTCTCAATTTTTTGTTTACCTCCCATCTGATTCCAGCTCCTTTCACTCCATGCTTCTCATATATGATCATGATTCTTAGTATGGGCTCTGTTTCTTGTCTTTGTATCCTGGATATAGTCACCTTCATCTAGATCTGTCCATTCAGTTGACATTTGAGGTAGGCGTCTAGACAATGTGCTGTCTGGATGTCTTTTTCAATAGCTATGAAGATTTAAGACTTCCCCATACTGTATGGCAGGAGTGCACACACAAAGCATTCCACATTTGAGGTTCTTCTTCCCACTTCTTTAGTATGCTGATATCAGATGTTGTTTCCCAAGTGAGCTGTACTGTCCAGGTAATCAATTAGATTGAAATCATCTTCTTGGGTGCTTCTTTTAGTTCTCATTCTTCTCATGTGACCTTCCATAATCATTTCATGAAGTGTGCCAGCATAACTCCTTCTGACTGGATCAATCATAGGCACACCTATCAGTGGACGGGATACACCAACATGTGTTATCTGAGTAGGAGAAAGTTCAGAAAGTTTCATCCTCTCAATATACCATTTGGGCATAAAAATGTCTCGCAAAATCTCCATGTGTGTCTGTCTTCTAGGAATCATTGTTGGGTCATTTTTCACAGGACCAGTTGTGTTTAGATGCATTATTTGTATAGGCTCACCATCCAACAACCTTTTCGCCTGCCTGTCTTGCCAAGCCTGCCTCTTGTGTCCTAAAAGAGTCTCTAAAACACTTCTTGCATGTGACCGATTGCTAGAGATCTCAGATTCAGGTAATGTATCATCTTTCTTTGGAACAGGAATAACTACATAGGGTCTTGGGTGCCTAGTAGTTGCCACACTGATTGAAAGCTCCTTCTGCTCCGGAAGATTCACTGGAGTCTTAGCTCAATGTACATTAATATAGTACAATGTGCGTACTGTGAGTGAAAGCAGTATGATTATAAACAAAATGCAAGCATAAATAACACAAAGATATGTCGATTTGCAGCATTGATTTCGTGGACAACATGGACCTCTATCTGCATCAGGCATTATTAAATTACTGTTGATACTGCCCATTTTTATTCCATAAGGAAGGAAAAAGTAATCTATAATACATCAGAATTATGTACTGCTTCTGGAAGCTGCTGTCTTGATTCAGCATTTTCGTCCTCTATCTGTTGTCTGCTTACTGGATGATAAGAACAATCTCTCGATGTCTCCCTTGAACCAGTCTTTAACCAGACAAAATGTGGATGCCTCTCTAGCAAGAAGAAAACAGCTCTCAGCATGTCTAGACAAGTTCAACGACATTCACCAGTTCCCAGTCTACTGCTTGAATCTGCCTTAGACCAGACAACATGATGAATTTCTTTCAGCATGAAACAAGAGTCCTGTCTGACCAACAACCTCTCGATCTGTCCCTCAAAGGAAAATTTTACTCTGACCTCAGATTTCTCGCAGAATATAAACGTACTTGGATTATGATGCCTTCCAAGATTATATTCAAGTTTGAAGTATTTCTAGGATCTCTTAGAAATGTGAGCACATCCGTGTGCCTTCCAACAAGATGCGGGTACTCTTCAATTAGATGAAAGAAAACTCTACTGACAAGTCTGTGAGCATCATCAGCGGATAGGGGCATTTGTCCATTCCCAACTATACTCTGGCAACTGCAGAATTTGCATGATAATTGCTGTGAGCAATCTTCTTACTATTGGACCATTCTTAGGATCTTGCACAAAAGTATAAACACTAGTAGTTCTCCCCACAATAGCCAGATACGTGTGGAGAATGAAGAGTAAAACTTCCAATATGATCCTTGAGATGTCATTGGGAATCACCATGGGCAAATGCGAACAGGAACTCAGTAAGAATTGAATCAGGATACTGCACCCTCTTCCACTTGTTGAAAATGAACTCAGAATTTGGCATATTTCTCTTCAAATCAAGGCTTAAAGCATCCCTCAGTCCAAAGTTAATAATGCTCCTGTGGCATTAAGAACAAAAGATCTTCTTTCACCCCGAAATGACAGCACAGAGTGTTCGTATTAGCTTCAGAGATGGCTAAAAGCATGTCCCGAACCAAGACACTGTCTGTGGGATGTTTCTACCCATGCATCCAAGCCCTACAATAAAACTGTGCAGTACTGGCATGGAAAACATCATGATGGCCAGAACTCCCCAGAGAGTGCACAGGGAAAACATGAAGAATTGGCTGCCGCCCATTTTTGCCTATGCTGTCAGCACAGGAGGGCACTGCCTAAAACCACCAGTGGGCTACACACACAGTAGCCTGAAACCATTGGGAATGGCAATGCTGATTGCCAAAAAAGCAACTCAGAACTGTGGGGAATTCATTTTCTTAATCCCAAAAATGGTTGCATTACCAGTACTCACCACTATCAGAAAGCCGGCGTTTTAAAACCACCAGAATTTTGTGTAAAACTGAACAAATGAAACAAAACCAGACCAAGGAAAGACTTGCTAAGAGGTGGATACAATGTAAAACTATATTCTGAAATGACTTGAAGGAAGTAATTATTTAATGTATATTGAAAAATTGTCAGTTTGATTTGAATGTAGAAAACTGGGAACAAAAAGTGACATTTAGCTGAAACCTGGCTTAATGAAACTGGATTCTGCCTGAAAACTACCCCCGACAGGAGTTGAAACCTGTTCAGCCACTCCCCTTGCCAAAAGAAGTTGTCACCTCTCTGATTAGATTAGGGGTGGAGCAGCTGGGGACTACAGGGAGTTGAACAAAGGCCGTCCTGGACTCAGGCAAATGTTATATTGGGGGGCCGTAAAGTGGCTTCCTCTTAGGGGAAACTGGGAGGGGCAGTGCCTCTGCTAGCAGCTGAGCTTGGGGGAAGTGGATAAACCAGTTATTTCACCCTGTGATGTGGGAAGCCACACCCCTTTTTGACCAGGGCATAATTTTAAAAAGATAGATAACTCATAGTGCGGACTTGTCAGAATTATATAAGTAATATCATTATTTTTGTGATTTTTCTGTGAACATTTTGAGAGACGTTAGGACCCTGTGGTGTATTCTGGGGGGTTGCTAGCGGAAAATAGGGTCTCACTCCAAATGTCTGCATGTTAAAAATCTGACACTTCATCAATTAATGTCCATACTCCTTGCGCACATGTGTGTAATTTTGGGTAAATGTCCGATATTGCAAAACCAGTTAAAAAGCGCAAAATGTTGTCATTTTTGAATGCAAGCCCCCAGGAAGATCAGAGGCGGACAAGCATCGACCATAAGGAATATATAATGTGCACATGTAATTTCAATTGTATATCTGGGAAGGATGTATTTGAATCAAATATAGATTTGTGGGCAAACTGACCAGGGGAGGATCCTCTGACCCATAAACAGACTTCATCATGCTGACAATCCATTTCCTTCCCCCAATCATGGGAGAGGGGAGAATTGGGCCAATGACAAGTAGAGAGGGGCAGGCTTAGCTAAACCCAGGCACACACCCATTTTCAAAACACATAAAAAGAGACTGCTGGGACAGGTAGAGACATTCAATTCCATTTGCTGCGGAGCATGCTGACCGACGACTTCACAACCAGAGATCCTACACTTAGACTTCCAAGCTAAACATAGACTACAGAACTTTGAACCAAGAAGGCCCACTGCAAGCAAAAGTATTTGTCAGCAGGCCTCAAAATCATTTGCGAACTATTCCACAGCCGGGCGAGCTGTCTGAATTCTTTTGCCAGTACCCAGAAAGCAGTGTTACATCCAGAATCCACTTGATCCGGACCGGAAAGCAGAGCAGTATCCAGAACCAGAGGCCAGAGATCCAGAGTGACCCAGACCGCTGTGAGCAGAACCAGAGAGCTGACCCAGATCACTGTGAAGTGCCGAGACCAGAACCGGAGTCCAGTCCAAAACCTGACCAGATCCGTGGCGAGGCCTATTTCAAATTTACATTGTGAGTACCTAGCAGAACTGTGCATAACCAATCTCTTAGTTAAAATAATCTAATCCAAACTATTTTAACCTAAGTAGAAATGCCTCCTAGAAATCGTGTCATCTGTCATTTTTAAAGCTGCACAACTGTCACCTGTCAATTCTGCAGCTGCAAGCTGTCACCTGTCATTTTGAGTTTTACTTTAAATCCGAAAAACAACCTTTACAAAATCGTTCATATCTCTGGAACCTGCTACTCCTTATACTTTTGCCCTAATCACGATTCACGCACTCACGAATTTTGCCGTGATTTGCGATTTGGCCTGATTTCTTTACCTGTAAAAAGATAGCAGCTTTTTGCTTTCCTTTGCTAAAAATTTGTTTGCCTCTTAATAACCATCCCTGAATCATTGATAAAGTGAGCCTGAGCTCATCCCAAGTATCTCTCACTCACCCTGAACCTCCTAAATGGAATTAAAAGCATTTTTAGCATATTTCTCACTTCATTGCCACCACATTCAAAGCACTTGGGCCTGTGTTTTAAAACTCATACCTGTTTTCTCTAAGCTTGCTGGGGTGGAAATTGAATTTCGTATTGTCTTTGATTGCATTCCTGAGAACTGTGTGCTCATCTTTCCATCTCCTTCCATTTCTTACATTGCATAGGGGAGGGGGGTGAATTGCCAGAGAAAAAGTGATTATCTTATCTTTTGCTAAAATCATATCAAGTATTTCTGTACTGCATTTTATTTCTCATTGCTATTCACTTGAAATCATAAAAGTATTTTTGCTGCCTTATCCATCCTACACCAACTCCTCATTGATTATAAAGAAGTGTGCTAGTGTCAGATTACCCATTGGTGATTAACATTATATTTATAAGGGCGATATCGTTTATTAATTATTATAAAAGCGTGGTATCTATATTTTGTTTTATTTCTCAAATAAACCTTTTAAACTTGCAAAACAGAACTACTTCTTGGCTCAGTGGGGTCAGGGGGATTCTAAGAGAGGGGTGTTATATAGGGGTAGTCACCCAGAACTCATGAACTGGACATAAAGATATATCAATAAGGGTTTGCATTCAGTATCCCAGACTAGGCATTGACTTAGCTGTAGTGTTGAATTGAATCCTCTTACAAATTGGGGGCTCGTAGCCGGGGATTCCGGATTAGATCTATCACTTGTGCAGATTAATATAGTGTGCTAACTGACAAGATACATACATCCGGTCGGATCACCACGCTGTGATACGCTGTAAAACACTCCTCAAAGGAACGCGCTAAGGAAACGGTCTGTTTTGCAAAAATAAAATACAAACTTCTGTCAGGAAGGAACTCAAATTCCAGAATGACGACACTGGTAGACATCAAAATAGCCAGAGAGCACTTCTTACATAAGCTATTTGTGAGAGGTGAGTGGACTCATCAGGACCAAACGGTCTGGTTGCAGGCAATCGCGCAACAGGTCAGTGAAACAGGGTCAGATAAATGGAGAGATCAGGGTCCCCTACATGTGGCCCTGAGCGAACTATATATGGCCCCTAAAGCCAAAAATGAACATAATAAGATTGCCAGGATAGCGGCATATTTGTATCTATATATGGGAGCCATGCAGGACAAATGTGCTGAAGGCCAAGATCTGGCAAATAGGCAACAGATGCCATTAGAGAAGGCCCAATCTGATCTGGACTCTTCTGAGCAGAGGCTGCTCAGGAGCCAAGAGTCAGAAAATGATAGCAGACAGTACATCACTAAAATAAAGGAGGATATGGATTGCTGCAACAGGAAAAGGCTGACCAGGATACCAGATTTCTGGCCTTGCAGAAGGAGTACCAAGAAGGTTTGGACTCCCTACTGCAGAGCCGGAAAAAGCTGGAGCAACAATTAGATTTCAATAGGGCATGTGCCGAGCAGGTAGTCACCCTGCAAAGCCACCTAGATAGGGAGAAGGCAGAGAGCAATAAACTGATTTTGAAAGACCTGGATACCCAGGCAGAGTTTGACCAGGAGCGCCAGAAAGCTGGTGCCTTCCGAAGGCAAAGGGATGACCTGGCGGCACAGATGCAGGCTCTTAGTCAGGAAAGGGATACCTTAGGCCAGGAAGTCTGCCACTTAAAAAGGAAAATGGAAGAAAATCACCTAGCCCTCCAGGGACTGTGTGACCTCCAAAAAGAACACCAGAACTTGTTAGAGCACACCAGGAGGGTGGAGGAGGCTCTGGCAAGAAAGGAGCAGGCCAGTAGGGATGGGACTGAGGAGGTAACCCTCCTGCAGCAGAGACTGGCCCAGTACTCCAGGACCAATCAGGAGGCACAGAGAGAAAATTAGGCTCTCTGCCAGCACAATGATAGGCTCCAGCAACAAGTAGCCATGCAGGAGAGACTGATAGAGTCTAGTAAGGCCTTAACTGAGGAAATGAAAGCGCAGGCTCTTGCATTGCAACAGGAAGCAGGGGCGGATAGAGATGAGGTTCGCTGGGAAAGAGAAACTCCTGAGCATAACCTCAGGAGCCCTAGTACCAGAGGCCTTCATCTCTCCCAGGCCCTGGACTCTGCCACCCCCATATCCCCTTGCGCACATGAGCCCAGGGCCACGGGGATGGCAGATTACTATCCAGCTAGAAGTATGGGGCTCATAGGCCAGTACCTCCCAGGAATGGATGGGTGGGCATCCGGGTATGGGCACCCAAGCACAGTGCAATTTAGTGCGGAACCCCAGGAGAGTAGGCCCATTAAGGGCATCCTGAAAACCTCGGCCCAGTTAGGTCAGTGGGGGGGGGGTACCCATCAAATCCTGGCAGCAAGGAGGGGTCTGAAGACTCCTCTGAGCATTACAGGACACAGGAGACCAGGTCCCCACATTCTGCCAGCCATTCCCAGGCTCGCAGAATCCGGGAAAACCTGGAAGATCAGACGGGCACCTCTGGGAGCAGCGCTTCTGAGTCGGAGGATGAATGGACCAGGGTTACCCAAACCAAAAAGGCCAATAAGGCAAAAAAGGCCTTGCTTAAGGACCCATTGAAACAAATAAAGGCAATAAGGAGTGTCATCACGCCTTATCATAATAACGCCAAGTATTCTGTTTGGGAACACTTGGAGCTCTATGAGCAAATGATGGAGACTTTCCATTTGAAGGACAGCCAAAGCTGTATTCAATATGTAAAGTGGACCTTCTCACCAGAATACTCCAGTTTCTTTGCGGGCTGGGGGATCAAAACCATTCAAGGTGGTCCACATACAGGGTGGCCATCATGAAACATTTTTCTGTGCACAGAAATACTCAAGACGCTCGCAAGGCAGCCTACAATTTGCAATGTGAGGAGGATCAGGCCACACAAGAGTTTATGCAAGAATTAAAGCGTGCTTTTGCGCAGACCAAAAGGGTGCGCACGGATAGCAGAGAATTTATCAATACGTTTTTCCATGCCTTACCCAAATACATAATGACCCAGCTCGTGAGAGATTTTCATGAGAAAATATCTTTAGACTGGGTCATTGAACAGGCTACCCGGATCTATGAGGTGCAGAAGCCTATCAAAAATAAAAATAATGCGCCGAAAAACCCCAAAACCAACAGCACCCCTGCTGCTGCCAAGGTGGCATAGGTAAAGGTTGCCCCCGTTTTAGATTTGGAGATGGGGGGGCCTAAAAACCTGCCTGCACCAAATAATTCACAGCCCAGAAGGCCCTCGGGCCAGTCACAGACAGGGAGTCGAGGAGGTAGTCCCACAAATGGGGTCCCCTGCCCCCCTGACTATGTAAGTCCCTGCTACAAGGGAAACCAACCAATCCTGGGTTATGTGTTGACTCCTCCAGCCCAAGGGGGGGATCCAGCCAAGCACCTGACACGGGGAACTTCCCTCCTAACTTCCCCCAGGAGGGCAGAAATTCACCAAATCCTGGGCAGAACTTTTTCCCCAGGTATCCACCCAATTTCCAGCCCCAAAATCATCCATCCTTCTTTCCCCAAATCCCTGAGCCCAGACAACCTAATCCGGGAGAGGGGAGGCCAAGGGTGGAGGGGTACCCAAATCTTCCCAATCCGGGGTATTACCAGAGAAGGGATAGCTACCCTTCCCGGGATCAGCACAGGGGAGAAAATAGAGCCCCATATCAGCCTGAGCGGGTTTTTACAACTTGAGCGCCAGGTCCAAAATATGGCACGGGATCTGGGTCACATACTGAGGGCTCAACAGAACCCTCAGATGAGCATGCCACCGCAGAATGCCCCAAACTCTGGACCTGGTGCTCCAGAACAATGACGGGGGCAGCACCCCGATAACCCACCGGTTCCCAGGGAGGAAAACCAGGAACCGGAAACAAAATCTCCTACCCCTGAAAGTCTGCCACCCAAGGAGCAGAGAGGAGGTAGGAGAAACAAAGGACCCAAACAGACCCACTTTGTGGAGGAGGTACAGGACTTCCAATTTGAAGCAGAGGGATCCTCAGAAGATCCTGGGAAAAGGATCTTCTCCTTCAGAGATGGGGGAACTCCTCCCATGGAAAAATGGGTCCCAAGGGATTCCAATCCAGACTGGGGAGATGTGGAGACTGAGCTGCCGCTGCCCATCATCTCATCCCAGAACCGACAACACCAAAATCCCAAGGGTCAAACCCATCCTGATGACTGCCTCCAAAAAGGGCGGGGCAACCCAGTACCGGAACCAGGGGAACCCACCATGGCTCGGATCTCCAGTTGCCAACTTTTTCTTTCAAATTCCCAAGGCTCTCCACAGAATTCTGCCCAAATCTCTTCGCAGGCAATGTCCAAAACCAGAAAGTTAGCCCACCAGTTGTCCAAAAATGTGCATTATCTGTGCCCCCTTGAGGAGAAGGAGGGAAGATACTATGCCCCGGTACAAGTACAGGGGCAGGGTACAATTTTGGCACTGGTGGACACTGGATCCCAAGCTACCCTTCTGTCCAAAAGGGCCTTTGAGGAACTAAATGCAGGAAGGGGGGAGAATTACCGAATTCCTCTCACCTCTCTTCCTGGACAACTGCAGAACTTTGACGGGAAGGAAATTCCCGTTGAGGGGACTGCAGACTTGGACATTAAAATTGGGTGACACAAGGTGAAACACCCGGTCATAGTAGTGACTCCAGATGGCACCCCTTGTTTACTAGGGAATGACCTCCTGAGAAGGTTGTCACCCCTAATAGATTGCGTAAACAAGGTCCTCTGGACCCAGACTAGCCGACCAATAAAATTAAAACAGAGTGTCAACCATGTTAGTTTAAATGGCACCTGCCGCATGGTTGAACAAAATTCTGACCAAGTAGAATTTCACTTCCAGAAAAAACAAATTCCAGACGTGACAGTAATAGCAGTAGGACAACAGACTGGTGGTATTTAAGGTGTATTCCACACTGGAAAGAAACACCCTGAAATTCTTTATTAATCCACAATCAGAAACTCCCACTCCTATAGTCCAGAAAGATGTGACATCAGCTCAGAGCCTGGCTCATATTCAGCAAATTGGAGAGCAGTTGTTCATCCCTGTCCAGTTAAATGATGGGAAGGACTCTGTTCTCCCTCGAGTATGTGTGAACAACGGTAAGAGCTTCATCAGCGAAGCCATGTTCCGCCAACTCCCAAAAGATCCAGCCATTCCCACATTCAAACTGATAGACAAATGGGAAATGGACCTGGAAGCACCTAATTCCAAACATCTCCTGCCAAGCAGGTGTATGCTCAAAATCTCCATTGGCAACAAGAGCATAGTCCATAATTGTTGGGTCGTGCGAGACGTCACTGCCGCCCTTTACTTAGGCAGTGACATTCTCAATCGCTTTGCCATTAGTTTGGACCTAATAAACTTCAAAGCTTGGTCCCGATTAGCGGATAATCCCATGGGCTTTGATGATCCAGAAAAAGCATTTAGGTCAGCTCAATTGCTACCTTATGCAGTTGAAATTCAGATCAAAGAGGAAGTCACCATCCCAGAAAGGACCCGACAATTCTCCCTGGAAGTGAAAGTTAAAAGAGGACAAAAATAGCAAAACCCTGATGCTTATATACATCTAAATGCTTCTCTCCAACAGCAAGGGTTGGGGGTAAACCCAACTCCATTAGTCAACATAGAACATGACACCATTCCAATAGAGGTGGATAACAGTGACTTAAAGAGTATTACTCTAGCCGCAGGCACCATTATTAGAATGGCGGTTGATGACCGACATTTCTCCATTGATCTAGGAAATGAACTGTTAGGACCAATCCCCAAGGACTGTTTTGACAGTGACAGTGATGACAAAACAACACCAGACAGGATCTTCACCCGGCATGGGGGGAACTTCCTGGCGTACACTTCTTGCCCTTATGGTAAGGAAGATGTGACTTGTGACTTCAGGAGGTATGAGGTGATTTTCCAGGTCCATGAGGGCTGCCTTTCCCACCTGAAGCCTCCAGTCCAAATCAGCACTCTGACAGGGACTTCTCCACACAGCTGGAGGAGGCAGCTGAGGTAGCCAAACCAGAAGTCTTTCCAGGCTTCAGGCAGATGGTTGAAGAGAGAGTCAACCTAGCTGATGCCTGCGTGACTCTGGAACAGAAGCAAAAGTTGAAACAAGTTTTCTTGGATTTCCAAGATTTCTTTGCGGTAGACTCATATGACTGTGGTCGCACCGACATCCACACCACAACAATTCCCATGGACCCTGGAATGACTCCAGTGTTTGTGAAGCAATATCGCTTGCCTCTCGCATCCATGGAGTCCCTTACTGAAATAATTAAGAACCTAGAGTCCCGGGGAATAATCCGTCCAGTCCACAGCACTTTCAATAATCCGGTGCTGGGAATATTGAAGCCAAACGGCCAGTGGAAACTCTGTGCCGACCTTAGGGAGCTCAACAAACGGGTCCATACTTCCCGATGGCCTCTGCCCTACATTGACTAAGGGCTGGTCCAGATTCAGGGGTCACAGGTATTCACAGCAATAGACCTGACCAATGGATACTGGACCGTGCCTGTCAGTAGGGAGGACCAATACAAACTGGCTTTTACCTTTGTGGGCCAGCAGTACACATGGACCCGGACTCCCTTCGGATACCTCAACTCCGGCAATGAATTCAACATTTTCCTACATAAGGCCATGCCGGACCTGGGTGCGAGGGGTAATCTGGCTTATGTAGATGATGTCCTCATCAAAAGTTCATCTGTGGAGGAACACATAGCGGAGATCCGTTATGTTCTGACACAGTTGAGGGCCGCCTGAGCAAAACTTTCCTTTCAGAAAGCACAATGGTTTAGAACCCGTGTTAATTTCTTGGGGCATGAGATTACTCCTCAGGGTCTCTGTCCCCAAGAAAAGAAAATGGAAGCACTCCAGAAACTGAAGACCCCACAACTCTGCGGGAACTAAGGAGCCTCCTTGGACTGACTAATTACAGCAGAAAGTTCATTGAAGGCTACACAGAGATCACTAGACCCCTGATTCATCTTTTGAAGGGGGGGTCAAGTGGGAATGGGGTCCAGAACAATCCGAGGCAGTAAGACAACTCAAAAGAAGCCTCTCACAAGCGCCTTGCCTAGCTTATCCTGTCAGAAACAAGGAGTTCTTCCTGGAGACAGGGTTCTCTAATACGTGCTTGACGGCAGTATTATACCAAAAGCATGACAAGGTCAATAAAGTAATCTCCTATGCGAGCAAAACTTTATCCTCAGTGGAGGAAAAATTCAACGATTGTGAGAAGGCACTCCTGGCAACGGTGTGGGCATGGAAGAATTACCGCCCGTTTATCCAGGGGGAACACATCATAGTGGAGACTCCACACCAGCCTCTGCAATATCTCCAAAGTGATAGAATCCGTGCCGGAAATGTGAGTAATTCCCGAATTACTTCCTGGATTCTGTCAATGCAAGGCTTTCCTGTGGAGGTCAGATATGGCCAAAACAAGAAGAGTCCCCTCGCGCAAGGTCTGGCTGACTTGCATGATTTTGCCAGAGAAAACTGTCTCGAGGATGAAAGTCTAAAAATCAAGGACAACATGGAGGCATACCTTAATTCCCCACACAAAGTCTTTGAAGAAGACAAGTGTGAGGGAATGCCCACTGTCTATGTGGATGGATGCTCGTACCATGTTGACAACCACGGGGAGAAAGAACTGGTGGCCGGCGTAGGGAATGCCTGGGTGAAGGAGTTTCAAGAACCCTCCGCTGGATACAAAATTGGTCCCCGAAGTAGTCAGGGTGCAGAATTGATGGCTGTGCATCAGGCCATCCTCACTGCTGTCCAGCATCAACTCCACAAACTGGTCATAATCACAAATTCGGATTATGTACGGAACGCGTTCGTGGAGCACCTGGTTAACTGGAAATCCAGAGGCATGTTATGTGCTAATAACAAACCCCTGAAACATGGGAAGCTAATCCAAAATATTGATGATCTGGTCACATCGAATGGGATGATCATCTACCGGAAAAAGATCAAGGGTCATTCCAAAGTAGAGGGACCAGACAAAACTGGAAATGACTTAGCTGATCAGCTTGCCAAAACCGGGGCCATCCAAGGGGATCTAATCGAAATAGAGTCCCTGTTGGGGGAAATCCAGGTCACCGCTATCACTAGGTCCCAGACAAATGCTCACAATGATCTTTCAATTGCACAATGGAGTAAGGAGACCCCTGATGCTGATTTAATTACAGCTCAGAAGGGGGATCCAATTATTGGTAAGTTTTACCAACACCTTGAGGACCCTGAGAACTTTCCCCTGACGGATACCGATTACATTGGGAAAGAGGACCTAAGAGTGTTGATGAAATGTCCAAAAATGTTCCGAATCCAAGACGGTTTGTTGGTAAGGAAATCCCAAGCTGGCCATAATCAGTGGGTGGTTCCTACCTCATTCCGAAGCCTGATGTCAAGTCACGGCCATGATGCGGCCACCGCCGGTCATAGGGGGTTTCACACAACACTGGAAATCTTAAGAGAGGTTGCATACTGGCCACACATGGGGCAGGACCTCGACCAATACTTGAAGGGGTGTCTTGTGTGTGCACAATTTCAGCCATCATCCCTCACACACCGTGCGCCTCTCCAAAAGAGGGGGATGACACTGCCATGGTCAGATTTACAAATCGACTTTGTAGGCCCTGTGATTCGCTCTTCTAGAGGAAACAAGTACATGTTGACCGTAACATGCTTGTTTGCCAAGTGGGTGGAATGTCTCCCAGCCCCAAACTGCAAGGCAGAAACAGCAGATGATTAACCACGTCTTTTCCCGTTTTGGTCTACCTCAAAGGATTGAGTCAGGCAGGGGTAGCCACTTCACCAGTGAAGTAATGACAAAGATGTGGGAGATACTGGGGGTCAAAAGAAAGCTACATATTGCTTACCGGCCAGCTTCTTCTGGAGCAGTGGAGAGATATAACCGAACCATTGTGAGCATCTTAAAAAAGTTTGTGGCAGATTCTGGGCCAAGTTGGGATATCCGATTACCTCTGGTCCTAATGGTCATCAGATCTACCCCTTCATCTGCAACCAAAATGTCGCCATTTGAGTTGATGACTGGACGCAAAATGGTGCTTCCCCAGCATTTGCTCTACAGAACCCAAGAGCAAACGTTGATAAATGCCTCCACAACTCATGAGTATATGGAGAATTTAAGGAAACACCTTCAGCATGCTTTTGCCTATGCTCAGCGGAATCTAGAAAGATCAGCCGAGAGCATGAAGACCCACTATGATTTAAAAACTACCCGAAAGGAATATAAGATGGGTGATCGGGTCTATCTAATTTCCAAAGGAACCAGGCCAAACAGCAAAAATTCTTGCCTACATGGAAGGGACAGTTTGAAATTATAGACAAGATCTCCCCTGTTGCCTATAAGATCTGCATCCCCAAAGGCAGTCTGGCGGAAGGGGAAGACAATTGCGTCCATATTAACCAGCTAAAGTGTTGCCATCCCAGGCACACTTTGCAGCAACTGGAGGAGTCCTCTGAAATACCAGAGGGGACAGCTCCAGATTAATTCAGTTCCAACCCTAAAATATCCCACATATAGTCTCTAAAATATTATACTCTTGTAAGCCACTGTCTTTGAATGATAACTTGTATCTCAAAAGTAAAATGTTAGGTATGTTAAAGTATAAAATGTATATGTCTGCCACACCATTAGTAGTGATGGAAAAATGTCTACGAATAGGTATTGCTGCTTTTCCTTTGTCGTCCTAGGAAAAAGAAAACCTGGAGACTGGCCAAGGAGGACTATCCGGAGACCGGGAGCAGAGACCCAAGGGGCCCGGGGTACCGCCCAATCCTCCCATCAGGACCAGCAAGGAGAACTGATTGATCGACTGGAGGGAGGAAAAGATGCTGAACTGTGCAACCTATGGAATTGGAAGAAGAGGAGGCGAACATCCCAGATCTTGTGAGTTCCATCAGTGAAAGGACAGAATGGCCATCGCAAGAGGGGGGGCTTGTGGGATGTTGCAACGCTCACCTGACTCCCACAGAGGCGCTGGACTAGTCTGGGTTGCTGTGGCCTCTTCGAGCGTGATGCGCAGAACTCGGAACACCGACTGAACAGGACCCTCAAATCTTGCTTGTCTGGCCCTTAGGAATATCCTTCTGCAGATGAGAAAGGGGATTAACAGTCTGCAGAATAGTGTGCTTGCTCCCCCCTTCCCCCCTTCGTTCTTCTCTAACTTCCTCCAAAATCCCCGGTTGAAGCTCACCTTATGGTTTGAAAGGATGAACTCTCCATCCTGCTTCTGGTGCAGGGGCGCGTGTTAGTCCAGTTACTTCACTGGTTTTCAGAATGGCGCTGGCAACATCCACTTGACTTTTCCAAGCGGAACGCCGTAAGTATGAAGATTACAAAAGTTCAAGTGTTGAGCCTCCTTTTCTGTTGCCTTCCTAACCTGTGATCTGTCCTTTATTTCAGGTGCAGAATGAAGGCGATGCTTTGAGGGATTGAATTGCCGATGGTAAACTCAGGTGAGTTAGCGATGGAGGCGATCCCTCTTAATGTCTTGATATTCCTCCAGTAATGTCTTTTGTCCTTTCCCCATAGGGGCCGGGGTGCGGTACCTGCCAACGAAGCGGTGCCGACCCGAAATGAGGAATGGTCCACCAACAGAAGACCGGTAAGTGTTATGGCGGAAAATTAGGCTTTCCTCACATGTTCCTTCTGCTCACCTTTTGTCTCTTCTTCTCTCCCCTAGGCGCAGAGATGTGGCGACCAGTGCAGACAGTCGCGGTGGAGCCAGAAGAACTCCCGAGGACAGGTGAGTGAAGCGCGGCGCTGCATCGAGCAACGCAGTGCTTTTAAATGAAAGTCTTTTCTCAGGAACAGGAACGCTGGCGTGAAGGTTCCGGATGCAGGTAAAAAGTTTGATAAAATTCTTGGTTTTCACCTTTCTCTTCTCTTCTTTCCTTACAGGTGTTCCAGGATCGAGGCGGGCGTGGCTGGAGACCAGATGCAGGAGCAGACACGGTGAGCGTTCAGCTGCTTGGATGCAGAACAACCCAAAGCGTGAACTACTGTCTGGGCGTGGCTTAAATAGCCCCCAAAGTAGTTCCAGGTAAGTATCCTTCCCTGGCCACGCCCGAGTGGCAAAATAGTCCCAATGAAAAAATAGTCCCTTTCAGGTCTCAGGGAGGCCTGAATCTTGCAGCATGGTCTGCATCAGGTAAGTGCACAAAACACCTTCCTTTATGAGCCTGGCACCTATGGCGCCAGGACTGATGTCCAACATGAGCCTGGCACCAACGGCGCCAGGACAGAGTCCAAAGAGCCCCTATAAGGGGCCGCTGGGCTTTTACCCGGGGGCATGATGCCTGCTCCCGGGGGTAGGCATCATGACAGCACTCCCCGCCAAGGCCCCTCCCAAGGTCGTTCCCTCTGGAGGTTTCGGTTTGTTTGGGAAATTCCGATGGAACCTCTTTACCAGCCGAGGTGCATGTACGTGGTCGCTGGGTTCACAAGACCTTTCCTGAGGCCCGTACCCTTTCCAATCAATTAGATAGAAAAGTTTTGATTTTGAGATCTTAGAATCCAAAATGTTCTTCACCTCGAATTCAGGCTCCCCATCTATCTGGATTGGTTCTGGTGGCTTTATTAATCTGGTTCCTGGTTGCACTGGTTTCAAAAGTGACACATGAAAAACGGGGTGAATCCGCATGTTAGCTGGTAGATCGAGCTTGACTGCCACTGGGTTAATTATAGCTTTGATCGAGTAAGGGCCCAAATACCTTGGATTAAAAGTTCAGGGTCCCTTGAGCAATAAGTGTTTGGTAGCCAACCATATTTCATCCCCTATTTGGTATGGAGGCGCCTCACTCTGATGCAGATCCGCATTCTTTTTGTATTTCCCTTTCGCTTGTTGCAAATGTGCAGTTGCATCCTGGAAGGCTTGAGTTATCGTGGAATGCAAATGGTCCACTGCGGGCATTTCAAGGCTCAGAGGTGAGTCCAGGTCTGAAGTAAGAGGGTGATGTCCATATAGGGTATAAAAGGGGCTATGTCCAGTTCCAGAGTGTACCGAGTTATTGTATGCATATTCGGCCACCCATAAAATATCCTTCCAATTACCCTCCGATTGGTGCAACATACATCGTAGGTATTGTTCAAGGGTCTGGTTCGTTCTCTCCGTCTGACCATCGGTCTGTGGGTGGTGGCTGGTTGACAGTCTTACGTCGATTTGTGCCAGTTGACAACACCTTCTCCAAAAATGAGAAATAAACTGGCTTCCCCGGTCAGAGACTAGTATAGACGGGAATCCATGCAAACGTATGATATTTTCGAGGAATTCCTTGGCTAGGACAGAAGCTGAAGGTAATCCTTTCAACAGAATAAAATGGGCCATCTTGGAAAATAAATCCACCACAACCAGAATAGTATTGTATCCATTACAAGGGGGCAGGTCCGTGATAAATTTTAGTGACAAAGTGTGCCAAGGTGCTGGTGAAATGTCTAAAGGCTGAAGAAGACCGGCGGGTTTTGTCTTTTGGCCTTTGTTTTGGGCGCAAACTCCACAGGACATCACGAAAGATTTTATATCCTTTCGCCAGGAATGCCACCAGAATTGTCGTTTAATTTTTTCCTCACTTTTGGCAATGCCAGGATGTCCTTCCATCAGGGTATCATGATGACGGGAAATAACCAGTTCTTGCAACTCCCTTTCTGGCAGAAATAAGCGTCCTTGGAAGTAAGGTAGGCCATCGTTGACCGAAAAGTAAGACCCCCTTTGGATCCAATCCTGCAAGGCTGTAGACTCCAGGAGTTGTTTTACCCGTGCTTGAATGTCTTCAAGGGTCTGTAAAGAGGTTATCCCCAAAATTCTTTGTTCGGGAATTATCGGCACAGGTTCTGAGTTTGTGTCTATTTCTCCCATTCCTATTCGAGATATCGCGTCCGCTTTGCCATTCTTACAGCCGGGGCAGTAAGTGATTACAAAATTGAACTCAGCAAAGAACAAAGCCCATCGGAGCTGACGTGACGATTGAGCCTTGGCAGTTTTTAAATATTGTAAGTTTCGGTGATCAGTGATCACGGTGATGGTATGCCTGGCGCCAAGAAGATAATGCCGCCAAGCCTTAAAGGCAGACTTAATGGCTAATAATTCCTTGTCGGTGATTGCATAATTTACCTCAGGCGGCGAGAACTTTCTGGACCAAAATGCTACGGGCTGCAGTTGGTTGGTTTCAGGGTCTCTCTGAGACAGGACAGCTCCCATGGCTAAGCTGGACGCATTGGTTTCGACTATATATGGGAGATCGGGACGCGGGTGCTTCAAAATAGGTGCGGACGTGAATTTAGCTTTCAATTCCTGAAAGGCCTGTTCGGCTTCCTCGGTCCATTCGAAGCATTTATTTTTTCGCAAGAGTGCAGTGATGGGTTGTACCACACGTGAAAATTCCGGGATAAATCTGCGATAAAAATTAGCAAAACCAAGCATGCTTTGGACACCTTTCACCGAACTGGGTGATGGCCATTTGAGGATGGCATCCACCTTTCGTGAGTCCATGCGGACCCCTTTAGGTGTCAGGATAAATCCAAGAAACTCAACCTCGGTGGTATGGAAAACGCACTTTTCCAGCTTTGCAAACAGTTTGTGCTGGCGCAATTTCTAAAGGACGGCACTGACATGCCTTCTGTGATCAGATTCCGAAGAGGAGTACACAAGAATGTCATCGATATATACGACAACACAAACATCAATGAGTTCACGAAGGACATAATTCATGAAGAATTGGAAGGCAGCAGGCGCGTTGCACAACCCGAAAGGCATCACCTGGTATTCAAATAATCCATATTTTGTACGGAAGGCCGTTTTCCATTCGTCGCCTTCTTTTACTCGCACCAGATGATAAGCCCCCCGGAGATCTAACTTGGTGTATACGCAAGCGTCCTTCACCTGGTCAAGGAGTTCAGGGATCAGAGGCAGAGGGTAACGGTTTTTAACAGTTATCTGGTTCAATGCGCGGTAGTCGATACAAGTTCTAAGGTTGTCTTCTTTTTTTAGGTATTGATCTAAATATTGTCTCAAATGCAGATTCTCAGGTTCAGTAAGGGCATAAATCCTGCTACAAGGGGGTTGTGCACCGGGCACCAGATCGATTTGGCAATCGTACGATCTGTGGGGAGGTAACGTGTTGGCCTGTTCCTTTTGGAAGACGTCCTGAAAGTCTTGGTATTCTGGAGGTAGTTGCATGGAGACAGAGGTTACAGACGCTAGACTAATCTTCAGATTTTCTGGGTAGCAGGTTTGTGCACAATCCGGGAAGGTTATTCTCTTCGCTCGCCAATCAATTCAAGGATTATGTGTCTCTAACCAAGGGATTCCAAGAATAACCTGAAACTGTGGAGCCTTGATTACATCAAACACAACTGCCTCCCGATGGCCGTCCGGACCTATAAGTGTCACCTCAGCAGTGGAATGTGTTACCGGTCAGGAGGCAATTTCGGTTCCATCTACTGTGGTGATGACATCTTTGCTGGTTTTAGGACGCAGAGGGAGGTTAATCCTAGAGACCAATTCACGATCAACATAATTTCGTATAGCCCCACTATCGATGTATGCCTTTATTGCATGCAACCGCTTAGGCTGTTCCGGATCTACGAGGACCATTGGCACAATGAAATGCGAGGTCTGAGAGTTAGTTTTCAAGCTCGGCAAGCGGACCCCTATGCTTGTCGGGCGTGGTCGTTTCCCGAAAAAGAGTCTTCATGGTTTTTATCAGCGGCTCCTACACCTTCTTGGGCGGTTTTGCCAGGCAATCTCGTAGAAAGTGTCCAGAGGACCCACAATAAAGACATAATTGCATCTGCCGTCTTCTTTCACGTTCTTTTTGAGTTAAAGGTCCTTTAACCCCTCCGATTTGCATAGGCTCAGAGACATCAGCACCCTTGGGGTTAGCGTGGGTCTTGACCAACACCCGGGTCTCAAACTTGGACCGATCTGCTTTTCTGTTTTGAAGTCTGTGATCCAATTGGACCACTAAGTCTATATATTCTGTGCATTCTTGGGGCGGATTTACAACTTGGGCCAGGACATCTTTAAGTTCTCCGCGTACACCTCGATAAAATAACGTGATTCTTTTATCCTCTGGCCACCCAGTTTCCACAATTAGTCTATTAAAGGTTGCAATGTAGGATAGGAGGTCCTGATTGCCCTGTCGCAGGTATAGGAGTTCGTCATCCAGAGCCTGCCCCTGAGAGTGTTGAGCAAATAACCTTTCCATGCTTGCTTGAAATCCTTGAAAATCACGGAGAATCGGGTCATCTTGAGTAACCAGTGGAACTGACCAATCGGCAGCACAGCCGCTGAGATATGACAATACAAAGGCTACCTTGGTCTGGTCATTAGGGAAGGCCCCAGGTCTGCATAGGAAGTGCAAACGACACTGATTCATGAATACGGCGAATCGTTTGGGGTCCCCAGCAAAGCGTTCGGGTGGTGCCAGCGGCATGTTTCCAGGTAGATTAATCTGCACAGGGTTACTGGGAACCACAGGAGCGGGGTTCCCCCCGGAACCGGGTAGAGGAGTGTGTCCAGCTTGACCTTGCAAAAACTGTCTAGCCAGGTCATCAGTTCTTTCCTTTGATACAAGCACTTCCCTCCTGAGAGCATTAGTCTCTTGACAAGTGGTGTGTACTTGGGCCCATAATTCCCCCAGTAGTTGGGCCAACTGATCAGTCTCAGAAGTTTCCATAGCGCCTGGGTGGGAATTTGTAGGAAGGCTTCGCGTTCTGTAACGCTCACCTGACTCCCACGGAGGCGCTGGTCTAGTCTGGGTTGCTGTGGCCTCTTCGAGCGTGATGCGCAGAACTCGGAACACCGACTGAACAGGACCCTCAAATCTTGCTTGTCTGGCCTATAAGAATATCCTTCTGCAGATGAGAAAGGGGATTAACAGTCTGCAGAATAGTGTGCTTGCTCCCCCCTTCCCCCTTCGTTCTTCTCTAACTTCCTCCGAAATCCCCGGTTGAAGCTCACCTTATGGTTTGAAAGGATGAACTCTCCATCCTGCTTCTGGTGCAGGGGCGCGTGTTAGTCCAGTTACTTCACTGGTTTTCAGAATGGCGCTGGCAACATCCACTTGACTTTTCCGAGCGGAACGCCGTAAGTATGAAGATTACAAAAGTTCAAGTGTTGAGCCTCCTTTTCTGTTGCCTTCCTAACCTGTGATCTGTCCTTTATTTCAGGTGCAGAATGAAGGCGATGCGTTGAGGGATTGAATTGCCGATGGTAAACTCAGGTGAGTTAGCGATGGAGGCGATCCCTCTTAATGTCTTGATATTCCTCCAGTAATGTCTTTTGTCCTTTCCCCATAGGGGCCGGGGTGCGGTACCTGCCAACGAAGCGGTGCCGACCCGAAATGAGGAATGGCCCACCAACAGAAGACCGGTAAGTGTTATGACGGAAAATTAGGCTTTCCTCATATGTTCCTTCTGCTCACCTTTTGTCTCTTCTTCTCTCCCCTAGGCGCAGAGATGTGGCGACCGGTGCAGACAGTCGCGGTGGAGCCAGAAGAACTCCCAAGGACAGGTGAGTGAAGCGCGGCGCTGCAGCGAGCAACGCGGTGCTTTTAAATGAAAGTCTTTTCTCAGGAAGAGGAACGCTGGCGTGAAGGTTCCGGATGCAGGTAAAAAGTTTGATAAAATTCTTGGTTTTCACCTTTCTCTTCTCTTCTTTCCTTACAGGTGATCCAGGATCGAGGCGGGCGTCGCTGGAGAACAGATGCAGGAGCGGACACGGTGAGCGTTTACCTGCTTGGATGCAGAACAACACGAAGCGTGAGCTACTGTCTGGGCGTGGCTTAAATAGCCCCCAAAGTAGTTCCAGGTAAGTATCCTTCCCTGGCCACGCCCGAGTGGCAAAATAGTCCCAATGAAAAAATAGTCCCTTTCAGGTCTCAGGGAGGCCTGAATCTTGCAGCATGGTCTGCATCAGGTAAGTGCACAAAACACCTTCCTTTATGAGCCTGGCACCTATGGCGCCAGGACTGATGTCCAACATGAGCCTGGCGCCAACGGCTCCAGGACAGAGTCCAAAGAGCCCCTATAAGGGGCCGCTGGGCTTTTACCCGGGGGCATGATGCCTGCTCCCGGGGGTGCTGGGCCTGGCCTGGTGCTCCGGGGGTAGGCATCATGACAGATGTTTTTACCCATGCATCCAAGCCCTACAATAAAACTGTGCAGTACTGGCATGGAAAACATCATGATGGCCAGAACTCCCCAGAGAGTGCACAGGGAAAACATGAGGAATAGGCTGCCACCCATTTTTGCCTATGTTGTGAGCACAGGAGGGCACTGCCTAAAACCACCAGTGGGCTACACACACAGTAGCCTGAAACCATTGGGAATGGCAATGCTGATTGCCAAAAAAGCAACTCAGAACTGTGGGGAATTCATTTTCTTAATCCCAAAAATGGTTGCATTACCAGTACTCACCACTATCAGAAAGCCAGCGTTTTAAAACCACCAGACTTTTGTGTAAAACTGAACAAATGAAACAAAACCAGACCAAGGAAAGACTTGCTAAGAGGTGGATACAATGTAAAACTATATTCTGAAATGACTTGAAGGAAGTAATTATTTAATGTATATGTAAAAATTGTCAGTTTGATTTGAATGTAGAAAACTGGGAACAAAAAGTGACATTTAGCTGAAACCTGGCTTAATGAAACTGGATTCTGCCTGACAACTACCCCCGACAGGAGTTGAAACCTGTTCAGCCACTCCCCTTGCCAAAAGGAGTTGTCACCTCTCTGATTCGATTAGGGGTGGAGCAGCTGGGGACTACAGGGAGTTGAACAAAGGCCGTCCTGGACTCAGGCAAGTGTTATATTGGGGGGCCGTAAAGTGGCTTCCTCTTAGGGGAAACTGGGAGGGGCAGTGCCTCTGCTAGCAGCTGAGCTTGTGGGAAGTGGATAAACCAGTTATTTCACCCTGTGATGTGGGAAGCCACACCCCTTTTTGACCAGGGCATAATTTTAAAAAGATAGATAACTCATAGTGCGGACTTGTCAGAATTATATAAGTAATATCATTATTTTTGTGATTTTTCTGTGAACATTTTGAGAGGCGTTAGGACACTGTGGTGTATTCTGGGGGGTTGCTAGCGGAAAATAGGGTCTCACTCCAAATGTCTGCATGTTAAAAATCTGACACTTCATCAATTAATGTCCATACTCCTTGCGCACATGTGTGTAATTTTGGGTATATGTCCGATATTGCAAAACCAGTTAAAAAGTGCAAAATGTTGTCATTTTTGAATGCAAGCCCCCAGGAAGATCAGAGGCGGACAAGCATGGACCATAAGGAATATATAATGTGCACATGTAATTTCAACAAATTGTATATCTGGGAAGGATGTATTTGAATCAATTATAGACTTGTGGGCAAACTGACCAGGGGAGGATCCTCTGACCCATAAACAGACTTCATCATGCTGACAATCCATTTCCTTCCCCCAACCATGGGAGAGGGGAGAATTGGGCCAATGACAAGTAGAGAGGGGCAGGCTTAGCTAGGCCCAGGCACACACCCATTTTCAAAACACATAAAAAGAGACTGCTGGGACAGGTAGAGACATTCAATTCCATTTGCTGCAGAGCATGCTGACCGACGACTTCACATCCAGAGATCCTACACTTAGACTTCCAAGCTAAACAGAGACTACAGAACTTTGAACCAAGAAGGCCCACTGCAAGCAAAAGTATTTGTCAGCAGGCCTCAAAATCATTTGCGAACTATTCCACAGCCGGGCGAGCTGTCTGAATTCTTTTGCCAGTACCCAGAAAGCAGTGTTACATCCAGAATCCACTTGATCCGGACCGGAAATCAGAGCAGTATCCAGAACCAGAGGCCTTAGATCCAGAGTGACCCAGACCGCTGTGAGCAGAACCAGAGAGCTGACCCAGATCACTGTGAAGTGCCGAGACCAGAACCGAGTCCAGTCCAAAACCTGACCAGATCCGTGGCGAGGCCTATTTCAAATTTATATTGTGAGTACCTAGCAGAACTGTGCAGAACCAATCTCTTAGTTAAAATAATCTAATCCAAACTATTTTAACCTAAGTAGAACTGCCTCCTAGAAATCGTGTCATCTGTCATTTTTAAAGCTGCACAACTGTCACCTGTCAATTCTGCAGCTGCAAGCTGTCACCTGTCATTTTGAGTTTTACTTTAATCCGAAAAACAACCTTTACAAAATCGTTCATATCTCTGGAACCGTTTGTCCTAGGAACTTGGTTTAACTTTCCTCTGAAAGCCTAGAATCTCAGCTTTATACTTATGCCATAATCACGATTCACGCACTCGTGAATTTTGCCGCGATTTGCGATTTGGCCTGATTTCTTTACCTGTAAAAAGATAGCAGCTTTTTGCTTTCCTTTGCTAAAAAATTGTTTGCCTCTTAATAACCATCCCTGAATCATTTATAAAGTGAGCCTGAGCTCATCCCAAGTATCTCTCACTCACCCTGAACCTCCTAAAGGGAATTAAAAGCATTTTCAGTATATTTCTCACTTCATTGCCACCACATTCAAAGCACTTGGGCCTGTGTTTTAAAACTCATACCTGTTTTCTCTAAGCTTGCTGGGGTGGGAATTGAATTTCGTATTGTCTTTGATTGCATTCCTGAGAACTGTGTGCTCCTCTTTCCATCTCCTTCCATTTCTTACATTGCATAGGGGTGGGGGGTGAATTGCCAGAGAAAAAGTGATTATCTTATCTTTTGCTAAAATCATATCAAGTATTTCTGTACTGCATTTTATTCCTCATTGCTTTTCCCTTGAAATCATAAAAGTATTTTCGCTGCCTTATCCATCCTACACCAACTCCTCATTGATTATAAAGAAGTGTGCTAGTGTCAGATTACCCATTGTTGATTAACATTATATTTATAAGGGCGATATCGATTATTAATTATTATAAAAGCGTGGTATCTATATTTTGTTTTATTTCTCAAATAAACCTTTTAAACTTGCAAAACAGAACTACTTCTTGGCTCAGTGGGTCAGGGGGATTCTAAGAGAGGGGTGTTATATAGGGGTAGTCATCCAGAACTCATGAACTGGACATAAAGACATATCAGTAAGGGTTTCCATTCAGTATCCCAGACTAGGCATTGACTTAGCTGTAGTGTTGAATTGAATCCTCTTACACGTCCAATTAAATTTTATCTTTTGTTCAACAGTCTCTGCATCCTTCTTCTCGTCAAAGACCTTGTCTGCATTTTCGGAGGTTCTTACCCGATCCTTGCTTCTGTTCTGGGTGTGGGCAGAGGGGTTTCTCCAGTGTAAAGTCTGACATTGCCTAAGAAAGTCCAAGCATTCTGCCATGCACTCTGACTGCAGACGGCGTAACGTCTTACTGAATGAAAGGGCAATTGAAGCGGGGTTCGTCCCACTTCTTCCTTGTGTGGTTCCGGATTAAGACTGCATCTCCAGGGAATAGTTGGGGTACACACAGTTTTTGAACACTACTTGTTGAAGCATCTCCTTCAAGAATCAACTGTATATAAAAAAAAACAGCCCTGCTCTGACAGGCCTTAGCCTGAAAAAGATCGACACCTCCACTGCTGGCAGGAAAGGTTAATTGCTGCTGGGAGGCCTTGCATACTCATAACAAAGGAACTTCATTAGACATTCGTCTGTGCCCCAGGCGAAGACAATAGCAGGCTTGGACACTCAACCTTCCAGGACATGTGATTTTTGGGTTTAAAATGCTTATTTTGCCATTGAACTTCAAGACATTTAACTTGGCGGCAAGAATAAGAAAAAGAGTGAAAAGTACATAGATCTATATCTGAATTTCTGCTACTCATTTGAAAAATTGTTAGAATTTCTTACTGTGTAAGGAAGTTGTGTGGGAGCGAGGGGCCGTCAGGCACCTCGTGTCCTTTACTTCTCAGTACAAAACTTGGACCAAGTGCCTCCAGTGATGGGTTCGCCCTTCGCCCTTATGCAATGTCAACTTTGGTTGACTTTCGCGTAGATGGGACCACTGCTCAGGACACAGGGCATCCATTTTTGTACCTCCTTTCGACTCCATCTTGGTGACTACGCCTCACTGCGATAGTACAAAAATGCTTCTCTTCCCTTTCTCGCAACGGCGAGGCACACAGGGCACATGGCCCCTACCATCGTTCCCACTCTGACTGGAAAACTCAGCGGCTTCATTCTCACGCTGAAGCCAGAGGTGCTTGCAACAAATAATAAATGTAACACATCACTCTTCCTCTGAGATCACTGTCCTGCATGTGAACCAGCATGAGCTAAGCACATAGCTCGTCCATCTCCACAAACGTGTCCTTGCCCCTGCACCCTCGCCAGTGGAAACTTACTGCTATTGTGACCCTGCGCCCCTGCCAGGTATTCCTTTCATGAACCACATCACTGAACAAGCCATGATGCCCACCCAACAGATCCCCAACTAACATTAGACCCCTACTGCAGTATATCGTTGTCTACTACTAACAAATGTCACATACCAGAGATTCTTATGAATGCAGACCTTAACTTCAAACAGTGTTATTTTGGTGGTCAAGACCCTTAACTTAAAGCCTTTATAATCCAATGTAATTGATAGTATAGATATAAGTGTGACTTTTATAGAGACATGATGAATTATTCAAACATTACAAACAATTGTTATTTAGTGCATGTATTTTGAGAATATATTATGTTAGCTTAGATAGTGATCACCCTGCTTCACAGTGAACTGACCTTCACCCATTCGGAGCACAGATGCCTGACGTCCACCCTCCACGCCAACCAAGCAGCCAACACGGAGGAAGAGATGCCACCCACACCTTAGACACCATATGTACTGTCCAATCCAGGACCAACGTAGTATCTTATGTTAGTTGCGTCATTCACCCTATAAAATGTATTGTAACATTAATTTTGGTCAGAGCGCTCTCAGAGGCAACAGAGATCTTTGAATGCCATTTATTTACATAAATCTTGCCTTGAACTTTCGCAGCCTGCTCTCTTTGCCTCATTCTCCATCCGGGGTGTGTCAGTGTTATTCCTTTGCATGAGAAAGACGGGGAGGGCACAAACAAACTGAAGTTATGAAGAATGACCAATTGCGCAGAAACTATTAATGTTGCAAATGTAATATTGTGTACCATTGGACTAGGGGTAATTGTGCACATATGTACAGAATTGGGTAATGTTAGGCCCAACCTCTTATGGTGAAAATTGCCAAAATTCAACAGAAAGATGAAACCAAGTCCCAGGACTTGGGAGTTGGATTAGAATGTGACCCACGAAATATGTAATTTATGTATCCAATTTTCTTAGAGGGCATAACTACCTACATATGTATTTGTGGGAAAGTTTGATTTTGGTCCCAATAACTATGGGAGGTTTCTAAGACACATCATAAAACATGACAGCCCTTTCTGTCAGCCAACCAGAAAAGAGCAAGGTGGGAACTGTGCTCTTGCCTAATCATAGCCTTGGGGGTGTGGGTAGTATGTCTACCCCTACCATACACTTAGTGATGTCATTTGGCATGATAAATAAGGGAACCTCACAATACACAGACACACACAGACACACACTGATTCCTGACTCCATCCTGATTTTTTGGAAAGCCAAGGCCTCAGCATTGCTGAACTCCATTTCAGCTAGACTCAAATTCTGAAGCAATCCCAAATTTAAGGGAAATATTTTGATCCAGTCTGCTTACTGCCACTAAATACTTGCCTGATCCAGACTTGCCATCCCACTGATCTACAGTGTCCAGCAACCAGAAGGGCCAATCCAATCCAGTCCAGTCCAGTCCGAGGTGCCAGTCCAGGTGACCAGAACCTCCCCGCTGATCCAATTCCGCCATATTTGGCCTGCTGTCCCTTGTTAGACCCGACCCGTGGGATGACCAGAACCCTTGATGGTCCAAAATCTTAAAATAATGTTGACTGTAAGTATAAATAGGAATCATAGTAAACCATAGCATAACTTGCCTTACCTTGTCCTATCCCAATCTAAACCATCCTGTCTTTACCTTAAGAACCTATAATATTGTCAGAACCATTCTTGCCACCCTGTCTGTGATTCCTAGTTTTAGCGTTGATTTTTTTCTTCATTTTTATTTTACAAGACCATAAGCCCTTAGTGATTTTGATTAAATAAAGTAATTCCCGTAAAGAAAATGGGGTATCTGCCACGTGAAGGTTTACAAGCGGCCGTGTAACTGTAGAGATTCATGAGTGGCATTCTCTTTTTCTTAGCCATTAAATCTAGTGTAAGTCAAATCAACCTGTCATTTTAAAACCGATTTTCTGTTTTTCTCTGTTCAATTCTTCTAAAAACGCCTCTCATTCAACATTGCATAACTTCCTCAATTTAATAGTTAGAGACTTTATTTCAACTCTGACTTAAACATAAAACCTGTAGCTACATCCCAACCAAAAACAGTGTATTTCAACTGTTTTTCTTAAAAACCATTTAGTGAATTTTAGGCAGGAATTTGCAATTCTGTAAAAGTTTACATCCGTGATGTTTAATTTCAATTATTTCCAAACTTCCATTAAGATTCAAAGTGTTTACTGTTGCTCATACTAAAGCTTATGATTGTTGGCATCGTTCCCATGTTGCTCACATAGAGATTTGTATTGATTTAAGGACTTTGCACACTTTGCATTGTTTTGCTAAGCCATTTTCGAATGTCATGTTAAAAGTGTAAGATTTATAAACCATTTTTCTATCTTGTTTGGGGAGGGAAGGTTATCTCTAAATCCTGTGACTGATCTTTACTCCTGAATACCTGCTGCTTAACTACATCTGTGTAGAATTGCTTATTTGTGAGTTGAGAAATTTGCAGAGGGAAATCTTAACCTAAATGCTATCTTTCCAACAAGCCAAAACTGTTATTTTCTCTGTTTTATATTCTGTGTTGCTAAAAAAGTGAATTTGATTACCTTACCTACTTTCTTATTTGTATTGTCACCACATTGGTGATTGCTACCCCATATATTAAAACATATGTTTGATTTGAATTTCAAATAAATAAATAAATAAATAAATATTACCTTTACCAACCAGCCTGATTCCTGGTCCATTGTGACCTGGGGGTATTTTGAGAAGGGGTGTGATATGAGTGGTATATCACTCAGAATATTGAACCTATAGACTCAATAAAATAAGTATTTCATTTGTGCACTGCACACTAGGCTGAGACCAGGGTGTATTGCCTGATTGAAATCCTTAACACCACTTCCATTTCAAGTAGACTCACGCCATTAATTGGTGTTGTCATCCTTGTTTGTTAGCTTTCCTTATGTCAGGACTGGTGCCCACCGACAGGTACACATCTGTAATCATTTTACCTGGAGTCATATTTGTGTATGTCTCATTAGACTGGGTTTTAGATTGCAACCTTATTTCCATGTTTGCAGAATCTGCTTCCCCAGTATCGGTCAGCAAAGAGCAAGAGGGACAGCCAATTGGCTGCCAAATCAATTTGGCCACAGTGCCTATATGTGCTGCGCTTGGCAAGACCTCCTGTTCATTAGCCGGGAGAAAGTGCAGAATCATCCATTCTATATGAGGAGGTAGCTTTACTGCATAGATTGTACATCATATCAAGGGGTGATATAATATGCACTCAACTCACCTTCTCCAGACTCCAACTGCTTCTAATTGCACTCACTCCCACACTCCGTGTGGTACTCTTCACCAGATTGATCTGTTTTAGTAGGTGAAGGGTTTCAATGGATACCATCCATCTGGGAAAGAGGTTTTCTGATCCAGCTGTGCCCCTAAATGCACTTGCTTCTGCATTCCGTGCACATGATGGCTTCATAAATAGACAAGAGGGTATTAATATCATTGGAGACCTGTATACTTCTGGGGACACACAGTACCTCACATAAACCTGGCTTGGAAAGTGTGTATATCTTTGCTGCGGGTTCGCCATGGAGAAAGTACATCTTGCAGCAAGAACAACCCATTTGTTCACTATTGGAAGCAGCCTTCAACCATTCTTTACATGCTTTAACATGGCCCTAGAAAGGAGATCTAATGCTGTTAGAGCTCTTTCAAAGTGTACAGTGGTCCATTCAAGCACAACAAACCACACAACAAAAGATGAAGAAGTGCTAATTATGACTAGCCTCTGACAATGGCCGGGCAGGATTTGGGTCTATGTTGCTTATATATTTTTTGACCACTGATCAATTTTGACTGATGCCTAGAATACCTTTTCATTATTAGATTTAATTGCATTTCAATCATTACCTCTTTTAGTGTTTTGAAATCTGGTGCAGTAAATCATGTTATTTCTTTAACTGTTCAACAAAAGGCAAGATGTGACAGGGCACTACTGCTCTAAGCAAAATATTTACATTTACAGTTTGCAACAGTTACTTGGTCCACATCTGTCAGGGGTAGCAGAAGTGACATCACATGACCCAGGACCTCTGATGACATCACAGGAAGTAATGGTATTTGAAGCTATCCCCTAGCGACTTCATGGGAAATGATGACACACAACCTGCATCCCCTTGACAAAACAGCATTGTTCCTCAGTACACTAAGAAAAATATGGTTACGATATCACTGTAATATGATATACATTTCATACAAGAATGGATCACATATGTAGCTTTAATATTGGTGTGTATATGCCCATATTACCAAATTGCTGTGAATATAAGCAGACGTCCAACACAACAACCTGGACTATTGTACAACAATCGGGCTAAAATATAAACACACAAAATATATCGAAGAGTCCAAAACCACAAAGCGCAGACATCCAGTGCCTGCCAAAGGTCTGGCCACAGATAGGAAAGAGCAACTGACCAACACAGTGCCAACCAGAAAAAAACGATGGTCTGGAGGGTTTGCCGCAAGCTGTGCTAGTGGTTATTAATGAATTGAAACCTTCCAGCCGTCACCTTTCTGTTTGCTTATTTGGTAAGTAACACCCATTTTATTTTGTTAGATGGGAGAAAGAGGGGAAGGATGTGTTTCAGGTAAAAGTAATTGCAGTTTTTTATTTTATTTTAAAATGTAAACAGCAGCAGCAGATCCATGACATCACCCCTCAAAAATCCCCATTTTGTTATTTTCTTTGGTCCTTTGTATCTTGCTTAGTGCCTGCCTCCTGGGGTGAAATATAGCCCCTGAATGCCAGAAATTAAGAAGCCAGAGACAGTTGTTACCACGCACCAAAATAAAAGGACAGCACCAAAATGATGTCGGACATGAGGAGAAATGAACCTAATTCACAAAGGAAAGAAAGGGAGCCTCAATTTCAAAATGCGCAGATATGCAAAACAAATTTCATGAAGGAAGAGAAAGACACGTGGTAATGATGTTTTGACAAATCCGTGGAGAGCTGCACTCACACATATGAAATAGGAGTGCACAGTATATTCCATGGGATCCCAGAATGGTGCCCCAAGCAGCTGGAGTGAAACAGGCCTAACATGTAAATTAAATTTAAAAAATGTCCTTTCATTTTCTCTCAGAATTGATAGGATGCTAAGCAAAATGCCCACCAGACTGTCAATCTTGGGCATGGTGTTCTCGTGTACAGGTACCATTCAGAAGTATTACACATATATTGTAAAATTGTGCGCCGTAGAAGATGTCATTTAAAAGCAATTGAGTGTGAGTTTAAACGGCTATGTGCTGCTGGCCATTTCTTCAACTAAACTCCAGGAACTCCTTCTGTTGCCCTGGAGATTCAAGCCTGGTTGTCTTCATCAATCAGAGCACTTCCTTAAAAATACAAGAAATAATATACTCTTAGATTGGAAACACAGGGTAGACCAGATAAGTCATGCCTGTTCTGGCAGCTCTTGCGATCTTCAGGTCACAATTTTCATAAAAATGGCCATTAGGCATTGGTGGGGGAGGCGAATATAAAAACAGGCATCTCTGCTTATGTCACATGCCTAAAGAGAAGAAAGAAACTTAAAAAAGGCGGGGGCCCAGCAAAGGAGGCGTGAAACTGCATCTTGATTTAAAATGGGAGAAATGCATTTTATCGCATAACATGGATAGCGTACATCGCACAACAGTCATTCCAGGCTTTTATTAAAGGTGACAGTCAAACCCTTCTAACCATGCTAAAACAATTCTGGTGGGATAAACACAACTAAGGTTATTAATGAAAATGTGATTTGGGCCTTCCCTTGATTCCAAGAGATGTGAAAGTTGGTAAAAGCAGGCCGGTATTAATATGACACCAGTAAAGTGGCATATTTTTCATTGATATGGTCCTTGAGTAAGAGTAAATTAATAAAAACTATATCTCTGCACAGGAAGGGCATGCAGACTTCAGACTAGTTTCATCTGATTCCTTTAAAATATAGCTGTAAATATATTCATACATGTAAAGATTTGGAAATTTAGGGTACTTGCCATGTTGTGAGATTTGTATGTCCTAAAAGCATGCCGAGCCCACCTGTTAAAAATGAAGCTCTCTCCTCCCATAACTATCCCAAAGCACTCCCCCTTCACCATGTCTGATCAGCACAAAGGTGAGAGGGGGTAGTGGAGACTAGCCAATACCTTTTCGCAGGAATCATGACAAGTTTGTGATGTCATTTGCCCTATAAATAAGCCAGTTTGCATCAGAGCTGGACTTCTTCCACTAATTCCAAGACGTGACTTGCTGCTGAAATCTGGCGAGAAACATCCCAACAAAGAGGCCTAATCTTGCAGTGGAGACAGGAGCCAGGAGACGTAGAAGCTGACTGCGACTCTTGGAGGAAAGAGAGGAGATGTTTGACTGACCCCCTTGCTGTCCTAGAAGTGTGTTCTGATGCTCCCTGATGCCCAGTTCAGACCTCTCCTGTAAGTAGAACTGCCACAAAGCCTAGATTGCATAGGCCCTATATTTGTCAGAATTGTTTTAGTTATTTCCCCATTGAAAAATATCCTGTTTGTCTGTTTAGATCCTTAGCATATTTATCAAAGTAAATCAATGAATTCCCCTATTCAATTCATGGGATCAGTATTGTTGGCATTCGAAACCGACAATCTTTTCCCAGTGTGTGGTGAACCTGTATAGACCTAAAGACTTGCCAATAGTATTAACCTCAAATCTCTGTTCCACGTGTGTGCGCAGGGTGTAAAAACACAATTCCCATTTATCCCATTCACCTTAAATCAGAAGTGGGAAGCTTAGTAGTGCCTGTGCATATGCAAGGTGCAAAAGCAACATTGACCCTGTGTACCCATTGTGCTCTGCAAAACGAATTTCCCCTTGCCTTTCATTCTTTTTTACATTGCCTCTTGTGATTCCAACCGGAAACCAATTTTGTCATTCTGTTCTGCCCAAAGCCCTGTGTGTTATTGTTAGGTGGGGCAAAATACATTTTCCCATTGCTTTTCTGTCCCCCACATTAGTTCTGTGATCAAGCATCCCAAAAAAACGATTTTCCCATTGTTTGCTGACTAAATACCCACAGCCCTTCCTGCTCTTTTTAGGTGTGGAAAAATGAATTTCCATTGCTTTTTCTTTTTTATAGTTTCTGTGAGTAAGACCCCCAATCCGATGTTCCCATTGTGTTCCCACTCCCTGCCACTGGCCTTCCATTCATCTAAATTAATTATTTCACCCGGCATCTATTTACAGTGCACCTGTGAAGCAGGTCTGGCAGATCTGGGTCAGGTCACACAGTGCCCAGGCATGATTGGTGGCACAAGCCACTGAGGCACACCCCTCCCCTCTCATCACAGGCCCAGTGGCTTGCTGTATGTGCAAAGCAGACAACGAGAAACACTGATGAGATTTGTGTTCATTCTGTGCTGTCACTGAGTTCTGCAGGCTGCTCTTACCCATCCGTGCTGGCTAGACCTAGCCCCCAATACCATTCGTGTTGCAACCGTACGTGGTATACGCTGCACAAACAGCCCCGCCCTAAACCCAACCATTCAGGCATTCTTCACTAATGGACTGACAACCTGTTAATGATGCCGGCTCCATGGTTCTTCCTGCATCCTTGTTATTTCTTCTGCTAACGAGACAGATATTCCATGTGAAAAAAGCTGTGGCACATTTAGCTGCATTTACAGTTGCCTTTTTTCAGGTGCAATACAGATATCTGCTCTTGACACTGCCTCTTTGTTCAGTGGCCCATGGGTAGCAAGGATAGGTCTAGGGGTAGCTGAGATGGAGCCCGGGGTAACAGTTGGTACCCCTGGCAAACCCCAAATGACATCCCTGATCAGAAATCCCTTTGCACCAGGTATCATAATATACTGTACAATAATCACCGACAGGAGCTACGGCTCATTTTTTTTTTTTTTGAGAAGGAACCTTTTCCCCAAAAGCTGACTTATGAGACCAATGTGTTAGTAAAGATAAGATCACTTGATAAGTTGTATACGGGTGGATACCTGATGAAGGGCGTAGCCCAAAATGCATTGGATTAACAATTGTGAATAAAAGCCTGCGGCGTTATGCAACCAGAAGAAATTATCAAGAGTATTATTAATATTCAAGAATTTTTTGCAGCCATACTATATAAATGACCTAAATATATTTGTAATAGCAAATGGTTTAATCATTAAGGGTTCAAACAGCCACTGACTAGGATTTGGCCAGTGAACATTGTACACTTCCTTTATCTGTAGCAATGTTGAAGCCCTGAGCCAAGGTACCACAAGTGGAGGAGGTACTTTAGCAGTACCTGCAGAACTGCTCTTGGAATTAGCTGTTTAGCACTTTGAAGGATAGGTCAGGGGCAACGTGCTCGCCTTGGAAGCAAAATCACACAAAGCAGCACAGGTTTGATCCCTGGGTTCACGATTTGAAACATATGGGTATTAAGTGCATTGTAAATATCTAACTATAATTATGTGTGATGATAGCCTGTCTGCAGTGATGTAATCTGTTATTCTCTAATTCTAATATTCTGAGCTAATACATTCCTTACACTCACTAACAAATCTATTTCTCTCCACTGCTGAATTTTTCTCACCCCAGAAAGTCCTGGAAACATTGTCGAGCTCTTTTTCCTTGCACCCAAATTTGGCGCTAGTGAGCTGTCATGTTAACACTTCAATGCAAATGGCTTGTTTGCTCATTTGCAAGGCAGAGTTCAGAAAGGGAGGGCAAAAGGTGGCATACATGCGTGTAAGCTTCCTTTGTCCTCCCCTTTTGCACTCTGCCGTAAACACTGCCCACCATGCATGCATGGCAGGGGGTTCGGACTCCATAGGGAGCCTCCATCATTTGTGCTGGCATGAAAATGCATGCTGGAGCAAATACTGCACTATTTGTATTGCATGGAGGGAGAGAGTGGCGGAAACCGATCCTGCGTTCGACACCTCCTCTTTGCCATAAAAATGAATTCATGCTTTTACGCAGCCATTGCATTATGTGCTCAAGAAATTGAACTCCTATGAATAAAGTAGATTTTTTTTGGAGACTCAAATCAAATAAAAAATTTCAAATAGTTTTACTATAACAAACGGTAGATTACATAGGGAAAATCCTGGTGTAGTTACCAGATAAACACACCGTTAACCTCTAAAAATAAACCCAGTATCATTGTTCCCCTATCAGAACATTACAAGTTTCAAAATAAAAAATGTCCATCAGAGGTCCTCAGCGAATGGGAATCATAGCATAGACGGGCTGTGCTGGTGTGAGATCAGCTGTCATCTACTACGCAGTCTCTGCAACTGCAGTATTGGACGGATACGTGAACAGACTAACTCAGGGTGTCTAGCACTTATTTGCAGTCTCCAGCAATTGTCCGTGGCAAGGAGGAATAATAAAAGCGTAGACTCATGGGCTGCTGCTCTGCACCATGTGGATGCTACGCAGGTACGTCTGGGTGTCGACACCTGAAACCTGCAGGTGACACATCAGTGCTAGGCTAGATGGATGCTGGAAACAGGGACCCAGACCAGTGCATGGCCGATGCTTGGTCCAGTGGAACTGCAATAAACATACGGAATTGGAAGGAAGGTGGGTACATGCAGACTGGTTCCATTCTTGACACTGTAGGTTGATGGATAGGCTTGCAAATCACCTGGAAGGGGCTGGGCTGTAGCTGGCACAGGACTTCATCAGTTTATAGGTGATGGCTGTCTCCTTTCCAGTCTCAAATCTTCCTAAAATGATCAGCAATATCAGATTTCCACGTGGCCTACAGCTTGGATCACCTGTTCCAGAGGGTACAGAAGGCATTCCCAGCAATAAGGGCTGCTGTGGGCAAATCCAAAGCTTCCAGATTTCGTTGGAATCAATTATGTGTGGATTCAAGGCACAGGGAGCTTGATGTACCAAGTGTCAACCACTCTTTGGCTTTGACAGATGGGTTCCTGGATGGAACGGAAGGTGCCTCAGGGACAGGCCAGAAACAAACCATGTAATAAAGAATACACTGTAAAACTGTGTCACAACCTTGTGTAAGACTTGAAGTTACCGTAGGGGTATTGTCCAAATGCTCTGCTTTCCCACCCGATGCACCACTCTCCTCACCTGAGTCTTCAGGGTCTGACGCTCTGACGCTGTGTCGGTGGGCAAGGTAATCCTTTTTACTCTTTGTTGTTAGAGCTCTGACACGGGACAAAACCGTGGTGGAACTCTGAATTGAGCCAGAGAGGAAGGAGAAAGAGAGGAGGAGACCCCCGAAAGGGGAGGAAAGATACAAGCGAGAGAAAAGCACTGGAAGCGTCTCACCGTGAAAACGAAAGGAGACAGTTGCAACGCAAGGAACCATGGGTAGCAGGAAGTAAATAGGCGAGAGGAAAGAACAGAGGAAAACACTAGACCGTAAACAGAGAAACGTGAACAACGTGGTGGCAGTGTTTAATGGCGACAAAACCGTAACAACGGCATCCATCGCCAACCGAGAGGGTTCATGACAGTATGCCCCCTCTTACTGCCGACCCCGCCCGGCTTGCCAGGATGCATCCGATGAAATTCAGCTACTAGACGGGGCGCCTTGACAAAATGCACAGGTTCCCAGGAATCTTCAGACCTGGGATACCCCTTCCAGGAAATAAGATATTGTAAACGTCCCCGGTAGTAGCGGGAGTCTCGGATTTTAGAAACTTCATAAACCTCTTGGGAGTCTCTGGGTGAAATGTTCTGCAAGGATCTTGACCTAAAGTGTGGCTCAGTTCGTGACTCCTTGAGAAGATAGGTATGAAACACTGGGTGCACCCGGCAAAGGTAGGAGGGTAGTTGAATCTTGTAGGCTACAGGGTTGATTCTTTCTAGGATGGGAAACAGACCCAGGAATCGAGGAGACAACTTGGAGGAACGAATCCACCTTGGTAGGTATTTGGTCGAAAGCCATACCTTCGTCCCTTTAGCCCAAGTGGGGGCAGCTTGGCGATGTTGATCAGCAAGAGTCTTGTAGGTCCTAAGGCTCATCGCTAGACTGTCTCTAGCTGTCCGGTGAGCCTCAGAAATTTCAGATAAAGCGGCTTCAGCAGCACGACAGTTACTATTATGAGAAGCAATGGGCCAAATGGACTTGGGATGAAGTCTGTAGTTGCAGTAAAACGGAGAGATACCCATGGCGGTGTGTTTAGAGTTGTTGTAAGTGAATTCTGCCGTGGGGAGGAGTTGTACCCAATTATCCTGGAGTCTATTAATGTAGCACCTGAGATATTGTTCCAGAGTGGAATTGAGTCTTTCCGTCTGACCATTAGTCTGGGGATGGTACCCAGAGGAAAGAGCACGGTCAATGCCTAAACGAGAACACAAAGCCTTCCAGAACTTAGAAATATATTGGCTACCACGGTCCGAAGTAATTTTATCGGGCAAGCCATGAAGACGAAATATATCTCGGGCAAAAACTTCGGCCATGCGACTAGCCGTAGGTAAGCCCTCCAGAGGAGATTAATGGGCCATCTTGGTAAATGAATCTACAGTTACCATAATGCAAGAACAGGACTCGGATAAGGGTAAATCCACAATGAAGTCGGTAGACAGGTTTCCCCACGGCATTTGTGGTAAGTCAGGCTGAGTAAGGAGACCCAACGGTTTGCCTGTTGGATTCTTAGCCATGGCGCAAACCGGGCATGCCTTTATGTTTTACTGGACTTCTTGTTGAAGGTTGGGCCAGTAAAACGAGCGTTTAATGAGTTCAATGGTGTTTGCCTGGCCTCGATGTCCTGCAACTCGGCTGTCATGGCACCAGTAGAGAATCCTCTTGCGGAGATGTCCTGAAGGTACGTAAAGTCGGTTCTTGTAGAACCAGAGACCATCTTTGATGCGAAACTGAGATGCCAAGCGTTTATCTCTAATGCAGGGTTCAGAGTCCGAAGCCTCTTTGACCTCCTGTAGGAAAGTGTGTACATGTGCCACTATGTGAGTAGATGGAAACATAAGTTCGGGTGAGAGGCGACCCAAGTCAGTAACCAACTCCTTGCGAGACAAGGCGTCGGCTAGGACATTCTGAGAGCCTGGTAGATAGGTAATGGTGAAATCGTATTGGGAAAAAAGTAAGCCCATCACGCTTGGCGAGAGTTGGCACATTCGAGGGACTGCAGGACCTTTAGATTCTTATGGTCCGTACGTATGACGAAGGGAATACTGGCACCCAAAAGCAGATGTCGCCATTCCTCACAGGCCAGTTTCATAGCTAGCAACTCCTTTTCAAGGACGGTATTGTGAAGTTGACTGATGATCAGAGTGCGAGAGAGGTAGGCCACAGGGTGTTCTATACCTTCGAACTCCTGGAGCAAGGCAGCACCAATGGCGGCGGAAGAGGCATCAGTTTCCACGATAAACTGTTTACTTTGATCGGCCTGGAGCAATATGGGCGCTGAGCAAAACAGAGTCTTGAGATGTCTGAAACTAGACTCTTACGCTGAGGACCATACAAAGGTTCTGGAAGATTTCTTGAGAAGTGTTGTTATGGGTAACACCATCTCGGAGAACCGGGGTATAAATCTTCTGTAAAAGTTCGTTAAACCCAAGAATCTCTGAACCTCCTTGACAGAGGTGGGAGAAGATCACTCCAAAATGGCAGACACCTTGCGAGGGTCCATGGAGATACCCCGGTCAGACAAAATAAACCCCAAGTAGGGAATGCTAGAGACCCCGAACTGGCATTTCTTAGGCTTGGCCAGTAAACTGTTCTCCTTAAGTCGAGTAAGTACTGTCCGTACATGCTGTTCGTGTAATTCCTTGTTGATGGAAAATACAAGAATATCATCAAGATAGATGATCACTGAAACAAATAAGAGATCCGAAAACATGCAGTCCATAAATCTTTGGAAAACTGCGAGAGCGTTAACTAGCCCAAAGGGCATAACTCTATATTCAAACAATCTGAAGAGTGTTTGAAAAGCAGTCTTCCATTCATCCCCCTTAGCAATGCGTAATAGGTGGTACGCATTGCGAAGATCCAACTTAGTGAAAATGTGAGCACCTTGAACCGCCTCAAGAATGTCTGTGATGAGGGGCATGGGATAGCGGTCTCTGACTGTGACCTTGTTGAGACCTCTATAATCTATGCAAGGTCGTAATTCTTTGGAATCCCTCTTGGAGATGAAGAATAAGGGAGCCCCGGCAGGAGATATTGATGGTTGGATGAGGCCATTGTGAAGATTCACGTCCAGGTAAGTTCGTAAGACCTCCTTCTCGTATCTGGACAAGGAAAACATACGACCGAACGGAACCAGGGCGTTAGGCTCAAGATCGATAGAACAGTCCTCAGGACGATGGGGCGGCAAAGGTGCTGGCTTGACTTATGTGAAAACCTCTCTGAAAGTCTCACCAAGATGTGCCATATTATGGACAGTTGAGGATTCTTGACAAGAAGCTGGGGTGACCTGTAGTTGTAAGTAAGATTGTTGGGGAATACAATGCTTCTTGCAAAACTCAGACTCGAAACGTAGCATATTAGATACCCAATCTATTTGAGGGTTATGTCTCCTGAGCCAAGTGATCCCCAAAATAACAGGAAAATGGGCAGCTCTAATGATGTCGAAATTTAGACTCTCCACATGTTGGGAAATCCGGACTTCTAGCTCCTCGGTAGTCTGCGTTATGGGTCCTGAAGACAAGGGAGTGCCATCTACACCCTCCACCTTCTGATCTTCAAGTCTTGCTAGCCTTTTGAGGCCCACCTTATCAACCCATAAGGTATCAACAAAGTTACCGGCTGCTCCGCAGACTAAGAGTGCCAAAGTCTCTACAAGCTGGTCTTGGATCATCACGCTGATATTGATAACCATGAGTCTGGAATCTTCAGGTGTCTTCTTTGTGGATACAGCCAATGAAACGTAGGGACTAGAAGATTTAGATAACCACCGGTTTTCTGTCCCTTTTAAAAACCGGGGTGATTTGTTTTCCGAACGCCATTGAGGTAGTTCGGAATAGTCTTTGAGCAGATGTTTGTCAGACCCACAGTAGGCGCAAAGACCTCTTTCTCTCCGTCTCCTTCTTTCTTCCGCGGTGAGTGGTGCTCGGGTGGTTCCGATCTGCATAGGTTCTTCACTCTGTTTAGAAGATGGAGGAAGAGTGTTGGATGAGGTACCGATGCTAGAGGGATTTTCTCTGTAACGTCTTTTTTCATTACGCCTCGCCTGGAGTCGATGTTCAATCTGTAGGACAGAGGATAAAAGATCAGAAAAAGAGGCAGGTCGGGGAGACCGGGCTAATTCGTCCTTTATCTCTTCTTTAAGACCTCTACGAAAAATGGCAAATTGTGCCTGTTCGGGCCAGCCAGCCTCTGCAGCCAGGGTCTTAAACTTAGTGATGTAAGTGAGGAGATCCGAGGATCCCTGTTTCACATCCAGGAGATCCTCTCAAGCAGTGTAGGTGAGCTCATGTCTTTCAAAGGACTCTCTGAGAAGAGCCTTAAAATTCCCGTAATTCTGTAAAACGGGATCCTCTCCTGTCACAAGAGGAGTAGCCCATGCAAGGGCATTGCCAACCATATTCGAAATGAGGAAACCAACCTTAGCCTGATCAGAAGAAAACATGCGAGGGCGGAAAGTGAAGTATATAGTGGCAGCTTCCAAAAACTCTTTAAGCTTCTTGGGAGAACCGTCGAACTTCCCAGAAGGTAGGGCCACCGGTGGCAATTCTGGGGGAGTGGGAGGTTCTCTACCCGAAACCAATTGTTTTAATACTACATTTTCTGCTTTGACAGTCTGTAGCTCTTGAGAAAGAGTCTGCACAGCTTTCCATAGCTCTTGTATCTGATCCTGCAGCTGCTCTGGAGTAGCCATTGGTATCTTCGGGCGTTGCAAACTGTCACAACCTTGTGTAATACTTGAAGTTACCGTAGGGGTATTGTCCAAATGTTCCACTTTCCCACCCGATGCACCACTCTCCTCACCTGAGTCTTCAGGGTCTGACGCTCCGACGCCGTGTCGGTGGGCAAGGTAATCCTTTTTACTCTTCGTTGTTAGAGCTCTGACACGGGACGAAGCCGTGGTGGAACTCTGAATTGTTTACCACCTCGGCTCCGGGTAAGGGGAAAAAGCCTGAAGGCGGAAAAAACCCCTGTGTCGCGGTAGAACTGCTGGCCGTGGATTGCGATGAGATATGTACCCGTAGTTGTCATAGAATTCAATTTAATCGGGAATCCTGGAGGAAACAATGCAACGATTCATCCGGAGAAAAAATGGCAAGGAGGAAAAGAACACAGGCAGAAAGCAGGTACACGCCGAGAAGCATAAGCAGAGAGAAACCGGCGGAAGGGGGGAGCCGCCAGGGAGGCAGAGAGGAAGGAGAAAGAGAGGAGGAGACCCCCGAAAGGGGAGGAAAGAAGCGAGCGAGAGAAAAGCACTGGAAGCGTCTCACCGTGAAAACAAAAGGAGACGGTTGCAACGCAAGGAACCATGGGTAGCAGGAAGTAAATAAGAGAGAGGAAAGAACAGAGGAATACACTAGACCGTAAACAGAGAAACGTGAACAACGTGGTGGCAGTGTTTAATGGCGGCGAAGCCGTAACAACGGCATCCATCGCCAACCGAGAGGGTTCATGACAAACTGTGTCTGTAAGAGTGTAAGTGGGTAGAAACCTGGGGCCTTTTGGACAATTTTAGGGAAAATAGCTCACCTAGAACTCTGCAATATGCATTACTCTTGAATTGACTCTTTTAGAAAAACAGTGCAAGTAAAGAAAGCTACAGTTCTAGACTCATTAGTTTGAACAGATCCATTGCTCAAAGTGCACAGAGGCTCTTACTGTGATGTCACACTTTTTGAGATATAGATGGAGTCTAACCTAACAGAGGTTTTCACAGCTATTGCATTTTGAATTCAATTGATTTGCATCGTTCTTAGAATCTGTCAGTTCCTTGCTTAGAAGTCTGCCATGTGGATAATTAGCTAATGGCAAGTGATCACCCTCAAACAAAATTATACCACCTTTTAGTCGTCCTGTTTTAGCATTTTCCTGTCCCTCCTGGCACTCCCTAACTACTACAACAGCTGGTTGTTCACATCAAGGCATTAACTAGTTATCACGTGGTAAATTAGCTAGTGATAATATGACTCTGCACTTGTCAATTCTCTGGTAATTCTGCTGGTCAAGATGCATTGAAGCCTACACCATTTCAAGTTAATTCTCTTCTGGGTTCATTAGCACAAAGTGCAGTTTTGGTACCCTTGAAAGGGCTTTCTGGCTGCTTAGGGTTATTTATCCCTGCGAAATAGCTCAGCGACCTAATACATTCTCTGCAGATTTGGGTGTAATCTGATGATCACAGGTTCAAATCCCAGAGGATCCACTCATCAGAGGATCCACTCATCCTCTGAGGCTGGTAAGGGTGTAATAATAACACCCTTTTTCAGCCTAGAGACTAAATTCACATTGCTCAATACCATAAATAATTATACTTTTCACAGGTATTTACTGGCAGCTATTATGAGTGGACGTGGACTTTCTCAATTTGACAACAGCTGAAGACTTGAGTAACCATTTTAATTCAGAAACTAAGCAGGACCTCTTGTTGGTATACATCAGGCCACCCATTAATCCATTCATAAAGCCTCTTGAAAGTATTTGTCCGCGTTATAACTTAACCCCTTCCTGCAGACAGCAGCAAGGCCTTTGCTTACAGACATGCAGCTAAACATGCAAACAGCTGCAGATCCAATGGTATCTCCTGTAAGGCACCTTCCCACAGCCGGCTGCTGATGGGCATCGGTGGTCATGTGACCAGCACTCTGGTGCAGAGCCACCCTCCCCGTTGTCATGTTGGGCGGCTAGTCTGACTGACCACCCTGTAATTACATCACTCAGTTCTAGTTATGTTGGCTTTCTCATAATGAGCAGCTTCAGTCCCACCCCCTTTGCAGATTACTGTCATATTGCTCACGTGTTTCAGATTGAGTTTTCCTAGGTCCAGCCTGCCCTAAGGGACTTTCCACTACGTGCGTTTATGATGGTGCTATTTTTGTCCTTTTGCTTCGTTAGCTAATCATAAGCCAGTATCTTAGACTGTGTGTACACCCAATGCATCAGATCCCGGTAAAGCCCTTTGGCTTAGATTACCTGCGTCATTTCCTGTGTAGCTGCCCCCACCATTCCTTTTCTTTACTCTCGCAGTTGGAAGGTGCGTCCCCCTGTCTCGCACTAAATTAGCACCTTTAACACAGGACCAGCATGAATATTAACTGTGTCCAAATTCATCTGAACTCATGAGGTCCCCAACTTCCTTCCAGAATCCTTTGTAGCCTAATTAGGTGGCAGGTAGGTGAAGACACATATGAGCAGCCCTTGTTTCCTATTAGGCAGCTGGCCTACGGCGGTCTCACCCTGGCACTCAGTGAAGGGCAGTTGTATCAGGGTGTTGAGAGGAAGTCAAACCTGGCCGCCAGTCCTTACAAACCTCATCTGCCATCACACCTCACAAACCTTGAAAGGTGCATGTAGGGATTTGGTATTATCCTGCATCCTAATGGAACCTTTGGTCAGTGTATTGATTGACAATGGAGTGTTAAGGGTTAGAATGTTTATGTGTGACTGGGGTTCTATGTGGTCAGTTGGGAGATGTAAGCCTACCTGGGAGGATGCAGGTGTATGTTGCCCTGAACCCAGATGTACCTGACATTATATGACCATCATAATGTACTGGAACTAAATAAAGAAGTTACTGGAACTTCACCTGAGGTCATGGTCATCTGTGGGGAACAAGGAGTTCTACATTGGCGACGAGGATGCTGGCTGTGCTGGGGGGACAGCATTGAAGATGGCACATACACCTCCCCCCAACCCAAGAAGAAGACCTCCCAGGTAGGGCGAGCGCTTAAAACTGTAGGCGCAGAAGGGCCCAGCGCATGGAGCTCAAGGGCAGAAAGTAAGGGGTTGCGCCAGAGCCAGGGGCCAGCTGGCCTGTCACTAGAAGGACAGGTCAGGGAAAGAGGAAAGCAAGAGACTGAGGAGGGGCTGAGGGCCCAGAGACTGATTGCTTAAGGGGCCTGGGACCACTAGCTGCAGCATGGAGGGCTTGGTGCCCATGGCAGTAGCAATTTGAAGAGGCCTGGGGTCTAGTTACGCCTGGAAATTATGAGGAAGCCATGCTGGGCAGCTGAGGGATATAGCCAAGGCAGTAGCAACAGGAGAGGCTTGGAGCCTAAGCTGCGCCTGGAAATTAAGCAATGAGGAGGCATGCTGTGCAACTGAGGACTATAAGCCTAAGGCAGTAGCAACAGGAGAGGCTTGGAGCCTAAGCTGCGCCGGGAAAAGAAACAATGAGGAGTGAAGTTGTACAGCTTGAGGCCTGGAGTTGGGGCAGCAGCAATAGAAGAGGTTGGGAACCTAAGCTGCGCCTATATGTTAAATAGAAGATTGGTGGCGAATGTGAAAAGCGCCTGGAGCAGAGGAGGGTCCTGGGGGGCCATTCCAGCATTTGAGGGGGCCTGGAGCCCCAACCTGCACCTAAGAGACTTGTAGCCCGTGGCTGCACCTTAGGGGCTTAGAGCCCATGTGCAGAGATGAAAGAATATTGCCCAAGACAACATGTGTAGTGCCTGGAGGGGCAAGGGCCCATTTGCAGCAGCGCTAAGGAGGTGCCTGTAGGAGCTATCACTTATATGAGGTGATGAGGATCTTTGAGGGCATGTTGTCAGTAGTTCCTGAGGGGCTTGGAGCCTACTTAAGAACTGAGAGATGCGGTAGGAGGCAAAGGGAGTACAATTTTTATAGCAGGCGGCTGGCAGAAATGAAAAGCAGCATTATGAACATACCAGGAAAGGAACGCTTCGGGAGGTGATATTTACAAAAGGAAGTGTGGCAGATGGATTGGTAAATCCATTTCTGTTGCGGGCGGCTGCATTTCCGCCCGTTGGAATTTTTTTTCAAAAAGCTTAAGTTGTGAATGATCTTAATTGCCGGAATGAATAACAGAGGTACTTTTAAGTTAAGAGATGATGCTTTCACGAGCATAAGTAAACGAAGCAATTTGGTCTTGCCTTCATTGAATTGGTTAAGTAGTTATAATTAGTTATTGATTCAGAATCTGTTGTCATGTGAGGCCTGAATGGCATTTGGACAGCGTGAGTGCATGAGAGCGTGAACATGTATGTTGTCAGGTGTAGTTTCTTGTGGGATAGGTTGTCCTGTAATAGGGGTACTTCATGGAAGTTGTTGAAGCTTAAGAGCAGAGAACAAAGTTTATAGTTTTTTAGATTGGATTTAGGTCTCAAGGGTGTTTGTAATTAGTCAACCAAGGGATTAAGTGATCCAAATGTGAGGTTTTATTAAGTAGGTTAAAGTTGCATATTAGTAGAAAGAGATTGAGATATGCGTAGTAATAGTGTTTTCTGAAATGCTATTTGGTATTTATGTTGTAGGTACATTGGTATGAGAGGTTTCTTGCAAGTGGTAGTTAGCATGTTTGATAGGTGTGCACGGATGGTGTGTAAAAGTCGTGGCCTCTGTTACCTCTGTCAACAAATACTTGGTAATGTTATGATGCAAAGAAAAAAAAAATAGTGGTGCGGTCATGTTTAACTAACACGCTTTTCCTTCCACAGTTGGACATTTAATGAAATATAGGTTGCATTGACAACATTGCTAGAGTTTGGTATGTGGAATCTGAAGGATAGTTATGTGCACTAATGTTTTATTTCCACAGGTGGGACTTTTGTAATGCAGATGTATTAAGACCTTATTTAATGCTAAAGTTTAGAGTGCTAAGTGTCAAACAAAGTTAGTTACCCGGGTATCTGGGATACTCAGTCTAGTTGGAGGTGGTGTGTATTTAGGTACATACCTGTTTGCATTGTTGGGTGTGAGGGAGATGTGTGTGTGTTCTTTTGTGGGACGATGAAGTCAAGTTTAGGAAGAGAGGTATGGGTGCCTCTATTTGTAAAAGTTTTAGTAAGGATGCTTGAGCAGTTGGGTGCCTTTTCCTCACTTGGTAGAAAGAGGAAGGGGCATTGATTGTAATTGTGTCCCACGGCTGTGTGGACTATTTTGGAATATGTAATGAGACTAGCAGAATGTTCTCAGTTAGGAGTGATGAGGCAAGTGCATTGAACGTGGGGTTGTTTGTGTGCGTGTTGTTATTAGCCATTATGGTTAAGTTATCTACTTGTGTTTTTATGTCCCTAAGGAAGGGAGATATGTAGGGATTTGGTATTATCCTGCATCCTAATGGAACCTTTGGTCAGTGTATTGATTGACAATGGAGTGTTAAGGGTTAGAATGGTTATGTGTGACTGGGGTTCTATGTGGTCAGTTGGCAGATGTAAGCCTACCTGGGAGGATGCAGGTGTATGTTGCCCTGAACCCAGATGTACCTGACATTATATGACCATCATAATGTACTGGAACTAAATAAAGAAGTTACTGGAACTTCACCTGAGGTCATGGTCATCTGTGGGGAACAAGGAGTTCTACAGTGCATCTGAGTGGAGGAGGGCAGAAGAGAAGGGAGGGAGCAGTGGTTACACTGGAGCACTCAACCCAACCCCGGGCCCCAAAGAAGAAGCACCCAACATCAAACACTGACCTCCCCACAAGTCCACCGACCATTCCCCCTTTAGTGTTCCCTGGATGGGGTGATGGAGTGAAAAGTATGTGGCAGCAGAGCTACAAGAAATTCACAGGGCCAGATGACACAATGGTGCAGCAGACATCCAAAACAACACATGTAATCCGAAGGGCCTGATGGCACAAGGATGTTACAGAATTCCAAGTTTCCCATGTAACCCACAAGACGTGATGCCATGAGGACTCAACAAAGGTCTACACAGTGTTCCAAAAACAGGAGGAAGTTCCTGGCTAGAAGGTCCAATCCATCACAGCACAAGGGTAGAGTGCAGAGTCCATGGACCGAAAAGAAGGCAGAAAGCCCATTAATAAGGAGACCTGGGAAGGGTGGCTGTGGCAGGAGAAGAGTAGATCGGAGGATCAGGCTTGCAAGAAGGCAGAAAGAAGGCAGCAGAGCACATGAGAAAAGAAGACTGGGCAGCAGGGCAGCAGTAGACCAAGGCGAGAAAGATGAGCAGAACACCTGAGCAGGATACTGACAAGGGCAGCAAGAAACTGAAGGGACCCGGTGGAGCAGCACAGAAGGACTTCCTACGACCTCTGCATAGCATTGAGGAGCACACAGGGTCAGAGGAAAGGACGCTATGACATGCATGCAAGCGATATCCAGTACCATTGTTCCCGAATGACAGGAAGTATCTTCTGGGTGGATAAAGCACCACCACTCCCGTTTGCACAAATGCAGCACAGGGACCCTATTTTCATGGCAAATGGTGTCCCAGAGAGTACACAGGCCACCGCTGCCTGACAGATACCACTAGTTTTCCAGCTCATCTGCTCACTCTGTTTTTGCCCCTTCGACTGGCATTATGATCCAGGATGCACATATGATATTTACTGCACCAAATAATGCAATTCAGTAACTGTATGCCATACTAGGACCTCTGTCAGTACATCTGTGTGCTCTTCACTTGCTCCTCTACGGTCCCCCTCATTGGGCCTCCAACTCAGGCCACACCTAAGAAGATTTCAAAGTCTTGCCCTCATTAATTCTTTCTTCACTACTTATTTTAGATCCGTGTTTGCTTTCCATTGCAATTAAACACGTGCCCCTATGCTAGGCATGTGCCTATGGCGATTCGGTTTGGGTTTATCTAACTGTTTCCCCAAAAAAACCCTTAAAGCGAACTATGAGCCATAGAAAAATAAAATATGCCTTTTCTCCCCCACAGAAAAACATCAAACAAAGTGAATAACCAGGTGAATAAACTTGCCAAAACACGAACCCTTAAGTCCAAAATAACCTAATCTATACAGAGAATTTAAACAAATTGAAATAAAGAGAGAATTATTTGCATCAAATAATTCCTTAATAAAGGGCGGTAGTGTCAGATGGCAACAGGAGTCAAGTCCTAAAAATAAAAGAAGTAGGGGGACTCGTTGACATACCAATTGAATGTGGCGTCCCCAGAAATTAGCATATCAATGTGCCCTCTGAAGAAAGTGGGGGGACAACGTCCTTCCACGTGTACCCTCACCTTGAGATCTGTATGGAAAATAACAGAGAAATTCCACTCTCACAAGGCTCTTTTATAATTCACCAAATAATGGCAACATCATGGTGTGAACTAACAACCACCACTTGGAATTTAACTGCATAGTCCCCAACTTTATACAGATAAATTCCCAACCACCGAGCAATGCTACCAAAAGCTGCCCCATACAAACAAAATAATAATTCCAGCTGTTCACTGTATTCTGGGAGAAAACCCACAGCTCCTACACACCAGAATGAAGCGCACACTCCTAATCATCTCTTAGTGTCTATAGTGTCCTCACAGCCAACTCGTGCAGCAATGGATCTCTCCACTGATGAGCATCCTTGTATGAGATTATATCCCCACAATGGCTCAAAATGCATGACTTGGTTAAGAATTCCTTGGTTACAAAGCACATAACCAGTTGCAACCAACCCTCACACACCAACGAAAGTCACGTGGTTCCGGACATCATACCATTGTCAACTAAAGTCACCAAGCCTAAGAAATTCATGAACATAGGCCCTTTTAATGCCATATAAGATAAGAAACTGCCGCTGTTCTGGAGGATTGACACGCAAGTATATTTGGAATCACTGAAACATGGTCCTCAGACGACTATGCCACAATAGTGGATACCTTTCTATATGCAGGTCATGCAATCATAGTAAGAAATAGGCAAACATCTACAAGCTGATTCATGGAATAATTAGCGCGGCGCAAGTGGCCAAAAACGTGCGATTCGCAGTGGAATAGCGAAAATCGCAGCGCAAGTACGAAAATCGCACGAAAAGCAGCGCTCATCGATTCATGGAAGGCCGTGCGCGAGAAAATCATCGGATGTGCGCTAAAAAAGTGCGCGGCGCACGTTGGCGCACAGGCCATCTAACGGCGTGCGCCAGGTCACAGCGAAAATCGCACAGGCCACAGCGAAAATCGCACATAGCGCGGCGCACACAACAAAAGTAGGCGGAACACGGGGCGTAACACTCGGAATGGGCAAAAACTTGCCAAAATGTGGGCGTCACAGGGGAAGTACAGGGTGCAAGTGCGCGGAACGCCCACACGCTCGCCTACAACACGTATTCATGGAATCGAATAGGGCAAAAAAGCGCACGGTCAAACCAGCGCACAGGCACAAACACGACCGCCACAAGAAAGCAGGCAGTAGCGTCTCTGCGCCTGTAATAAATGTGCGCCAAAAGGTGCGCCAACAAATAGCACCTATATACAGCCATGATGAATGTCCTATACTGTGGCCCTCCAGGACAAATGACTTGCAAAGGGGTACCCACAAACACGGACACCCGCTGACTGAAAAATAACGTGTGCGTGTATTCCGGGGTGCGCGGGAACCTTCACACGTGATTTGGCAGGGTACGTGGATTTCAGGGGTGCGTGGGAAGTTCCACACGCGATTTGGCCGGGTATGTGCGTGGGAATTTCCACACGCGATTTGGCTGGGTATGTGGATCTCAGGGGTGCGCGGGAAGTCTCACACACGATTTGGCAGGGTACGTGGATTTCAGGGGTGCGCGGGAAGTTCCACACGCGATTTGGCCGGGTACTTGCGCAGGAATTTCCACACGCGATTTGGCTGGGTACGTGGATCTCAGGGGTGCGCGGGAAGTCCCACACGCGATTTGGCAGGGTACGTGGATTTCAGGGGTGCGCGGGAAGTTCCACACGCGATTTGGCCGGGTATGTGCGCGGGAATTTCCACACGCGATTTGGCTGGGTACGTGGATCTCAGGGGTGCGTGGGAAGTTTCACAGGCGATTTGGCAGGGTACGTGGATTTCAGGGGTGCGCGGGAATTTCCACACGCGACTTGGCTGGGTACGTGGATCTCAGGGGTGCGCGGGAAGTCCCACATGCGATTTGGCAGGGTACGTGGATTTCAGGGGTGCGCGGGAAGTTCCACACGCGATTTGGCCGGGTACATGTGCGGGAATTTTCACACGCGACTTGGCTGGGTACGTGGATCTCAGGGGTGCGCGGGAAGTCCCACACACGATCTGGCTGGGTACGTGTATGACAGGGGTACGCGGGAAATTCTACACGCGATTTGGCTGTGTGCTCCCAGGTATTCCCTGTACATCCTCCACGGCCCTGCAGGCAGCCGACACCACAGGGGACTACCCTGCACACCTGCTCATGTCACCCAGCACCCCCACCCCCCAGCAGTGTGGGGCACCCTCCACCAGGCCCCCACTCATGGCCCCTATCACTCCCACCCCCCAGCAGTGCAGGGGCACCCTCCACCAGGCCCCCACTCATGTCCAACTCATGTCTCCCACCACCCCCACCACCCAGCATCCAGGGGCACCCTCCACCAGGCCCCCACTCATGGCCCCTATCACCCCCGCCCCCCAGCATCCAGAGGCACCCTCCACCAGGCCCCCACTCATGGCCCCTATCACCCCACCCTCCAGCATCCAGGGGCACCCTCCACCAGGCCCCCACCCATGGCCCCTATCACCCCCACCCCCCAGCAGTGCAGGGGCACCCTCCACCAGGCCCCCACTCATGTCTCCCACCATCCCCACCCCCCAGCATCCAGGGGCACCCTTCACCAGGCCCCCACTCATGTCTCCCACCACCGCCAACCCCCAGCATCCAGGGGCACCCTCCACCAGGCCCCCAACCATGGCCCCTATCACCCCCACCCCCCAGCAGTGCAGGGGCACCCTCCACCAGGCCCCCACTCATGGCCCCTATCACCCCCACGCCCCTAGCAGTGCAGGGGCACCCTCCACCAGGCCCCCACTCATGTCTCCCACCACCCCCACCCCCCAGCATCCAGGGGAACCCTCCACCAGGCCCCCACTCATGGCCCCTATCACCCCCACCCCCCAGCAGTGCAGGGGCACCATCCACCAGGCCCCCACTCATGTCTCCCACCACCCCCACCCCCCAGCATCCAGGGGCACCCTCCACCAGGCCCCCACTCATGGCCCCTATCACCCCCACCCCCCAGCATCCAGGGGCACCCTCCACCAGGCCCCCACTCATGGCCCCTATCACCCACACCCCCCAGCATCCAGGGGCACCCTCCACCAGGCCCCCACTCATGGCCCCTATCACCCCCACCCCCCAGCAGTGCAGGGACACCCTCCACCAGGCCCCCACTCATGTCTCCCACCACCCCCACCCCCCGGCATCCAGGGGCACCCTCCACCAGGCCCCCACTCATGTCTCCCACCACCCCCACCCCCCCAGCATCCAGGGGCACCCTCCACCAGGCCCCCACTCACCCCCACCCCCCAGCAGTGCAGTGGCACCCTCCACCAGGCCCCCACTCATGTCTCCCACCACCCCCACCCCCCAGCATCCAGGGGCACTCTCCACCAGGCCCCCACTCATGGCCCCTATCACCCCCAACCCCCAGCAGTGCAGGGGCACCCTCCACCAGGCCCCCACTCATGTCTCCCACCACCCCCACCCCCCAGCAGTGCAGGGGCACCCTCTACCAGGCCCCCACTCATGTCTCCCACCACCCCCACCCCCTAGCCACCAGGGGCAGCCTCCACCAGGCCCCCACTCATGTCTCCCACCACCCCCACCCCCCAGCATCCAGGGGCACCCTCCACCAGGCCCCCACTCATGTCCCCCTGCACCCCCACCCCCCAGCATCCAGGGGCACCCTCCACCAGGCCCCCACTCATGTCCAACTCATGTCTCCCACCACCCCCACCCCCCAGCATCCAGGGGCACCCTCCACCAGGCCCCCACTCATGGCCACTATCACCCCCACCCCCCAGCAGTGCAGGGGCACCCTCCACCAGGCCCCCACTCATGGCCCCTATCACCGCCACCCCCAGCATCCAGGGGCACCCTCCACCAGGCCCCCACTCATGGTCCCTATCACCCCCACCCCCCAGCAGTGCAGGGGCACCCTCCACCAGGCCCCCACTCATGTCTCCCACCACCCCCACCCCCCAGCATCCAGGGGCACCCTCCACCAGGCCCCCACTCATGGCCTCTATCACCCCCACCCCCCAGCATCCAGGGGCACCCTCCACCAGGCCCCCACTCATGTCCCCCTGCACCCAGGTCCTCACAATCCCCAACCATGTGCGTTATGGTCAGCCTCCACAGCTAAAAGGCCCTACCAAGTAACCCATTCACCCACATGGAAATGGAAATTACATGTTACACCCCCAATTTTCATAAAGCAAATGAACCGATGTCCGTCACACACAATGGTTGCAATTGAATGGGAAAACACCCAACATGACATGCATGAAACCAATGAGATGATACCACACAGTGAAGTATGAAAACAAAATTGTATTAAAAAAAATTGAATGCAAATGAAATGAAACAAACTACAATGGCAATGAAAAAAAGATAAGCTGCATGTCCGTCCAAAAAAATCAAAAATACAAATCCAAATCCAAAAAAATGTTGTCCAAAGTCACATTAAAAATAAAATCAATCCGAGAGAGAAAAATAAATGCAAAGACCATTGCTCCATGGTGAATAAATAAAAAAAAAAATTCAAACAATCCAATGAAGAACTATGTACAAAACATCCAAGGGTCCATGAGCCCAACTGAACAAAGGAAACCTACAAAAAACCCTAACTAAAATGCAACTATATACAAAAAGTGGAGCAGTGTCCGTCGACTCCAAATCATAAGAAGAAACAAAGGAAACCTAAAACTAAAGAACTATATACAAAGGCGGCGGGCAAGTCCGGCGGCTCACTCCGTGGTGTTCCGGGCCAGGGCATCATCAAACTCCTTGTTAGGCAGAAACCTGTGCAGTTCCCTCTGGGACCACTGCAAAAGATTTAAGACTACAGGTGTTGGCAGTAAACCCACTTGGTAGCAGTCTGCACCACACAGATTCACTGTGGTAGCTGTGGCTGAGCAGTCAGACTTCCCTCAAGAAGAGTTAGACAGTATACAGAGGATACACAATAGGTACAGAGGCCCAGTAGTACAAGCAAACACTGACCAGAGCTAGGTGTAAAAGTATAAACTTATTTATTAAAGACACACTCATAAATTACACTAGCACAGAAAAAGGTAAGGAAGTCAAAACACAGTTACTATTACTCATATGTACATCCCTAATCATTTGTTGGACAATTCTAAGTTAACACCACTTATTTCCAACCAGAGGTGAGCGCTTAACGTTAGATGGTACTCCAACAAGTTAAAAAAAGGGAGGGAAAAGGCAGAAATAAGAGAGCAGTAAGGTAAAACACTTTTCACATAAGGTTAGAAAAGGCAGTTAATTGTGGAACAAGGAAAATTAGTTCGGGGCCCACTTTAGAGGGAGCCAGGCGAAAACATGCCCAAGATCACACAATGTCACAAGTCTTTGCAGGTGAGTAGAAAAGGTTTTACTACGTTTCCGAAAAGTTTAGTTAGGGTGTCCCAGGCCTACCCAGGTTCGAGAGCCGAGGACTAAATCTACCCCGTACAATCGGTGGCAAGGGAGGCCGGGCGGAACACAGTACCTTTAAAAGTGGAAAGGATCCTCCAGCGGTGGTAGTCGTTCCTGGTAGTGGGTGCAAGTCGCGGCGTCGTCCAGAGGAAGAGGTGATCTCGACGTGGAGGACAGCTGAAGGTCGTTGCACTACCAGGGATGAGGCCAGCCGTGGAGTTTTCCGCACACAAAGGGTTTTACCCCTCTTTCGCGGTTGAGGTAAAAAGTGGTATCCCGGTTGCCGGGGTGCTTGGCACAGGCAAGGCGGCCACGAGATGCTTCGGGACGGCGAAAAGAAGGCAGCAACTGGTTGTCCCCACCAGTTAAGGGAAGAAGACTCTCCGGCGGGAGATCTCCTCTGTCGTCGGGAAAGTGGTGAGACGGTTCCGCAGGGCTCCACCGGTGGTGTCGTCTTGGCAGGTCGGCTCGGCTTCTCCCTCTTCGGCTTCTTAGGTCCTGTGGCGACTTCTGAAGAACCAGTCCCAAAAACCCTGCTTTTATGCAGCAAACCCCCATTCATGCAGCCTAGCTGTCACTCAAACATGCTAAGTGGTGAGCGGGGTGGCTCACCACTTGGGCCAATCACACTAGAGTGCGACATGAGTTGGCAAGGCAACTCAGTCCAGGGTGCCGAAACCCCCTCCCACACCCCCTGTGGTACCCAGACAGAATGGCACCACTTTGGAGGGCTTCTGTGCAGAAGCCCGCCAAAAGTGGAACAAAGGCTCGACTCGGGTTCAGGGTTACTGAAGTGAACCTAGACGCCATTTTGGCGGCGAGTTCTGGCAAGAATCCCAACCGGTGAATTTATATTAAATAAATAGACCGGCGGTATCTTAACATTGCACCAAAAAGTGGTGCATTAAAAACAATGGGAAATCCCATTGGGAAATATTCCGGTGGAATATTTCCGTGGTATCCACTGCCACCAGCCAGAACTCGGCGAGGGGGGACGGGACAGTACCCCCTCGACAACAGACCCAGGGGCAATCTAATTGCCCCTACCAGTACTTCCACAGTAAGATGGTTTGTACTGGTTAAGTTCCTAAATTAAGACTAGTAAAGTCAATGGTAACTTTACTGACCCAGGGAGACAGTAGTCAGTCCCAGGGTGTGGAGTCTATGATTGGGGGTCTCTAAGACACCCCTGTGTTACTGCACTGAGGGTGCTGTGTAACACACGTTCCAAAAACCAATGATGGCCTATGGGGAAAATTACCCCCTAGCCCATAAGCACACAGCAAGTCACAGAAAACACTCTCAAGTCATGTCCAGGAGTGAGGGTAAAAGAGTCTCACTCCTGGCAGGAGAAAAAATAAACCCCAAAAATCCAGCAAAGCTGCTGGGGGACTCACTAGGTTAGGAAATTCAGCCTAAACAGAGAATTCTCCCTAACACTCGCCCCCCCCAGACTAAGGGACAGGAGGATTTAATCCACTCCTGGATGAACCTCATACCTCTAGTCGATGACATACATCCTAGAGAGTCCATCAGCATTTTGATGGTGACACCCTGACCTGTGCTCAATGGTGAAATCAAACCCTTGGATGCAGATTGACCATCTCAATAGTTTTGGATTTTCCCCTTTCATTTGCATTAACCATCTCAAGGGTTGGTGGTCAGTCTGAATGACAAAAGTAGATCCATACAAGTATGGCCTAAACTTCTTCAGTGCCCACACAATAGCAAAGCACTCTCTTTCGATTGTTGCCCACCTTGTTTCAGGATCCTTCAGTTTTCTACTGATGAAGCAAATGGGGTGTTCCCTACCCTTCTCATCCAGTTGGCTAAGAACTGCACCTATACCTACATTGGAAGCATCAGTTTGTACAATGAAAGTTTGGTGGTAGTCAGGAGCTCTGAGTACTGGAGCTTGGCAAAGAGCTTTCTTCAGGTTTTCAAAGGCCTGATTGCATTCCTCATTCCATTTGACCTTTTTTGGGAATTTTGGAGAGGAGATCACATTCAGAGGAGAAGCTATGGTCCCATAGTTCTCAATAAAATTCCTGTAGTACCCAGTGAGGCCTAAGAAGGCTCTCACCTGGGTCTGAGTAGTAGGTGTTGTCCAATTTTGCACAGCTTCAATCTTGCTGAGCAAAGGCCTTATTTCTCCACCTCCTACCTCATGTCCAAGGTAGACCACTTTACTCTGACCAATTTGGCATTTGCTTGCCTTTATGGTCAGATTGGCCTGCTCAAGAGCCTGCAAAACATGTCCTAAGTGGGTCACATGTTCCTCCCAGGAGTGGCTGAAGACTGCAATGTCATCCAAGTATGCCATGCAGAAGTCCTCCATCCCAGCTAGAACTTGGTTCACCATCCTTTGGAATGTTGCAGGTGCATTTTTCAGTACAAAAGGCATAACCTTGAATTGGTATAGGCCAACTGGGGTAGAAAATGCAGTTTTCTCCTTGGCATGGTCTGTCAGGGCTATTTGCCAATAGCCTGACGTCAGGTCCAGTGTGCTGAGGTACTTGGCTGCACCAAGTTTATCCACCAACTCATCTGTCCTTGGCAAAGGGTGGGCATCAGTCTTGGTGACTGCATTAAGAGCTCTATAGTCCACACAGAATCTCAACTCTCTGGATCCTGCCTTTGGTACTAACACCACTGGGCTAGACCATGGACTAGTAGAGGGCTCTATTACCCCGAGATCAAGCATCTTCTTGACCTCACCTTTGATGTGGGTTCTGACATGTTCTGACATTCTATACCCCCTGCTTTTGACTGGCAGACAGTCACCAGTGAGTATCTCATGCTGTCCCCAAGGGGTCAAGCCTGGTGAAAGTGAGAACAGGGAGGCAAACTGATTTAACATAGCTTTGCACTCCTCCTGTTGCTCAGGGGTCAGATCTGAAGAGAGATTAACTCCTTCAACCTTTTCGTCCAAAGGTAAGCCTCTCAGGAGGTCAGGTAGAGCTTCACTCTCCTCCTCCTCTTCTGATGAAGCTAGAAGCAATGCTCCTACTTCTGGTCTAGAGACATAGGCTTTGAGGCGGTTGGTGTGGAAGACTCGGGGAGCTTCCCTGGGTTTGCCCCGATCCACCAGATAGTTGACCTCTCCAAGTTTTCCCACAACCTTGAAGGGTCCCATCCATTTGTCTTGCAAGGCCCTCTGCCTTGTTGGAAGCATAACTAAAACTAGCTGGTCTTGAGTAAACTCAACCATGTTAGCCTTCTGATCATGCCAATGTTTGATCAGAGCTTGGCCAGCTTTCAAGTTGTCACTTGCTTCTGCCATCACGTGTGACATTCTCCTACGGAGACCTATCACATAGTCAGTCACTCTGACTGGCTTGGGGGAAGGAGCACTCTCCAACCCCTCCTTAATCAGGGCCAAGGGGCCTCTGACTGGATGGCCATAGAGAAGTTCAAAGGGAGAATAACCTACTCCCTCCTGAGGGACTTCTCTATAAGCAAAGAGAAGGCATGGCAGTAGAAGGTCCCACTTCTTCTTAAGGGGTTCCTCTAAAGCACCTATCATGCTCTTCATGGTTCTGTTAAATCTTTCTACCAACCCGTTTGTCTGAGGGTGGTAGGCGGTTGAGAACTTGTAGGTGACTCCGCAGGTTTTCCACATGGCTTTCATGTAGTTGGACATAAAGTTTGACCCCCTGTCAGAGATCACCTCCTTAGGAAACCCAACCCTGGTAAAGATACCAAGGAGGGCCTTAGCCACAGCCTGAGCTGTAACAGTCCTCATAGGAATTGCCTCAGGGTACCTAGTAGCATGGTCTACTACAACAAGGATAAACCTGTTGCCTGAGGAGGTTGGGGGATCAAGGAGACCAACAATGTCAATCCCTACCCTCTCAAATGGGACTCCCACAACTGGGAGGGGCACTAAAGGTGCCACATTCTTGGAACCAACCTTACCAGAAGTCGGGCAGGTATGGCAGCTCCTGCAATATCTATCTACTTCAGCCCCCATCTTTGGCCAATAAAAGTAGAGGGAGAGCCTTTCCTTGGTCTTCTTGAAACTCAAGTGACCAGCCAAAGGAATCTCGTGGGCTAGTTGCAAGAACTGTTGTCTGTTCTCTTGGGGCACTACCAGGCGTGGGTAGGCTCCAGGTTCAGATTCAGTTGGTTCACTGTAGAAGAGGCCATCTTCCCAGTGTAACCTATACTTCCCAGGCTCTTGCCCATCAGCCTGAGAAGCTGCCTGCTGGCGGAGACCCTCCAGAGTTGGACATTCTCTTTGTCCCTTACGGAAAGCTGTCCACTGGGTCCACCTTCTGCCAGTAACGACTGCAGCTCAGGATGGTCAGCCGGGTCCAGGTCTCCAATAAGTTCTGGGCCTCCTACTAGCTCTTCTTCAGAGTCTAGTTCAACCACACAGGGTTGTACCTCCCTCTCAGCCTCAGCTGGAGGTGGAGTTACAGGTGTAACTTTGGACAACCTCGGGGAAGTCCTTGTTGGAAGCACTGGAGTGCTTGCTGTAGGTTTTTTTCTAGGAGTCTTGGGTTGCCCCTTTGCTCCTGATCTGGTAGTTACTGCAGCAAGTTGCTCCAGTGGGAGAGGAGTGATTTCTGTCATCATCTCCTGAGGTAAACCTCGCAGGGTTTTCTCTCTTGCAGGTTTGGTGAGCTCCTGTAACCTTTTACTAGGAGGTCTGGGGGTATGTGACACAACTCCAAGAGCTTTCAGGTCATTTCCCAACAGAACCCTTCCTGGCACCTCACATTGTATACTGACAGGTATCTTCACAGCCATATCATTACACTGGATGAGAACTGGTAACTGGGGACACATCTGCACAGGCCCTCCAGCTAACTTGGTGAGGCATTTGGGTGCCTTAGCAACATCCTCTGCCTTGAAAAATGATTCATCCACCACAGTTACGCTGGCCCCAGTGTCCCTGATGGCAGGAGTCTCCTGACCATTCACGTGGACACTGTCCTTATAATACTCTTTAGTATTATCTGGGATAGAATTATACACATCTAAATTCTGTTGTTCCCACAACCCCAGAGAGACTAAAGAAACACTGGCTGAGACTCCAGTGGGTTCATCAGCCAGTAGTAGAAAGTTTCCACTTGCCATAGTGACTTCCTCCTCTGGAGCGAAGGCTAAGGAGACAAGCTGGACCCCTGAAGGTTTACCCTTAGATCTGGGATCTCCTTTCACATGGTCAGTAGCCTTACAAACATAACAGGCCCCAAAGGTCCTTTGAAATGGAGGCTTGTTCTGACCTCCTTCTGGTTTTGCACCAGAAGGTATACTACTCTGCTGTGGTTTTCCCGGTGGCTTACCCTTATGGTTTGGTTTGGGGCCCTCTTTGGAATTAGAATTATTAGAATTCTCTTTGGAGTCTTTCTTAGGCTGTCTTCCCTCATCCTTCTTCTGAGTTACCCCAGAATCCTTGTGAGTAGCCCTGTTGGCAACCCACAAGTCAGCAGCCTTAGCTAGTTTCCTAGGATCTAATTCCTGTGAATCAGCCAAGTGCTGTCTGAGCTCAGGAGAGCAGGCATCATAAATTGACTCCAACATTACAAGATTTCTCATTCCTTCATAAGTGTTCACTTTGTAACCCTTAATCCATCCCTCTAAGTTTTTCAACCCTTCCACACCCAGGTAGCCCAAGGGGTACCATCATGCTTTTTGAGGCTTCTAAACCTCTTAAGATACTGGGAAGGGGTCTTCCCAAACCTAGCTATTAAAGCTAGTTTCACACTTTCATACTCTTTCCTATCCTCCTCCCCCAACTCCATTACCACCTCAGTTGCAACAGGGGGAAGCCTAGAGAACAACCAGGTAAGTAAAGCATTTCCTGTGATATTCTGGAGCCCATGATTATATTCAAACTGAGACAACCAATCCAACACATCCAATCGAGGCTCATACATACCAATCAATTCCTTAGGCATCAGGGGTCTTTTAGGACTGGAACTTCTAGAGGAGCCAGAGAGAGAAGCATTCTCAACAGACAATTTCTTCATTTCTAACTCATGCTTGAGCTCCATTTCCCTTAGCCTTAGTTCTTGTTGTTTGTGTTCTGTTTGAGCATTAATCCTTCTATGCTCTAATTCTAGTTTAATTTTCTCTAGTTCAAAGTATTGAGGGTTAAATGTGGGACCTGGCAAAGGTCCAATAGGTACAGCTGGTAGAGCAGACAGAGGCCTGGAGGGAACATCTACAACAGTTTCATCCTCCTCTTCTGGTTCTGACCCAAGATCATCAATACTTTGTTCAATATCAATTTCATTGCTGTTCTCTACATTTGCTGGAGTGATAAGTTCCTCTGAACCATCATCCAGACTTTGGTTTTCTAACAACCTTTCTATTAGCTCCATTTTCTTTCCTTTAGTCATGAGATTCTTATGCTTACAGAGAAGTCTTAGACAATCAGCAGTTTTTGTAGCAAGGGACTCTTGACTATAACTTTCCATAGTAGACAGGTTAAAAATGACTTTTTCTTTCTTGTGCTTAAGCTTTGTGGTTAGTTGCACTAAGGTATCTCAAAAGTACTCTAAAGTGTATACTCAATACAAATCCCACCGCTGCCACCAGTGTTAGGCAGAAACCTGTGCAGTTCCCTCTGGGGCCACTGCAAAAGATTTAAGACTACAGGTGTTGGCAGTAAACCCACTTGGTAGCAGTCTGCACCACACAGATTCACTGTGGTAGCTGTGGCTGAGCAGTCAGACTTCCCTCAAGAAGAGTTAGACAGTATACAGAGGATACACAATAGGTACAGAGGCCCAGTAGTACAAGCAAACACTGACCAGAGCTAGGTGTAAAAGTATAAACTTATTTATTAAAGACACACTCATAAATTACACTAGCACAGAAAAAGGTAAGGAAGTCAAAACACAGTTACTATTACTCATATGTACATCCCTAATCATTTGTTGGACAATTCTAAGTTAACACCACTTATTTCCAACCAGAGGTGAGCGCTTAACGTTAGATGGTACTCCAACAAGTTAAAAAAAGGGAGGGAAAAGGCAGAAATAAGAGAGCAGTAAGGTAAAACACTTTTCACATAAGGTTAGAAAAGGCAGTTAATTGTGGAACAAGGAAAATTAGTTCGGGGCCCACTTTAGAGGGAGCCAGGCGAAAACATGCCCAAGATCACACAATGTCACAAGTCTTTGCAGGTGAGTAGAAAAGGTTTTACTACGTTTCCGAAAAGTTTAGTTAGGGTGTCCCAGGCCTACCCAGGTTCGAGAGCCGAGGACTAAATCTACCCCGTACAATCGGTGGCAAGGGAGGCCGGGCGGAACACAGTACCTTTAAAAGTGGAAAGGATCCTCCAGCGGTGGTAGTCGTTCCTGGTAGTGGGTGCAAGTCGCGGCGTCGTCCAGAGGAAGAGGTGATCTCGACGTGGAGGACAGCTGAAGGTCGTTGCACTACCAGGGATGAGGCCAGCCGTGGAGTTTTCCGCACACAAAGGGTTTTACCCCTCTTTCGCGGTTGAGGTAAAAAGTGGTATCCCGGTTGCCGGGGTGCTTGGCACAGGCAAGGCGGCCACGAGATGCTTCGGGACGGCGAAAAGAAGGCAGCAACTGGTTGTCCCCACCAGTTAAGGGAAGAAGACTCTCCGGCGGGAGATCTCCTCTGTCGTCGGGAAAGTGGTGAGACGGTTCCGCAGGGCTCCACCGGTGGTGTCGTCTTGGCAGGTCGGCTCGGCTTCTCCCTCTTCGGCTTCTTAGGTCCTGTGGCGACTTCTGAAGAACCAGTCCCAAAAACCCTGCTTTTATGCAGCAAACCCCCATTCATGCAGCCTAGCTGTCACTCAAACATGCTAAGTGGTGAGCGGGGTGGCTCACCACTTGGGCCAATCACACTAGAGTGCGACATGAGTTGGCAAGGCAACTCAGTCCAGGGTGCCGAAACCCCCTCCCACACCCCCTGTGGTACCCAGACAGAATGGCACCACTTTGGAGGGCTTCTGTGCAGAAGCCCGCCAAAAGTGGAACAAAGGCTCGACTCGGGTTCAGGGTTACTGAAGTGAACCTAGACGCCATTTTGGCGGCGAGTTCTGGCAAGAATCCCAACCGGTGAATTTATATTAAATAAATAGACCGGCGGTATCTTAACATTGCACCAAAAAGTGGTGCATTAAAAACAATGGGAAATCCCATTGGGAAATATTCCGGTGGAATATTTCCGTGGTATCCACTGCCACCAGCCAGAACTCGGCGAGGGGGGACGGGACAGTACCCCCTCAACAACAGACCCAGGGGCAATCTAATTGCCCCTACCAGTACTTCCACAGTAAGATGGTTTGTACTGGTTAAGTTCCTAAATTAAGACTAGTAAAGTCAATGGTAACTTTACTGACCCAGGGAGACAGTAGTCAGTCCCAGGGTGTGGAGTCTATGATTGGGGGTCTCTAAGACACCCCTGTGTTACTGCACTGAGGGTGCTGTGTAACACACGTTCCAAAAACCAATGATGGCCTATGGGGAAAATTACCCCCTAGCCCATAAGCACACAGCAAGTCACAGAAAACACTCTCAAGTCATGTCCAGGAGTGAGGGTAAAAGAGTCTCACTCCTGGCAGGAGAAAAAATAAACCCCAAAAATCCAGCAAAGCTGCTGGGGGACTCACTAGGTTAGGAAATTCAGCCTAAACAGAGAATTCTCCCTAACACTCGCCCCCCCCAGACTAAGGGACAGGAGGATTTAATCCACTCCTGGATGAACCTCATACCTCTAGTCGATGACATACATCCTAGAGAGTCCATCAGCATTTTGATGGTGACACCCTGACCTGTGCTCAATGGTGAAATCAAACCCTTGGATGCAGATTGACCATCTCAATAGTTTTGGATTTTCCCCTTTCATTTGCATTAACCATCTCAAGGGTTGGTGGTCAGTCTGAATGACAAAAGTAGATCCATACAAGTATGGCCTAAACTTCTTCAGTGCCCACACAATAGCAAAGCACTCTCTTTCGATTGTTGCCCACCTTGTTTCAGGATCCTTCAGTTTTCTACTGATGAAGCAAATGGGGTGTTCCCTACCCTTCTCATCCAGTTGGCTAAGAACTGCACCTATACCTACATTGGAAGCATCAGTTTGTACAATGAAAGTTTGGTGGTAGTCAGGAGCTCTGAGTACTGGAGCTTGGCAAAGAGCTTTCTTCAGGTTTTCAAAGGCCTGATTGCATTCCTCATTCCATTTGACCTTTTTTGGGAATTTTGGAGAGGAGATCACATTCAGAGGAGAAGCTATGGTCCCATAGTTCTCAATAAAATTCCTGTAGTACCCAGTGAGGCCTAAGAAGGCTCTCACCTGGGTCTGAGTAGTAGGTGTTGTCCAATTTTGCACAGCTTCAATCTTGCTGAGCAAAGGCCTTATTTCTCCACCTCCTACCTCATGTCCAAGGTAGACCACTTTACTCTGACCAATTTGGCATTTGCTTGCCTTTATGGTCAGATTGGCCTGCTCAAGAGCCTGCAAAACATGTCCTAAGTGGGTCACATGTTCCTCCCAGGAGTGGCTGAAGACTGCAATGTCATCCAAGTATGCCATGCAGAAGTCCTCCATCCCAGCTAGAACTTGGTTCACCATCCTTTGGAATGTTGCAGGTGCATTTTTCAGTACAAAAGGCATAACCTTGAATTGGTATAGGCCAACTGGGGTAGAAAATGCAGTTTTCTCCTTGGCATGGTCTGTCAGGGCTATTTGCCAATAGCCTGACGTCAGGTCCAGTGTGCTGAGGTACTTGGCTGCACCAAGTTTATCCACCAACTCATCTGTCCTTGGCAAAGGGTGGGCATCAGTCTTGGTGACTGCATTAAGAGCTCTATAGTCCACACAGAATCTCAACTCTCTGGATCCTGCCTTTGGTACTAACACCACTGGGCTAGACCATGGACTAGTAGAGGGCTCTATTACCCCGAGATCAAGCATCTTCTTGACCTCACCTTTGATGTGGGTTCTGACATGTTCTGACATTCTATACCCCCTGCTTTTGACTGGCAGACAGTCACCAGTGAGTATCTCATGCTGTCCCCAAGGGGTCAAGCCTGGTGAAAGTGAGAACAGGGAGGCAAACTGATTTAACATAGCTTTGCACTCCTCCTGTTGCTCAGGGGTCAGATCTGAAGAGAGATTAACTCCTTCAACCTTTTCGTCCAAAGGTAAGCCTCTCAGGAGGTCAGGTAGAGCTTCACTCTCCTCCTCCTCTTCTGATGAAGCTAGAAGCAATGCTCCTACTTCTGGTCTAGAGACATAGGCTTTGAGGCGGTTGGTGTGGAAGACTCGGGGAGCTTCCCTGGGTTTGCCCCGATCCACCAGATAGTTGACCTCTCCAAGTTTTCCCACAACCTTGAAGGGTCCCATCCATTTGTCTTGCAAGGCCCTCTGCCTTGTTGGAAGCATAACTAAAACTAGCTGGTCTTGAGTAAACTCAACCATGTTAGCCTTCTGATCATGCCAATGTTTGATCAGAGCTTGGCCAGCTTTCAAGTTGTCACTTGCTTCTGCCATCACGTGTGACATTCTCCTACGGAGACCTATCACATAGTCAGTCACTCTGACTGGCTTGGGGGAAGGAGCACTCTCCAACCCCTCCTTAATCAGGGCCAAGGGGCCTCTGACTGGATGGCCATAGAGAAGTTCAAAGGGAGAATAACCTACTCCCTCCTGAGGGACTTCTCTATAAGCAAAGAGAAGGCATGGCAGTAGAAGGTCCCACTTCTTCTTAAGGGGTTCCTCTAAAGCACCTATCATGCTCTTCATGGTTCTGTTAAATCTTTCTACCAACCCGTTTGTCTGAGGGTGGTAGGCGGTTGAGAACTTGTAGGTGACTCCGCAGGTTTTCCACATGGCTTTCATGTAGTTGGACATAAAGTTTGACCCCCTGTCAGAGATCACCTCCTTAGGAAACCCAACCCTGGTAAAGATACCAAGGAGGGCCTTAGCCACAGCCTGAGCTGTAACAGTCCTCATAGGAATTGCCTCAGGGTACCTAGTAGCATGGTCTACTACAACAAGGATAAACCTGTTGCCTGAGGAGGTTGGGGGATCAAGGAGACCAACAATGTCAATCCCTACCCTCTCAAATGGGACTCCCACAACTGGGAGGGGCACTAAAGGTGCCACATTCTTGGAACCAACCTTACCAGAAGTCGGGCAGGTATGGCAGCTCCTGCAATATCTATCTACTTCAGCCCCCATCTTTGGCCAATAAAAGTAGAGGGAGAGCCTTTCCTTGGTCTTCTTGAAACTCAAGTGACCAGCCAAAGGAATCTCGTGGGCTAGTTGCAAGAACTGTTGTCTGTTCTCTTGGGGCACTACCAGGCGTGGGTAGGCTCCAGGTTCAGATTCAGTTGGTTCACTGTAGAAGAGGCCATCTTCCCAGTGTAACCTATACTTCCCAGGCTCTTGCCCATCAGCCTGAGAAGCTGCCTGCTGGCGGAGACCCTCCAGAGTTGGACATTCTCTTTGTCCCTTACGGAAAGCTGTCCACTGGGTCCACCTTCTGCCAGTAACGACTGCAGCTCAGGATGGTCAGCCGGGTCCAGGTCTCCAATAAGTTCTGGGCCTCCTACTAGCTCTTCTTCAGAGTCTAGTTCAACCACACAGGGTTGTACCTCCCTCTCAGCCTCAGCTGGAGGTGGAGTTACAGGTGTAACTTTGGACAACCTCGGGGAAGTCCTTGTTGGAAGCACTGGAGTGCTTGCTGTAGGTTTTTTTCTAGGAGTCTTGGGTTGCCCCTTTGCTCCTGATCTGGTAGTTACTGCAGCAAGTTGCTCCAGTGGGAGAGGAGTGATTTCTGTCATCATCTCCTGAGGTAAACCTCGCAGGGTTTTCTCTCTTGCAGGTTTGGTGAGCTCCTGTAACCTTTTACTAGGAGGTCTGGGGGTATGTGACACAACTCCAAGAGCTTTCAGGTCATTTCCCAACAGAACCCTTCCTGGCACCTCACATTGTATACTGACAGGTATCTTCACAGCCATATCATTACACTGGATGAGAACTGGTAACTGGGGACACATCTGCACAGGCCCTCCAGCTAACTTGGTGAGGCATTTGGGTGCCTTAGCAACATCCTCTGCCTTGAAAAATGATTCATCCACCACAGTTACGCTGGCCCCAGTGTCCCTGATGGCAGGAGTCTCCTGACCATTCACGTGGACACTGTCCTTATAATACTCTTTAGTATTATCTGGGATAGAATTATACACATCTAAATTCTGTTGTTCCCACAACCCCAGAGAGACTAAAGAAACACTGGCTGAGACTCCAGTGGGTTCATCAGCCAGTAGTAGAAAGTTTCCACTTGCCATAGTGACTTCCTCCTCTGGAGCGAAGGCTAAGGAGACAAGCTGGACCCCTGAAGGTTTACCCTTAGATCTGGGATCTCCTTTCACATGGTCAGTAGCCTTACAAACATAACAGGCCCCAAAGGTCCTTTGAAATGGAGGCTTGTTCTGACCTCCTTCTGGTTTTGCACCAGAAGGTATACTACTCTGCTGTGGTTTTCCCGGTGGCTTACCCTTATGGTTTGGTTTGGGGCCCTCTTTGGAATTAGAATTATTAGAATTCTCTTTGGAGTCTTTCTTAGGCTGTCTTCCCTCATCCTTCTTCTGAGTTACCCCAGAATCCTTGTGAGTAGCCCTGTTGGCAACCCACAAGTCAGCAGCCTTAGCTAGTTTCCTAGGATCTAATTCCTGTGAATCAGCCAAGTGCTGTCTGAGCTCAGGAGAGCAGGCATCATAAATTGACTCCAACATTACAAGATTTCTCATTCCTTCATAAGTGTTCACTTTGTAACCCTTAATCCATCCCTCTAAGTTTTTCAACCCTTCCACACCCAGGTAGCCCAAGGGGTACCATCATGCTTTTTGAGGCTTCTAAACCTCTTAAGATACTGGGAAGGGGTCTTCCCAAACCTAGCTATTAAAGCTAGTTTCACACTTTCATACTCTTTCCTATCCTCCTCCCCCAACTCCATTACCACCTCAGTTGCAACAGGGGGAAGCCTAGAGAACAACCAGGTAAGTAAAGCATTTCCTGTGATATTCTGGAGCCCATGATTATATTCAAACTGAGACAACCAATCCAACACATCCAATCGAGGCTCATACATACCAATCAATTCCTTAGGCATCAGGGGTCTTTTAGGACTGGAACTTCTAGAGGAGCCAGAGAGAGAAGCATTCTCAACAGACAATTTCTTCATTTCTAACTCATGCTTGAGCTCCATTTCCCTTAGCCTTAGTTCTTGTTGTTTGTGTTCTGTTTGAGCATTAATCCTTCTATGCTCTAATTCTAGTTTCATTTTCTCTAGTTCAAAGTATTGAGGGTTAAATGTGGGACCTGGCAAAGGTCCAATAGGTACAGCTGGTAGAGCAGACAGAGGCCTGGAGGGAACATCTACAACAGTTTCATCCTCCTCTTCTGGTTCTGACCCAAGATCATCAATACTTTGTTCAATATCAATTTCATTGCTGTTCTCTACATTTGCTGGAGTGATAAGTTCCTCTGAACCATCATCCAGACTTTGGTTTTCTAACAACCTTTCTATTAGCTCCATTTTCTTTCCTTTAGTCATGAGATTCTTATGCTTACAGAGAAGTCTTAGACAATCAGCAGTTTTTGTAGCAAGGGACTCTTGACTATAACTTTCCATAGTAGACAGGTTAAAAATGACTTTTTCTTTCTTGTGCTTAAGCTTTGTGGTTAGTTGCACTAAGGTATCTCAAAAGTACTCTAAAGTGTATACTCAATACAAATCCCACCGCTGCCACCAGTGTTAGGCAGAAACCTGTGCAGTTCCCTCTGGGGCCACTGCAAAAGATTTAAGACTACAGGTGTTGGCAGTAAACCCACTTGGTAGCAGTCTGCACCACACAGATTCACTGTGGTAGCTGTGGCTGAGCAGTCAGACTTCCCTCAAGAAGAGTTAGACAGTATACAGAGGATACACAATAGGTACAGAGGCCCAGTAGTACAAGCAAACACTGACCAGAGCTAGGTGTAAAAGTATAAACTTATTTATTAAAGACACACTCATAAATTACACTAGCACAGAAAAAGGTAAGGAAGTCAAAACACAGTTACTATTACTCATATGTACATCCCTAATCATTTGTTGGACAATTCTAAGTTAACACCACTTATTTCCAACCAGAGGTGAGCGCTTAACGTTAGATGGTACTCCAACAAGTTAAAAAAAGGGAGGGAAAAGGCAGAAATAAGAGAGCAGTAAGGTAAAACACTTTTCACATAAGGTTAGAAAAGGCAGTTAATTGTGGAACAAGGAAAATTAGTTCGGGGCCCACTTTAGAGGGAGCCAGGCGAAAACATGCCCAAGATCACACAATGTCACAAGTCTTTGCAGGTGAGTAGAAAAGGTTTTACTACGTTTCCGAAAAGTTTAGTTAGGGTGTCCCAGGCCTACCCAGGTTCGAGAGCCGAGGACTAAATCTACCCCGTACAATCGGTGGCAAGGGAGGCCGGGCGGAACACAGTACCTTTAAAAGTGGAAAGGATCCTCCAGCGGTGGTAGTCGTTCCTGGTAGTGGGTGCAAGTCGCGGCGTCGTCCAGAGGAAGAGGTGATCTCGACGTGGAGGACAGCTGAAGGTCGTTGCACTACCAGGGATGAGGCCAGCCGTGGAGTTTTCCGCACACAAAGGGTTTTACCCCTCTTTCGCGGTTGAGGTAAAAAGTGGTATCCCGGTTGCCTGGGTGCTTGGCACAGGCAAGGCGGCCACGAGATGCTTCGGGACGGCGAAAAGAAGGCAGCAACTGGTTGTCCCCACCAGTTAAGGGAAGAAGACTCTACGGCGGGAGATCTCCTCTGTCGTCGGGAAAGTGGTGAGACGGTTCCGCAGGGCTCCACCGGTGGTGTCGTCTTGGCAGGTCGGCTCGGCTTCTCCCTCTTCGGCTTCTTAGGTCCTGTGGCGACTTCTGAAGAACCAGTCCCAAAAACCCTGCTTTTATGCAGCAAACCCCCATTCATGCAGCCTAGCTGTCACTCAAACATGCTAAGTGGTGAGCGGGGTGGCTCACCACTTGGGCCAATCACACTAGAGTGCGACATGAGTTGGCAAGGCAACTCAGTCCATGGTGCCGAAACCCCCTCCCACACCCCCTGTGGTACCCAGACAGAATGGCACCACTTTGGAGGGCTTCTGTGCAGAAGCCCGCCAAAAGTGGAACAAAGGCTCGACTCGGGTTCAGGGTTACTGAAGTGAACCTAGACGCCATTTTGGCGGCGAGTTCTGGCAAGAATCCCAACCGGTGAATTTATATTAAATAAATAAACCGGCGGTATCTTAACATTGCACCAAAAAGTGGTGCATTAAAAACAATGGGAAATCCCATTGGGAAATATTCCGGTGGAATATTTCCGTGGTATCCACTGCCACCAGCCAGAACTCGGCGAGGGGGGACGGGACAGTACCCCCTCGACAACAGACCCAGGGGCAATCTAATTGCCCCTACCAGTACTTCCACAGTAAGATGGTTTGTACTGGTTAAGTTCCTAAGTTAAGACTAGTAAAGTCAATGGTAACTTTACTGACCCAGGGAGACAGTAGTCAGTCCCAGGGTGTGGAGTCTATGATTGGGGGTCTCTAAGACACCCCTGTGTTACTGCACTGAGGGTGCTGTGTAACACACGTTCCAAAAACCAATGATGGCCTATGGGGAAAATTACCCCCTAGCCCATAAGCACACAGCAAGTCACAGAAAACACTCTCAAGTCATGTCCAGAAGTGAGGGTAAAAGAGTCTCACTCCTGGCAGGAGAAAAAATAAACCCCAAAAATCCAGCAAAGCTGCTGGGGGACTCACTAGGTTAGGAAATTCAGCCTAAACAGAGAATTCTCCCTAACACTCCTCGTCTATGTCCCGGAGGCGGTCCTGTTCCATGGCCCCGAGGGTCCGCAGGGACGACGCCATCTGCTCCTCCAACCCCCTGCGGATTGCCTCGAGGCACTCGGCCCGCCTCAGGGCCCTCCGCATGGAGTTCTCCGCCCTGACCATCGTGAGCAGCGCCTCTTCCGCCCGCCGCCGCTCCGCACCTATCTGCTGGCCCAACCGCAGCCACACGGAAGACACTTCCTGTCCTGGGTACTCCTGCCCTCCGGCCGATGCCTGCCCCTCCGATGTTGATGGCCCCGAGCCATGATGCCTCCCACGTTGACTCCTCCACAACTCCTCCACAACTGCCTCTGCCAGCATGACGGCATCCAGGCTGATGGAATCCACCGACGCCGTCGTGCACGTGCCCTGCCTGATGATGCCGGCACATCCTCCATCTGCTGGGGTACAGTTGCTGTGGTGTCCACCCCTGCTGGACCTCCGACTCCCGACTGTGGCAGGGATGGGATCCCCACCGAGCTGGCTGCATTGGTCAGGGCAGGTCCACAGGGGGCCCTGGTGGCATCTGGGCTGGAAGACGGCAAGGAGAACGACCGGCGTATAGCCTCCACAGAGGAGGAGAGGGCCGCCAGATTGGCCGACACATGCAGGAAACCCCCGAACATGGAAGATCCCAATTGGGCCACGTCGGCACGGTGCTCTTCATGATGACGTGCGTGCTCTTCCCGGGAAGCACGCACGTCATCACGAATTGCACCCGCGCGCATCGTGACCCCAATCAGGACCTTCTCCATACGGCCACGGGTCCCCTCGTCCGCAGGTGGAGGGGAGTCAGGTGACATGGACATCCCCTCTACCTGCGGACGGGCCTGGGACGGGGCACCCCTGCTGGTGCATGTTGGTGCACTCACAGGGTCAGGGACAGCGACATGCACAGGCCCCTCCACGGTGACCTGTGCTGCCTCCTGCCCCTGGACTGCACCACTTGCACCAGCAGAGATGCCCCCACCAGGCCCCATGTGTGCTTCAGTGGCGGCCTCCTCCTCCTCTGTGGAAACCACCAACCTGGATGGCTCCTCACCATCTTCCGCCGTAGCAGGCCCCTGTGGGGCTCACCCACCCCTTCCGCTGCAGCCGTGGGGGCATCCCCGTCGCCTTGCTCCACAGCGCCGTCTCCGCCCTCTTCTTCACTAGCCGCTGCGTAGAGGGAGACATAGAACACAAGCATCAGGGTACTGTTCAATGGTCCCCTAGACAGGAAGCAATAGCAGATGAGTACCACTGTCAAAGTACACTTCCATCATGCCCCTCCACAACACATGGGTCAGTCCAGGCAAAACACACACAGTAACAGGCATGGTGCATGCCATGGACATTTCCATACATGTCCAATGGACTCTTGAAACATACAATGATATGGAACTCACATGCATCATGGGTCATGCCTATCACATGCACATACTACACCTCAGTCACATCCATCTGGCCTCATACACCCCAAACACAGCGGATACAAGGATAACTAGGCTGCATCAGTGAATCTGTGCATTGTCACACACATGTGTCATGCATCCATGGCATTCACAAGTCACAGACACGCAGGTCAGGCACACAGACATGGCTACCATATATGTACCTGGCATCAGCACCCATCCCTCACCCCCACCCATGTCCAGGAACAGAGACTGGCATGCTCTCATGTGTAAAATCTGCATAGGGCTCCCCATGTCGCATTTAAACACATGCAACAACCATGTGGTTCACACATCACTGGTCGCACATGCATTACCATGATGTCCCTGCACACATACATGCATACATGGCCTATGTCACACATACAGGCAAGTATCAGACAACCAGCACACCGCAACATGCCCTGTCTCACACAGCAATGCTTGGCCACTTACCGCTCAACTCCAGACGGGTCTCCCTCTCAAGGATCTGGGCGTGGAGCACTGTGCGTACGCGTTCCAGGACCCTCATCTGGATTTAACTCATGCGGCCCCGGCCCCCCTCCACGAGGCGCCGGGCCTTCACGAGGGTCCTGGACCTCAAGTCCTCCCAGCGCTTCTTGATCTTCTGGACGTCGCGGGTTGCCACCCCCTCCGCGTTGATGGCAACCACACAGTCGGCCCAGATCCTCTCCCGTCCTTCCTTGCTTGCGCGGGACGATCCAAAGAGGGCATCATACTGCCCCAGGACATGCTCCACCAGGACACCAACTTCGGTGGCAGTGAAGCTGGTGCCCCTCTGCCCCTCTGGCCTGGGGTTGCCACTTGTGCCAGATGTGGAAGTGCCCGACATGGCAACCCCAGAGGCAGGAGTGGGTGGGCAACTGGGTCCTGGGGCTGGACTGTGGAGCAATGTTATCCCAGTCGGGAGTCTTCAGTTCCAGCAGGGGTGGACACAGCAACTGGACCCCTGCAGATGGCTGATGTGCAGGCACCAAATGGCAGGGCACGGTGGCAGCAGGCAGGCAGGCAGCAGCAGCAGATGGCACGTGGGAGCTGCTCGGGGCACTGGGGGGCAGTAATTCGGCCTTCTGGGCAGGAGCGTGGTCTTCCGTGTGTTTTCGCGTGGCCAGCTTGATACGGAGTGATTTGGCACGTGAAAATCCTGCACGTCAGAGTGAAATTCGAGGAAAGGCCCTTAGCGTGTAAGCGCGTCAGCACGCATACGCGATTCTATTGGACCAAAGGCCCTCAGCGCGTAAGCGCGTCTGTGACGTGACCCGCACGGGTGTTTCCCTCATAGCACGTGATGACGGAGCACACGTGGAAAGACTGCACGTCAGAGTGTCATAGCGTGTAATTGGACAAAAGTGCACGTACACGCGATTGGCCTATGTACGTGTATTTCAGGGGTGCGCGGGCACTTACACACGCGAGTACATCAGCGCACGTGTATTCCGGGGTGCGCGGGAATTTCCACACGCTATTGGCCTGGGTACTGGATTTCAGGGGTGCGCGGGAAGTTTCACACGCTCGCCTACAACACGCGCAAAGAAATACGTACGCGAGTAGGAAGCAGGCATACGTCGACCCGCGACGCATAAATTTGCGTGCAAAAAAAATAACAAGCTCAGACGCCAGGATGAATATACCGTTCCTAGCAGCAGTGGCCGTGGGCTACCAAAGGAGGAGGAGGAGGATAGTCAGGGCCAGAATATTCACACCCAGAACCAGCCTTTTCGGGATGCCTGATGACCAGGTGTATGGGAGGTACAGGTTTCCACCACACATAATACTGGACCTGGTGAGTGAGTGAGTGGGAGGATGACCTCACATCACCCACCTTGTGCTCCCAAGCACTCAGCCCCCTGGAGAAGGTCCTCAATGTACTGCACTTCTTAGCCACTGGATCATTTCAGCGGACAAGTGCCATAGTGGGTGGGGTGTCACAGGCCACGCAGTCATGCTGCCTACACCAGGTCTTGAACATCATCACTGCACGCCCATCAGTCCGCAGGCACATATACCTGCCCAGAACACCTGCAGAAAGGCATGCTGCCGCCCTGGATTTTTATGGTGTGGCACGATTCCCCAAAGTGCTAGGTGCCATCGACTGCACCCATGTGGCTCTACGTCCCCCCAGGGCATCTGAGCACATCTATAGGAACCGCAAGCACTGGCATTCCATCAACGTGCAGGTAGTATGTAATGCCAAGGGAATCATCACCTCAGTATATGCCAACTATCCCCGGTCCACCCACGACAGCTTCATTTACCGAATGTCCACCCTAAGCCGAGACCTAGAAGCTGGGCTAGAAGCTGGGCGGCATGGCGATACATGCCTGCTTGGTGAGTATGAATGCCACTGCACATGCATGCATATCAGATACTGAGCAAGGTCACAACCCCACCAATGATACCAATCACCACCTCCACAGGGGACAGTGCCTACCCTCTCAGCCCCCACATGATGACGCCAATTCGGAACCCCACCACGCCACCCGAGGTAAGATATAACACAGCCCACATTGCAACCCGGGGCATAGTGGAGCGCACATTCAGAGTGCTTAAGTCACGCTTTCGCTCCCTTGACCGTTCTGGCGGGCAGCTGTTATACGCTCCCCCAGTAGTGTGCAGGATCATAGTGGCAGCATGTGTCCTGCACAACGTTGCAACACGCCGGGGCCTGGCCGTGGACATGGTGGTGCCCCCACATCCCCAACCACATGCACGCCCGCTGCGCATGGGAGGGGAAAGGGCACGGGGGGAGGCAGCCCGTACACCGCTAGTGGCTAATTACTTCACATAGAAATCACACCCCGGTGGAGTGCACACTGCCCTGGCACATACCATCTGACAATCAATGATGACTCAACCTGACACTGATCCTGAATGTCTGGAGAATCAACCGTCAAAACCATATCAGCCTGAGATTGTTCACCTGGAAGTGTTACAATGTGTGCATCCCTACCTACACAGACACCACCAATGCAGTTTCGTGAAAAAACACATTCATGCAGCTAAAATGAATATCCACTTGCAAAATGCAACATGAGGACAGTGCCATGTCACCCAACCCATCCCCAGCACCGCCACACGACACACCGTGCCATGTCATGCTATGTGCAGGTAAACAAAGTAATCCCCACAACATGACACAAGTGTCACAATGTACAGTGTCCCTAATTGAAACTTGCGACACCTGAAATGCTCACAGTGATGCAGGACCAACAACACACTTGAGCAGGTGTTTAGCAAAAACACTTATCAGCTACTGACGCTCAAAACTACTATTAACATGACATTACGAATGTAAGGAATTAGTAGTCTCACCACCTGGAAATGCCTGCACTCCCACCACTTCCAACTGTATAGTGTTGCCGCCATGTAGAGTTGTAGGTGCACTGCTGCCAACATGGACCCCATCTCCAAAGTAGAGGGCCTTGTTGTCATGATGCCTACCCCCAGAGAACCAGGCCAGGCCCAGCACCCCCGGAAGCAGGCATCATGCCATCGGGTAAAAGCCCAGCGGCCCCTTATAGGGGCTCTTTGGACTCATAGGCGCCAGGCTCATAAAGGGAGGTGTTTTGTGCACTTACCTGATGCAGACCATGCTGCACACTTCAGGCCTCCCTGAGACCTGAAAGGGACTATTTTTTCATAGGGACTATTTTTTCACTCGGGCATGGCCAGGGAAGGATACATACCTAGTTGGGGAAGGATACATACCTGGGACTTCTTTGGAGGCTATTTAAGCCACGCCCAGACCGCAGCTCATACTTCGCGTTGTTCTGCTTCCTGCAGCTTAACGCTCACCGTGTCTGCTCCTGCTCCTGGACTCCAGCCACGCCCGCCTCGAACCTGGAAGACCTGCAAGGAAGGAAGAGAAGAGAAAGGTGAAAACCAAGGACTATTTCAAACTTCTTACCTGCATCCGGAATCTTCTCGCCAGCATCCCTGAAGAAAGACTTCCATTTAAAAGCATCCCGATGCTCGCTGCAGCGCCGCGCTTCACTCACCTGTCCACGAGACATCTCCCGGCTTCATCGCGGCTGTCAGCATCGGATGCCACATCTCTGCACCTAGGGGAGAGAGCAAGAAACAAAAGGGTGAGCAGAAGGAACACAGAATGAAAGCCTGATTAACAGCCATAATACTTACTAGCTTTTCTTCCACATTTCGGGTCGGCGCCGCCCCGTTGGCAGGTACCGTACCCCGGCCCCTATGGGGAAAGGACAAGAGACATTTCTGGGGAATGATAAGGACATTTAGAGGGATCGTCCTCATCACTACTCACCTCGGCAGTTTAACCCCTCGACGCATCGCCTTCATTCTGCACCTGAAATAAAGGACAGATCACACGTTAGAAAGACAACATAAAGGGGGCCTCACTTGAACTTTGAACTTTCATACTTACGGCGCATCGCTCAGGAAAGTCAAGTGGATTTTGCCAGCGCCATTCCGAAAAGCAGTGAAGTAACTGGACGAACGCGCGCCCCTGCACCAGAAGCAGGATGGAGAGTTCATCCTTCCAAACCAAAAGGTGAGCTTAAACCGGGGTTTGGAGGAAGTTAGAGAGGAACGAAGGGGGAAAGGGGGGAGCTAGCACACTATTCTGCAGACTGTTAATCCCCTTTCTCATCTGCAGAAGGATATTCCTACGGGCCAGGCAAGCACGATTTAGAGGTCCTATCCAATCGGTGTTCCGGGTCCTGCGCATCACGCTAGAAGAGGCCACAGCAATTCAGACTAGACCAGCGCCCCGTGGGAACCAGGTGAGCGTTACACTTGTGTAGACATGAGGAAAGGACCTGCAAATTTGGAGGTAGACACGGATGATGAGTTACACATCAATGCAACATGCAGTGTACAACACAACAGCAATATGCACTAGGAATGTATACACAGTATTGACTAGACTACCCACACATGTAGTGGGAGTCCAATGTCACCATGTACGTCAATGTCACTTGGGCACACCCTTTGCAAGCCCATGGAAATGGGAAGCAGGAGGGGTGTGTGTGACATAAACCCAAGCATCTGAACCAAATACTTGACAAGCCTGCATGTGCCCAGCCACAATGCAGCGTATGCCCACGGGAGACACACAAGGCAACACATTGTCCCAAAAAAAAAAAATTAAAAAAATAAAAAATCAAAAATCAAAAATGGCCATTAATGGGCCCGGGGGGGTTGGGGAGGCCACCCAGGAGGTCCGAGGACAGGGTGCACACCAAAACCCACCTGGCTACCCTATTGTGGGAGTATCACTGCTGTTGCTATTATCACCCTGTGGAGCTGCATCCGGAGGTGGTTGCACCATGGGAGGCAGCCCACGCAAGGCCCTAGTCTGTTCCTCCATGGCTGCAAGCATGCGGGTGTGGTAGGTCTCGTTCTGGAGGATGAGTGTGCGGAGGTCCCCATGCAACAACTCACGGGATGCCCGGACCTCCGCCCTAGTTGCCTGCATCTCAGCTGAGAGCGTACGGGTGAGATGCTCCAGCTGCTGTTCTGTCCTTCGGTTTGTTGAAGCCTCAAGCTCAACAAGAGTCGTCCTGAGGTGAAGGAGTTCCAGCCTCAGGGCTTCCCTGTGGCCCTGGGACTCTATCGAGATGGCTTCCTGCAGAGTCGCCAGTGCCGCCCGCCTTTCCCTGTTGGACGCCAACATGTCCTCCCTGTGTGACTGGCAGATGGAGTCGGTTGCCTGCTGTAGTCGCTCCAACAGCCTTTCGGGGGGGACAATGGAAGTGGCCACCCTATCCATGGCCTGAGCCATCATGTCTGATGATGCTGCCTGTTGGGTTGCCATACCGTAAATGGATTGCTCCCATGCGGTATTGCCAGGTGGCGTACGGCCACCATGTCGGCAGGCACCACACCTGTCTGGGGCAAGGTGAACTGTGCCTTGCTGTGCCGGCACTGCCTGAGGCTGCAGGACTGCATTCCCCCTCTGATCTGCTGGCCCAGGAACAGGATCAGATCTCGCGGAGTGTGACCCTGCATCCGTAACCACCAAAGGCGTAGCTGCCAACACTGACATCCCCATTGAGGGTTCTGACCCTGGTGCAAGTGGGTGGGACAGAACAGAAGCCCTCCCAGGAACACTTACCTGCGACGGCACGTAGGTCTCATCATCCGAATCAACACCTGAGTACAGCTCGGGGGAGGTGCAGCCAGAGACACCCCTTGAGAGCACGACCTGCAGCAGTTGTGGGTTCTCACCCACCACCACACCATGTCCTTCACTGGTGGTCGGTCGGCCCTCGGACCCCTCCTGGGTCTGCACCATCTCCACAACCCCAGCAGTATCAGGTGCGTCTTCCCCTGCAAAGACATAAAAGCAAACACATGGAAACAGGCATTAGCACCATGGCACACAATGAGGGAGGAGGAAGATGGCACGGAGTCATCCAGGTTGGAGGGGGGTTTGGTGGAGGAGGAGGCCGTGCAAGCGACAGAGGAGTGGTCTGGAGGTGGGGATTCCACTGGTGCTAGTGGTGCAGTGCAGGATCAGGGACAGGAGGCAGCACAGGCCGCCGCAGAGGTGCCTGTGTGCAATCCTGTCCCTGCTCCTGTCACTGCATCATCTTGCACCAGCGGGGATGCCTACCTCCAGACCCGTTCTAAGGGAGAGGATTGGCTTACAACACCTGGCCTTCCTCTCCCTGCGGATGTGGCTATCCTGCACCAGGTTGAGCCTGTCCAGGGTGGGGTGGCGTTGCGTCAACGGGCCATGCGAGCTGACCTGCAGTCTTTTCATGATGAGTCTGCACGTCTTCTCGCATGGCTCGTTGACCACGTTGACCCACTGGGACTGCTCGCCGGGGCTGGATTCCTGGACCTTGTTCCGACCCCCTTCTCCACAGAACCCCCTATGCCCCAGTCGTCCTCCATACCATCTTCCCACCCATGTGTCACCTGGGTGCCCTGTGGAGCTGCCTCTGACCGTGCGGCCAGGCTGGTGGACAACAGATCCCTGCCCCAGTCGGGAGTCGACGTCCAGCAGGGGTGGCCACATCAACGACTGCACCCCAGCTGGAGGAGGATGTGCAGGCACCATTGGACAGGGTACATGGACAGCAGCAGCTGCAGCAGCAGGAGGCTGTAGGTGGGAGCCACGATAGCTCGGGGCCTTCAACATCGGAGGGGCAGGCATCGGCCGGAGGGCAGGAGGACCCTGGACGGGCAGTGTCTTCCGTGTGGCAGCGGTTGGGCCACGCCATAGATGCGGAGTGGCGGCGGGCGGAACAGGCGCGGCTCACGATGGTCAGGGCGGAGAACTCCATGCGGAGGGCCCTGAGGAGGGCCGAGTGCCTCGAGGCAATCCGCAGGGAGTTGGAGGTGAACATGTCGGCGTCCCTGCGGACCCTCGGGGCCATGGAACAGGACCGCCTCCGGGACATAGACGAGGAGTTCGATGATGCCCTGGCCCGGAACACCACTGAGTGAGCCGCTGGACTGGCCCGCCGCCATTGTATATAGTTATTTAGTGATAGGTTTCCTTTATTGTTTATTTTTATTTGGAGTCAACGGACACTGCTCCACCTTTTGTATATAGTTCCATTTTAGATAGGTTTTTTTGTAGGTTTCATTTCTTCTGTTGGGATGATGGACCCTGAATACTTTGTACATAGTTGGACTTTGCATTTGGATATTTTTTTTACTATGAATATTTTTTTCCATGGAGCAATGGTTTTCTATTTCTTTTTTCCCTTCATTTCCTTTTTATGGACTTGAACTTTGGAAGACATTTTTTTGGATTATCATTTATTGATTTTAATTTGAAAAAGGACAGCCAGCTTAATTTGCTTTATTTTATACTTGTGTATATTGTTTAATTTTGATTGCCATTACTGTTGTTTTTAATACATTATTTTGATTTTTTCATTCTTCAATGTGTGGTTTCATCTCATTGTTTTCATGCATGTCATGATATGGGTTTTCAGGTTCACTTGCAACCATTGGGCCTCATTACGACTCAGGCGGTAAGGGGTTTACGGCGGCGTAAACAGCGCCGACCCTTACCGCCTGAGTACGAGGTCCCTTAGCGCCATGGAGGTTTTAACACCTGCTTTTAGCAGGTGTTAAAATCCATGGTGCTAAGGGACCATGGAGTTAATTACGCCACCGTAATTTACGGTGGCGTAATTAACGCCTTTCCCACTCCCATTATGCCCTATGGGGCAAAAATGGGAATGGGGAAGGGTAAATGGGGATTGGGGATTTACCGCCCCGCCGACCTCGGAATAGGGCGGTAAGTCCTCCTACCACCATGGCGTAAACGTAGTTTACGCCATGGTGGTAAAGTCACGGCCCAGGCGGTAACTTACCGCCTGGGTCGTAATGAGGCCCATTGTGTGTGTGTGAGACACATGTGTTCGTTTACATTGTTTCCATTGGAGTAGTATCATGGGCACATGTAATACTTGGTTGTGTCTTTGGGCTGTGGTGGCTGGCCATGAGGCCCATGCTTGAGGATTGTCAGGGCCTGTGGGCAGGGGGACATGAGTGGGGGCCTGGTGGAGGCTGCCCCTGCACTGCTGGGGGGTGGGGTTGGTGGGAGACATGAGTGGGGGCCTGGTGGAGGGTGCCCCTGCACTGATGGGGGGTGTGGGGGGTGGGAGACATGAGTGGGGGCCTGGTGGAGGCTGCCCCTGCACTGCTGGGGGTGGGGGTGGTGAGAGACATGAGTTGGACATGAGTGGGGCCTGGTGGAGGGTGCCCCTGCACTGCTGGGGGGTGGGAGTGGTGGGAGACATGAGTGGGGGCCTGGTGGAGGCTGCCCCTGCACTGCTGGGGGGTGGGGGTGGTGGGAGACATGAGTGGGGGCCTGGTGGAGGCTGCCCCTGCACTGCTGGGGGTGGGGGTGCAGGGGGACATGAGTGGGGGGCCTGGTGGAGGCTGCCCCTGGTGGCTGGGGGTGGGGGTGCAGGGGGACATGAGTGGGGGCCTGGTGGAGGCTGCCCCTGCAATGCTGGGGGTGGGGGTGGTGGGAGACATGAGTGAGGGCCTGGTGGAGGCTGCCCCTGCACTGCTGGGGGGTGGGGGTGGTGGGAGACATGAGTGGGGGCCTGGTGGAGGCTGCCCCTGCACTGCTGGGGGTGGGGGTGGTGGGAGACATGAGTTGGACATGAGTGGGGGCCTGGTGGAGGGTGCCCCTGCACTGCTGGGGGGTGGGGGTGGTGGTGGACATGAGTGGGGGCCTGGTGGAGGCTGCCCCTGCACTGCTGGGGGGTGGGGGTGGTGGGAGACATGAGTGGGGGCCTGGTGGAGGGTGCCCCTGCACTGCTAGGGGGTGGGGGTGGTGGGAGACATGAGTCGGGGCCTGGTGGAGGCTGCCCCTGGTGGCTGGGGGGTGGGGGTGGTGGGAGACATGAGTGGGGGCCTGGTGGAGGGTGACCCTGCACTGCTGGGGGGTGGGGGTGGTGGGAGACATGAGTGGGGGCCTGGTGGAGGGTGCCCTGCACTGCTGGGGGGTGGGGTGGTGGGAGACATGAGTGGGGGCCTGGTGGAGGCTGCCCCTGCACTGCTGGGGGTGGGGGTGGTGGGAGACATGAATTGGACATGAGTGGGGGCCTGGTGGAGGGTGCCCCTGCACTGCTGGGGGGTGGGGGTGGTGGGAGACATGAGTGGGGCCTGGTGGAGGCTGCCCCTGCACTGCTGGGGGTGGGGGTGCAGGGGGACATGAGTGGGGGCCTGTTGGAGGCTGCCCCTGGTGGCTGGGGGTGGGGGTGGTGGGAGACATGAGTGGGGGCCTGGTGGAGGCTGCCCCTGCACTGCTGGGGGGTTGGGGTGGTGGGAGACATGAGTGGGGGCCTGGTGGAGGCTGCCCCTGCACTGCTGGGGGTTGGGGCGGTGGGGGACATGAGTGGGGGCCTGGTGGAGGCTGCCCCTGCACTGCTGGGGGGTGGGGGTGATGGGAGACATGAGTGGGGGCCTGGTGGTGCTGCCCCAGCACTGCTAGGGGGTGGGGGTGATAGGGGACATGAGTGGGTGCCTGGTGGCGGCTGCCCCTGGTGGCTGGGGGGTGGGGGTGGTGGGAGACATGAGTGGGGGCCTGGTGGTGGCTGCCCCTGCACTGCTGGGGGTGGGGGTGGTGGGAGACATGAGTTGGACATGAGTGGGGGCCTGGTGGAGGGTGCCCCTGCACTGCTGGGGGTTGGGGGTGGTGGGAGACATGAGTGGGGGCCTGGTGGAGGGTGCCCCTGCACTGCTGGGGGGTGGGGGTGGTGGGAGACATGAGTGGGGGCCTGGTGGAGTCTGCCCCTGCACTGCTGGGGGTGGGGGTGGTGGGAGACATGGGGTGGACATGAGTGGGGGCCTGGTGGAGGGTGCCCCTGCACTGCTGGAGGGTGGGGGTGGTGGGAGACATGAGTGGGGGCCTGGTGGAGGCTGCCCCTGCACTGCTGGGGTTGGTGGGGGGTCAGAGACATGAGCAGGTGTGCAAGGTAGTCCCCTGTTTTGTGGGCTGCCTGCAGGGGCCGTGGAGGGTGTACAGGGAACACCTGTGAGGACCCACCCAGCCTAATCGCGTGTGTAACTTCCCGCGCACCCATGTAATACACATACCCAGCCAAATCGCGTGTGTAACTTCCCGCGCACCCCTGTAATACACGTCGCGTGTAAAACTTCACACGTACCCCTGTCATACACGTACCCAGCCAAATCGCGTGTGATAATTCCCGTGTACCCCTGTAATACACCCTGGCTAATCGCGTGTAAAACTTCACGCGTACCCCTGTAATACACGTACCCTGGCTAATCGCGTGTAAAACATCCCGCGTTCCCCTGTAATACACTTACCCTGGCTAATCGCATGTGAAAATTCCCGTGTACCCCTGATATGAACGTTACCCGCTTTGCGTTTCTTGTTTAGCAGCCCTGTAAACTGGTCCAGGGTTAGCGCAGCCCTTTGCGATGATTTAGCGATTTTGATGGCTTTTCCTTGCGCGAGGGCGTTCTTGGGGGCGTTACTGGGGCTGCTGCAGGGTCGCTGCGATACTCTGCGCCACGGCTGGTTTGGAAGCCTAAAATCCATGAATATGCTGTGCGCGGAAATCGGTTTTGGCACACGCGCCTGGCGCAGATAATCGCACGCGGACACTCAGCGCCAGCCGCTTGCGACACTTTTCTGCGAAATTCTATGAATTACCCTGCTAATATTGAGTAGATTTAATATGCTTACATGTATATCAGAGATTTAACCTGCATGCATCTACTAAAAATAATGTGCCCTAATTTACAGAAAACATTAAAACATAATATAATGTGGATGCTAAATGAGCTTTGCTCTGAAAAACAGATGAAGAACCTGTTAGAAACTGTTGTATAATTTTTTTATCAACTTGCTTCTTCAGTGTGAAAGAGAAAATGTGAATTTGATCTCATTACCAATTCTTGTGTATACTCAATTGTATGTTGACTTTGACATTTTAATGCTCGATTCATGGAAATGGACACAGAAGACCCACAATGGCCGCGCGCTGAGAAGGACATTGCCGAGCCTGCACACAGAAAGAAAATGCGCGCCCTGCTTATTCATGGAATTGACAGCGCAAAGTAACTGTACTCACAAGTCGTGGCCGGAACGCCTCCGGCAAGCCCACATGCAAAGCATGAACAAAAAGAACTGCTACCTTTGCGTGCTCCCCCAGGCATGTATACACGCACCCTTCAAACAGTGCGTGTGGTCCCCCATAAGCATGCCTGCGACTTGGGAACCCTGTGTGTGGTCCCGTGTAACTGTATGCAGCACCCTGACAACATGCGTATAAAAAATCGTAAATCGCAATAACTCTGGAAATCTGCATGCAAACCCACGTAAAACGTTCCTGAACCCTGCTATACTGCTTAGGCACACCCCTAAGTTACATCAGAACCCTGATTGAGTACACACACCCCAAAATCCGACATGCTACCCTGTTAGGCAAGATTGTATGCAGTACCCTTTGGGTGCACTACAACAACCCTGACCTCCTGGCAATAGGAACCCAACCTTTGGTATAAGTCTGTACTACACAGGTTGGTGTTGTGTTGAGGAGCCAGACCTATCTCAAGAGGGGTCAATGTGAGCTGTAGGGGAGTTTCACAGAGATTCATAGTGACAAGTATTCAAATAAACTCTTACACACAAGGTTTCTAGATTAAACAATGATTTGTTTATTTAACAGTCAGTTTGAGTAAGCCTTCTTCAGAAGGGGCAATATAACACACAAATGCACTCCAGAATACACACTAAACCAGCAAATACCCATTTGGGATGGCACACAGATACTTCCTACACCCTCAGGTGACTTCAATAGCTAGGACACTGTGGACATTAATATATCACTGTTGCATTTAGGGCAATACTTAGGAATATGTCAAAGAAAAGGATTATTAGAATAAACAAGAGACCTCACATATTTTCTGAAGCAGATAAGTACTTTTGGTAAGCCCCAATGCAAAGTAAGTTAACACCTTCCTGGAAGCAGGGCTAAACACAGAGTCAGAGGTAAGAAGAGTTATTCAGGGAGCCAGGCCAGGCCAAAGTCAATTGGACAAAAGTCAAGATGAGCTGAATAAATTCTTACAGGTAGGTAAAAATCTTGCACAATGGTTTAGAAATCTTTGTAGAAAAGTAGAAATCAAAGTAGGGCCACAAGCTGATAGGCTTGTGAGGTAAGGAAGCAGTTAGCAACTCTACAGAAGCAACCAAGACAAGTCTCCACTGAGAACAAGCGAGGTTACACAAGAGGTAAATTCTCTTAGACTTTACAGTACCTTTGGTTATAAGAAAAGGGCTTTGGCTAGCTTCTGCTCCTGTGCAGCTCTGCAGATCCTGTGTTCCTGGCCTCAGTCGTGGGGACAAGAGGGAGAACATCTAGAGGACTCCTGCACTGCAACGGGATGGTCATTGACAGAAAAGGACCAACTTCTATTCAGTGGCACTTCGCGGTTTCAACTCCTCGCGTCTCAGCAAATAGCACTACTGCAGACTCTTTGCTGTCGAGATGGGCTTTACTTGCATCTGGGATTTGGGGTCCAGCATTCTGTTCTCTGTTGAGGTGGCTCAGGCTTGATGCTGCTTCCTAGGAGTCCAGAGGATCTTCCTGGACTCTTGGCCAACTTAAAAGCAACACACACGATCTGGTGTTCCTCTCCCTGGCTCTTCTGTTTCCAGCAGCAACTGCAGTGGAAATGCAACCAGCTTCGAGATGATGTCCAGGTGGCTTATTTTGGAGTTGATTGCTCCCACCAACTCAAGGGAGGAAGTCATCCTTATAGGGCTTCTCTAGTTGAGGCGAATTCGGAGCATCAGCACAGCGGGCTTCACCGGGCAAACCAACGGTCCAGGAGTTGCAGCAGGCGTCTCTTCCAAGTTCTTCTTCTGATTCCTTCGTCCAGTCATCGACTCTGCCTTGCAAGACAAAAAACCTCTCCATTTATGCAGGTTTCTCCCATTCTTTCTAGCCTAGCTGTCAGTCACCCAGCAGGGTGGCTGTCCTTGTCGGACAGCCAGCCAGCCAATCACCTATGAGTGAATTTCTGTCTCTGAGGAGACTAAGCACAGGGTGTTTTGGGCACCTCCCTCACTTTCTGCCCCCTGCAGACACCCTGGAGTCAGAGGCGGACTTCACTTGTGAATCCTGCCAAAGGAAAAACGAACTAAGGGACCAAACCTAGTTTGGCACGCAGAGTAAATCTCAAGAAGGACCTTTCCATAAAGAAATGGTGGAAAAAGAAGACTGGGGACATTTTGACACAAATGGCACCCTTGGGTGCTTTACTGCAGCTGTGAACGCAGCCCGCAGTAAAAGCACACCACGGTAGTTAAAAGTAAATCACTGCCACCAGCCATTCACAGAGGAAAGGGAAACATAAAAATGTTACATGAGAAACTAGACAAAGGGGATACTAAGTAACCCCTCCAGCACCCTGTTGTAAGATAGTGTGTCGGGGCCTAGAAAGTTACACATATAAGTAAAGTCAATTTCACTTCACTGCTCTTGGAAACAGTAGTTTATCCAAGAGAAGGCATTTAAACCTTTGGGAAATCTGAAAGACTTCCCTGTGCCACTGCACTGAAGGTGCTGTGTCACACAATGTAAAAGATGATGCCTATGGAGTTTGTCAGACTCCACAACCAAAAGAAACATCACATTAAAATACATGAGAGAGTGGCAAAAAGGGTCTCACTCTCTCCAGGTTAAAAATGAAAGTCCTCAAAATCCAGCAAAGTTGCTGGGGGTTTCTAAGGTAGAGTGAGCTTAGCACATTTCTGCAAATTCTGCCTAACAGACCCCCACCTGCACATGCACAATCCTATGTGCAAGTGTACTTATACCTGCCTTCGGGTGGTGGATCATATGGAGGACTTGCTTGGCCATATCCAAGCCGAGACTTTGCGAGATCAAATCCATGAATACGTCTTGTGTCGTGCAATAGTGGGCGTGCGAGGAACTGCCTGCAGGCCGTCCCTCGGAACGCCCAATTTTTCGCATGTTCTTCCCCATTTTTGGTGTTCTGCCCCCTTCCCAGCCCTCTGTGCAGGCCATGCCCACTTTCTGCTCGGAGTCTCACGCAAGGCCCTCGATAGCTCAGAGAGACGTGCTGAGCCAGCACGAAATACATGCAAGTCCAGGAAAAGTACCATGCATTCGGTTCCATGAATCGATGAACGTGGATTTGGGCTCAGTAGCGAGCGTAATTACCCTCTTTTCTGTGCAGATAATTCCATGAATCGGGCCCATGATCTCCAATGTATTTTTAAGTTCACTTGTAAAAACGTCAATTCCTGTTTCACAATATGGGCCTCATTATGACATTGCTGGTCCAGAAACAAGGGTGCTGGTAAGATTACCAGCACCCTTGTTTCCGTCCCAGTAAATTACAAGTCTGCCTGCCGGGGCCGCTGCACCCGACAGGTCTGACCCTGCTGGGTGCAGCGGCACTGTACGCAGACTCTTCACGGAAGTGCCAGCACTGTTAGCGAGGGTGCTCTCCCCACTCCCATAGAGTCCTGTGAAAGGGGAGTTAGGAAATCTGGCGCCTGACTTCTTGCGCCGCCAGGACTTGTAATGCCCTGGTAGCACCGGGAAGTCAGGCGTGGGTAAAATGTTACGAGTCCCGCAGCAACCCGCCGGTAGCACCGGCAGGATTAACACCAGACTCGTAATGAGGCCCTATGTCTTCTTTTGAAAAACCTCCGTATACATCTATTTGTAAATCCACTGTCTTCTGTTTTATGATATGTCTTCATATCCTCTACCGAAAATCCTCAACACGTGTTTTGCTACTTTGTGTGTACATCCGTGTATTCCAATTCTCTCTTAGACAAATAAAAAATGGATGGCCAGTATCCTAACTGTGTCTTTATAACATTCTTTGAGCCTTATTTACGGCCGGGAGTAACAAAGGAGATTTTGGAACTGATTTTCAATTTTCTTTTTACATGGGAAAGCCCTATTGAAAACATTTGTGTAAATCGGGTCCAAAGTCTTTCATTAACGTTACATCACATTTATCAACATACGTATGGCCAGAAGAGGTTTGGATTGCAGCTTGAATTTTCACCTCTCCTTTCCTCTCCACCATACAAATCCTCCAGCATTAGCACCCGAATGCATTTTCATCCAGGCGCAAATGCTGAGGAACCCTATGGGGTCTGCCTGCTTTATGCTCCGTTGTAAATTCTGCCTGCAAATGCATACATGGCAGGCAGCGTTTACGTCATTTGCATGGTGGAGTGCAAATGTGCAGGGCAGAAGAGGGCGTTCACTCTTGTGTGTCACCTTTTGACCTGCACTTTTGCACTCTGTCCTGCAATCAGTGGGCAAGCTGTCATCATTGCAGCTCTAATGTAACAGCTACCCGCCACCAAATTACAAGCTGTTTTAAAATAAGCCCCTGTGTCTTTATTCAAAATCTGCATGGTACTGTTTTTTTTTATTTTTTTTTATTTGCGCATGGTTTAAACGTATGGTGTTTTTCATTTCAGTGAACTTTATTTTTAGGATGATGTTGTTGAATTTCAGAACACGTGGTGCATTGAAGGAGCACCATCCTTTCCCCATAACTATCCCAATAATAACAAATGCCCTTCCTCACCTTATGTGCTCATATGTACCTAATCAGCAGTATCGTATTCCCTTCCTCTCTGGTGGTGGATGGGTGTGGTGTCATCTACAGCTGCCTGCACTGTCACCAGAGTTCGGTTAGCAGTATTGGGCGCATGCATCTTCTACGCGAAGACTGAGTGACTGTGACACATATACAGACAGACGGGGCTTCACTTACAATTTCACTTCTTAGCCCTTGGCTTCGCTTCATGGCACTTTTAAGTCTTTGCATGCGTTCATTCTCGCATTGGCATGAAAACGTATTCCGTGTTGTCTTTCCTACCTATGTTCGTTGCTGTGCACAACTCTATTTGCTTGCCTCGTCTCGGGATGTCTCCTTGTAACTATGGAAATCTCTGCATTGGCTCAAAGTGGCTGCCAGGATTCAGTTCAAAACCCTCTGCATCATCCACAAGGCCTTCTGGGGTCTGGGGCCTCAATACCTCCATATCGCTCTTCCTAAATATCTTCCTTCTCGACCTCTTAGCTCATCTGCCTCCAACTCCCTCAGGGTCAGTCACTTCTCCACGCAACGAGTTGGTGGTAGATCTCTCTCCTGGGCTGGTGTCTCCCTCGGGAACAGCCTCCCTGCCTCCCTTAAAATTGAGGAGAACCATCTCCAGTTCCAGAAACACCTCAAAACCTTTCTCTTTGCTTCTGCTTTCTCTCCTCCTCTCCTCTGTGCTAACCCCGGGCTGAAACCATTACTGCACTGGCTACCTGGATGCCCTTCTGATCCTGGGCCCCGGTCCCTCTCCCGCCAGCGCCACACACCTGCACTGCCCACCTGGCAACCCCCGCACTCGGGGACTGTTCTGTATCCCTTCAGTCCCCCCACCAGACCTCGATAGTTGATGTCCGCACTTACCCTTGCCACATGCTGACCGCTATTTTATTATTGTTATTATCTATTCCCTTGTACTGCACTTTCCTTTCCTACCTTCCCACGCATTTGCGCAATCTGAATGACACCTGGCTTAGTAGGATCGTCGTATGTACCTTTGTACCCCTCCCTTGCCTCGTCGCTGTGTATAGGCGCGTTATAAATGCCATATCATATCATATAATGTTTAACTCAGGGGTGATCTTATGCTAACTCGAGGAGGCCTTACATGGCCCACCGGGTTGGTGATTCATCTGGAAAAGTCCCACATGATTTTGCACTTTACTGAATGCCATTCTTCTTTGCAGACCCTCTCAATGTTCGAAAATGTTGCAGGTACCTTCCTAACTGCCCCAAAAGCCGTCAGATCATTGTGTGGGTACAAAAAGCATCTTTGCAGACCCAGCAGTCACTACCCACAGTCTTACTCAACGTATTACTATAGCACTTGCACGTTCAGAATATTTCAAGACCTTTTGTTTTTGTTTTATTCTTTTTTTACCCACCCCTTGTTTTGATGCGCCTTGAAACACATTTGCTGTATATTGCGAATTACAAATGAACAATGAATAAATAAATAACATAAACTAAGCATAATGATTGAAGAAATGTGTCCTTGACTGCTATAGTAATTAGATAGCCACTTTCAAAACACAGCCTCAGCACAAAGAAGGGGTACATATTTTGGTCTTTTTGGTCAACGATTTCACTCAAGGGGGGATTCAGACTGCTCCTCACTATTTGCATTGCTCTTGTTTGTAATGACATTTCTATACTAGGGAGGAGGGGTTAATCTCCGTCCCACCACATTGTACCTTTAATGAAACGCTTTTCCCTCCTGATCTCTTCCGAATTGCTTCTTGTAACTCCACAGCGAAGTCGCTGACAAGGCTTCCCCATATAGGAACTGCTACGGTATTTCTACTATTCTTCCCTTTGGCCTTTCAACCTTTAACGTCTGTATTGCCTCCTTCCTCCCTCCCTCCTTCCTTCTCTGCTCCCACCCCTCCCTCCTTCCCTCCCTCCCTCCCTTCCTTCCTTCCTTCCTTCCTTCCTTCCTCATGTTTCTCTTTCTCGCTCTCTTTCTTTCTCTTAAAGCACTAGCACCCGCATTGAGAGGTTGGTACTTACTTGTGTACGCGCGTTTTTTAAATCTTTCCATACGAGTCGTGTGTCATCATTAAGCATTATCCTAAGAAGAAACTCATTCCAGAAGCGTCTTACGACCAAGGAAATGTATCATCTGCAAAGATAATGACCCGCACTCACGGAATTTTCCACAACACCTGTTGAGCAGCCATAGAAGTCTGGAATGTAAGGAGAAAGATGGCTGGAGCTCGTAATGGCCAGTAAAGTAAATTACCTAATGCATCACACAGAATGTTACCCTGAACTGAAAAAGATGTGCTGCCATCTGCGCAGACCAGTTCGACTCCTCTGCAGACATGGGTTCAAGACACCAGCGAAACAAATACATGAATCCCAACTGCATGAATTCCGTGAATCCCAGCTGCATTAATCCCGGCTGCATGAATCCCAGCTGCAGGAAACCCGGCTGCATGAATCGCAGCTGCATGAATCCCGGCTGCATGAATCCCGGCTGCATGAATCCCAGCTGCATGAATACCGTCTGCATGAATCCCGTCTGCATGAATCCCAGCTGCATGAATCTCAGCTGCATGAATCCCAGCTGCAGGAATCCCGGCTGCATGAATCCCAGCTGCATGAATCCCAGCTGCAGGAATCCCAGCTGCATGAATCCCGGCTGCATGAATCCCAGCTGCAGGAATCCCAGCTGCATGAATCCCAGCTGCATGAATCCCAGCTGCAGGAATCCCAGCTGCATGAATCCCAGCTGCAGGAATCCCAGCTGCATGAATCCCAGCTGCAGGAATCCCAGCTGCATGAATCCCATCTGCATGAATCCCAGCTGCATGAATCCCGGCTGCATGAATCCCAGCTGCATGAATCGCAGCTGCATGAATCCCGGTGGCCAGATTCTCTTGTAGGAAGAAATTGACATATATTCATATATACATTTGGATACTCACTTGGAAAAAGAAACTTTTTAAATAGTAGTTTATCTAAGTCTTCATTAGGAGATTTTTTGATGTGTGTTAATCCTGGGAATCTGCCTCCCATGTACGGCGATATCGTTGGTCCTTATTTTCTCAAATGCATAATGTCATATTTCCGAAAATGCCTGGGTTGTTTTTTGAACTTGTTGGAGGAATGCATGTGGATAGTATAGAGTAACATAATGCTGCCCCTGTAAAATGTACAAGAATGCAGAGAAGGGTTATTCGTGACCCGTCTCTGCCTTACACTGCAAAGTGGGCGAATAGGGAGTAATTTGAGGTGCTCACTTTCGCACCCCGTTTAGATGCCCCCCTTCACACCCGTTTGCCTCGAGAGTAGCTAGCACATCCCTTCAATTTATGTTAATGTTAATGTTTACGGTATGTGCAGAAAAACATTCTTTTTTCTGGAAGGTTACCATGTGTAACTCTGCCTTTTGTGTCGGAGTAACAATTGGGGTAATACACATCAGATATGTGTCCTCATAATTAAATGGTATATAGTACTTGCAATTTATTCAGGGTGGCAAATAGTGGTCATATTTCAAATACCACCTGTATAACTCTACTGCCAACCTCTTAATGAGGGCGCTAGTGCTATGAGTGAAAGAGTCCTAAGCTCCCTTCCTATTTGTGCTATCGTGACATTGCTTCCTGATTGTAGATGGACAGGGTATCCTCAATGGAATATGTCTTCCGAGACAGATAACTGATTTTCCTTTTCGGATCCTTGGTATGCCCCAGAGCAGTCAACTAGTTGCCCCAAAAGAAAAGCTTATTGATGACTCAAGGACCGATACAGAGACTGCCCTGGGGTTTCCCAGAGGTAATATTAAAGAGCACTTTCTTTCAGCAAGATGTGAATTCTCTCTCCATTCACTCCGGGCCCTCTAGATACCTACGGCAGGCTCTACAGCTCAGTGTTATCCATACCCATCCATGTTACCTGTAACAGGTACATTTTCTCAGATTTTGTAGCAACATTTGTATTTTTTGTCATATTTGTATTGTATTCAGACCCCGCGGAGGGATACACCAAGAATCTCTGTACATAGACATTTAGGCGTGGCTTAGAAATCCTTGTGCAAGAAACTTACAAAAATACAGAGCAGCAGTAGCGGCGACGGAAAGGAGGGAACAGACAGGAAGAGGGGACACTGCGGGAAGCACATAACTGTGACACATAAGTGACAGCAGTAACATTAAGGATCATTTACATGGTGCACTTGATGAACATAAGCACATATGTGCCACTGCACACTCAAAGGTGTTCTCGACTTGTCAACGGGTATAGCTTCGAGTGAGAGAAGGCAACCCTTGATGTCCACCGTTTAAGAAAAGAGTAGCAATCAAGTGGAGGGAGGGAAGCCAGAGGTAGCACAAGGAAAGCGAGGTGCAGAGTGCTTGAGGGGGTAGAGTGTGAGTGGCAAGAGAGGGAGATGATTGGGTAAGAGAGCAGCCTATGGATGGATTTAAAGATTAGAAGGAGTCATATTAAGTGGGAACACTTGTACAGAGAAAGCAGGCTCACATGGAGGTGAAGGGCAGATCTAGGTGCAAATAGTGAGAAGTTAAAGAGTGTAGTTTTGCAAAGTTCAGAATTGTTTCTAGTGTGTGGGGTAAAGGAATAAAGATGGAGTCCCATGAGTGAGTTTCGAGGAAAGGGGATGCTGAGAAGGTAGAGTATGGCAGCCATAGATGTCGAAGTGATGATTTTCTGCAGTTTCAGATCACTGTTAAAGAGGGCCTCCATGCTGAAAACATAAGGGGATGCAGTGAGGGTTTGCCAGGGTGGGGATGGGGATACCTGGGGGGAGAATGAAAGAAGAGAGGGTAGGTATTTGAAGCATTGGAGGCTTGGAGTTAGATTGTCTCCGGTTTAGGTGAAATAAGCATCAGACACTGACGCACTATAGCAGCATCCTTTGTCCAACTGAAGCCGTGCAGTTGGTGATGTGAAATGAAAACTCACTGGTGAAAGAGGGAAAGAAAAAAGGATTACTTACCCACTTGAGGGTTGTAGCATCTCAACGAAAGCCACGCTCGCAGGGTCCCAGCTCCTGGAGCCGGGCATGGTAGACCGTTGGTACAATAGACATTCTCCATGGGGAACACAGGGCTTAAGGTGCCCGTTGGGCCCGCTTGCCAGGGACACTAGGGGCAAGGCATGGGAAATGCAGCTAACCTAGGGGGTGTTGATTGACTGTCACAGGCGGCCGTATTGAAGGTTGCATATAGTAAATTTCCTGTCCTGGAATATAGCAGGTTTTAGCAAACATCTTAGTGACAGTGAGTGGGTAGGATCATTGGAACCCTAGGATGCTATTTATTTCCAAGAGACATGGGCTGTGGAGAATGTAGCAATCCAGGGGTATGAGTTATGTGAGATCAAGACTAAACAGGGTCCAAGAGGGAGGCCATCAGGGGAATTGGCTTTTGGGATAAAGAGAGCAGTAAACTGGGAAGTCAATCAGATGAATACAGGGTCCCTGGACTGGGCTTGCTCTGGAAATGACTATCCCTAACTGTTGCAGGTGCCTTCTGTTTGATATCTACAACGGACTCACTGATAAGTTGAATACTAACGCTGTGACAGCACTTTGTGATATCATTGAGCTTAGAGGGATGACTGATAGTGGGACAGTATGTATTATTGCTTTGGGGGATTTTAACACCCAATTAGAACCACCAAAAGTGCTGGAAGGTCTCTGGGATGACCAGGTTATGGTCTGGGGTATTTTAGAAATAATAGCCAATCCGCCAGTGAGAACACATTAAAAGTCACTATAGACTATAAGGAGCCTGTACCAGGCCAGTCTGTGAGGTTGTAATGGACGGTCCATCACAGACCAGCCTGCAAGGTACACCAAGGTACACGTACTTTCGGCAGAACGGTAGATCTAGGATGGATTATTCACTTTTGTCAGGCTCTGATTGGCATTGAGTTGAAGGATTTGAAGTACTCAGGCGAATGGAAAGTGACAATAGACCGATTATGCTTCAATTAAAGAACCCTGAACCCTCACCTTCTAAAGTGGTTGATAGAGCAGTGGCTATGACAGTACACGGCCATGCTAGACGAACAGTGAAGTGGGCAAAGGTGAATCTAAAGGATTTAGCCCCAGTAATATATGGTAACATTATAAAGCAGATTGAAACAATATGTGGTGTAAACATACTTCCTAAGCATAAGTGTATGAGCTTTGTCAGCATGATCGAATAGATTGCCCATTTTTTGATGGTGCCATTTAAACAAATCCGAAAGGTGGGCGGGGGGAAACAGGGTCTTGGTTTGACAGGAACTGTAGGGAAGCAAAACAGACCCTGTACACATACCTGAGGGGCAATTTCTCAGTTGATAAGGCCCATCTACAACTAGTTAGGATGTTTTACAAGAAGGTCCTAGCAAAAAAGTGTCAGTATCCACATGATAAATGGGCAACCATGATTGAGCGTTTTTAAAACAGGGATAATGTCAGAATCTGGAGAATGATCTCGGACTCGTATTTAAAAGGTGATGTAAATGTCCCTGAATGTATAGACTCGACAAGGTGGCGTGTCGACTATGAAGGGTTGTATACTTCTCCACCAAGGGCCAATGGTGTGGGTTTGGTGGCTGATCTGAGAGATGAATTTGAAGTAGCAATTGGTGGTGATAATCATTTGGTCACTGCAGTGGTAGAAGTGGAGAGGGCATTTAGAGCGCAAAGGGGGTGGGGGAAGCGCAAGTAACAGACGGGGTTCTGGTGCATCTTTACAAGGACAAAGCTGTTATATTGTCCCCGGTTTTAACAATGACATTCAATGCTATCTTGCAGCAAGAATGGGTCTCGGCAACCTGGACATCAGCTGTGATTGTCTCCATTTTTAAAAAAGGGTACAGGTCTAACCCCGGCAGTAACCGACCCATTTCATAGCTTGACGCAGCAGGAAAAACCGTTGCGAAGGTGCTGCAGCAGCGCCTAGTGACATGGGTGGAGGATACTAACCAACTTAGCATTCTACAGCCCGGGTTCCATGTTGGGAAAAGCACAGTGAAACAAATCTTTATGTTTCACTTATTGATTGAAAAGCACCAGAGGATTTCAAATGTCAACTTCTATTCGTGGACCTGAAGGCAGCATTCAGTAGTGTACCAAGAGATATCTTATGGGCTGCCCTGTGCTCCAAAAATATCCCTGATGAATTATTGCGACCAATCCAACTTCTGCATAGAAACGAAACTGCGGTTGTCCATTGGAAGCTGGGAGGCAAAGTCACAGATTCAGTCCGAGTAGATAGAGGGGTCTGCCAGAAGTCTGTCCTCACGCCTATTCTATTCTGCCTGTACATTAATTCCATTATAGGGAGTTTACAAGTGGGGGGCATGGACACGCCAAAAATGGCAAAGGAGTGCATTCTGGTTTTGTTTGTTGCAGATGATGCAGTCCTATTTTCTACAACACCAATGGGACTGCGTTCTGCCCTGTCCATTTTTTCAGAGGAGTGCAGTAAATTGGACTTGGAGATGAATGCCATAAAAACTAAGGCCATTTTTATTTCTGCAGAAAGGACTGGGATAAAACCCCTGAATCTAGAGGTGGGTGGCCAAAGCCTTGAGCAGGACTGGTATGATGACCTGGGAGTACGGTTTACAAGTGGGGGCGACGGGGCAGCCAGATCTGTAAAGATAATATAACCTTACAGGAAAAACAGTGGGGCATTAAAGTCAAGCCATACAAGACATGATAGGGGTGCAATACCACTTCTTAAGCCTGTGGGGCACAGGCTAAGGTAACAGTGATGTACAGGGCTGAGATTTGGGGTTACACTGATACAACATCCCTAATATTCTCAGATAATACATTTCTGAAAGTCACTGCTGCTTCCACAAATTACCTCAACCATCAGTTACCCATATGGAGTGTGATCTTCCCCCTATTGGTAAAGAAATAGGGATTCGACTGGTATATTATTGGGTTCGGGTATGGGGCAGCAGGAGCTAGAGAAATATCGTGAGGCCCTGTAATTCCACTGGGGGGCTGGCACAGGATTCAATGGTTAGCTCATGTAAAAAAGTGGCTTGCTCTTCTGGGTTTGTCCGCCTACTGGTATAATCCACGAACCATGGAGGGGACATGAAGTATAGGGTGAGGGTTGTCTTGCAGAGATATAAACTGACTCGGGTAATGACAACTTCAGTAGCCCTAGCCTCTGGGCTCAGCTCTTTAGATTTAAAGCAGATGCAGGGATATGAAAATCATCTGAATGTAATCGAGCCAGCATATGCTCTTGCCCTGTATATGACAATGTGCTTAGATTGTTTACCAGTGCGTGAATACACAATCAAGTGAGATGGGACAGGGAGCTCTGTTTGCCCAATGTGGGGAAATAGTGAAGAAACCATTGCCCATTTCTTGCTACTTTGCAAAAACTTGAAGGAGCTCAGCATTAGGTATCTGAAACCTTTGTTCCTGCTGTTTCATATTGCCACAATTAGGGACGCGTTGCAGTTCTGTAAAATGACCAAAGCCATGAATGTGGTTTATTTTGTTTCTAAGTACATCCACAGGGCATGGTTGAAGAGAACAAATGCATTGCATGAGAGTGGGAAGTAAATTGATCTAAGGAACATGTTTAATCCCTAACACTTGTATCAGCGAGCACTATTGAGTAACGAGATAGAAAGAGATGTTTCAGTGTTTTTGCCGAGAGATACATTTGTTAAATTGTACTGGGGGTCTGTGATTCTATTAATTGTACTAAGTGTTTGTATGTGACCAAAGTGAATTTTGACTGTTTTTATTGAATCATTTGTAATGGGGGTTTATGGTTTTATTAATTGCCATAAGTGTATTTATCTATAGCGTGTTTGATGTACCTAAAAGGCACAAGCCAAATAAAGGTTTGCAAAAACAAAAAAAGGATGTTGGTGTCTTTGGTAAACAGGAAATATGAATATCCAAACATGAAGAAGATTTTACCAAGAGAGCAGGTTGATATGTCAAACATGGGAGGACCAAGGACAGGCCCTTTGGGGACCCACAACTAGTTGATGGGTTTCACTCCGATGAGAGGTTGACAGTATCACATGCATGAATGAGAAGGATTAGGAAAGTGGAAAGTTGGGAGTGTTGGGCAGTATTTAGAGAACTTAAGTCATGGATGAGCACTGTTTCTGTTTTAGTGCCTGCTGCAGAAGGCAGAGGAGGGGTTGCAGAGCCCATGCTTCTATATAGTATGTGGTTTTATTAATAGCACCATTATCTTGAGTATTCTAGAAGTGTAAACTAGCAAAGAGACAAATATGAAAGTATTTATACTGAGCAGTAACTATTGAATGTGTTAACTGTATATGAGGCATCACTGGGATGTTATATATTTGATATATGTTTACATTAAAAGAAGAACTAAGTAGGATGACATAGCACAGTGGGTGCCATGTCAACATTGGTCAACATTGGTTTTGTATAGAATGGTATGTGTTTAACCAAAACAAGAACAGAGAAGAAACACATTTCCTTTGTATACATTATTAAAATACATGATTCATAGCTCATAGCTCATTGTGTATTTTTTATTTGTATTTGTTCTTGTGTGTTTGGCTTTTGTTCTCTTTCCTTTGTGGTGCATTCAGGACATTTGGATTGATGAAATTGCATCCTTGAACATGTAGGTGTGAAATGAGATGTGAAATACATGTTGGCAGTCTGCTCATACAAATTAGGAATTCAATATATTTCGATTTTAGTGTTGTAGTGTCATTCTGTGCATAGGAACAAATATTTTTTGTATTTGAAATTGGGGAGCATATAGTTAAACTTTAATGAACTTGTTGGTTGTAATTCTTTTTAAGGAAGGCGATCAAATAATTCCTTTAACTACCATAGTGAATGTTTAATCAAGTGTGTTTCTGATGATATCAAATGCATTAGTTGTTTGTGTTATCGCTGACACCTATACCAGTGCCTCGTCCAGGCAACTTTCACTGACATCCTCTTTGTCGTTCCCTCACCAGACCTATGATCCCTACATATGGTCTCTGTGCTCTCTCCTTTCTCTTATTCTCCCATTAATGGTGGCACCCGGTGGGAGGCCCTCCTGGCCTCTTTCTACTCCTCTAAGGTCATCATCAATTTTCATGTGAATGGTACCGTCTTGGTTCAAAGCCCTCAAGCCAACCTTCTCCTCTTCGATAGACACTTCTCACCCCTCATCAATTTCCTTTCTTCTCCTGCTGTCCCCTCTCCCCCCTCCACGGCTTCCTCGCCTCCCCATGCTGCCTCCTCCTTGACTACCTTGCCCTCTCCTCCTTCCCTTTCTGCCCCCACTGGTTTTCCTCTACATCTCCACAGGGCGTACCTCTGATTTGTACCGCTCCCTGGAGGTTTTTCAAGGATGGCAACCTTCTCCATATTGCCACTCTTAACTCTTGCTCAGCTGTCAAGCATTCCTCTGACATCTGCCGCCTTCTGGAGTAACTTGACCTCGATGTCCTCACTGAGACATGGTTCACCGGCAGCTCTGTCACAAGCTTTGACACTCTCCTCCCTGACGGCTACAAGATCCTCTCCACGCCCGGGTCCAACCGTTCCGGAGGGGGTGTAGCCCTGATCTTCCCCAAGTGGATTCCTGCCTCTGTCATTCCTATGCAGGCCTACTCCTCGTGTGAATGCCTTGTCTGCTGGCTCTCTCTCTCTCTCCTTGCCATTCCCTTACTGTGGCTACTATCTATCAGCCACCTGGTCAGATCTCCTCTTTCATCTCTGAGTGGGCGGAACTCTACTCTTCCCTCCTGGTCTCGACCACCTAACTCCTCCTTCTTGGAGACTTCAACATCCACCTGGATTCTTCCTGTCCTTCCTCTGGATTCATTTACGACCTTTGCAACTCTCTCTCACCCTCTGTTCTCCCCTCTGGCCGGACTCACTCTGCAGGGCATACTCTGGATGTTCTGATCTCCTCAGACCTTCCCCTTTCTATCCATCTCATCACTTCTCTCTCCTGGAGTGATCACTTTCTCCTTTCGTCCCAGCTCACCCTCTCCACCCCTCAGGCCAAGCCAACTCCATCACTGCCACCCACCTTCTCGGTCATCTGACCCATAAAGCGCGTGTCAGTTGAGGCTTTCGCTACCACTTTCTCACCTCCCCAGGCTCCCTTTGGCTGATACACACCCTGACCCAGCCCTTTCCATGCTCCACTCTGCTATATCTGGCACTCTCGTTCTTGCCCCTGTCATGAGGATCTGCCTGTAGCCCAAAGCCAAGTGCAACTCCTGGTATGACTCAGACCTCATCACCCTTAAACTCAAGTGCAGTGTGGCTGAGAGGAAATGGCATGCTTCATGTACATCCTCTGACAAACTGGTCTGCCGCCTGCATCAAAGGCAATACCGGCTCTCTGTCCACACGAAGAAGAGAGCTCACATACAAGCCGGAGTCTCTGCAGCATCTAACAACTCAACTGAACTCTTTAAAATCTGCAAGGAACTGGCCAATCCTACCACAGTCTCTACCTCTCCTGTCCCTTCCCAGGCCCTCTGCACGGCACTGGCTTCTTATTTCATCTCTAAAACTCAGGACATTCTGTCCTCCCTCACCTCCTCTCCCCTTCCTCCCTCTACTTCCTGCTCTTCCCCTGGCCCTTCTTTGGCCACCTCTCCTCCCTCAATCTTTGCCTTTCCCCTGTTCTCCCCAGATGAGGTTTCTAGACAAGTCCGATCTATGAAAGTCTCATCAGAATAGGTTCATCCCTGTTCCTCCAAAACCATCAAGGACCACATTGACTCCCTGGCTCCTGCCCTGCCCGACTTCTGCAACCACTCCATCACCACAGGAGTCTTCCCTTTCCCCCTGAAGCATTCCCTTGTGCACCATCTTCTTAAGAAACCCTCTGCCGCCAAATCCTGCCAAGCTAACTATCGCCCAATCTCCATCTCTCCTTTCCTGGGCAAACTCTTGGATAAGCTGGCCATCTCCCAGCTCAATCTTCACACTGAATCTGTTGGTTGTCTCCATGATCACCAGTCTGGCTTCAGAGCTGCCAGAAGCACATAAACTGCTCCCCTGAACATCTGTGAAGACCTGCTCTCCAACCTTGATTCCAACACCTCCTGTGTCTTCATCTTTCTTGATCTCTCTTCTGCCTTTGACACGGTCAACCATGCCATCCTGCTCAACCGTCTTCTTGATAACCTGGGGCTCACCAGTCAGGCCCTGACGTGGAGGACTTCTTTACCCTCTGATCGACCCTCCCACGATCAACTTGGCTCCTTCCTCTCCTCTATCTCTATCTCTACTTATGGTGTTCCCCCGGGGTCTAACCTCTCTCCCTGGCTGGTCAACCAATACCTGGGACTTCTTGCCCACCGCATTGCCGCACTCTGCCCCAACTTCCAGTGCTATGCAGATGAAACTCAGCTCATTTTCAGCCTACCCTCTTCTCCCTCTCTCCTTTCTGACTGTCCGCCATCCAGGGGTCGTGTGCCGCCAATAATCTCTGACTTAATGCCAGTAAAACCGAGATTCTACTTATCAGCACACCCACACTCTCCTTTCATGACACTCTCTGGCTGGCCCTCTCGGACCTCTTCCTGCTCCCACCTGTGAGGCTAAAAACCTCTGGGTCATCTTCGACTCCACACTCTCCTTCTCTCCTCACATCTCTGACGTCTCTAAGAAGTCACACTACCAGCAGCACCACCGCAGAGGTATTTTTCTTTTCCTCTCCTTCTCCAAGAAGCTTACTGTCTCCGGAGCTCTGGTTCGCTCTAGGCTGGACTATTGCAACAGCCTCTTACTAAATCTGCCTGCTTCTGTTCTCCACCCTCTGCAACTCATCCAGAACAGGACTGCAAGACTTGTACTTGGCCTCAAGCATAGGGATCGTATCTCTCCAAGACTCAAATCTCTGCACCAGCTCCCAGAGCCTGCGAAGATTAAGTTCAAAACCCTCTGCATTTTCCACAAGGCCTTCTGGGGGCTGGGGCCTCAATACCTTCAACTCTCTCTTCCTAAATATCTTCCTTCTCGAGCTCTTCGCTCATCCACCTCCAACTCTCTCAGGGTCAGTCGCTTCTCCAAGCAACAAGTTGGTGGTAGATATCTTTCTTCGGATGGGCCTCCCTCTGGAACAGCCTCCCTTCCCCCCTGAAATTTGAGGAGAACCATCTCAGGTTCCGTAAACACCTCAAAACCTTTCTCTTTGCTTCTGCTTTTTCTCCTCCTCTCCCCTGCTGCCTGCCTGAAACTGGAACTGCAGTGGTTACCTGGCCACCCTCTAATCTCGGTCCCAGGTCCCCTCCCCCACCAGTCGCACACCTGCACTGCCTTTCTGGCAACCCCTGCACTTGGGGACGGTTTTCTGTATCCCTACAGTCCCACTACTAGCACTTGACACCTGATGCCTGCACTTACCGTTTACCCCAAACACTTGCCAACTGCTGGCCGTACTTTAATTATTGTTATTTATTCTATTATCCCATGTACTGCACTGTCCCTTCCCCCTTGCCCGCCGCACTTTCTCCCTTCACCCTTCCCATACACTTGCGCGATTTGAATTCCACCTGTCCTAGTAGGATCGTTGTTTGTTTGTTTGTTTGTTTATTCATTTGTTAGGCGCACCAGACTCGTGAGTAAAAGGGCACAACAATATGGAAATGCAAAGCTTACAAAAGTTACGAATATACACAGGATACAGTATTTACAAGGTTGCAAAATATACAGTTTTGCATTATTACAGGATATATACAATGTACAAAATAGGGTGAAGACAAAGCGTAGCCAATGTAGTTACATAAATAAACAATAGGCACTGAACAAAAAGATATACGTGCAAAAGTGGGCCCCTTCGTAAAGCACTTAGGCTATCAAGTAGATCGCAAGGTCTTCAGAGTTAGCGTAGTAGTACACTATTAATACAGGATAACCAAGTCTCTTTGGAAGTGGACAGGTCCCCAGTGGGTAATGGGAGACCAAGGGTCAGTAGCAATGATGTGTTTTATTATGTTTTTCCTGAAATGTAGGTAAGGTTGGTCTGCTCTCAGCTCCTGAGGCAGTGAGTTCCAGAATTTAGCTGCCTTTACAGTAATGCTATTGCCCCCAATAGTGGTGAGCTTATATTTGGGTATAGTCAGACAGTTAGCATTCCCAGTTCTGGTGGGTCTGTGAGAGGTTCTTCTCTGGAGTTTATCTATAAGGTAACTGTGGGCTGCATTATTAAGGGCTTTGTAGGTCAAGGAAAGCATTTTTAGTTGTAGTTTGTTGGATGTGGATAACCATTTATGTTGGCGTCTCAGGGAAGAGATGTGAGTTTTCTTGTTTATACCTAGGGCTGCTCTTAGCGCATTATTCTGTAGTGTTTGGAGCTTTTGGATGGTAGATTTATTGGCACCACTGTATAGGGCATTACAATATTCGATTCTAGAGAGTATTAGAGCTCTAGCCAGGATCAGGCAACTATTGTCAGAGAGGAACGGCTTATCAGCTCTAAGTAGCTTGCAAGTGTAAGCCGTGGCAGAGGTGAGGGATTGGACCTGTTTATCGAAGGACAGTGTAGAGTCCAGGTAGAATCCAAGGGTTTTTACTTCCTTGGAGACTTTGATGGTGTTCCCGTCAATATTAAATGAGGAGAATTCTTGGCCTAGTTTTTTAATATTAGCCTGCGAACCCAGAATTATAAATTCAGTCTTATCATCGTTCAAACACAGGCCATGAGTGGCCATCCATGCTTGGATGATAAGGTACACTTTGTTCAATAAACCCATGTCCGTACTGTAATCCCCAGAAAGTGGGAGGAGAATCTGAGTATCATCTGCATAGTTAGTGTAGGTGATACCCAGCTGGTCCAGATCATCGAACAGTGGCTTAGTAAAGATATTGTAGCGGGTAGGCGAGACGCAAGACCCTTGGGGAACACCACATAGGATGGGTATTGGGTCGGCAGCTGCTGAGGGGGAGAAGACTCTCATAGTTCTCTCGCTCAGGAAGGACTCAATCCATTTGATGGCACCCGTGGAGAAGTGGGCTGCAGAGTCAAAGTGCCGGCATAAGACCTTGTGATTGACCAAATCAAATGTGGCAGAAAGATCAAGTAGGAGCAGTAGTACTGTCCTCCCTTTGTCTCTCTGCTCGTCTATTTGGTACTTTAGGTCAATTAAGGCTGTCTCTGTTCCGTGTAGTGGATGGAAACCAGATTGTCTATTGCCTAAAAGTTTATGCAGTTCCAGGTGTTTTTGAATTTGGATGTATGTGCTTTATCCAATATTTTTAGTAGAAATGGGACCGTGTTGATGGGGCGGTAGTTGGTGGGAATAAGAGGATCTAGTGTCTGTTTCTTGAGGAGGGGTAGCACCCAAGATTGTTTGAGGTTAGCAGGTATGATACCTGTGGCAAATGAGGCATTTATCAGTTTAGTTATGAATGGGGAGAGTTCTCTGGCAGCATCTTTTATTAATTGTGCTGGGCAAATATCGCCTTTGCAGTTCGAGGGCTTCAGTGATAGGATAATTTTTTCTACCTCCAGGATAGACATTTTAGAAAAATGGAAGGTAGTATTGTGTGCCGATTGTGAATCGTTGGGCAAGAGGGTGTTGGACGAGTGCTGTAAGTTCAGTACTTCTTTTTTTTGTTGAATTTTATTCTGGAGTGTATTCATTTTATTAGCTAAGGCATGTTGGATGTCTGTACAGACATCAGGTATAGCAATTGGGGACTCTAGTTCTTTGAGTATAGAAAAGAGTTCTTTCATGCTCGAGTTAGAGTTAGCAATACGCTTGTCGTAGGAATTACATTTTGCCCGGCAAATTTCCTTCTTGTAGTGTGAGGAAAGTGAGGTTAATTTAGCTTTGTTCTCACTAGAGGGGCAAAGTCTCCAATTAGTTTCACTTTTATTCTTTAAGGTGCAAAGGTCTTTAAGTTGTGAAGTGAACCATTTGTTTAAATGGGCTATTGTTTTGCTAGGTCTAAGTTTGACAGGGGCAATTTTATCCAGTGTGGTGAGCATAATGTTGTTAAATTCCTGAACTAGGATGCTAGGATCAAGATTTTCTGGTAGTGCGTTGAGTGTGGGCAAAATGGCAGGGATAACTTTCTCTACAGTGATGCTTTTTTATTTCTAGTTGAGCATGGTGGCGCTAATGGTTGAGCCAGTGGAGTGAGTCGTATAGTGGATAGGTGGAAGGAGACCAGAAAGTGGTCTGTCCACGATAATGGCAAAATTGATGAAATGGTAACTGAACAGTTAAGGTCCACTATCCAGTCTAGTATTCTCCCTTTAAGGTGGGTAGGTTTATTGACTTTTTGGGTGAGGCCTAATGCGTTGATAGTGTTGGCTATATCAGTTGCGTTTATATCCATTTGGTAATAAAAACCTAGGTTAAAGTCTCCTAATAGTAGTAGTTGCGAGGCAGGTTTAAGGTTATTCATAATTATATTATGCAAATCTTTCTCAAAGGTACCAAGAGGGCCAGGGGGTCTATATATTAGGTGCATAGTAAGGGATTGCGAGTTATTTATCTGAATTTTGCCAGTGAGAACTTCACATGATTGTGATAGATGGGTGGGGCTAGTCTAATGCCAAGAGCAGATTTAGAGATAATCGCAATGCCTCCACCTCGGGCATTATCTCTATCTTGTCTGACTATGGTATAGCCATCAGGGATAGCTAGCATAAGAGCAGGTCCTGCTGCATTATGGAGCCATGTTTCCGTAATTGCGAGGAAATCCAAGTTCAATTTAGTGATAAAGTCGGCAATAAAGGTAGCATGTGCGACTAGTGATCTTGCGTTGAGAAGCGCTCCTTTGAGGGAGGGGGCCTCAGCTGCTTTGTTGACTCGGATAGGTTTGTCAGAGTTGTTACAAACTTTAGGCTTATGGTTATTGAGCTGAAGAGTATTTGTGTTCAAGATGGACAGTGGTGGAGACAACTTTAAGTGGCTAGGTCTAAGGTTGAGTTTATAGTTAGTTTTGAGGTTAGTGGCCAGAACGGCTCTTCTCAAAGGTTCATATAATTTGGCTAGTCTAGCGCGGAGTCTGTCATTTCTACTGGACGTGGTGCATGGTAGAGAGGCGTAAGATATTGTCTCTGGGGCACTGTAGTGTATGGATAGATTAGATTGCGCAATATTTGTAGGGGTTAGCAGGCTAGTCTAGGATAGGTACTAGTGACTGACCAATGTAATCTTGGCTTATAGAGTCCACATGCATGGCAACAGCCATAGTACAGAGCAGTATTGCTAAGTTTAACATGCTTCCAATTCCAGTATCAAAGATAGTGTAGTATCATAGATAGGGGATTCAGTTACCGCGAAGTGGAGCAGATTAGTAGGTGGAACTAGGAAGTGACTAGTATGATACGGTCAACAACATTAGGCAAGGCATAGCATGAAGCACACTGATGTCAGTGCATGGAGAAGGCATAGGCATAGTGCTGGCAGTAATGTGTCACCACGGCTAACAGGTCAAGGTTAAGGTCAAGGTTAGCGCAATGATGGCATTAGAATAGAAGCTATGGCACACATGCAATAGTGATTAATGTGACTAGGAATACATGACACTTAGAGGCAAGAAAGTCACTCTGGGAAGTGCAACTTAAGCACTGTAAGTACAACTGGGCACATAGTCTGGGAATGCTGTGGAAACGGCCAAGGCAGATTCGAGATTGCTACGGCAATGTGGCACAGGCAAGATAGGCAGGGCTGAGTAAAATGCTGCAGTGGGCAGATTCGATTTTGCTGGCAGTGTAACACAAACTAAGTAGGCAAGGCTAGGTAAAATACAACAATAGGCAGATTTGAATTTTGCTGGCAGTGTAGCACAAACTAAGTAGGTAAGGCTAGGTAAAATGCAGCAATAGGCAGATTTGAAAGTTACAGGCTCACCAACAAATACTGGCAAGGCAACAACGGCCTTAAATCTAGAGTTTGGATAAAGGCAATTCAGTGGCAGACTTTAAATGTAGAAATAACAGTACAGTCGAAATAGCATGGCATGATGAGCATGTCGAGGTAGATAGGAGTGCAATATAAACTAACGTTGCTTCATGACCAGTCTGTTCCCCCTCCCTTGCCTCATCGCGCCTTGAAACACTGTGTATAGGCGCGTTATAAATGCCATATCATAAAATATCAATGGTATTTTCAATGTTTTTTGGGTGACTCAGTGAAGACATTCTTGAATGTACTTGTTTGGACTTTCAACTGTTTTCAATATCCTGAATAGGTTTTGGGTATTGAATCAGACTGTAATATGATCTAGTCAATTCGAAGGTGAAAACTATGGCAGGGTAGCATAAAGGATGATCCTGCTACTATGGGTTGAAGGCAAATTCTATTATTTAAAAAAAGGAACATGTTTTTTATACGTTTTTAAAAACCATTTATAAATGTTAGCAAATACTGATTAAATATATTATTAACTAGTGTTATAAGTAGCCATCTATATTAAACAAATGATAGATATTTATTAGATGAATCTTAATACCCAAGGAATTGCAACGGGGTCATAGTTTTTGTGGATCCATTAATAAGAAGCATTAATTCTTGCATCCAAGCCCAACTGTATAAGCTGACCAACATACTTTGTTAAACCATGCCAAGAAAATCATGCTGCATTTAACCACAATTAGCCCATCTAGAGCTTGAAATATCTCTACCACGCTTGAAATACGGACCTGCATCCCCCACTGAGCGAGTGTAAGGATGTTGCATTTTATGATGAAGTAGCTATTGTTTTCAACACACAAGTACATTACACTTTAATTTTAAGGCTATAACCTCAAAATGCCACATTGTATATATATGTTGAACAATGATTTGGTTATTTGAATGCTAATTATGTCTTGTGTTACATTTTAGGTGTTTTGTAATTCTCTTTATCTGGACATTGGTTTATTTATGTATCACATTACTTAAATTTGTTTACATTGGTCCATGCATTCCTTTACATTTCTTGCAGGTTTTTCATGTTGAGTTTAGCCAAGCAAAATAATGGTGGATCATGAGATGTACAGGTAAAGTGGGTTCATCTTTATCCATAAATAGCTGCGTCCAGGTGAGTTGGGTTAGAGCTTAGGTATAATATGATATGATGATACAAGACAAGGGAGGGAAGACAGAGGGAGGACAAGACCAACTATCTGACTAGGCTTTGTGTCATTCAGATCGTGCAAGTGTGACAACGCAAAGAGCAGGAGGAAGCTAGAAGTGGGAAGTGCCAGAGATAGGAAAGGGGGACGTGAAATGAGGGCAGCATTGCTCTGAGTAAGTGCAGCCAGGGCAGCACGGCTCTGAGTGAGTGCAAGGAGGCAGGGTACTGTAGGGTTACAATTACAGCCCCTAAGTGCGCAGTAGGCCCGGAGGCAGTGCGGGGGATCCTGGAGGAGCCAGGTGTCCAGTGAGACTCTGAGGGTAGCCAAGCAGAAAGTTGGCGCAGCAGACAGGTAGGTCAGTAGGGGAGATAGAGAGAGAAAGCAGGGGAAAAAGGGAAGGTATTGAGCTGCTTCTGGAACTTAGGAGGTCCTGTTCAAGTTTGAGAGGGACAGGGAGGCCATTCCAGAGGGAGGCACCTGCAGTGGAGAGAGCTGTACGTCCCACTCTCTGCCTGGAGAAGCGTCTGACTCTCAGAGAGTTTGAGGTAGCTGAACGAAGGGCTCAGGACGGAAGGTATTTTGGAAGAGAAAGTTAGATGTAGTTCTTCTCCTTGCCCCGGAAGGCCTTGTGGACAATGCAGAGGGTCTTGAGAAATTGATTCTTGCAGCCACTGGGAGCCAGTGTAGAGATTTCAGGGCTGGAGACATACAGTCCCCGGGCTTGAGGCCAAGGACACATCTTGCAGTTCTGTTCTGGATTAGTTGGAGAGGGCAGAGAATAGAGGAAGGCAGAATGATAAAGAGGCTGTTGCAGTAGTCTAGCTTAAAGAGAACCAGGGCTCTGGAGACAGTGTGATTCTGGGGGAAAGTGAGAAAAGCCAAGAATGCCTCTGAGGAGTTTCAGCTGGTAGTGGGCCTTCTTAGCAAGGTCCGTGATGTGAGGAGAGAAGGAGAGAGTGGAGTCGAAGATGACACCAAGGTTTTTTGCCTCACAGGAAGGTGAAGGAAGAGGGCACAAGGAGGGCAGCCAGAAGGAGAGAGGTAAAGCAGGAGCAGGGGTCCCAATGAGAAGGATCTCCATCTTACTGGCATTTAGGCAGCAATTGTTAGAGGTCCACCAATCCTGAATCACAGAGCGACAGTCAGGAATGAGTGAAAGAGGAGAGGAGGCTGAGGGAAGCCTGAAAGAGAGCTGACTGGCATCCACATAACAGTGAAAGTTAGAGGAGAAGGTAGAGATCAGGTGGGCCAAAGGGGCCAAGTAGACATTGAAGAGCCAGGGTGAGAGGATAGAGTCCTGGGGAACACCACATGTGGAGAGAGAGGCGGTGGAGAGAAAGGACCCAAGATGGACCTGGCAGGGCTGGTCCAGGAGGAAGGAGGTCAACTTTCCAGGGATTGATCCGTGATGCCCAGGTTCTCACAAAGTCGATTGATCAGGATGATGTGATTGACCATGTCAAAAGCAGAGGAAAGGTAAAGGAGGATGAGGATAGAAGGAATGCTGGAATCAAGATTAGTGAGCAGATCTTCAGGTGTGTTCAGGAGAGCAGTTTCCATGCCTCTGGCTGTTCTGAAGTCAGACTGATGGTCATGGAGACAACCAAAAGGTTCTGTGTGGAGAATAAGCTGGAAGATGGCTAGCTTTTCCAGGAATTTGCCAAGTAAAGGAGTGATAGATATTGGGTGATAGTCTGCCGGAAATGTAGGATTGGCAGACTGCTTTTTAAGGGGGGGGGCACAAGGGAGTGCTTGAGGGGAGAGGGGAAAGATACAGTGGTGAAAGAGTGATTGCCGAACAGCCAAGGCTGAAGCGAAGGTGTCAATGTGGTCATTGATGGTTCTGGAGGAGCCGGGGTGCATCTGTTTGGATGGCACTTTCATAGATCAGACTACTAGACCTTGTGACATATGGAACGTGCAAATGCAATAACAGGAAGTGTAGGGCGAAGGGAAGAGGGAGAAGAGCCAGGGGAGGGGGCCAAGGGGGTGGTAAACTGCTAAGGAAGGCCCAGGATGGCAAGTACTAAGGCAAGGGGATAGGGGAAAAATAGTGTGAGCCAGAGGAGGTGGACCAGACTCAGTAGGCCAGTCGGGGAAGGGTGCCTGAGGGCAGTTGCTGGCAAGGGTATGGGTGAGACTGGTCGAAGGAGGGCCTGCCCCTAATCGTTCTAAACTATGAAGTCATAATTTGAATCTATTTTCCAGGGCCAAGATTTAAGATTGAAGTTTAGTTGTGCTTATCAAACCAATAAGGTGCATACGTTTCTGATTGCACAGTTCAATTATGGATTAGGTGGTGCATTAATATGCTCAAATAGGGAAGAATTCTGCATAGTTTTTGTCCAGAGATTCGGTTTGTTTAAATTTAGCCTGTCTAACTGTAGCTACATTATAATATCAGATTAATCAAATCTCAACTCCACTATAAGGTACCTAATACGTTTATGAATAAATATTATTCAGTTAGTTATTTGTGTATGTGTAGTTGAATGTAAGTAGCACATCATTGGCAGTTTACATTATGGCCCAATATCAAATTATATAATGCCCAGTAAAGGTATCATTGCTAATCTCCATTATTCCCATTTGGCTAGACTCTAACATACTTATGTAGCAAATCACTGCAACACGAGAGCGTATAGTATTGGTTTGCAGGCTGGATGAGGTGTGTTGTTCTGACAGGCAAAACCCACCCAAGCCAGCCTGAAAACAGAGAGTCTGGGAGGGTCTTAAATAACACATGCTCTGAAAACAAGTTTATGGCACTTGAACTTTACCGGCCTTCTCCCTTTGTCAATGTCATACTTTGACTACGAGTTTAATGCTTGAGCAGTGGAACTATTTAAATACGTGTGTGTTTCGCACGTGTGCATTCTAAGGCTTTTGATTGGTGGAAACACCACTACATTTACCACATTGTGATTCTGTTATCACCAGTGCTAACAGCAGCAGACACCTGGTGCCAAAACACTCACACTGTTGCTGCTGAGACACCAGCGCTAAGACAGGAAAAAGGGTCATTGCACCTGGATTGCTGTCGTAGCCCCAGCACAATGAACTACTATGATATGATATGATATCATATCATATACTAGGTTATTTATATTATCACTGGTCTTAGCCCTAGTGGGAGGAACTTCAGTGCAAGTGTGAGCATTGTACAAGTCCCAACATTTGTGAAAAATATATATATATATTTTTTTATATTTCTTTATTGAATTTCCGTCAAATTACAACAAATTTGCATATATCTAACAAGATTTTACAATAAACATGTAAATCCATACTTCTTGAACATCCACAATATAGATTTCAGGAATCAAACCCCCCTTACGCGAAACGCAAAAGTAATCACCACCAAATACACTCATTACCACCACAGACAAACATCAGACAACATAAACAAAAAGAGAAAAGAAGAGAAAGAAGATGGAGAAGAAAGAAAAAAGAAAGAGAAAAGAGAAAAAAAAATATATAACACTTTACTTGTTCCGTCCAATATCCCACTGCTTCATCCATAAAGGTCATCAAACGGTCCCCATAATGACACTTCCTTATCCTTTTTTTTCAATGAGATCCTATCATATTGTGACAAAATGTGTAATTCCATCAACCAGTCATCAACCTTAGGTTTCTTGAAAAATATTTAATTGCACAAGCACTAAGAACAATGTACATTTCGTAACTGCACTGGCTCTAAGGCCACCAGTTCATGCCTTCATTGAATAATGTTGTCCCAAAACAAATATTAAGACAGCCTTGGTGTACTCGAAGTGTGTACATCAATGGTATATTCCCATATTTAACCTTGGATAACTTGTCAGGCTCAGAAATAATATGCCATGTCATGATATCTTATATGCCGTGTCATTCCTTGATAAGTCATTTGATATCAACTCATTGTCATGTGTGATGGATCGAGGGAATTCATCCCCTCTCACCAAGGGGGACCCCCACCTTTGAGGCGAGGGAGGTGAGCCTGCGCTGCAAACCCTCCCTCGGGTCGAAGCAAGTGTGACATCCCCAAGAAAGACTCCCCTTAGGAACAAGGACTCCTATTCCTGTGAGGAACTCCCAAAACCATTACACATAATGGGATACGTGGGTCCCTGTAATACCAAGATCTTACAAGTCCCTAGAGAACATGTCCCTTCAATTACAAGTCTCCAGTCAACTGAGACGAGTACATTGAACAGTGAGTACCTGCAGCACAATGGAAAGAGAGAGAGGAACATAGACGCAGGCAAGGGAGGCCCCCTTCCTGCATAACACTTGAAGGAGGCGGAGAAGAAGTGAGCCCTTACACTGAATTGAAAGGGGAGTCGTCAGAGACACAGCACATCTCAGATGCAAGAATCAGAGAGGGCTGAAACCCAAAACAAGGTGGTGGCGTGACCATAAAGCATACTTGGTGGGCAGGCAGACCACAAACCACAGCCGATACCACCCCAAGAACGAAGCAGCAATCATACCTGTTACCTGGAAGAACATCGGGATGCTGGGGGAGTGAGAGAGAATCACAGGACGAGGATGCCGGCAAGAGTGAGCCGACAGCAACAAGAAGCTAAAGAGAGAAGATCCCAGACATGCCTGGGGCCTGGGGGCATTCGCCCTACATTGTTGAAGGTACTGGGGAGAACTGGAATATTGGGAGGCCAAAAGAGAATAGTTATGCGGTTCAAATATCTCATCCCAGTACAAGTAACAAAAAATTGAATTCAAAACTGATGAACTCAATTTGCTTTTATGTAAGAAAGAGAATCATTGAAGTATCGCAGAGGGAGAGAAAGCAACTTTGGCTATCACTACCCTGGGAAAAGGGGAAAGTACCCAAACCTTCAACATAGAACAAATGGAACATATGAGAAAGAGAGTTTTATAAATTGAAGCCCAGAGAAACCATCAAAATAAACAATATACAAGACAGGGAATGTCAGAATAAGGTGTACCGCAATTGTCTAGAAAGCCAGAACTACGGAAGAAAGTGTATATTTCGACGTTGTTTTGAGTACTGTAAAAATGATCAAAGAAAGTATGAAAAGTCAAGGAAGGATATTCTTGACGAGGAGAGAAAAGCTAACAATCTCATGAAAGAACTGCATTAACTGATGGAACAAGTAAGTAGAGACTCTCTAAAGATGACCCATTAACAAGAAATCCAAAGACTGATACAAGAAATATCATCAGAAGAAGCATCCATTCGCTTGACCTTAGTTTATTTAGAAAATTGGTAGGGCCAATTAGAATAGTTTTGTACAGAAGATGTATTCATTTGGGCATTCATGTACAACTGACAAGCACCCTAGTTAGATATATAGATTTGGAACATCCCATGGCGGTACGGAAAGTTAGACCTTATTCTTATTCTTTATTAAAAGCATTTAGAACATGTCCACAGAATGTCTGCGTACATCTTCTTACTCTCCACACAAGCCATTTCAAGATATACCATGATAGGTCATATCAAGCTATGCTATGCTATTTCACAATATGACATATATGCTACTCCTCAAATGCAGTTCATAATATGATATGACACTCTATGTTGTGGGATAAAGTCATGATGTGCCATATCATGGTAAAAGAGGTAATTTCATGGTATGTCTCTATTTCACATCTGGAGTATCATGCTGTGGTATGCCAGGTCATGAAATGTGATGTCATAATATTTTATATCACAATATGCCAAAATGTGTCATGTAAATACTTGTAATTTTATGATTTGATATGAAATAGTTCTCATGATAAGGCATGCCATGATATGTAATGCCATGCCATGTCATGATATGCCGTATTATGGTATGACATGCCACCTTTGTGGCACATCATGCTATTCATGCATGTCATGCAGCTCATGAATAGATTATCTCATCTCAAGACATGTTACATATTGGTATGCCATTATGTATAATAAAACATGACATATCATAGCATAACATGGTTCATGATTTGACATGCCAAAACACACTAAATTTTTATCACATGAAATATCATGCAATGATATGACCTATCATGGCATACCACAACAGCATGACCGGACATAGCATCATGACTTGACATCGTCACAAGACTTCATTACATCATGACATAGCATCATTCTGTGAGAACAGGACATCACAAAATGAAATACTATGATTATATGACATAACATGACAACGAAAAGGGGCATACCATATCATACCAATCCTAACAAGCTGCCAGTTTGATGAAAACAATACACTCCTAGTATAACACTGTAGACACAATTTTAGTACATTTGGTTTACATTATAGTGACAGGATGAACAGTATTAGATTACTTCCATATTGGCAATCTTAGTTTTCACAGTCTCATTTTATTCACACTTTACCAAACTGTATTTTCACTGTTTGAAGAACCTAGCAATCTCCCAGCTTTCGAACAATGTTTACTCCCAGGTTTCTAAACCAAGTTTGGAAATTCCAGTGCACTTCCCCATTTGGCAATCGTGGTGTACTCCAAGTTTGACTAATTCAGTATATATCCAATTAAACAACCCCATTGTAATCCCCGATTTCACATTGCACTATAGTTGTATTCCTAGTTTGAACATTCCAGAATACTCCTGGTTTGACAAATCCTGCATACTTCTAAGATTAACAAGACCAATTTATTCTCATTTTACACAATGCCAGAATACTCCCAGTTTTTTTCTTCAGTTTGATAAACCCAGGTACTTCCAGTATTATTAGGCATGGAGTGGTTTGAACAAAGTTATTTGTGCCAAAAACCTATAGATAGTTGGGGATATTTAGGGGGCCACAAAGATCGTTGAAATCACAATCAAACACAACACAAAAAATGTAATCTGCAGGTATCTTGCACTCATCCTCATTACATGTTGTTATTGTTGAATCAACAATTGATATTGATATATTAGATAGTCAACAGAAACTCCCTAAAGTCCTGTTGAATAGTCATATGCCAATTTATTTATATATTAAATTCAGTGAAAACATTTTGTTAAAGGGACTTTACGGTTAAGTTGCGCTACTAAAAACCTATGAAATTCCGTGAAAAAACTTTGTTAAAGGGACGTTATGGTTAAGTTGCGCTACTAAAAACCTATGAAATTCAGTGAAAAAACTTTGTCAAAGGGACGTTATGGTTCCAAGTAAAACCGAAAAACCCTTGAAATTCGCCAGTTATGGTAAGCTAAGCAACCATAACTCGCGCCACCACCGTGCACTGCTAAGACTAACACCCAGGACATCAAAGATGACATCACAAATGTCATTGATGACATCACTGATGACATCACATGTGTATGTACTTTTCATTAAATATGTGTACAAGGGATTCTTATTATAATGTTGCGAAACAAGTGTGAAGGATCATTGCAATAAATATCATACCCTAATTAGTGCATTGAACGATGCATTGATATAAATAGCATTCTATTACGGGGTTCTATCTGGTATACTAAGCTACTCATACAGAAACATAACATTGTGTGCAGCGTACAAGATGAAGGTATAATATTCGTAATGTTAATATGTTGAATAATGAAATGATAATTGTTTTCTTAATAGATTTTTGTGTACTGTGAAATATGTAATACGTAGCTAATAAAACACATGTATTACATAATTGCATTACTATAGACAAAACACAAAGACACAAGAACACATACCAATATGGGTATATACAGGGAAAGTGAAGTTAGCAAAAAAGCACAAGTAGTAGCAGAAACAATTCATATCTTAACTGATTATTTTCATGCAAATAAATGATTGCTCTGTTTCAAAGCTGCTATTTACCCTATGTATATGTATCACTTGATGTGATTGGACCCACAGGGAAAGTACAGCCATAAAAAAAAACAACAGAACTATCAGGAATTGCTCATAAGTCTATTGATTATCTTTATGCACAAAAAGGATTGCTGTCTTTCAAGCTTGTGTCTTCCCGTATGTATATGTTTCATATGATGTGACTGGACTCTAAGGGAATTACTGTAAGAATCTACTTGAAGGATACGTCTACAAATAAAATAACATTTTTAGTTTCTGACTGTTACTGAAGAAAACCATGTGGCCTAGACATGTCAGCAAAAGAAAAAAGAGCGAGCCAGACATGTGATGTCATCAGTGATGTCATCAATGACATTTGTGATGTCATCTTTGATCTCCTGGGTGTTAGTCTTAGCAGTGCACGGTGGTGGCGCGAGTTATGGTTGCTTAGCTTACCATAACTGGCGAATTTCAAGGGTTTTTTGGTTTTACTTGGAACCATAACGTCCCTTTGACAAAGTTTTTTCACTGAATTTCATAGGTTTTTAGTAGCGCAACTTAACCATAACGTCCCTTTAACAAAGTTTTTTCACTGAATTTCATAGGTTTTTAGTAGCGCAACTTAACCATAACGTCCCTTTAACAAAGTTTTTTCACTGAATTTCATAGGTTTTTAGTAGCACAACTTAACCATAACCTCCCTTTAACAAACTTTTTCATTGAATTTCGTAGGTTTTTAGTAGTGCAACTTAACAATAATGACTTTCACTTTATATACATATCATATGGAACTGACTGAATCTCTTCTACTGTACTTGATGTCGGCGATCTCATTTAATGTTCGCGGACATGTTCGAAGAACAGTACCACTACCTAAAAAACTCTGGGGGGGTATGTTTGATTGTTATATCATAACATAGGAACATTTAACAAATTCAAAAAAAAGCACACAAACACATTATATGTACTAATACATAAGAAATGTAACCCATATATAGAACACACTAACCATTCATTTAAATGCACTATGTTCTAAAATGGAATATACCACAAGAAAATAAATTGGCTTCCAACATAATTACCTCACAAACACAACAGAACTGAGAACAAGGGAAGACCCACTGAGTACATAGGACATATCTTACCTGAAATACTAAGTGCACTTAATTGTATTCATATATTTATAAACGTTCTGTATTAGATAAAAAATATATTATCTTTTTTCTTTCTCTCACAGAAATGTCTAGTACTCTTGAATGGCTAGAGGAACATTTCCCACATGAACAAATGTCACAAGATAGTGAAACTAATGGTAAACACTTTATAATATAAACCATTTAATTATTATTATTTTGTATACATTTAACATATATATATTTTTTGTGTACAGAGCATAACAAAATAGAAAGTACCTCTGAAGAAGCTGTTATGGAAAACACACTTGAAATCATAAAAGAAAAAATTGATTTATTGTTGACCAATTTTAATAATTTGAAAACTTTTGTTGAAGATCATTTTAAAACAAAAACGTCATACCATTGCCCCACATGTACTTGTCCCCCTCACCATATCCCAGTCAATCATCCCCAAACCCTCTCCATAACCCAAAACGTTTTGATGAGACTTCCATCCCTTCTTCACCTAATAACAATCATGATGAAACTCCTAATTCTCCTGTTTTTGTTTCTGTTTCTGTTTCTGCCTCACCTTCTCTGTCATAAATTATTAATATATGTTAAATAAAGTTTAATTTTTATATTGTGTTGTAAATAGTTTCTTTTATTTTTTTTTAAAAACAATGTAGGTGTCCGCGGACAGTGCAGGTGTTCTAAAATGTTCGTAAATAAATGACAATGGAGGTGTCCTGAAGAACACTAACCCTGTTCGTACTGTTCGCTAGCAAGATGAAACTATTCTAAGAACACACGCGGTGTCCTGAAATGTTCGTAAAAAAAAAAATTAAAGTGTCCTAAAGAACACTATATCTGTCCGTAGTGTTCGCTAGCAAGTTCAAACTGTTCTAAGAACACACGCTGTGTCCTGAATTGTTCGTAATTAAACGTAAATGGAGGTGTCTTAAAGAACACTATACCTGTCCGTACTGTTCGCTAGCAACTTGAAAATGTTCTAAGAACACAATTGGTGTCCTGAAATGTTCGTACATAAACGAAATTGAACGTGTCCTGAAGAACAGTATATCTGTCCTTACTGTTCGCTAGCAAATTTAAACTGTTCTAAGAACACACGCAGTGTCCTAAAATGTTTGTTTCACGTGTAACGCAATTTTAATTAGTTCAGGACCCGAAAAGTGTCCGTAGAACATCAACGCGCATGCGCTAGCCAATCTCCGTGCATTTGGTGTCCTGCGGACATGCGCTTCCGTCGCGGACTTGTTCGCGAACGGATCATATGACCACGCCCACGCTGATCGCGTGTTCTGAATGCGGACACTGTTCGGGTCCCCGAACAAATTAAAAGTACATTTTCAATTAATCCATAATATTTTTCAATAAAATCTCACCATGGCACAAGTCCCACATAGTAATCCTGAGTTTCTACATACCTTTTGAAACTTTTCAAACTTTTTTTTGTGTTCGATCTGTCCGCGGACAGTGCGCATGTCCGCGAACCGCGCACAAGCACCCCTATTGAAGACCACGCCCTAGAGCTTATTCTCATTGTGTTTCTGCCTATTCTTCAGAGCACAGCTATTTCTCCAGCAACTTGCTGATTACACCATCGAGATGGCATCCCTGGCTGCAGAACTGCCACCTGGTGCTGCACCTGCTTTAGCACCATCCCCACCCCCTCCACCACCACCACCTCCCCAAGGGCCTGAAGAGGGGAACAGGAGTGAGGATGCGTAGGAGGAAGAAGAGAATGAGGTAGAGGAAAACCCTACTACCCGCACTAGACGTGAGTCTTGGGTGTGGCAGTTATTTACCATTCATGGTAATGTTCCTAAGGCTCGTGCGAACCGTGTTACCTGCAATGAGTGCAAAATGATACTCAGTCGTGGGAAGCACGGTAAGTACAGCTTTGGGACCACTACTATGAAGCGGCACCTGAGGTCATTTCACTCTGGGGCTATTCGCAGGGTTGTACCTTGTGAAGAACGTTGCAGGTTGATTTCCTCTACTTCATCCTCTGTTTCTGATCCTGTCACCACAAGGAGCACCTCTGTGGGACAGCGTCTTACTCAAGCTGCCTCACAGACCATACAGAATGCTGATGACCCTTACCTTTCGAGGGTCACAGTTGTATGTATGTACTGTGACACAGTACTCTGCAGGGGGGAGCGACTTCGTAGTGCTTTTGAGACTATCGTCTCAGAGCACGAGAAGATCTGCTCACTACCCAAATAAAACCCACTCTACATCTTCCTCTTTCAGCTCGCCCTTTCTTATCCCTGTGGTTGGTGTCCCCCCCTTTACCTTCCTTTCCCCTCCTCTCCTAGTGTGTCGTGTATAAAAAACCAAAAAAAATATAAAATATCAAAAATCAAAAAAAAAATAAGGCTCTTTTCAGAGCCGCCTTTCACAGTTAAAAAGTAGAAGTGAAAATAAATGAAGCAGGGCCCTTTGTATTTTTTAGAAGTCCGCGGACAGTTCGCAAACATTTAAAAAATTGGGTTGCTACCCCATCACAAACATTGCAATTTTCTCTGGGAAGAAGTGGTGGCTCTGAAAAGAGCCTTTGGGTGGTGTTTGTAAGTCAAAAATTATAAATGCTTAACACCTACTTCAAAATGGTTGTTGTAATTCCAAAACAGGTCGCAATGCATTTTGTACATTTCTCAGAAAAATCTGATTGCCAGCATAAGTAAGATGGACTCCATCTCTGAGAAAAATGTATGTACTACGAAACATAATATTTTCATTGTGAAAAGAGGACATGCCAAAATCTCTTAGAAAGGCACAAACAGCCTTATTAACATTGCGCCTTGCTTTTTCCATTTGTGGACCAAATGAAGAAGAACAAAGCCACATTTGTCTCTGCGCAATCCGTGAAAATATCACTTGAGAATTAGGAAACATGTCCATAACCTTCCCAAGTCCTTCTTTCATAGCAAATTGCAAAAAAATTCCAGTCACATGTCCTAAACTGTTCCCTCCACAATGAATTAAAATTATGTCTGGATGTTGCTCTGTCTCCAAAGTAGCACAGAGAGGTAGCAAGTCCAACCACTTCATTCCACGTACTCCATGCCAGTGTACTTCCACATGTGGGAATCCAAGATCTACAGCTACTCCAAATCTTTCTGCATGCACCTTCAACCAATGTATCCACGAATCTCCCAAAATCCAAACAATCTGTTTTCTGAAACACACAGCCATAGCTATCTTTTGTTCTCTCAGCAAAAAGAGTATCTGAGAAACTCTCTCCTGGCACAACACACCCACTAAACTTTCCTGACCAATCCCTTTCAGTGCTTATTCTCATTTGCATGACTTCTGAACCCAAAAATCCCCGGATGTAACTCCCGATGTCCGCGAACTACCGCCATGTCCGTGGACATATCGTAACATGAACAGCCCTTCTACCATTTCCACTTCACTCTCTCTGCCATTCCCTCATTGGATGTAGCTAAAAAATCACATGACCATGCACCAATCACATTCAAGACCTCTACATCTAACTGCATCATCATAGATCAGCACTGCAAATGTACTGTGAATCTCTCTGAGTACAAGTGTCATATCATTGGCAAGCACCATCTACCAGAAATACTGTACAAGTCTCCAAGATTTCTACTTGCAGCTCCATGCATATCCATATGCAGGAACACAAACTTCAGGTATGCATATTTTCTGTACAGTAGATGAACACATTTTCAAACAGACTTTTAGCTTGTGTAATCTGTATAATGAATTTACTGTATTTTTTTCAATATCCTAAAATCAACTATCACTTATAAACCTTTATACTATTTACTTTCTTTATACACACACACTCAAATCATGTTAAACTAACATTTTTTAAATGAAATATATAGACTACATATATTCAAACAAAATTGCATGCAAGCACAATCTATGTTTAAATCTTTAAAAAAATACTTATACAATTTCATATTTTTTGTTTTTATTTATCTACTTAATTACTTTAATTTAGACATGACATTGAGGCGCTATTACCTAGAACAGCTTACTTACAGAAATAGTAGTATTCACTGGTATATTATAAATTTCACAAAACATAGTAAAGATATTTTTTTTTGCTACAGTTAGTAATTCAATACAATTTGTTCATTAAGTACATATCATATGTACTGAACTGATGCAATGTATCTTATGTAAATAAATTAGTTTAATGGTTTTAAAGAAGGCACTGAGGATTTCAATTAAAAAAATCAATATCTAAATTAAAAACAGCGCTATATACGAACAAAGTTACTAATTTGAAGCTTTTTCAATTGCAGTGAAGACCAGTCTACTGAAAAGAAGCAGCCGAATTCAAAGAACAAAGAAGAACTAAGAAGCTACCTGTTAATTTAAGAAAATAAGTAAGAATAATGTCACCATAATATTTGTATTATTAATCAAACATACTATAACATTAATACAAGCTATTTTGGTGCCTAAAAATAGAGATTGTGTACCATTTTGTCCAAAAATCTCCATGTCTTAAACAGCGATTTACAGCCAGAATGGCCCACAAATTCCTATTTTTAGACACACAAATTACCCAACTGAACCGCTACAATTTTCATATTATAGAACAAACAACTGTTTTAATTGTATACATTAGATTTACTATTTGTACTTTTCCACACCACTAGCTTACTTTTTTTTGTCATCTGAACCCCAGTTTAGTAACACATAAATTGAAGAATACCTATCCCTACTAGTTGTAGTTCCCAATGCACAATCACACACCATTACATACATCTTTATCATCTTACTCAAACACTCATGCACACAGCACACATACATTCCAGAACACCCCAACACAGAATGCCTACCAAAAGTCAAGTCCTTAGAAAGCAACGCAAAAGTAGAGCAAATGAAAATAAAAGTGTCCAACATAAGCATCCAACTCTAGCAGAATTTGTAAAAAAAAGTTGAAACAAAACAGCTAATACAGTCATTTAGTGAAACACAAGAAGTTTCAAGTACAAACACTTTGCCTCCTCTATCAACATGTAAAACAAACCAAAAAACAATTAACAGAAAATCAGCTATCACTACAGATAAAACTACTTCTTCAAATTGTAATATAGTGCGAAGTAAGCATACCAAAGTATTTTAGCCAAAATGTACCGTTATAAAGTCCTTCAAAATCTTATAAAAAACAGGAGAGAAATCAGGTTCAATGCTTAAAACCTATCGTAGGAAATTAATCTTAGAAGCGTTGATGGACAGTGCAATTCTTCTGAAAAGAAAGTTATTTATTTTACTGTTAAACAAAATGAAACCACTAACAAAACTAATAACTAAATTACAAAAAAGACTTCTCAATAAGCGAAATGTCAACAGAAAGAACTTCTTAAGTATCTACGGAGGTGAATGGAATCATACTACGAGCACAGAACCATATTTTAATGAAGAAGCGTACAAACAAAAGCAAACAAATACAATTGCCATACACAGTAGTGGTCGAGGTTATGAAAAAGTGAATAATACCATAATGGAACAAGAAGTACTCCTTACAAAAATATGCCCTGAAAACTTAGAGTTACCCCTCCATTCAACTGAATCAGAACGTCTAGTGTACAAATGGCCATGCACGTCAATGTGTAACATTCCCAAACAGTGTTTCAAATCTTTACGCCAATTCCTCAATAAATATGTAAAAAGCAAAGACAAAATCAAAATGAAATTACTGCAAAATTTGGATACCTGTCCAGTGCTCAAGTACACAGCACTACAAGGACATTCATTGGCCTGCATTACAGGACCTACTTGTAAAACCACTTTCCATGATATCAAAAGGATATCAACACATCATTCAACTATAAGAAATCTAGTCTATAAACTGTACTATGCTAAAAGTCCTGCTTTAGCACTAGCAAAGTTAAATAACATCCTTCTACATGGTACAGCAAAAGACCTACTTGAAGAAATTCACTATATCCAGAAAAAATGTTTTGGAAGTGAAAGCCATTTACAGAATGAAATAGCTTTAAACCAATTAAGCAACAATTCTACACATGGCAACTTTTTGCTAAACACATACAAAAAAGAAATACTAAAATTTAAAAGTACATCAGCTGAAGTACCAAACCATGTATGTGTATGTTGCCGTAGAACTTTTTATAAAAGTAACACAAAACTGTAGACCTATCATACAAAATAGAAGACAATGAAGATTCTAAATGGTTTGAATTAGCTCTCTACCTTGTAGCAGAAAACAAATACGAAATAACTGAGCCCTTAATTCTTTGCAGTTACTGCACTACAAAACTTGACAACCAAACTCCTTCACGTGCTATCACAAATAATTTGGAATTATACCCAGTACCAAAACCCCTACAACAACTTAATTTATATGAGAGCATCATAATTCAAACAGTACACCCATTTCAAGCAATAATACGCCTTCAACCAAAAACAGCAAAATTACCTCCTTCTGAATTGGTAAAAGGCATTTGTGGGTTACCATTAGATCTAAAAGAAAATGTGCATACTCTAGGAGTACAACGTCCAATGCAGCAATCTTTAATTATCTTAGTAAATGGAGTACCTACAAAAGACAAAAAAATATGGCAACAGCTGGTAGATTTATATAAAGTTAGAAAAGCCTTCCAATATCTTAAAGAGAATAATGAATATTACAAAGAAATTAATATTGAAGAAAACTTGAAAGATACAACTGAAATAATTCAAGAAACACAAGAAGCTGGTCAATTTGAGCTACTAGATCCTGCTACAATATCAAATACTTTAGAACATTATACAATTCATCCTTTGCACTGTAATGACACCGTAGAAGATGCACTGGAAACTTACCAAATGCGTCAAACAAAAGGATCGCCAATCAGCATATGGGAAAAAAGTATAGAAGCACGTGCTTTTCCTCTACTCTTTCCTACTGGCGAAGGAGGAAGGTATGATGATAGACCTATTCAAATATCAGCTTCAGAATACCGCTCATTACGGATGTATTCTGAAGATCCCAGATTTAGACAAAATGTGGAATACATATTCCACCTACTCTTTGAAAGTGAACTAGCAACTTTATGTCACGGAGTTGCACACATATTAAAATCAGGATCACACTTTCAAAATATGACAGCTACACAATTATTAGAAAAAGTGCAACAAAAGGATGAGGTTTTACAATCAAATATTACAAATCTATTAGCAAATATGCATGGTACTAAAGAGTACTGGTTTCGACGTCATGGAGATGTACGTTGTATGATCAGAAACCTTGGCCCACCCACTTGGTTTGTTACATTAAGTTGTGCAGAATATGCATGGGAAGATTTACATGATTTCCTACGCATATCAAATAAAAACAAAACAAACATAGATATACTTAAACCTGGAGAACAAGATATTTTCACCATCGCTTTATTGCTATGCTACATTTTATTTGTAATTAAACTGTTCCTCCCCTTGGAGAAGTGCAACACTTCTTTTGGAGAAAAGAATACCAAGCCAGAGGAGCACCACATATCCACATGCTTTTATGGATTAAAGATGCTCCTAAATTTGGTCAAGACAGTGATGCCACTGTTTTACAGTTTATTGAAAAATATGTCACTTGTGAAATTCCATCAGATGCCACAAATAGTGATCTTCATGCACAAATTTTACAATTTCAAAGACACAAATGTGGAAAATATTGTCGTCGCAAATACAAAAACAAAGGGAAATACTACACCAAATGCCGATTTGGTTTCCCTAGACCAGTTATAAATGCAGGTCAAGTGAACAACCTCATGTCTTCAATTAGACATAGTGTTAAAGGTAAGTCACCTAAAAATACATATTACATAAAAAGAAAAGAAGAAGAAACATATATCAATGATTATAATGAAATCATTGCCCACTTATGGAATGCAAACATAGATGTGCAGTACATTGCAGACAATTCTACTGCAGTTGCACGATATGTCACAGCATACTTAACTAAAGCAGAAAAGACAGAGCTCCAAGACCTCTGGAATGACCTGTCATCAGATAAAACAGTATCTCAGAAATTATACAGCTTGGGCATAAAAATGCTCACCCCTAGAGAATGTGGATCATATGAAGCAGCTGATCGTTTAACTGGTACTGCATTGTATGGTAAATCTGAAAATATAGTATGGCTAAGTCTTGGTCCAGCTAAATCTAGAAAAAGAGTTCTAAAATCATATGAAGATATAGAAACAATAGCCAAACATGATCCCAACAGCCAAGACATTTTAAAAAACAATTTATTGAACACATACTACCCAAACAGAAGTAATACTTTGGAAAACATGTGTCTATGCCACATAGCCCAAAACTACACATACACAAATAATATGAAACCTGATGAAAAAAAAGGTAAATATAGAGTAACACACTGTGAAGGCAGCTTAGTTAAACTCACTAAACCAAATTTAATTAATCATATCAAATTGTCATTAAAGACTCCTCAACATAAAGAAGTATATTACATGTCCCTGCTACAACTCTTCAAACCATGGAGAAAAGAAGAACAATTACTAGATAAATATGACTCATATGAGGATGCTTTCAAAGCAAATGAAAGCACTATAACTGATGTAAACTTTACACAGTACAAAACAATGTTGCACAATGAACAGCAACACGAAGAAGAACTCCAAGCCCAACTAGATAAGGACACTCCTGACAGTAGTCAACCTTCTGTAACAGGAAGCCAAGAACCACTGGGAGAACCACTAATAATAAATGAGGCAGAATTAGCTATGATAGAAGTAGAAAACACCATGTGTCAGTAAGAAGATAAGGAAGACTTAACTATACTACAATCAAAACTAAACAACGAGCAAAGTAGCATTTTTCAAGAAGTAACAAAACAAATTGCACATGGTGTAAAACATGAAAATAAACAATGTTCCTGCCATAATTATAAACCTATACTACTGTACGTCAGTGGTGAAGCTGGTTCTGGCAAAGCATTCCTAATCAAAATCATTAGTAAGTTCCTTCAACAATTGACAAACAACAAACTGTCAGCTGTTGTCACTGCCCCCACAGGTTTAGCTGCCTACAACAAAGGTGGTGTTACATTACACCGATTACTACTATTACCAGTAGAACACCAGAACAAATTAGACTATTACAAACTTTCTGCAGAAGCTGCAATGGAATTACGCAGAGTATTGAAACAAATGAAAATGCTACTAATAGATGAAGTGAGCATGGTCTCCAACCTGATGTTAGCTTTGATTCACCTCAGATTATAAGAAGTACTCAAAACAGACTATGAAGAGCTTTTTGCAGGAAAACACATTATTGTTTTTGGAGATCTGCTTCAATTAACACCAGTAAAAGGTGAGCCTATTTTTAAAACATTAGGACACAAACTCTGCCGTAAAACTGTTGGCAGCATTGGAAATGTCAACCTTTGGCAACATTTCCAATACAGAGAATTACAGAAAACATGCGGCAATCTGCAGATCTCACTTATGCCAGCATTTTAAAAAGTATCAGAGTTGGTATACTTTCTGAAGGAGCAGAAGGAATATTGAAAACCCGGCACATTAACGCACTTTATGGCGATAATGCATGTGCTACAGATGTTATGGAACAATTAGCCCACAAAAATGTCAATTGTATGGCCTTAATGCCAACTATTGCAAGCTGTTTCAAATTCTATGAAATCATGCTAAGTAAAGAAATGCAACCAATCATGGAAATTAGCGCCACAGACAAACTATATGTACATGGTATGACACTACCCATGTGTGACCAAGCCACAACAAGACTAAATAGTTTAGAAAAATCAATCTCAAACACAGCAGGCTTAGAAAAGATATTAAAATTATCCTTAAATTGCAGAGTAATGCTTAAACGTAACCTTGACGTGGACCAAGGACTAGTTAATGGAGCACTGGGTACAGTTGTTGGCCTTCAAACATACCCACGCGACAACAAAATTCAGTTTGTCAATATACTCTTTGACAAACTTTCAGAAGTAAAAAGGATAGGACGCTCAACAGCTAGATTCCTTCTCTTCAAAGATATGTATGTACGCAGAGAACAATTTTCTCTAACTCTTGCATACGCAGTCACGATTCATAAATCACAAGGTCTTACCCTAGACAAAGCAATGATAGATATTGGTAACACAGTCTTTAAAGAAGGCATGAGCTATGTAGCACTATCACGCTTACGTACACTTGACGGTCTATTTCTAATCAACTTTGATGCAAGTAAAATAAACGCTGATATTCCTTGCATTTTAGAATACAATAGACTTCGCTCACTATACACCCCCCACCTAAACACATATTCTGTTCCACAAAAAGTAAAACGTTATAAAAGAAAAATAAATCAAACAGAAATGCAACAGGATGTCATTGCAAATCCTCCAAAGAGAGTAAAAGAAACTAATACTTCATCAAGTACCACAAGCAAAAAAGAATCAATTAGGGAAAGTAAACCAAGTACTTCTTTGAAGAAGGAAGACAAACTCCAAAAAATGCAGTTAGATACAGAACTACCTGGACCATTTAAATTCTCAAATATAGTTGGTGTAAGTTGCTACGCAAATGTAGCAATGAAAATTCTATTTCAATTACCACCAATAGTTGACAACATTTACTTACACAGTACAGACCCATTGTGTTTGCAAATGTTAGTACTTCACAGAAATGCAGCAAACAATCCTGACAACACGTATAGTGTTTTTGGAATAAGACAACAATTGGACTACTGTGCTGGAATGGTGAAATTCACTATAAATTCACAGGAAGATCCACAAGAATTTCTAATGTACTTACTACAAGTACTGGAAAACAAAAACATACCTATAAATGAAATCTTTCAGATTTCATACATGTGGAAACATACATGCACCCTCTGCAACAATGTGACACAAGAAGAAATCCCCAATGAATGCTTCATATATATATCAATACCAAATTGTGACTCCATTCCATTTCCGCGACTTGTACAAAATGCAAAACATGGTAGATTATGCTCTACCTGCAATTCAGATAATCGCTCCACGTTAGTAATACAAACACATAGTAAATACATAATACTAATGCTTCTACGTTACAATTCAGATGGTACCAAAAACAACTGCAAGCTGACTGGATTCACACATGGTCAAATATCACTTGGTAAGAAAACCTTCACAACAATAGGTATAATCTACCACGCAGGAGCCACAACCGATTCAGGGCACTACACTGCATATATAAAAAAGAACTGTGGATGGTTTGAATGTAATGATAGTACCATTACTCTAAAGCAGAGATTACCAGGAAATCTTACAAACGCTTATTTGATGTTCTTAAAACCAAAATTTGATAACTAAACTGTATTTAAACCCTAAGTAAACTTGTGTTAAAAAAATATAAACTGCTAGAATACTCCAAAAGCTATCTAACTGCTCAAAGATTCTACAACAACTAATCAGATAAATGAATACCACTAAATTAGACCAAAAAATACACAGTAAGAATACGCCAATTGGTATCTAACTGTCCCAAAATTTAACAATATCCAAATAGATAAATCAATACCACTAAAATATATAAAAAAAATAGACAGTTAGAATACGCCAATTGGTATCTAACTGCTCCAAAATTTTATAATATCAAAACAAATAAATAATATGTTACTTCTCCAAAAAAATACAACAAGCCAAAGTATTAAGCATTAGCCAGAAACAACAAGTGAACACTGAAAACAAACAAACAAATAAACTGTAGCATAACAGAAAAAGTTTTTTTTTTAATCCAACATGGATTTTTTTTTCTCCCACAGACCCAATGATTTTAGCAACAAATACAGAAACTGAGCAAATTGCACAGTACTCTGATTTGTAATCTGCTAAATATGAGGGTCCAAAAAAAAAAAAACTATATTGATTATACAATGTAATAAGTCATTACAAAATACTAATACTAACATGCTATTTTCTTTTAACACAGAAATTAACAAGAAAAATATGGACTCCCGTTACTAGACCAAACAGTAAGTATACAATAATAAGGAGAACCATAGCAGCATATCACATCCATAGTATCTAATACCTTTGTTCCTTATACATTTGTTTTTCACCCAAAGTTATAAGCAAATATGAATGTGATATGCTGCGGTGGTTGTTGCCAGGGCATAGAGTCTTGGGTGCATGGCCAAATGGCCATGCACCCAAGACTCTATGCCCTGGCAACAACCACCGCAGCATATCACATCCATAGAGTCAAACATTTCAACTATGGTTTATGGAAACTTTTAATGTCCGCAGACATTATGAGTGTTCTTAGAACACTTTCAACTTGCCAGCGAACAATACGGACAGCGTTTTCAGGACACCCCCTACGAACATTTCAGAACAACGCGATAGTTCTTAGAACACTTTCAACTTGACAACGAACAATACGGACAGTGTCCTCAGGACACCCCCATTTTGTTTATTTGCGAACATTTCAGGACACTGCAAGTGTTCTTAGAACACATTCAACTTGCCAGCGAACAATACGGACTACGCCTTCAGGACACCCCCTACGAACATTCCAGGACACCGCGAGTGTTCTTAGAAACGTCTTCAGAACACCCCCATTTTGTTTATTTACGAACATTTCAGGACACCATGAGTGTTCTAAGAACACATTCAACTTGACAGAGAACAATACGGACAGCGTCCTCAGGACACCCCCATTTTGTTTATTTGCGAACATTTCAGGACACAGCGAGTGTTCTTAGAACACATTCAACTTGCCAGCGAACGATACGGACTACGCCTTCAGGACACCCCCTATGAACATTCCAGGACACCGCGAGTGTTCTTAGAAACGTCTTCAGAACACCCCCATTTTGTTTATTTGCGAACATTTCAGGACACCGCGAGTGTTCTTAGAACACATTCAACTTGACAACGAACAATACGGACAGTGTCCTCAGAACACCCCCATTTTGTTTATTTGCGAACATTTCAGGACACCATGAATGTTCTAAGAACACATTCAACTTGACAGAGAACAATACGGACAGCGTCCTCAGGACACCCCCATTTTGTTTATTTGCGAACATTTCAGGACACTGCGAGTGTTCTTAGAACACATTCAACTTGCCAGCGAACAATACGGACTACGCCTTCAGGACACCCCCTATGAACATTCCAGGACACCGCGAGTGTTCTTAGAAACGTCTTCAGAACACCCCCATTTTTTTTATTTGCGAACATTTCAGGACACCGCAAGTGTTCTTAGAACACATTCAACTTGACAACGAACAATATGGACAGTGTCCTCAGAACACCCCCATTTCGTTTATTTGCGAACATTTCAGGACACCATGAGTGTTCTACGAACACATTCAACTTGACAGAGAACAATACGGACAGCGTCCTCAGGACACCCCCATTTTGTTTATTCGCGAACATTTCAGGACACTGCGAGTGTTCTTAGAACACATTCAACTTGCCAGCGAACAATACGGACTACGCCTTCAGGACACCCCCTACGAACATTCCAGGACACCGGGAGTGTTCTTAGAAACGTCTTCAGAACACCCCCATTTTGTTTATTTGCAAACATTTCAGGACACTGCGAGTGTTCTTAGAACACATTCAACTTGACAGAGAACAATACGGACAGCGTCCTCAGGACACCCCCATTTTGTTTATTTGCGAACATTTCAGGACACTGCGAGTGTTCTTAGAACACATTCAACTTGCCAGCGAACAATACGGACTACGCCTTCAGGACACCCCCTACGAACATTCCAGGACACCGGGAGTGTTCTTAGAAATGTCTTCAGAACACCACCATTTTGTCTATTTGCGAACATTTCAGGACACTGCGAGTGTTCTTAGAACACATTCAACTTGCCAGCGAACAATACGGACTACGCCTTCAGGACACCCCCTATGAACATTCCAGGACACCGCGAGTGTTCTTAGAAACGTCTTCAGAACACCCCCATTTTGTTTATTTGTGAACATTTCAGGACACCGCGAGTGTTCTTAGAACACATTCAACTTGACAACGAACAATATGGACAGTGTCCTCAGAACACCCCCATTTCGTTTATTTGCGAACATTTCAGGACACCATGAGTGTTCTACGAACACATTCAACTTGACAGAGAACAATACGGACAGCGTCCTCAGGACACCCCCATGTTGTTTATTCGCGAACATTTCAGGACACTGCGAGTGTTCTTAGAACACATTCAACTTGCCAGCGAACAATACGGACTACGCCTTCAGGACACCCCCTACGAACGTTCCAGGACACCGGGAGTGTTCTTAGAAACGTCTTCAGAACACCCCCATTTTGTTTATTTGCGAACATTTCAGGACACCGCGAGTGTTCTTAGAACACATTCAACTTGACAGACAACAATACGGACAGCGTCCTCAGGACACCCCCTACGAACATTCCCCGGACACCGCGAGTGTTCTTAGAAGCGTCTTCAGAACACCACCATCTTGTTTATTTGCGAACATTTCAGGACACCCCGAGTGTTCTTAGAACACATTCAACTTGACAACGAACAATACGGACAGTGTCCTCAGAACACCCCCATTTCGTTTATTCGCGAACATTTCAGGACACCATGAGTGTTCTAAGAACACATTCAACTTGACAGAGAACAATACGGACAGCGTCCTCAGGACACCCCCATTTTGTTTATTTGCGAACATTTCAGGACACCGCGAGTGTTCTTAGAACACATTCAACTTGACAGAGAACAATACGGACAGTGTCCTCAGGACACCCCCATTTTGTTTATTTGCGAACATTTCAGGACAGCGCAAGTGTTCTTAGAACACATTCAACTTGTCAGCCACAACCCCATTCATATTTGCGAACATTTCAGGACACAGCGAGTGTTCGACAACGTCTTCAGAACACCCCCATTTTGTGTATTTGCGAACAATTCAGGACACCGCGAGTATTCTTAGAACATATTCAACTTGACAACGAACAATACGGACAGCGTCCTCAGGACACCCCCATTTTGTTTATTTGCGAACATTTCAGGACACTGCGAGTGTTCTTAGAACAGTTTCAGTTTGCTTGCGAACAAAACGGACACATATTGAGTCCTCAGAACACCCCCCATTCAGTTTATTTAGAACATTTCAGAACACCCGTGATGTCCGCAGAAAAATCGAACACAAAAAGAACGTCTAACACATAAAAAACACAACTTTCATCCTATCTCATACACTCCCACCCTCCCCAAACACTCCTACACACCAACACACTCTACTAAATACACATTTTGAACAATGTTTCACCGCGCTGTCCGCGGACGACTGTGAATCCAAGATGGCGGGCGCTACCGAAAATCTGACGTGCTTCACGCTCCACGCCATCCAATCAGCGAACACATTGCATGTCCGCGAACATCACGCAAGCCGATTGGTCCATCAAGACACTGTCCGCGGAGCGAACAGGGAAGCCCGTCCGCGGACCGAACACAGATATCACTAATTTTTTTTTACCTACTTTTTGGTCATTTAAAAAAAAACTACTGGACGGATTTTCACCAAATTTGCAAAAGCACGCTTTCGGGACAAAGCCGCTAATTTAGTGAAAATCCGTCCAGCGGTTTGGGCTGTAGACGCGAGCAACATTTTCTTCCCATTCAGTCTATGGGAAAAAAAGTTTTGGGACCCCCTCTATAACTTTGCCCCCCCCTGGACGAATCCTCACCAAACTTTGAAAAAAAATTCAGAGTGACCCAAATACTTTTTTTGCAAAGTTTGGTGAGGATCCGTCCAGGGAGAGCGAAGTTATAAGCCACCCAAAAACTGCTTTTCCTATGGAAACAGCAACTTAACCATAACTACATGGCAACTACCGTGGCCATGTAATATGAAGAATTATCGTTTAACCCATAATTTACTTGCCAACATTGTGTTTCTCTCTTCATTGGTTCAACTAATACACATTTAAATGATCTCATCCAGATTAATTTAGTTAATTTAAAGCAAAAAGGATATAATACGTAGACACAATGTTTCGTAATTTGTGACATATGAGGTGAAATCACAGTGATAGAAACAAAGAAAAATAAAGAGAGAAACAATGTTATCAATACATGTTCGTTTGTTCGAATGTATTACAAAATAATATGCATCTGACATAGTATTTGTTATTTTAAGTAAGCACACATGTTTAAAGTCTACTGGTGAAACATATTCTTTGTCGCAGAACAGTTGCAAAACCGTTTGTGTTACTTAAATATAATGTTGTTCAAATTCAAAAATGATTTATATTCTTTTTTCACTTGCCTAATCATAGTAATCAATATATAAGTCCATAGTAATAATTATGTATTGCTAATAACGTTTGATAATATGATAACAATAGAATATATAGTTTTACAAACACATGGAATAAATCTATGTCGATCGAAGTGCATGATTATGTTTATATTAATGATTTTCTCATATATCATTGTCATTATATCTTATCTGTTGGTATTACACAACTCTTCTCCTTATAATTTGGTATACAGATATTCAAGCATCATTTATCAAGAGTCATTATCATAGAACCACATTTAATTCATGTTCCAAGTTCAATTTGATATGGACAGTTCAACATTTACAATCATCACATACATCATTGTAATAATGTTGTTGTTCCATAACAAGTTTTGCTATGATTTGATATGCAGATAGTCAAGCTTAGTTTGTCAGGAGTGAATATCACAGACAAATGTTCAATTTGTCATCCAAGTTAAGTCCCATATGGACAGCGAAGTTCACATATCTTTATTTATGCTGTCTGAGTCTCATTTCTCTATTGCCTCCTTTTGGTGACATCTTTAGTTCTTTTATTTAAAAAAAAAAAACGAATCTTGGATTTGTCCTTTCCTGATTGGACTTCTGCCAATTCAGTGCTAGAGGCATTTTAAGGCCCTGGTTGTTGATCATGTTCAAATGCGCTCTTATTCTTATTCACAATTCTCTTATAGTCCTACCAATATATAGATTTTTGCAGACACATGTAATTGCATACATTTCAAATTAGATTTTACAATTTAGAAATGACCTTATATGGATATCATTTTCACACATACTACAATCCACACTTTCAAAACATTCAGCAATGTCTTCTCTTTTACCTAACCATGTTCTGGCTGAATCTTGTTTCCTAACCACCTAACTAGACTAAAACGTTTGCTTAAAGTGCCTTTGCGTAAATCATTTTAGCTTTCTCACTGATATGTTCAATCAAATCTTTTTCAAGTAATTGTAAATGCCAATGTTTTGACACAATCCAATAAAATTCTTGTTTTCACTTGTAAATAGTGATATAATAATAATAATAAAATAATAATAATAATAATAATAATAATAATAATAATAATAATAATAATAATAATGATGTTTTTGTTATATAACGCTACACACCCAAAGGTCTCATAGCACTGAAATAACAGAAAATATTATTATCCACAGAGTAGTACGCAATGTATCGACCTCGGAAGGATGAAAGGCTGAGTTGTCCCTGCCACGATTTGATTAGTAATTAACACTGTAATTAGCAATTCCATCCCAGGCCTTCCTAGTGTTTTTTATGCTGTATCTTTCATCTTGTTATCTTTATTTGCTCTATCCAAGAACCTGTGTTTGATTAACACAAATTCTCCCATACTTTCTTTCTCATTGCTACAGTTCCAATAAGCCCTTATGAATTCCCTCTTTGGAATGTTGACTATATTAAATCTGCAATGACAACTGATGGCATGTAGGGTGACATTCACTTCTGTTGGCTCCCGATAACTGTTGGTATTTAATTTAGCATCTTTAAAATAGCCATCCAAACCCAGAAATGGTATATTCATGTTATTGTGATGCATCATAATATGTCTTCCAAAATTGTTGTTTTTCAGATGTTGCATCCCTTCCTCCAATTCGATTTCAGTTCAATCCCAAATGAAAAATATATGATCCATACATTGGTTCCATTACAATTTGAATTTGTCATATTTGGTAGCTGATAGTGTATGTCCTGGCTAAAAATAGAAAATAATTGGATACTCAATACATCAATGCACATAGAACTGAAATGGTTGACAAGAGAATTGTGATGTATTGTCTGATCACAAACAATGAGCACAAAGAAATATGAAAAGTGGACAGCTGACACGTGTTTAAACCTTGATGCAGGTCTTTTTCAAGGTTAGGAGAATAATTCAAAGCGCACTACCAAAGGGCTGAGTCAGTATATCTTGCTGAAGAGGTTAAATACTTGAAATGGAGGCCCTTATGGGTCAATACGTAGATACTGGTATTATACACAGCTGCCGATATACGGCGTGGAAAACTTTTCGGAAAATGCCAAAGCAAAACAGAAAGGCTGCAGGTGCATGCGCTTTAGGGAGCCATGGCAGCAAACATTTTCTGATTCACCCATATTGTGATTTCTCAGCCGCCTTGCAAGGCCTACACGCAGAGCTCCTTTATTTCAATGTGTCCGTACACATCTAGGACTGCACACGCTGTCTTGACATCAATTTCATTTTACCGAAAAGCTTACCAATCTACCAATCACAGAACTGAGCCAAAATGAAAGTGTAAAAGGAGCTTCGGCCAACAAAAGCCACAGTGTAGCTAGCGTCAGCACCATCCGTACTACACCAAGATGTTTTGCTGGTGCTGCACTGGTTTGTCTGACCACATGTTGCTGCTAGATCATAAACGCCCACCAAAGCTGGAAAGGCACGACTGCTCTGTGGACGCAAGTCGGTCTACGACTAATATGAATTGTGACAGAGTAACAATTTAGAATGTATATTGAGGGTGTTTTCACAAAGGTACCCAAGAAACATTATTTCGACTTTCAAGAGTCAGTCAGTTGATCTCTTAGTAAAATTTGCAGTAGTCATTTTTAAAAGCTTCATAAGGACTCACATTCTTTGTTGTGATACTGATCTTCAAATGCCTGCTTAATAATGCTCACCATATTTTCCGAGAAGAGAACCAATGCAAAAATGAATCAAATGTCTGCATCTCCTTCCCTGACTTTGAGATGTGTGTGTTGAAGTGGGCCCAGGATTGTGGCAAGGCTGAAAATACTCCTGTATTTTGTTGTCAAAAATCACACTGCAAAGGTGTATCATTATGGCGAGCACTATTCACATACAAGAGGCAACGTTAAAGCTACTGGCCCCTGATGGAACCATTGCTAATGGGATTCATGTTATGTCTCTCAATTGATCACGAGTATTACCTTTAAAAAATTGACCACCAGTTGGATGACTCCACTACAGTCTGCCCGGAAGGTAGACAGCACTATTTGTAGCCATTGGCTAAACAGGGCATTTGTGTAGTCTCACTGTCAGGCATAACCGCATTGGGAATGCTGGAGCGGTTGGCAGCCAATACAAACAAGCAAAGCACCATATGCTAGCCATCAGACGTCAGGCTGCACATCAATCACTGATTTCGATTTGTCCAAAATTAGAATTGAAAATCATGTGGCCATGACCCTCATGGGGGCAATGACACTGGCAATAGTGTGGCCGTTCATTGCAGAATCAGGTGCTTTGAATCTGATTGGACATTACAGCAGAAAACATTAATCAAGACCTTCAAGAGCATAGAAAAGCAGCACAAGTGATTTACAAGAATATGAGAATTGCCCTCCCTCATACTATTTGCAAATCTTGGTGAACTTGTCAAAAGGTGTAATTAGAAATGCGACTTTGCATCTCTTGAATTTCTGTGATGCATATTATAAGCTCTGTGTGATGCTTCTCAGTGCAATTCCATCTCATGGATAGACAGTACTGCTGTTGCTCATAACACTTGGCCACTATCTGCTCTCCATGGTCCTTGGCAACTTTCGTCTGTCTAGGGAATTTGTAACTCAACCTTTTTTCCCACGTGACTGTTGTCATCAATTGTGTAAGCAAATTGTTCTGGCTAGTAGGTCTTCTTTCAGTAGCAGCTGGTGAATTTTGAAAGACGATGGGTATAAATGCTTTCCCCAAATTGGCCTGAGTAAGGGTGCACAGTGAGTCAGCCTGCATGACCTTAGGAGCGTGTGTTGGCTGTATTTACCCCAGTTTTTTTTCTTTTTTTAAATAATCTGAATAGTTGATTTTACAGTACAATTGTTTTTTTTATGTGGAAATAGTCATGCAATTTATAGATGGTGTTGTATAAAAAACCAATGTATGCCAGACCACTAAAAGTACACAGGATCATTTTACAACTCAGATTCATTCCACTGTAAGATATTCTCGTAAATACATTTTTCTCTATAAAACACTTTTCATGATGCCTTTGCCCACATATATATGCGATCAATTCCAATACATATCACATTTTCATTAGGCATGTGCCCACAATATATGTCAGGATTGTCAATATTAAGCCCATTTTCAGCATACCAGCGATGTGGAAGAATATCTGTGTTATATTATCTGTATTACACTAGGCCCAGATTGTGCTTTCACCTGCTCATTCTATGATTCCACACTCTGCAGAGCACACGTGACCAGCCAAGCCAAGCATGGCAGATTTCTGCTACCGCAACACACGTCACAACAGCCTAGACCTACTCCCCCTATCCATACTGTTCCACATTATTGTCATATATGGATTGTTTTGTTATGTTGTTTTCACATATGATATGCTTGCTGATCTGTTTTGCAGCAGAATGTAACTGCAAAGCTATGACGTGGCTCCACCTAGCCAAAGAGTTTGTTACTGTTCTGCAAAGTGCCACTTGGATCCAGGCCAATGTGATTCCATATTTTTGACATTGATTCATAAGACGGTCCTCTGGGGTCTTGACTCAGAGGTGATTCTGACAACCGCTCTGATTTGTTATAATGCACACCCAAAATCGTAGCTGACCATTTGTTTATCTATATCTGTTTATCTTGTGCATACTAAGAATCCTGATTATTCACCAGGTTAGCTCCTGTGTGTGGATTATTCCTGTCTCAATGTTTCCAATCCTCCACAACACCTTTGAGGCCATGACACCAGTGTCCACAATACATGTCAGTATTGCCCTGTGAAGCATGTTTTTTCATGATGCTTATGCCCACAATGTATGTTAACATTGCCACAGTAAAGCACATGTTCTCAATGTATGGGCCAAATACATATGCCAGCATTGCCCTGCTAAGCACATTTTCATGGTGTATGCATTCTTAATGTTTTCTATAATTTCCCCGTAAAAATGTTTTCATTATGCCTGTGTACACAATATATACCAGCATTTTCTCATTAAAACATGTTTTCCTAATGTTTGTGCAAAAGATATATATCAGCATTGTCCCTGTAGACCAAATTTCTATGATGCCAGTACCCACAATATGTACCTGAGTTGCCATTGAAATATATAATTTCTGAGCCCTGAACCCACAATATATTGTGAGGTAAAATATAGCCCCTGAATGCCAGAAATAAAGAGGCCAGAGTGATTTGTGAAGTCCCATTGAAGTCTAAAGCCAGCTCAGAAATGTTGATGTCAGACATGAGGCCTATTGGACCAAAAACAGGCCTAAATCTCAAAAGAAAGAAAGTGGGCTTAAATCTCAAGTGCAAAGATATGTGCAATGCATTTATAGAAGGAAAAGAAAGACATGTGGCTGACAATGCTGTTTTACTAAATCCATGGCAAGCTACACTTTTTACTTAAAGAGACAGATAACAGTGTTTACATTATCTTCAATATAATACCAGAGTGTGATCCCAAAATCTCAAGGGAGTCCAAGTTTATTGCATTTATTTTTCCTCATCCTAAATGACAGTATGCAGCGAGAAGTGCCTACTTGCGTTCAAGGTGAACATGGTTTTCTCGTATTACTGCCCTATACATATGGACAATGCAGAAGTGATACTCATGTTTTTGCAACTGTGAGATTAAATAAGTACATTACACATGGATACAAGGCCCAGATTCAGTATAAAATGCTTTATGTAAAATGCATTGTGTGTGAGTTAAAAGCCATTTCTTGAAGGATGATACCTGCAGCTGGGCATTTCTCCTGAAATGAAACTTTAACCTCAAAGATCTTTCCTCTGCTGGACCCAGGGAGGGAGGTCTGGTTGTCAAAAATCAATCAGGTCCATTGCTTAAAAATAATATAAAGAAATACACTGCCTACATTTAAACCACGGTGGAAATATCTAAAGCCATGCCTGTTCTTTCAGCAGCAGTGACCTTGAGGTCACAACCCCCATAAAATGTGCATTAAAGCTGCAGCCAGTGCCATTACAAGGCCTAGAAGGGATAGGCTCAGATAAACATGAGCCAGCATCTGACTGGTCAAATGCTTAAGGGGAAATTCAACTTAAGAGAAATATGTGAGGGCCAGAGTGATTGAGGCATGTGAGGCTGCAGTTAAGTTAATAGAACAATAGACTGTATTGCATAGAAAGAGCAGCATATATGCCACAATGCTCATTCCAAACTTTTATTAAAGGTTACAGTAACCCATTTTGAACCATGCCAACACAATGTTTGTGTGATAAACATAACAGCAGTTATTAGAGAAAATTTGATTTGGGCCTTCCCACGATTCTGAGAGTTTTGAAAGTTGGTGTGAGGGTGAAGGACAATATTAACGTTGGAACTATGAGGTATCATATTTTTCACTGATGCAGCACTGAGTAAATTATGAAAAACTGTATCCCTGTACCTGAAGGTCATGCTGACTTTAGATTTGCATCATCTGATTTGCCTTAAAATGTAGTTCTTAAAAATATATCCATACATATAAAGATTTGAAAAATTAGGGTACTTGCCATGTTGGTAGATTTTCTGAGTTTAAACATGCCAACCCCACATGTCAGTTTGGGATGACAAAGCTTTCTCCTCCCTTAGCTGTCCTAACTCACACCCCTCATTACTTGTCCTATTAGCACACAGGTAGGAGGTGGGTAGAGAAAGCCAACCAATCCCTCGAGAATCATGACAAGTTTGTGATGTCATTTGCCCTATAAGTAAACCACTTTGCATCAGAACTGGGCTTTTTCCATTTTATCCCGGGAGGTAACTTGCTGCTGAACTCTTGAGAGAAACACCCAAGCAGAGAGGCCCGAATCTTGCATTGGAGACAGGGACAAGGGGACATAGAATCTGACTGGGAGCCCTTTGAGGAGTCAGAGGGGACTATCCTTAAATGACACCCTTGCTGTCCCAGAGGTGCCCTGCTGTTCCCTAGTGCCCATTACATGGCCTCATTTGTAAATAAAACTATCCCCAAAGCCATATATTGGTAAGGCCCTGCATTTTCCAAGTATTGTTCTAGAATTTCCCCATAGCAAAATATCCTGTTTGTCTGTGTGATCCTTAGCATATTTATTTAAAGTAAATCAATGAATTCCCCTATAGATAACACGGGATGTGTTTTGTTAGTATTCAAACCTAAAAAGCTCCTCCCAGTGAGTTTTGAGCCGGTATAGACATAAAGATTTGATTGACTATTTGTAAGAAAATCCCTGTCTTCGGTACGGAAGTGGGGGTCCTGAATTCAAAAGAATTAATACCAAAACCTTGTTTCAAAGTGAGTGTGCAGGGTGCAAAAGGAAACTCCCCATTGATCCGCTTCATTTTAAATCAGAAGTGTGAAGCCTTGCATTTCCTTTGCATTTGTGGTAGAAAAAACAAAATTGCCCCTTTCTTCCCATTGCGCTCTGACCCAAACCACAAAGCCTTGCCTGTTCTTTTTAGGTGTTAATCCGTCGTTATGGACGCACCCTTGACTGCACCGCAGGCACGGGCCAGCCATTCACCGCAGCTCCCGAGCGGCTCATGCAGCCAAATGCAGCACTGTGATACCCTACAATAGGATCATCCCTGCAGGGAACTCAGCTCCCAGGTCACCTCGCTTAGGACAGCAAGGTCATACTAGACCGCCCAACCTACCACCTTAAGGAGAGTGGGTGAGTCTCCAGGCACAGATTCCTACACGTGGCTGCCATTTTGTTACAGAATTTCTGAGAGCCATCACTCAATTGAGCTTACTTTAAGATAGACCTACCAACACTTGGTCCAAGAAGAAGGCCTACACCTAATCAAGCCTAAACATCAGTGGTCCCTTTTCTTCCAACCCCCACTGGGTCCTACTTGAACTTGAACCACCTGAACCTGCTTCATTTATATCCAGACATAGACCAGTTCCTTGGTCATCTTTCCATATACCAGGCCTTGATAGACCCCATCCTTAGGTCTCTGCTCCACAATCACTGGACCAAGACCTATGGATTTCTTTGGCACTCGATACCCAACCATAAAGTTAAAGCTAATATGTACCAAGTTCCCTTGGTCACTATGATTATTGGGAAACTCCAATGGTATATGTATCAAGTGCCTTAAATGTATAAAGTTGTGTTATGTGCACATCTCTCCACACAGAATGTTTTATTGATCTTGTATAATAGGTTGCATTTTAAACTTTAGTGTGAATGGTCATGCTTTGTTAATAACACCCAATAATTTGCAAACATGCTGTTCTGACTAATATGAAGTCATATCTGTCAGGGCATATTTATGTGGGTACCAGATTACACATTGTACCTAGAAATAATTATGTTGTTGTTGTCAAATGTATTCACCTCTTATAATGTGGTTTCATTGACTGTTTGAGCACACCACCAAAATAACTCTTTCTGTTTTACTTTAAGCAAATGAATTCCACATTTCCAGCCAAATAAAAAAGGCAGGTGTGGTTAATCTTCAGTGGTTGGATGGTTCTTTCCTCAGTGAGACACACTTGTTAAGTGTCTGTCTGGGTTTCTAGTGAAGGTTTTGAATGATTACTGCAAGAATTTATTGCAACCAAAATGTGTTGAGGACAGGACATACCCCCCTTATACAGTGTTCTTTTCAGGTGTGGCAAAACACATGTTCCCATTGTTTTTCATTCCCTTATATTGCATATGTGGTAATAAGAAAAAAATAATTTTCTCCCTTGAATCCCTTTTCCGAAGTGTGCATTTCTATCAGATCTCAAAACAATGTTCCCATTGTGTTCGCACTCTCTGCCACAGGTGTTCAATTCAGAGGGGTCAAGTCTAATTGATGTTTGGAAGGTAGGGGTTGCTGGGAGAAAAGTATTATAACCAAATCAGCAATCACTTTGTGTCTTGAATTGTTCTTTTTCTGTATTGGTGGTTGATTTGAAAAGAAAGATGCGGTAAATTGTGACTGCATATCTCAGTATTAATCTCTGTGTTGGTTCCATTACGGAAGTCAATTTTGTTCTTGTGTTTCCACAGCATTGGTGGCTGATGTCAGTCTGTTTGTAAAATTTGGTTAAAATAAATTAATAAATATATATATTCTTACTACACACCGTCTTGGTTCCTAGTCCATTGTGGCAACAGGTAGTTGTTGGGGTTGGGTGTGAGATGGGTTGGAGGCCTTACCAAACTGAATTTGAATAATGGTGCTTTGTTGTGTGCCACCTTGAATGGGGGGAAAGGAACTCCCTTAGTTGAGTCTGAGCGCATAATAAACCGTGACAAAACAACAGACCTGCCATGTAAAACATACTGTCATGATCCTATTGCCAACAATACATTCCATCATTGCAACCATAAAACCTTTTACAGGATGCCCGTGCCAACAAATTAAGGCATCATTGAAACTATAAACACCTTTTCATAATGGCTGTGCCTATAGTACATGACAGTATTGCTGCTTTAAACTACTTATGATGCCCATGCTAACAATGTATGCCAATGTGGCCCCTGTAAAACATCATTTCATGATGCTGTGCCTCCAACAACTGCCAGCATTTCCAGAGAGCAGCACATGTTCCTCATGGCCATCCCAACAATACATGCCAGCATTATCATTGAACAGCACATATTCATGATGATGTGACACAATTTGCCAGCATTGTTCTGTAACATATTTGTGATGCCTGTTCCCACAATGTATGCCAGCAATGCCAGCGTAAAACATGTTTTAGTGATAACTGTACATACCGTTTATGTTAGAACAGAGATAATAATGCATTTTTTAGGAAGTTTTGTGCTCACAGTATATGGCAAAACTGATACTGTAAAGCACATTTTAATGATGCCTGTGCAGTGCCCACAATATATGCCATCTCTTCCTTGTCGATGAGGTGAAAGAATCCAGGCCTGGAAAAGAACAAGAAAAGATTGAATACAGTGAAACAGATTGCTGAGGTAAAGGTACTGTGCTGAAAGAAGTAGAGGAACATCCACCGACCCTGCACCCCTTGATGAGAGCTGATCCCCTGAAGCAAAGTTGCGCATCAGCAAAGCGTGGCTGTATGTAAGGGGCAGGTGGGGTGGCAGTGCACCTGTGAGGGGCAGGAACGTGAGTGCTGGCGGCTAATGTGCCTGGAGAGACTGATGGAAGTCTCGAAGGAGCCTCAGAGAGAAACCGGCAGCTTCCATGAGGCCTAGGAGAGACTGAACTAAATACCTGCTGTAAATGTCCTTATAAAGAGGCTCGGGCTTGCAAGGGCCAGGGGGTGAAGACTGCTGGCTAATGGCGGTCTGTGAATGGCAGGCATTTGAATCTGAGAGAGCTCCCCAAAGGTGAAAAGTGGCCAAGCCGAGCGGGAAGGCGCAGTTGGAAGTGTGGACGGGACAGCATGTGGCTGCAAGTAAACTACATTAACCAGTGAAAGTGCTGCAACGTGTAATTGCAGCTGAGGCCGTGTCTGCAGGGGGTCAGACATTATGTCCTCGATGCTGTGAGTGGACAGACCAGAGGCCTGCTAGGAAGTCTGGCAATGGGAGACCTTGGCAGCTAGTGGAGATATATTGTTATGGTGGCCTAAGGTAAAGGACCAGACAGAGACAGTTTAATGAGGTCCAAGGACCTGGTGGCTGGAGCATGCACTGAGGTAGCAGTAGGAGTCCCTTAGACATCTAGTCCCTTGTGAGTGTGGCGCAGGAGAGAGGAGGTGAGTTGCCTTGGGGCCTGGAGTGTGGAGGGGCTGGTAAATAGGCACCATGGAGCAGGAGTCTGCATAGCTGTTGGTCAGAACCCAAAGCCGTTGATAGCTGTTTGGAGCTCTTCTCTGATCACAGTCACTTTCATAATGGTGACGTATGAGAACACTGGTCCAAGGTCATGTCTCCAGCTACTGTTGCATTCTCAGAGTTCAGAGTAAAGAACCCACTAACGTGCCTCTATGTTTGACGTTGGACAGATTTTCGTTCCTTTGACGTGAAAGAGCAGAGATTGATAAAACTGAGAGAGCATGTTTACTTGTGGCCTGTGGCATTGTGGTGCATGGATAATGGTGCATTCAAAAGGTTTGTGCAATCCTGCAATTAAGACTTGTGGCACTTTGAAGTGTCCAGAGGTACTCTGCCAGCTTTAATGGAATGACATTGCATACATTTGTATGTGCTATTCTTTCATTCTCCATAAATGCTTCTTATTGGTAAATGCTTCGTCGCGTACCACATGGGAGCCAGTTCTTATGTTGTGTGAGGCCTGCAATGTGTTTAGGTTTTATCCTTTTGCACTCAAGTTGTGAGTTTTTAGTGAGGGTTGTGCCATGAGTGGATGCTGTAAGCATGACTACGTGACTAGTTGGTGATTCCCAGAAAGTATGTCGTGGACTCTGTTACTAGGAGCATCCAGCTGAATTAAATTTTGTGCTGTCCTAACAGTTTTTTTTCAGGCTGTACCACAGGAGTTGAGATCATAGTTAGGATACAGACTTGTAAGTTAGTTTTCAACTTATTATGTAACATGTTTTTTTCCCCACAATTCCACAAATGTTTTCCACTGAATAGTATAAACATGTGTACTGGATTAAAGCATAACCTCTCCTTTGCCATGTTTTAAAATCCTATATTACTTTCATTTGTGTGGAGTGGTTATGTGTTTTGTACTGTGTGACTGTAAACCAACATCTTGGTATAGTGAACCATTTGTTTGGGTTTGTGGTGGCTCTAAGTGTGTCTATGTGTGACCCTTGTGGTTTATGGGTGGTGCAGTGTCCACAAGATAGTGTCGGACCTGGCCACAGGCCGCCCAAGGTTGTGGGACACCCGGTACATGAGGGTCTGGAACCTTCACCATTTGCTTTTGATTTGTGTGGTGTTGGACACCCAGAGATGACCAAGAAGGGTTCCAGTGCTATGGATGCTGTGTTTGATGCCCAGTACCCTGAAAGGGGTAGTCTTCAAGTCTTTTGCTGGCTAGTTCATGTCGCCCTGTGTTGGTGGGAGAAGTGTTGGTATTTTCTGGCTATGTTTGATCTTGGCAATTGTGGTACATATATTGGGTTAGCCTCTCTTAAATTTAGTTCTGGGGAGAGGTCCACTAATTGTTGGGTCCTTTTGTGCACAGGCGTTGATTTGGTGGTCTTGTAGTGTGGTGATGATCTCAGTGTGAGGGCTTGGAGCCAGTTTGGTGAGTGATTTGTGCAGTGGTGAAATTGTGATTGTGTGCACCAATTTGTAGAAAGGGGGAGTGGGCATTGGTGTGGAGTTGTTGTCCCACTGGCTGAGGACGGTTTGGGTGCAAGTGGTGAAGTTTGTGCCACCTGCAGGCGAGGAAGCTGGTTGGTTTTGCTGAGATGGGGGCCTGTCTCTCGCATCTGGAGGGAAACTGTGTGTTATGTACAGATTTTGTTTTGTGTATTTTCCTTGATGTTGGAGCTGCAGAGCAGGTTGTACCTTTGCTGAGTGGCTGTTGTTTGTTCCAATGGTGATTGTGTCTTTGTTGTTTATAGAGGGGGAAATGTGTTGGGACTTGGTCTGCTGGTGTTGTCCCTTGTTCCTGCTTATCCTGAATAGCTGAATGTTGGAATGTGGTGTGTTCCTCTGAACGTGAGAATGCTGTGGTCTAGAGATTCTATGAGTGTCTATTGAGAATGTGACTGAAGATCAAGAATGGCGCTGGTGGATGTTTCCTCATGTGATGTAACTACCTATACACCTACCTATTCCTATGTGTATGCTTGATCCAGTAAAGGACTTACCTTAACACCTGGCTACTTGTGGTCTATCTGGAAGGGGCCATCTTTAAAAAGAGCCAGGAGCCACATGGTTAAGGTAAGTCCTTTACTGGTTCAAAGTTAAACATCAGGGTAAGTAGGATACACAAGTATGTACATAATTTGCGGAAACATCCACCAGCCCCCTTCTCTGTCTTCAGTCACACACTCAATTGACACTCATAGAATCTATAGACCACAACATTCTCACATTCACAGGCACACAGCACATTCCAACATACATCTATCCGGGGAAGCAGGAACAAGGGACAATACCAGCAGACCAAGTCCCAACACTCTGCTCCACCTCCTGAAGAGACATGAGATCACCCTACAACTTCCCAAAGGTAGGGAAAGTGTCAGACCAGCTGATGGGGTATTGAGGGAGCTAGAAACACTGAGAAGCCTCATAAACACATCCCAAATATCCCAAAGGGATAACATTGTACAACTTGATACAAACTTTGTAAATCATGAAAATATATCCCTGAAAGCCCAAAGGGTTAGAGGAAAATCATGCAACTTGCTACAAACTGTGTAAACCAGATAACCATGTGCCAAAGCGTGCAAGAGGATAGTTTGCGAAATGTATATGCTCACACGAACATTAAGAATAAACCTATGTGGAATAGTACCTGGAAGGAGAGTTTCCCAGGTCTGTCCAAGTGAACACTTGCTAAAAAAGGGACAGAAGTCTCACAGAAGCAGATGAATAGGAATTGGGACCCATATGAAAGTGGGGAGGCCCCGCCAACGTGCATCAGGATCTGGGATACAAATGGAAACAAGCAAAGAGGATCAACAAAGTAACTAATGGTTGAACACCCACCTCAATGCAGAGACACACCTACCAGGTAGGCTGGAATCCAGAAACAGTCAAAGAGATCCCGAGAAGGCATAAAAGGAGAACATATGGAAACAAGTGGAAGGGCGAACATATTTAGAACTTAAACACTATGAAAACAAGTCGAGCAGGTTAGTAAACCTGACCTGGGACACCATTGGGAAAGTCTACGGTCAGGTCTGGCAGGCTAGTGAACCAGGTCTGATAAAAGACTGAGAAGGCTCAATGGAAATCCACAAATACAGGAAGAAGTTCCCTCCCGGAAATGGGAGAACTGTGTATGTCTTTCAGAGTGAGTTTTGTTCAAGAAAGGTTCCCTGCAGGAGAACAGAGAACTGTGTATTGTTTTCAAATGGTGCTTTGTTCAAGTTAAGTTCCCTCCAGAGGACTGAGGAACTGTGTACTGTTTTCAGACAGTGTTTTGTTTGTTCAAGATAGACTCCCTCCAGGAGAGGGGAGAACTATGTTTTGTTAATAAGTGGAAGCAGGAACTGAGGAAGAGACTTTTCCCAGAAAAAATGAGGAACTGTGTTTTCTTTAACTTGGGCTGAACATTCAAACAGTGCAGAGTTAACTACATATTATTTTCACAAATAACTGTACATTGGACGAACAAGAGTGGCCTACTTCTGTGTTAATGAGACATTTCATTTTCATTTCTTAGTTTGTAAGTGGAAGGAACGGAAATAGGTTTAGACACAGGATGGTGTACATTTACTTTAAGGACATCCTGACTGGGTCCTTAGTATTTTTCTTGCGATAGGACAACCCCTTATAGAAAGTAGGGCAAGATTGCTTTTCCTTGTTCCTTTATTATTTTAAATAAAAGACTATACCAACCAATATGCCACCTCTGTGTCAGACTCATACATCTACACCATTATAACACAAATATACATTTTCACACAGATACACACACACTTGCATACACTGCCTCACAAACACCATTCTCACAAAGGCCGGCAAGCATTTAGTTTCACTTAACAATCACTACCTCACTCACAAGCACTGCCCATCTGATCTGACTCTAGGTCTGAAACCACATACCTACATCACGAACTAGGAAGAAGTCGGAGCCTAAAGCTTCAGAGCACTGGGCACTAGGTGGCAGATCTTTTGCATGTTCTGGGCACAGAATCCTTAACTGCTCCAAGTATGGAATAGGACATGGTGTGTGAAGTCTTCACAGCAGTGTCCCTTCTTCATATAGGGGCACAACTACATCCCCCATGGGTTATACCTGGCTGGGCAGATGTATACCCCAACCTTGCATGGACTTGTGGACATGATCAGCAGTAAACAGTTCCTGCAGGAAAGATGGTGCTACTGTGAACTTCTCTATACCTGCTTTTGTTTGTGGGCTTGCCGTCTCCTCAATAATGGGTAGCATGGCACTGTCTATCCAATATCCATGTTTCAGGTCCTTTATAATGGGTGGTATGGGTTACAGAGCACTGCCCATCATGATTATGGATGAGCTACCTTCTCTCTTTGTATGGTCCAAAGAGATTTCTGCACCTCGGAGCTATCCTTTCTTGGTGTACACCATGCTTTATCATTATCCACCTCAGAACTGTCATGCATCATACCTTATCACTATGTGTATTCTTATGAAAACAAATTTCAATCCATCTCAAATAATCAACTGTGATGGTTTTGCAATATTGCTGCAACCCAGCATACATTAACAACTGGTGTTGCAGGAGCTTGTGCTAGCGAAATCAGTTGAAGTGGCACTGTCAGATGCACCTAAGGGGTAGTGTGATACCTGTTGAAAGCGATTTTAAGAGCCTCATCAGCTTCCAGCCTCGTTCCATGTCCAAATACTCCATCTGTATTGTCAAAGGATCTGACACCTCAGTCGTACTTCTTCGATGTCTACTGCACCTGTTGAGTCATGATTTTGCATGCTGGAAATGCAACCTCATTAAGAAGCCTCTGCTGTTTCAGTGATCACGAAGACTTGCAGATCAGGTCAAATAGTTACAAACTAAGCTACTCTCAAAGAGATGAATATTTTAAGAAATATCTCCTGCTCGCTTGTTCAACATTCATGAATTCTACTGAAAGAAATTGTATCCAGTCCCATTCCCCAAAACATCTTTGTGGGAACAATGTTATTTGGCCTTACTCCCTGGCTCACCATCTGGCCCTTCCCCCAGCTATTCTCAGACTGGAGTAGGATTGGTAAATAAACCCTGTCCTAGGACTTTTTGTGGCTCAGGAAAGAAATCACTGTCACACTGGTAATGTTTTGGTTGGCAGCACGATCACATAGAACCCCCCGACCCTCAACAACACGTTATGACAAAAGTTAAGTCCTAAAGGCATAAAAAAGTGTGAATATCAAGGTTGTGCTTACTAATTAAAGTATGTGCACATTACAGAGAGGAAGCGAAGAACATTACCAGCATTCCGAATAATCATTTTAGTGCATAATTTAATTGACTTTCAAATTAGAATAAGTTGTTCTAATAAAATAGTTTTAACTTCAGTTTAAACAGAAATCTGCATAACCACATAACTAAATCAATACTTCTTCCACAACTGCTTCCACAATTGACCTGCATATTATCCTTAAAAGATGGCATCTTCTCACCTACCATTCTGCCAAAACCCTTATCCTAACTATGATACGCCTAACCCTTAACTTTCTCCCCCACATACCTTTTCTCGACGCCACAAAAAATACTCAGTTTTACGACATGCACCCTATGTAATCTCTTCTCCCACTTATCAACACTGTACCTATACTGAATGGCGTTCTTTGGAAAATCAGCCCTTAACTTACTTCTTCTTGCCTTCAAATAAAACAAAGAGGTGATGACTGAAAGGTTTAGAACTATTATTAAACCTCTGTCAATTGCAGGGCAATCCTCCAGACCACCATCCTTCACCTGCCAAGCCATTACAGAAAGGCGAAAAACCATATGCAAATCAGATCTGATCTCACCTGCAAAGGGGCAGTCGAGCCCAAACTGCTTGGTCACATCCCTTCTGCATGAGACTATAAGCATCCCCAGACATGTTTTGGCCTCATTGGGTATATTCATTGAGGCGTAGCTTGGATCCATTCATGGGCTTCCACCTCCTTCTACCTGGCTTAAAATATCTCCTGCTACTTTAATCCCCCCAACTTCCACTCTACTGCTGTCCTTTATCTCTCTATTCACTGCCACAATCCTGTCACTTTCAAACCTTTCCTCCCCTTGTGCCTGTGAAACACTACCCACTTATGTAAAAATCACCAATACCATCTACTCCTTTAGGTGTGACGTGCCACCTTTTGATTTTAGAGGGAGTACCCCCTATACCCCAATGCATCGCTCTACCCCTTGACTGCCTTGTCTCTGACACCAATGCATGCAGAACCATTCCCCATGTATATTATCACTCTCCCCTTGTACTGCTGCCTGCCTTACCCGCCTGTGGTATATGTACCATGTTTGACTGACCTTTAAATGGTCAGTTGCTTATTACCTCATCATTTCTCGTAAGGTACTTGCTGCAGTACTGCTGTTACTGTTTTAAGAGTTTTTCGTTGACACACATACAAAATGAAATAGAACTATAATAAGTAAGTAGGCTTTAAAACAAATAGAGATCACACCATTCCATTGTAATCCTAGCCATGTGATGATAGGTAAAAATGTCACATGTATTAAGGAATTAATCACTACAGAGCCCACCCTCACAATCAGAACATTTGTTGTACTGGCAACAGCAAATGTATATCTTTTGCTGTGAAACACAGACGCGGTATAATTGCAGGTTAACATTTTCCATATGCATGTTACTTGAGCAGTTGTAAACTGCCACTGGTGCAATCTGGTGGAACTCTGTGCTATTCTGTAGTCTGATATAGCAAGCACTTAAAACAAAATCACATAGTAATTGCAACTCTGCACAACATTCCTTAGGCTGCTGTAGGCTTTAAGTGTCAACTATATTTGTAGTTGTGGTGTGCTGCAAGGGGCTAGGCCGGAAGGCTAGGGTTAATTGTTTGAGCAGTTGAACAAGGTTTGTAATAGCAACTAAGCAATTAAGTGGCAATGCTCTGATTACTTACTGGTAATCGTCATTATTCCTAGTCCTACACTTTCTTGTTCGGTGCTTACTCTATGGAGGTACTTATCCTTTTGACAGGACCTTTCCCAAACATTGTGGGGCAGATTCATGGAATTATTTACGCTGGAAAACGGGGATTTGTGCGCCATTCTGCCCGCAAATCCCTGTTTAACAAATGGGGATTTGCGGGCAGAATGGCGCACAAATCCCTGTTTTTCAGCACAAATAATTCCATGAATCAGCCCATGTGTTTCTTCATTTTATCCCACCTTCTCATAGCCAAAGGTAAAAGCACCTGACCTGTCCCATAATCCTTCTGTCTATGCAAAAGGAACTGCAGGCATTTTACCACCGGGGAGAGGGGGGTATCAGTACTAATTTCAGGAAAAGTAGGACTGGGACTGTTAAAAATAGTGTTGGGGTGCTGACAGGGAGATCCTGCTCAACCATGTTCCAGTGTTCCACGCTACAAGTGTGGGATATATTGACCCAACTCAGCTGTACTTTGCCACAACACCAAGCTGCATGTCAACAAAAACAACAAAATGGCTGTGCTGGCTCCAGTAAGCACCATTGCAACAACACTGTGTTTTGCTACAACAAAAAGATGGCCTGCACTATCTTGCCAAGAACATATTGAGCAGGATGGAACAAGGGGGCACACTGAGGAAGCTTGCCAGCGCTGTTTTGCTGCCAGCCCAAAGTTCGATGGAAAAAGGGAATTATTCACATTTAAAAATAATGCTGCTCTGATGCTCTTTTCCTCTGATTCCTTGGCACACCATGTTATTAGTAAGACCCTGCTATGCTTATCCACATTCACATTGCACTCCAGCAGACAAGCATGACTTCTGAATGATAGGCCCTGTCAAACCAAATCTGAGAAAAATCCACAAAGGCTTTATTTTAGCAGCCCAGAAAAGCGCTTAACTTTTGCTACCAAACATCAAAATCACTGTTTGAAAAAAAATCATAGCTTTCTGTGAACTTGTCAATTTCATGGAGACCTTTGCCTTGTACAGACTGTTGAGTAAAACAAGCTGGCTACAGCTACAGAACCATATTGCAAAGGCAGATGCAAAAACCGAATTTAAAAAGAAATGCCAGCTTTCTCCCCATGTGTCAAAATGGGCTTGTGTAAACTAAAGAAAATAATGCCTGTTTTAAAAAGTAAAATGTTGAATGAAAGCTTGTCTGTGCCTAGCAATGTCAAGGGGTTGGGTGCTGGGAAACACATATGGGCTGTTCATTCCTCCGGTTTGTTTTTTTGATTCAGGACCAAATAATAGAAAATAAATGTTTTAAACTGCCTTGGCCGGATTTTGCAAGCTTCCAAAACAGGTTATTCCCGTTGGCAGAGCTAAGGCTTCCCCCAAAGAAAGGGAACCACCATAAACTTTCAGGTTTCTGCTGAGAGGATTACAGAGACAAAAGGGGCCTCTCTCAGTAGATGCTAACACCTCTGTGATAATTACTAGGTTGGACAGAATCTGGTCTGGGCTGAGCCCTCTGACAATGGAACTTCCAGGACAAGGACATGTGGAAAAGAAAGTCACACTTCCTCGTGATTTCTACAGGAAGCTTCAAGGGAATCTCCATGATGACCCTGCCCCTGAAGGGGGGTAGCCTTGGAAATGCATGCCCATACATGGAGGACAATACTGACATTTGTTTTCAAAGACTATTTATTGATAGAAATGTAAAGAATTTTATCTCTGCTGCAGGATTTTGTAAAATGTGACAATCTCACAGTTTAAAAGTGATTTTGTGGTTTATAATTTGAGACATTGTAGAATTCACTGACACCTTGGGGACAGAAATGGCAAAGAATTGGGGATTATAAGGAAAATATCCATGATGCCATTGCAAATTGTAATACTTACATCCCTTATGATAAACCACACACGTGTATAAAGTTACAGAATTTCTTTTTTTAAATTTGACTTTTATTGTTTTTAACAAGGAATGTGAACATACAGGTGGTTATACATTGTGCATAGCGAGCTACTTCATTAGAATCTCCAAGTCCACCTTAACAACAGTTATCAACATTAACGCTCCTTATTCCAGGAGAAAGCAGAAAGAAGAAAGAAAAAGAGAATAAAGAAGGGAAAAGAAAATTTTAGGCCAAATCTTTCATACTCAAAATTACCAAAAAGTATTAGAAGGGCAAAGCAATGTCTCACAGAGTTCAGAGTTGGAGTGGAATGGTCTGGATGAAATATGTAACCTGCTTATGAAAGTTGCTAAGAGACTTCAACTGTATAAATGTACCATTTGTCGCAAAATCGGATTTTCACTAAAGTAACTGTGGGAGGTATTTGAACATTGTAAAACTCACAATAAATCTGATATTCTGCCTTGAAATCCAACCAGTTGAGAGTGAGGTGGGGACTAGCACCCCTGACCAATCCAGTCGGTTAGAGGTGGGCCTATTTACGCCTGCCCAGCCATATACTTTGATGATGTTGTCGGGGTGATTATCCCGGGGTCGGTAGAGCCGTCCGCGGACCTCCGGGCTGGGCAGGCCCCAACTCCTCCCGTGTCCCCAAAAATGAGTATGAGACACACACAAGGAGCAAGGCTGAGACTGCTGTTTATTTCAACGGCAGGGATGGGTTTCTCGCATGCATCCGTGAAAGCGCACCTAACCTCTCAGAGGGGCTCGCAGGCCCTTTTTACTACAGTATGATGCGCTACCCGCGTAACCTGGGAAAGTTCGTACAAAAACCTATTGCCACTCAGGATTGGTTCTTCGAGTGGTAGGGTTAATATGGTTAGCATATAGAGACGTAGGTTATTGGAAGGAACCAGATCAGGTGGTATACTTGGGCTGTCCCTAACATTTGTTACTTCAGAATTGCAACAAGGGGACCCTTGGTGATTGGCTATGAGTAATGGCATCTGTAGTGAGCCCCCCTGTGTTCTGATTGGTTCTCCCGTGAGCCCCCAAGCCTGGGACCATCGTTTCCAGCTCACGGTGTACCTGTCATTAGCAACAATGTTCAACTATGTGTTTGTGCAGACAACGGACAGGTCTGCTCATAGGCTCATAAGCGAGTCATTGCCATCGCTGTAGGTGTCCATCTTGCCGCTTCATTGTTGCAACCTGTGAGACCCTGGCGGCTTCTCTGTCTCGTAGGCTTGGCACCTTGTCAGTTCGGCTTGGTCACGTGTAGAGAGACCGTAGCTGGAGCAGAATTATGAGCATTTGATTTTATATTCGATGTCTGGAGCCTTGACGTTTGTAGGTGTAACCTTGGCGCTGGGCTCTCGGCATGCGGGTTGCAACATTGTGGTCTTGGCTGCAGGCCCTCGTTAGGGGCTTGTTCTGCATGTCAGCACTTGTATTTCGTTCTGAGAGGGTTTTCGTTTGCGAGGCCTCGGCCTGGGGACTCTTGCTCACGGTCTACTCTGGCCTAGTTCATGGGTGGCGGTACATAATCCATAGTACAGTAGTAGCGGAATGACAAATCATCATATGCAGCACTAGATATACGTGATAGCGTCTCATAGAGATAGGTGGCGAGGAAGCATCAGCAAGCATACACACAATCTCTTCAGGCGTCTTGCGTTTCTGCTGTGCTGTCGAAGGCCTATGTGAAAAATAAAAACAATGCACGTCCGTGGGTGACTGTCCGCTACGTCAAGCACTGAGTATGTTCTTCGTGTAGATTGGTGTGTGAGTGACCAGTGTGCATGGTGGCACGTGTGCTATTGTCTGTTAGCTATGTCGTCATGGCATCTCTAATGATGTGGATACTTGTAGTCGTTGTTCTAGTCAAGCTCATCCATGCCACAGATGTCGTCATCAACCGTGAGGGCTGGTGTTGGTCGTACTGGTGGGCATACTCCTCTTATGTGTAAGATCCTGAACCAGGGTATTTTGTCATATGGCAGGTAGGCGAATTTGTCTCGTGGAGGGTGTCTGGGCCGTGATCCCCTAGGCCATGGTTTGGATGAGATTGGGGGGAGGGTATTATCCCATTCTTCCACTTCAGTCCCCCTCTGGTCACCTTGTCGACCACAAACTCATCCTTTTCCTTATCTCCTTTTACTCTCCATATTTTAGTTATTCCAGCCAAGTGTCCATAGTAGGTTACATGATCTTCAAACGACCAGTACATGTAGACGCAAGTGCAGCCAGGTTTGCAGTATATCCACCTTCCTACATAGCTTCTCGGGTTCCTTGGGTTCTCCACCTTCACAGATGATGGATCTTTGTGATTGTCAATAAACAGTTTGCATAGCCTCTCTCTTTCTTGTATTATCATATCCGTGTATGGAACGTCATCAGCCGGTAATAAGGCGTGCATGCCGGCCATTTCTTTCATTTCATCCACTGAGCGTGCTTTTCTAGTCTTCCAAAACTTTATCACAATCAACACAGCAATCAACACAGCTGCACACAATATTATTACTCCTACTAGTAGTTTTCTAACATCCATGAAGCCATCCATGACCAAAGAAAGGAAAACCAGCTGTTGTCCTTTTTCACTCCTTTGCTCTCTTCCTCCATTTTGGAGTGCATCAGGGCAAGTTGGGATACTGCCTCAGTAAGTGTTCCATTATCCGTGTCATTAGCTGGAATGAACTTCCATCATGATTGTCCAATTTTCACGCATATGGTATGCCTTCCATTGCCGTGAGGAGATCCAGCACATACCTGTTCTATAGTGGTACCATTCTTACTGCTCGCAGCTCTTCTTTGATTGCGTTGAATCCGTTGACTATCAAATTTATTGTCATCATCAGCTCCCACCGTGTCATCTGAAGCCATTTTGCATTTGCATATGCCTGTAGTAATGGGTGAATTATTGATGAGAAGAACATTGCCGCTCTACTGAATGGTCTATGTTCTGGTGGGATGGAGGTAAGTGATGTTTCTGACCGCCTCCACTGGTAGTTTCCTGTGAGCGTTTCCCCCTATCTTTTTGCTCTTGATAAGACATTATTGTTGTTGTTCTTGTCACCTACTGCAACCTTCAGTGACCTCTTCTTCCTCTTGTTCTCTTCGTCCGTCTTGGGGAAATTAGCCAAGTTGATGTGTTTCTGAGGTACAACTAGTGATGGCACGTTGATGTGCACCATGGTGCATACTCCATTCCATGAGGAGGGCAATGTATGGTATGCCTTGTCACCGCAGGCCCAATAGTGATCCACTATAACCGCTGTGCCCGCACCCCCCTCAGGTATCTCCACTATGTCTTTACAGTTGGTGTTGTACCCTACATCCACATTTCCTTTATGTTGATAGCAGAATGAGGGTGCAGTCAGTGGTAGTATTCTTACTGGGTCTTCATCCTTCTCCATCCACGTCAACATTGCAACATACGTTCCCCACGTCGTCCAACATCTGTCATTGTGTTCTTGTATAGTGGTAGTATTTTCTCTTGTTACCATGTTGCTCCCTACTATTCCTATCTCCCATTCATTGTTCATATTCACTTTTCCAGTTATTATTATGAGAGGTCTTTCCCAACACCCTTGTTCTCCAGGAGTTTCAGTTGCATACCAGTCGCATGGCAAGTAGTCCAACGTAACCTTCTTCGTTTCCCCTTTGTCGGGGCCGTCCATCATGTACCTGAAGGCTTCAGTATGTAGGCTTCTCTTGTGGTATGCCGAATATGTTTTGAGAAAATTATTTTCGTATGGATACGTGTCCCTCGTTTTCCATTCAATTCTCACCACCATCCCTTGGAATTGTCCTCTCACCTGAAATAGTGCTAAATATATCAGACATAACATTGATTTAGCTGGTACTTCGGTGGCTACGAATGTTCCTGATGCACTCATGGTGTATGGAATCAATGAGCAGACGTAGCAGTTGACCTCCGTTGTCTGCTAACCAATTTTGGTCATGTGCTTATACCACATGTTGTTTGAGACGTGTGCTGAATCTGTAAGATATGTGTTCATTTCCCTCTCCTCTGCATATGTGCTGCGTTTAACTCTACTACCCTTACCTCTAGTACTACTTGTACTGCCTGATACTGTACCTGTTGCAGCCGTGGGATGGGGTATGTTAGTTTTGGGTACAGCCATAGTTTGCAAAGCATAGTTGTTCTGCCAGACAGAGGCAGCCAATAGACCAGTGATCACCAACATACATAAGATCTTTATTACAGTTGCTAATTTAACTGGCATTTTGCTCTTACCTTTGCTGTGGTCCTGCAGCTTATTCTTGCGACGTTAAAGTTGCCCACCTGAAAATTCTGAAGGTATGCGTTATTGTGGTTAGTACAGTTAATTAATCACTCCCTATCAGGTAATCGTTCATTGCCCAGGCGAAAAGCTGTTCCCACATTAATCTCAAGAACCTATCCCTCATAGCTGGTAGGTGCTCGTGAAGATGGGGAAATGATTGTTCTATGGCCAAAACGAATGCTGTGTAATACACACGTACCCTCCTTCTTTTGAGATACTTTGGTCTCCTTATGTGGTATACAAATTGGTGTGATAGGGCTTCAGGGTTATTATCATCTGCGGGTAGTATTTACTCCTGGGCAGAACACCACGTTAGTTATTGCACTTTCTAGACAATACAGTAATATGCGGTACCTGTATGTGCGAGACAAAAGAAAGAAAGAAAACATACAAGTGTTTATAGTAGTGTATGCAACATTCTACTTCATTATATAATGTCCTTTACTCAGTGGTGAAATGGGCAGGGCGGGGGTGAGCAGATGTTTGCTTCATTTGGGACCTTGTAACCATGGGATGGGCTAGGGGTGATTGTTCAAAATCTATTGGTGAGTCCGTGGCTAGGGGTAGGTTAGGGGTAGAGTCACAATAGTCCTCCTTGGCTGTCGCTGTGTCTTTGTCTGCCGATGGTGCTGCTGAAGGTGTCGTCTGTGCAGTGGCCCTACTGTCAATGCGAGGGCGGGTCTGGGCGTTGTAGGGCTTAATGTCGTGAAAATTGGTCCATGTGTTTTTGTTAGCCAACTTAACTGCTCTACGAGCTACTGCTTCTACGAAGTGGGGCCCAGTGAAACGTGGGTCGTTCCATTTACGATTAAAGTTGCGGAGGAGTACACTATCGCCTTTCCCTATTTTACACAGTCCTTGCTGTTCTTCAGTTGCTTCTTCCAGTTGGATGTTCTTCGACCCGCCCCGCATGCGCTTGAGCTGTTGAGAGATTAAGGCGACACTAGTAATCAAAGAAGACACATATTGATGCATTTCATCACCAAAAACAGTTGCAGTACTTTCACAATCAGTTAGTACCCTTGATACTGGCGTTAATGGGAGGCGCATTTGATGACCAGTGACTATCTCGTGGGGAGTGAGGTGGTGGTCGGACCCTGGTCTGTTCCTCAGCGCAAATAGTTCCAAGGGGAGACAGTACAACCAGCTCTTCTTGGTTGTCTGCTGAATCTTCACTATTTCTTCCTTCAGGAGGCCATTCAAGCGTTCACATATGCCATTGGCTTGCGGATGATATGCACATGCAAACTTGTGCTTAATCCCTAGGAGGGCAGTGATGTGGTGAAATAGTTTGTTTGCAAAGTGCGGGCTGTTATCTGACCGTAGTACTTCGCAGACACCCCACCTAGGGAAAACCTCCCTCATTAAAAATATGGCAGCTCTGAAAGCATCTGCATGCGTGCAGGTCCCAGCTTCGATCCACCTTGAAAATGGGCACACCACAACTATCATGTACCTGTGTCCTTGACATACATTGATCATGTCAACGTAGTCAATGTGGAGGTGTAGGAATGGTCCTTCTGGCCGGGGTATAGTACCTTTTATCACTTGCAGCGTGTGACCGGTGTAAACTGTTGGCATGTTAAGCAGTTGCTGATGAAGTTGGCAACATGGGAATTTAAATCGGGAAAAAAACAGTCTTCCTTAATTTGTGCTGCAATCATTTCCTTTCCTGTATGTGCTGGATAATGTAGCTGAGTAAGTGCTGTCTTTAACAGTGCTATCGGTATGACTACCTTTCCAGTGTTATTTTGACGCCATAGTGCATCTGTCAGAGACATTGTACACCCTCTTTTTACCCACAGCTCCTTTTCTGCCATTGGTGCAGCTGCCTGCAACTACATAATCTGTGTTGCAGGAAGGTGGGTGTACCCGTCCTTTAACAACATTTGTCTTGCTATCAACCTCCCTCTGCCTCTTTCTGATTCTGGGGGAATCCACATCTCACCAAAATACGCAGCATGTTTTGCATGTGCGTCTGCTACTTCATTACCTTTCGAGATAGGGTCATCACCATTGGTGTGTGCCTGACACTTAACCAATGGTACTGCTTGGGGGTCGTTAATTACTTCTATTAATTCGGCTAGTAGGAGGGCATGTTGTACTGTGGTACCATCAGCTCTTCTAAAACCCCTCCTTTGCCACTTAACTAATCCCTAGTGCACAGTTGATGTTACATATGCACTATCATAGTATATAGTAACCTTCTTGTCAGAACTTTCTTTTAATGCCAAAATCAGTGCCACAAACTCCGCTGCCTGGGCCGAATAATGTTGTAGTAGTTGGACACATTTCACCGGGACACATAGCAAATCCTCTGTCATTCTAACCACTGCTGCTCCCGTCCTCCTGACCCCGTCAGTCTGGTCGATAGTTGATTACCCATCAATGTACAGTATCTCACCCTCTTTTAGGGCATCCACCTCAACCTTCCTTGTGCAAGAGTACATTTCAATTGTCTGTGTGCAATCATGGGCATAATCACCCTCTTCAATTACCTCTGCTATGAACCTGGCTGGATTTACAGTACTACACCTGACAATGGTCAATTCTGGTCTGGATAGGATTATTTTGTAACCTGAGGCTCTTTGCGTGGTCAGTGTAGATTTGGGCTTGTTCAATATTGCGAACGGTGCATGCTCAACAAATAGTGTGGTGGGGCACCCCATTGTTATTGATGACGATTTTTCCACCGCGAATGCTGCTGCGGCGAGACCTTGTTCGCATGGGAAGTGACCTGACATTACAGGGTCCAAGTGGCCACTGTAAAATGGTATTGGTTTTGCCCCATGCTCGTTTTCTGAGTCAATACTGCCTTCATTACTGCTGAGTCGCAATGTGAAAAAATGAAAAAATGGTGCTCATAGTTTGGAGTGGCTAGTACGGGTACTGAGGATATGGCATGTTTCAGCTCATTGAATGCTTCTGTCATTTCCCTTGTCCACTTTAACCTTTTGTCCCCTTTCTGTGCTTCCCTCAGTGCTTCGAGCAGGGGTCCTATGTATGAACTGTAATCAAAAACCCATGCTCTGCAATAGTTACATAAGCCCAGGAAGTGTTGCAGTTCTCGCACCGTTTGTGGTTGTGGTGTGTTTATTATCGCTTGTGCTCTCTGTGGTGCTATGTGCCTTCCATGCTGGGAAATTAGTTGGCCAATATATAGTACTTGTTCCTGGCAGTACTGTAACTTTTCCTTGTCCACCTTGTACCCCTTTTCGGCCAACACTGTGAGCATTTTTATTGAATCTTCCCTGCAGCTCTCTTCAGTGGTGCTGCAAATCATGATGTCATCAAAATACTGCAGCACTGTGCTTTCCGTTTCAATGTTGCCTAAGTCCATCTATATTACCCTGTTAAAAATTGAGGGTGATTCACAGTACCCTTGGGGCAACCTGGTATGCTTCCACTTTGTGTTCCTATAAGTGAAGCTTGTGAGATCCTGTGAGTCTGGGTGCAGAGGTATGGAGAAAAAGGCATTTTTTAGGTCAATCACGGTGAACCGTGATGCCTCAGGAGGTATTCCACATAGTATTGTGGCCGGGTTTGCTGCTATAGGGTACACTGCCTCTAAAATGTGGTTCAAGGGCCTAAAGTCCTGGATGAAACGCCAAGACCCTCCTTTCGCCTTGCGTACTGGATAAACAGCCGTGTTGCATGTTGTTTCTGATGGTACCAACAATGCCGTTGTTTGTCAGGGCTGTTATCATCTCGTATATGCCCTCATCTGCCTCCTTTGACAATGGGTACTGCTTCACTCTTGGTAGTATTGCCCCCTTTTTCAATTTTATTTGTACTCCCCCAATGCTCTTTATGCAGCCCACGTCATATGGACTGGTGGTCCACAAAGATGCTGGAACCTTTGCCATGTCTTCCGCATAGAATGGTACCGGGGTAGATGTAGGCGCTTCTAGTGCCATTTTTAGCGCCACTTGCTTATATGTTACTCTTAGCCAGATGTCGATACTCATCAAGAACACCATCTTCCCTTCTCCTCTGTCGTCTGAGAAAAGCTCTTCGTCAGATACCTGCGTGAGCCTGCACCCCTCAGCCAGTGCTATTACTGTTCTCCATGCCTTGCCTTCCCTGTCTTGGGCATGTACTGAAATGTAATCTGCAGTTGCCATGATACTCTCAATTCTCACTGAAATCACCTTCCCTTCGGGTTCATCTGCTGGCGTCTCGGGCCTGAACAAATACGCTGCTGGTCTCCTCCAAATTTTGCCCTCAATCCCTGGCATCCATGCAAATGCCACATCTGTTCCGTACTGGAACATTTCTCCGTCTACTGGCTCAGCCCGAACTACTGTTTTGCCACAGTAAGCTTGCAATATTTGTCGTGCTGTGAGCATGTTTATTCCTGGTGTGGAACAAATTATGCCGTTCTCCGTGAAAGCTATAGTCATGTTCAACCTGCTCATTATGTCCCTCCTAAGTATGTTTACTGGCGACTCCTTTGAGTACAGGAGCGGGACAGACATTTCATTGTCTCCTATAGATAAGAAGATGTTATCAGTAAAGGGAACCAACCCTCGAGCCCCAGAGGATCCTTGAGTGTGCATAGCTTTGCCTGACATCTTACATTTACCCTCCCTTATACACGACCTAGTTGCCCCAGTGTCAACAAAGAAGGAAAACCTTTTGTCACCTATCGTCACCTGTATACGTGGTTCCTGCGCACTATTGGGTGTTACCGACAGGATGGGACACATCAAGGACATCTGTGGGCTGTCCTATTGCGGGCATAGGGACATACCACCCCCTGTGTAGGGGTTGTCTCCCAATATTGTCACCTTCCCTAACTGTGTTTGTAGTAGTGGTTTGTCAGTGGTTGATACGTTGCTGTCCTGTATCGGTGTGGGTTGTTGTGCTGGTTGCACTTGATGTTGTTGTGTTACCACTTCCTATTGCTGCGGTGATGCGTAGCTCTGTGTCTGTGGTGCGGCATATTGCTGTGCTTGTTGCTGTGTGATATTCTGATGTGTTCCTAACTGTTGTTGCTAAACCTGTTGCTCCCCCATATGTCCTTGTTGCCCCTTCTCTCCCCATGCTATAGGGGCGGGCCTTCCTCTACATGTGCGTGACATATGCCCTACCGTCCCACAAATCCAGCATACTGGTGGTTCCCTGGCCTGCCATGGGAAATTCCCGGTGTTATCTTGGTACCCTTGCTGCCCATTAGGGTAGTAACCTCGGAGCCCTCCTAACTGCTGCTGTGTGGGCTGGGCATATCCTCTCCCTCTCATCACACCACCTCTTCCACGGAAGGTATTATAATATCCATTTCCTAATATCCCGTACCCTCCCCCTGCGGGAGCCGTGTACAGTGTGGGCCGTGGCATCTGTTGTGGTATTATTTGCGTTGATTGTGGTAATGGAGCGATATGTTGCTGTCTTGTGTCCTGCGCAACCACTACTGATGTGGGGGTCTGTGTTACTGCTGCTGGTGTGGCAATTAGTGCTCCCTCCATTGAATATTTGGTAAGTTTCTTCTGCATTAATTTTGCTTCCTCCGCTTTCCTATCCTCTTCCTTTTGCTTCATCCTCTCCTGCCATATCCTACAGTGGTGTATTATGGTTAGTTGTATCTCCGGCCATGGCTTTGCTTCTATTCCCTCTACTTTCTTCAGTTGTCTTTGTACTGCTCCCCCGCTTAGTGATGGGAGTCTAAGTTTTATGTTTTCCTTATCAGCATTCTTCCAGGGAACATATTGCGGTCTTACCCCTCCCCTTTCCAATAGTGGCATTAAATTATAACCCCTCTGTTCCCCGCGTGACTGCGGGGTAGTGTCAGTGCACTCGTCTTTGTTCTCCGTATCAGGGAACTCTGTTACCATATCTATACTACGGCTACTTGTCATATTCTCTCCTTCATTCTTTCTCCCTCTCCTATTATTGTCTTGTTTCACCGCAGGTGTGTGTTGCCGTTCTTCCTGTCTGCTTCTAGGGAGATCCCTAAGCCTGTCAATGTATGGTGTGTGCTCGGGCGTAGGCATGAGTGGGCCTGGTGGGCGCGTTGGTGCGGATGTTGCTGCGCGCGGCTTTCCTCCTTCTACCTCTCTTACCTGTTCTTCACCTATCTTTCCCTCTTCCTTTCTTCTGCATGCCCATAGTGATTCACGTTAGCGCGCGTGAGGTATAATTTATCTAAACTTTCCTTACTGCTGCTGCTTTCTCTTTTCCCGATACCCTCATCTTCTTCACTGCAAAATCCGTCCAACAGCGACAACCCCCATTCTGTTCTTTTCCCTCCCACTGTCACCGTTTTTAAGTCTATTAGGTCCGTTCCTCTCTCTTCGCCCTGCCTTGATGTTGTGGGTACTTCCAAGTCCTGGCGTGTGTATGTTCTTGCTCCGCGCCCCACCTTCATGCCTTCGCTCTCCTCGTCCTTCCTTGCTGTTATCTCGTCCCCAATTTCTTCACTCTTATTCTTTAGTTCCTCCATCACTTCACTACTTACCCTTGCTAATATCCTTCCCTCCTCTTCCTTTCTCTCCCATTTCTCCCATTCCCGTTGTAGTATGCTCTCTATTACTTTACCTTCTTCGTATTTCCTGGTGCTTTCAGATATTATTTTCTTCTTCCACAGTTCCATTTCTTTTTCCCTCTCTTCCTTCCTTCTTTTCATGTCACGTTGCTCTGCGCGGGACATCCTCTCCGCTATTGCTTTTATCCTCTCTGCCTCTCTCTTTTTCTCTCCCGTACGTTCTTTCATCCTCTTCCGCTCATCCTTACTTTCCTTCCTTTCCTTCCTTCTTCCTCGTGTCTCTTGCTCGAACTGCCTGATCAGTGCGCTCTGCGCATCCCTCAATTCGGCCAACCTTTCCTCCAACATTTCCTCCTCCTCCTGTGACAGTTCTCTTTCCCCCTCCTAACTCACCTCGTCCACTATCTGCGCGTTGCCCTTGTCGTCCTTATACACTCTCCTCACCGCATTCTCTTCTTCTCCCGTTAGTGACCCCCGCAGCTTCAAGAGCACCTGTGCTGCTACCCATTCGTCTGGCTCTATGGTCATGATGTGTCCCTCACTTCTTTTTCCTCCTTTTTTGCGCATCTCTGAGGAACCGGAACCTACTGTGCTCGTCACCTCCCTCTTCTGGTAGCTACCTGTAGCGGTATATGGTGGAGGTCTGTATGTGGGGTTTGAGTACCCCTCGCTGCCGTTAATTGTTGCCTCACTGCTTCTCGTAACTCTGTCACTGGATACAGCACACCTTCCTCCTTTTTCACCACCTTCGCTAAAGGCATTTCTTCAATCCTTTCTTTCTTCACCTCCACATTGCGTGTGGTGTCAGGCCCTTCACCCTCCCCTTTGTTCTTCTCACTGCACTGTGTGTTGCTAACCGCCGTTCCCACGCTCCTTTCTTCTTCCTTAACTCCTTTGCTCTCTCTTGTTTCCTTGCTCCTTTTCTCGTCTATTGTTCCTCCCACAGTAAACATACCTGTTGGTCCTGGCCTGGACCCCTGGAACATCCTCCACAAGTTGAACATTTCCACATGATGAGCTAAGTTCCTCCCTTTATACGTGTTATGTATGTGCGATAATAGCGAGTGTTGGACGCATGGGTCGAAACTGCCGTTAGGCGGCCATCGAGTTGTCATTTTGTTGTCTGTTCCTTGTGTCCATGCTATGCTGTATTTGATAAGTTTCTCCCTGTTTGTTGGTAGCGTCTTACAAATATGTTGGAGGGGGTAGTTAGAGCATTTCCCCACCCTCCGGACCCTGACTCGCAAGACATGGTTGTACTTTATGTTATTACTCTTTAAATGCAACCTTCTTTACCTGGCCCTGTAATTTGGAGACTTCCGATTGTCCGCTGAAAGGCAAATCAGTTCACAAATATACAGTGTCTCTTCCTTTTTTTTTTATATCACTTGTACGGCCCCCTGCGGCCGTGGTACACAAAGCCCACTGCGTCTGCGTGCCCTGTGTGACGTGCTTGTACAGCTGCCCCACCTTTCACTCTCCACCTTTTGACCACTGCGCTCAGCGTGACCGGCGTTCTCCATGCGCGGCCACCTCTCCCCTTTTTCGCCCCTCCCTTATCGAGGGGTACCAGCGTTCTCCGTGTGCGGCCTCCCCACCTCTGCTATTCCACCCCTCTCCCTGTTGTTTTACTCCTGGTCACCTCCTGGGCAAACCGAGCGAAACACCAGGCAGCCGCGGTGTCCTATGGTATCTTACAGGTGACGTCACCAACCTCGTTACCGTATTCCCGGTAAGAACTTTTACAGTACTAAAATGTGCAATATACTTTAATTCTTTGACCCCGTCAACCCCACAGCTGTCTTCTTGCTACGCCCGGAACAAGGGAACCAACAATAGAACTCTTATATTCGGACTGCGCACGCGACGTCGTCTCGCGTGTGACACACCCCTCACCTGGGGAGCATGACCAGCAAATTATCTTCCGCACTTGGCAACACTCTAGCTACCTCCTATGGGAAAACGTCATCTACTTAACGAGCTTCAATAATCAATTAGTAGGTATTCACATCTACTCTTTGACCTAAAACGCCAATTCATAGGAAATCCACACCCCTTTCCCTACAAGTGCGCTCGATCTGAACAAATCAGTGCCTTCTAACAATCACATGTGGCGCCTTTCGGCTCCACCCACCTTCCTCCGCGACACGGTGGGAGACGGCCCTCGTGCCTGTCTAGTCACCGCTCGCGTACCTGTCGTCACTTAGTTTTCAAATCCTTAGCACACACTGTAAATACCTCCTGCCACCCTTATCGCAATTCCTCCCCCCTCCCTCACAACATCACGTTGCTTGTTGGGTGTGTCATACTCACCAAGTTCCCTTGATACGGACCGCTCGACTGCGCTCACCCCTCCAAGCGGCTCGCCACCTCCCCTCGTCTGGACTCGTCTGGACTCGTCCGGACAATCGGCAACCGCGGGCGGGATACTTCTCAATCGGCTCCCGAGGACCAATATCCGGATTGCGCCGTCCGGTCGTCTCGCAGTTCCGCGATGGTCCTGTAGTCCTCAAAAGGGGGCAGCGGCAGAGGGGGCAGCGCTGCCGAGCCGCCTCGCAACGAGAGACCTTGGAATAAAAGTGCAAGGGGTAGACCTCAAAAAGATCTCAGCAATGCCTCCAACTTGTCGGGGTGATTAAACTGGGGTCGGCAGAGCCATCCGTGGACCTCCGGGGTGGGGAGGCCCCAACTCCTCCCGTGTACCCATAAAATGAGTATGAAACACACACAAGGAGCAAGGCTGAGACTGCTGTTTATTTCAATGGCAGGGATGGGTTTCTCGTATGCATCCGTGAAAGCGCACCTAACCTCCCAGAGGGGCTCGCAGGCCCTTTTTACTACAGTATGACGCACTACCCGCGTCACCTGGGAAAGTTAGTACAAAAACCTATTGCCACTCAGGATTGGTTCTTCGAGTGGTAGGGTTAGTATAGTTAGCATATAGAGACGTAAATTACTGGAAGGAACCAGATCAGGTGGTATACTTGGGCTGTCCCTCACATTTGTTACTTCAGAATTGCAACAAGTGGACCCTTGGTGATTGGCTATGAGTAATGGCATCTGTAGTGAGCCCCCCTGTGTTCTGATTGGTTCTCCCGCGAGCCCCCAAGCCTGGGACCATCGTTCTTCCCAGCTCGCTGTGTACCTGTCATTAGCAACAATGTGCAACTATGTGTTTGTGCAGACAACGGACAGGTCTGCTCATAGGCTCATAAGCGAGTCGTTCCCATTGCTGTAGGTGTCCATCTTGCCGCTTCGTTGTTGCAACCTGTGAGACCCTGGCGGCTTCTCTGTCTCGTAGGCTTGGCACCTTGTCAGTTCGGCTTGGTCACGTGTAGAGAGACCGTAGCTGGAGCAGAATTATGAGCATTTGATTTTATATTCGATGTCTGGAGGCTTGGCGTTTGCAGGTGTAACATTGTAGCTGGGCTCTCGGCATGCGGGTTGCAACATCATGGCCTTGGCTGCAGGCCCTCATTAGAGGCTTGTTCTGCATGTCAGCACTTGTTTTTCGTTCTGAGAGGGTTTTCGTTTGCGAGGCCTGGGCCTGGGGACTCTTGCTCGCAGTCTACTCGGGCCTAGTTCATGGGTGGCGGAACATAATCCATAGTACGGTAGTAGCGGAATGACAAATCATCATATGTAGCACTAGATATACGTGATAGTGTCTCATAGAGATAGGTGGCAAGGAAGCATCAGCAAGCATATACACGATCTCTTCAGGCGTCTTGCGTTTCTGCAGTGCTGTAGAAGGCCTATGTGAAAAATAAAAACGATGCACGTCCGTGGGTGTGACAGTCCGCTACCTCATAGCACTGAGTATGTTCTTCGTGTAGATTGGTGTGTGAGTGACCAGTGTGCATGGTAGCACGTGTGCTATTGTCTGTTAGCTATGTCGTCATGGCATCTCTAATGATGTGGATACTTGTAGTCGTTGTTCTAGTCGAGTTCATCCATGCCACAGATGTCGTCATCAGCCGTGCGGGCTGGTGTTAGTCGTACTGGTGGCCATACTCCTCTTATGTGTAAATTCCTGAACCAGGGTATTTTGTCATCTGGCAGGAAGGCGAATTTGTCTCGTGGAGGGTGTCTGGGCCGTGATCCCTTTGGCCATGGTCTGGATGAGATTGGGGGGAGGGTATTATCCCATTCTCCCACTTCAATGTCACTATGCATTATAAATAAGAGTCCCTGACAACACTCCAGACACACACTCTTCCTGAAGTTCCTGTGCTGCATTCTTGATCTGCTCCATCCATATTGCTGATCCCAGCTACAAGGCCTAAGCATTGCTGACCCTTCCAGCAAGGCCTCAATTCTGAAATCCCACTAAAATCACAAATAACCAAAGGGGGTAGCTGTAGTATTCTTTTGGGTAGTATCCTGACCAGCCTGGCTTGTTGCCCATTACCTGCATGCCCACTGCAATCCTGCCATTCAGCTGTCCTTTGCCAGGAGAATTACCACCAGTGACCCAAATTGCCCTACTGTTCGCTGCACGGTGACCAGACCATGACCAGCTGTCTTTTGTCCAGCTGTCTTTTGCCATGCGCTCCAGCCATGTGATGACCAGATCCTGTTGACTGTCCAAAAATCTCAAAACTCAAAAGTGGACTGTGAGTATAAACCTTACCCCATAGAAATACATAGCCTACCTTGTCATGCCTTTGTCTCTATCCCACTACCAGAAAGCAAAGAGAAGAGGAGTATCCTTCACTGGATCAAGCAGCAGCTCATCCAGCGGAAACTCCAATCTGAACTACAGTCCATATCAATTCGATCAATTTGGTCAAACATTACCATACAATTACCCCCCACCACCATTCCAACAACCTTTTTTAGGATGAGGAGGGGCAGGATGGGGGCCCCCACCTTGGAACCGGGCTTCCAAGGGCAATACAGATGCCCCAGGCGACGGAGGAGATAGATTCTACAGATAAGCAGGGTCTTCCTATTTTCAATCTAGCTAAAGTCCAACTCACCACAACACAAATTTCCGTCTTATCGAAACGTTTATCTTTTGTGCCATCGGAAAACACAGATTGGTACAATACTGAGATGGAGGTACGCAGTTTTTTACGAATCATTAGATTACGCGCCTTTTTTGATGCCCATGAAATCCGAGAGGATCTGAATGATACGGGATTGCATCCCAAATCTACTTTTACTCCCTCTGATAACAAAGTACCTGCTGACCTCCTGACTTTTGAAAGATGTGTCCTGCGAGACCTCAGAAATCTGAGTAAGAAAAATTATACCAGCAGAGACCAGAATATCTCTCGGGCAGAAAGAGAAGCGTTGACTGAATTAGCAAACAACTCAGAGATAATGATAAAACCCGCCGACAAATGCGGTGGCATCGTCATAATGAACTCTGCTCAGTACCGCCGTATGGTAATGGACCTTCTCAATGATACACAAAGCTACAAACCTCTAAAACAACACCCTACGAAGGAATTGACCAGTGAAATAGCCACCATGGTGTCCTTCACTTTTGAAAAAGATTGGATTTCCAAAAAAGAATCCAACTTTCTCGTCACTACAGGCGGTAGAACTCCTTGTCTGTATGCATTACCAAAGATCCACAAGAATTCTATCAACCCACCCGGAAGACACATTGGGCCTCATTACAAGTACTCCGGTCCAGAATTAACACTGCCGGTAAAACCATACCGGCACCGTTTCCATGTCCGCCCAATCATGACCCGCGGCCCCGGTAATAGCACCACCCTCAACCGCCACCGCGGAAATAGGGGTCCCATTAAGTCCGTCTGCACGGAAACCCCTCCGTTACCGTCAACACGAAACACTGTGAGCATCACAACTAGCGCGGACACGGAAATACCGGCAAAAAAATTGTGTAAATACAGTGATTACGGTGGCGGAACCGCCGCCACCACGAACATGGCGTTATACACTGCCTGCTGAACTGAATCAGGGCACAGGTGCACCAATTCAGCCCAGCTGGACCTAGAAGGCCACTGGGAGCCTACAAAAGGGCCACACCCAGCCCAACACAACACAGAACCATGCAGGCAGCAAGGCTAGTAGCACTGGGACTGGGCCTACTCAACCAACAGGCAGCACTGCACATGGTAGCAGTAATGGCGCAGAGGAGGAGGCGTAGGCGGAGGAGGCGCAGGCGGCAACCAGCTAACCCTGCAGCTATGGCAAACCCCATTGCCCAGCCAGCCCGACCCCGCCGCCAGCCACCAATACCACGCATCAGGGCCTCACCCTGGAACCTCACCCCAGGACAGATCCACACACTATACCGGCTGGACCGTGCAACAATCCTGCACATCACCGCCATGATTGAGGACAACATCAGCAGCCAAATTGACACCCCCACCGCCACCCCCCCCATCCTGAAGGTTGTCTCAGTACTGCATTTCCTTGGCACTGGCACCTATCAACACACGGTTGGTGAGCTGCACGGCATATCACAACGCTGTTTCTCAAAAATCCTGGTACAGGTACTGGATGCCCTGTTGCGCCATGTGTCTGAACACATAGCCCTACCCCGCACCCTCCCCGAGGTCATTGCCACCAAGTTGGACTTCCATGCCATAGCAGGCATGCCAAATTGCATAGGCGCAGTTGACTGCACCCACGTTGAGCTGACAGTACCACGTGCAATTGAGGCGGTGTTCCGCAATAGGAAACAGTATCACTCTTTGAATGCCCAGATGGTTTGTGATGCCATGCAACTGATTACACACTGCTGCGCACGTTTCCCAGGCTCATCACATGACTCAATGGTACTGCGGAATTCCACGTTTCCACGGTACATGGAACGCTATGCCGGACAAAGCACATGGCTATTGGGTGAGTACAGCTGACGATGCTACAACCCTGTCGAAGTGGTGTGTGTGTGTCCAGCCCAATGAGCATTGTGAGTGTGCCGCTGTGACCGCACATGCATCACCCCCCTTCCATCTACCAAATACACAGCGGATGCCAAACATCATGAAGGAAAACATGACAGGGCACCACAATGTGCCCGTGCACACGCTGGCACAGGCAATCCCGTCACTGTCCCATGAACCTTGTGCCACTGCAGACACCCACCCTCAGTTGAAACACTGCCTCAAAAGGCACGAGAGGCGTGTAAATGAGACGACGTGTATTTACTACTTCCGTACAGTGGAGTCACTCTGCCATGTGTGGACAGCACTGCACCGTGACATGCACACAATCAAATGTCACCCGCAGGGCACAGTAAACATGCAAGTTAATGTGTAGGCCCAAATCCAGTTAGCGACATACATCGTGATGCCCAAAACATACCCTGCATGGTACATATGCATGAATGAATGATGACACAAGAATGCACAGCAGCAGATGAGGACATGATGCCACAAACACTGACATGTTCCCCCATCTACATCCCATGTTGGTGATGCGGGATATGCACTCACGCCATGGATGATGACACCTGTACGGAGACACCAAGGAGCAGGCATGAAGAGGCATACAATAGGGCACATATCCGCACACGTGGAATGATTGAAAGGACATTTGGACTGCTGAAGGCCCGTTTCCGCTGTCTGAGCAGATCTGGTGGATCACTGCTGTACAGCCCAGTGAAGACGGGTAAAATCACGCTCGTATGTGCCATGCTGCACAATATATGCCTGCGCAGGAACATCCCAATGCCACCAGACGCAGATGAGGAAGATGGGGATGGAGATGGGGATGGAGATGGGGATGGGGATGGAGATGGGGATGGGATGGCACCGCCCCCCCCGGGGGTCCACATGATGGCCAGAGAGCACGGGATGCCCTGATTCGCATTTACTTTTGAGTCACAGCACATTCACAGAAATGCACGAACAAGGTGACGACAATGAATTAATAGTTGCACTGCAAAATAAATGATCAATGTCCACACATGTATGTCTTGATTTGAAATGGTGATGTATTGATGTAATAACAACAGGGAAGGAGGTGCATTGGTTAGGGAAGCTGTACACCCGGGGGCACCCACCACCCAAACGTGCCCACCATCACCCAGGACCCATTGTTCAAACCCCCAAAACTACCTACCCCACCACCCAAACGTGCCCACCCCTCTCACACTCTTGTAGTCCACATGTGTCCTGCACTGCCCCACACACATGCCATCACTTCGGTGTGCGCTTCTGTGCCTGTGCAACCTTGCCCGAGGCACCCGTTAGCCTACTCGAGCGCCTCCTTGGACTGGCAGTAGTGGAGCAGGATGGGGTGTTGTGTTTGATTGCGCAGAACCAGGAATTGAGGGCATCCGTGCCAGATTTGCCTGTTGGCCAACCAACATGGCCTCTACAAGCCTGGAGGTGTGGTCGTTGCCCTCCCGCACATGGCGTGCAAGGGTCACTATAGTGCTCGCAAAGCGTCCGATGGACCTCGACAGGCGACGCACTGAGGCGCTGTAGCTCTCCCTCTGCAGCCTGGATTCCTCTAGCTGCCTCTCCACCAGCTGGGTGAGGGTAGCCTGCTGGTCCTCCATCCGCTGCATGCGGGCATTCAGTTCGGCCATGGATGGGGTGGGTGACCTCATGGGACTCCCCAGTGATGTGGGGCTGAACCCCAGCTCATGGAAGGAGCCCAGGTCTTCCAATTTGGGCATCTCCCCTGTGGCCCCGTTTTCGAGCGCTCTTGCGGGGCACTGTTATCACTGTAGGCCGTTCCCTCTGCAGTGCTGCTGCCTTCGGTGTTGTGTTGGGTGGCCATGATAGGTTCCCGTGGCACCTGTCTAGACTCAGGCAGTGTGCAGACGGTGGGGACATCGGTGGTGGTGGTGGGCGGCACATCTGTAGTGGCTGGTAATGTGGCCAGAGATGCAGAACTGCCAGCAGCATCCTCCTGTGTGGTGGCGGTGGCTTGTGTACTTGCCGGTGCAGATTGGCTGGCCTTTTGTGCAGGATCACTGTCACTTGAAACGGCTGTGAGGACACAAAGGGAATGCAATGTTGTTGTGGTGGCAGATGGGTGCATCACATGCGTCATTAAGATTGTACATTGAATAGTGTTAGTCACATGCATCTGATTGCTGGTGTATGCATTCTGTGATATTGGTTGCTATACGGATCATGATGGGTCCTTTGGCCCACACATGCTGTTAGGGAGAATTCTGTTTAGGCTGAATTTCCTAACCTAGTGAGTCCCCCAGCAGCTTTGCTGGATTTCTGGAGTTTGTTTTTTTCCATCCTGACAAGAGTGAGACTCTTTTTTTCCCACTTTTGGACATGTATGTGTGTAATTCCTTTGAAATGTCAATGTGTTCGATAGGCTATGGGGTCTTTTACTCCATAGGGTCTCATATGTTTTACTATGTGTGTTACACCGCACCCTACGTGCCGTAACACTGGGGCGTCCTAGCGGACCTCCACCATAGACTCCATACCCGGGGACTGACTACTGTCTCCCCGGGCATGTAAAGTCACCATTGGCTTTACTAGACCTAAATTTACTAACAGAACTAGTACAAACCATCTTATTGTGGACGTACTAGTAGGGGTAATTCGATTACTCCTGGATCTGTTACTCGAGGGGGCACTGTCCCGCCCCCCCCTCGTCGAGTTTTGGCTGGTGGCAGTGGAAACTACTTGTTATGTTCGACCCCGAACATAACCCTATGGGATTCGTCCCATTGTTGGAGATTAATACTTTTTCTCTTTAATCTCTAACGTACCACCGGTTTACTTATCTTAAATAAGTCTATCGAATGGTATTTTCTGCCAGAACTTGGTTTGTAAAATGGCGTCTGTGTTCGTCTCTGTGACTCCTAAACAAAAGGTCCAGCCCTTTGTTCCACTTTTGGCGGGCTCTGTACAGAGACCCTCCAAAGTGGTGCCATTCTGTCTGGGTTGCCACAGGGGTGCGGGAGGGGGTTTAGGCACCCTGGACCGAGTTGCCTTGCCAACTCCAGTCGCACTCTGGAGTGATTGGCCCAAGTGGTGAGCCTTCCCGCTCACCACTTAGCATGTGTTGATTGACAGCTAGGCTGAATGAATGGGGGTTTTCTGCATAAAAGCAGGGCTTTTGGGACTGGATCTTCAGAAGTCGCCACAGGACCTTAGAATCTGACGAGGGTAATGCTGAGCCGACCTGCACAACGACACCTCCGGTGTGCCCTGCGGAACCGACTCACCACTTCCCGACGACAGAGGAGATCTCCCTGCCGGAGAGTCCCTTCCCCTGGCTGGTGGGAACAACCAGTCCCCTTTGCTTTTTATTCGCCTCAGGACGCAGTGGTCGAATTGCTCGTGCAGAGCACCTCGGCAACCGGATAGCCACTACCCCTGTACCGCGACCAAAAGGTGGTGCCTTGTGACAGAACACTCCGCGGCTGGTCTCTTCCCTGGTGGTGCACCGGACTTCACTTTTCTTTGACGACGAGATCATCTCTACTCTTGGCAAAGACCCGACGTGCATCCACCACCACGAACAACTGCCCCCGCAGGAGCTGCCCTCCACAACAAGGTACTGTGTCCGCCTGGCTTCCCTTTCGATCGGTTCGAGTGAGATGTCTTAATCCTCTCCGTTCCGTTGGGTCGCCTCCAAGCTTTGCTCATTTATTGTCCTGAACTGGTTCAATCTGCCGATAACAATTTGCTACAGAGACTTGAATGCATCTCCACTAGAGACTTTTTCGGACATATCGCCTTGCCTCTCTCCGAGTGGGCCTGGCCTCTGAACTTTATGATCTATTGTGATTCTTGCCTTCCTGCCTTGCATTTTATCCACAAAGGATTGAACTGTGTTGATTTCATAACCTGCCTATCTTTTTCTCTCCCGTCCTAACTAATGTTAGAGTGTCATCTAGGTTGAGGTACACACCTCTGTCTGAAAATAAGTGGTACCAGTAGAACCTAGACTTGTCGAAATATTGCTAGGGGGATTGATCGTTTCTTCTTCGTAGAGTAATTGTGTTTGATTTGTTTGCCGTGATAGTGCCATAGTGTTTTTCCTAGATGTTTTGTTATAAATAAATACCTTAATATCTTTACACTAAGCCTTGTTGCGTGTCTGCTTGTCCTGCTGTGAAGAATTGCCCTATTTTGTATACTCTACATACTGCTCAACTCTTCTTGAGGGAAGTCTGACTGCTCAGCCACAGCTACCCAGTGAATCTGTGTAGTACAGACAGCTACCAAGTGGGTTCACCGCCAAACGCCTGTAGCCCTAAATCTTTTGCAGTGGTCCCAGAGGGAACTGCACAGGTTTCCGCCTAACACATGCACTGCCTGGGGGGGTGGTTGTTAATGGGTCCTTTGGCCCACACATGCACTGCCTGGGGGGGGTTGTTAATGGGTCCTTTGGCCCACACATGCACTGCCTGGGGGGTGTTGTTAATGGGTCCTTTGGCCCACACATGCACTGCCTGGGGGGCGGGTTGTTCATGGGTCCTTTGGCCTAGTACTCACAACTGCATATTTACATGTGGCATTCATGTTTGGGCACTTACCGGCATCTGCAGGTGGGCTCACTCCTGCCTCAGCCTCCCCGATCCCATGGATTCCCTCTAGGTGGAGGACGCTGCTGCAACACTCCTCCCATGCTTGCAGCCTCAGTGGGGAAGGGGGTCCTCCGCCTACCCCACTGCTGCGTTGGCGGTGCGTGGAAATGAGGTTGCGTACCCTCAGCCTCAGGTCGTCCCACCGCTTGTGGCAGTCCTTCATGCTCCTCACTGCCACGCCCACAGCGGTGCACTTGCGTGTAGCTTTGGCCCACACCTCCTTCCTCCGCTGCTGTGTGGCACGCCGTTGGTCGGCGCTGAACAGCATCTCCGCATTGTCCACAATGTGCTCCACCAAGACGGTTAGCTCCGCCTCACTGAAGCGCTGTTTGCGCTGCCTCTGAGCAGGAATCCTGGGAGACATGCTGGTGGTCCCTTTTGCCTTCTCAGAGTTAGGATTGTGCTTGTGCTGGCTCTGGATGGCAATAGATTGTGCTTTTATATGATGGCCGCCTCTCTGTTTCCTGTTTTGGCGATCATGGTATTTCCGGTTCCATGTCCATGGCGGCGGAGGCGGAAACGGGTTTTGCGCCACTTGTGGCTATGTTATTTCCATTTCCGTGGGGTTTTCCGTGACGGCGGTAACAACGTTTTTTCCGCAACCTTGCAGACACGGAAACGTTTTTACCGCCGTTACGGACTGGCAGGTTGTAATGAGGCCCATTGTGTCGGGATGTGGTTCGATTTTGGAACCAATATGTAAATTTGTGGACTTTTTCCTCAAACCCATTAGAATCACAACAGAATCCTACATCAGAGACACAATGCACACAAACCAAATGTTTCAACATCTAGACTTTGACCCCCAAAAACATATTCTTGTGACTTTAGACATTAAGTCACTCTATACGTGTATTCCGCAACAAGCAGCAATTGATTGCGTTTATGAATACCTTGTTGAAACCAATAGAGAAACAAAAGCCCCGCCTGAATTCATTATTAAAATAATGACTCTTGCCCCCTGCAAAAATTTCTTTGAATTTGACAAACAATTCTATCTGCAAACCAAGGGGACGGCAATGGGGGCAACATTTGCCCCGAGTTTAGCCATTCTATTTATGGCCAAATTTGAAAAGAATTTAATCTTCAACTCCGACAAGCTATGGAAGGATAACATCAAACAATGGCGGCGCTACATTGATGATGTGATCTGCCTATGGGAAGGATCAGAGGATACACTCCAACACTTCTTTGTCTGGCTTAACACCTGCAGTAGACATTCAGTTCACTACGGAACATAGCAACATCATGATTCATTTCGTGGATTTAACAATTGGACATACCGAGGGTAAATTAACTTGTAATACCTTCCGAAAACCAACTGATCGTAACACCTTACTCCATTTCCAGAGCAATCATCCCAAACATATTAAAGAGAATTTATCCTACAGGCAATTTCTGCGGCTATGCAGAAACTGCACGTCCCTAGAGGATTTCTACCATGACGCTGATTTACTCAGCAGGAGGTTACGAGAAAGAGGGTATCCCCGGAAGTTGGTATCCCGATCTTTAAAGAGGGCACGCTTTACCTGCCGGGAATCACTCCTCACTCCCAAAGCTCGTGAGGAACCCCAGGACCAAATTACATGTGTGGTTACGCACGGACAACATGCGTTCCAGATTAAGAAAATTGTCTACAAGTATTGGTCTATTGCAAGACTATGTCTTCCCGACCAACGAAAACCAAGATTTGCGTACAAAAGAGCACGGAATATTAAAGAACATCTGGTGCATTCCATGTACATTAGGAAAACACAACAAAGCAATTTATGGAATCTAAGACCACTAAAAGGGCACCATCCATGTCGGTCATGTTCGGTCTGCCAGTTTACGTCTAAAACACATCAATTTCAAATGGGACAAAAAACCTGGTTCCTCAAAGATATCTCTAATTGCAAAACTAACCAAGTGGTATATTGCATAGAATGTCCCTGTAAACTCCGGTACGTTGGGCAAACCATGCGCAGCGTAGGCACACGGATTTCAGAACATCGGTCACGGATCAGGTGCAAGAATCTAATATCCCCCTGGTCCAACATTAGTTGGATAAAAAACATACCACACAAGACATTAAATGGTGGGTTCTTGAAAGAGTGAGGGACAGTCCAAATATCCAAGCACGACTGTTGAGCCTAGAATGCAGATGGATTCATAGATTGGATTCGGTGCAACAGGGTCTCAATGAACAACAGATTTTTCGGTCCCAATGAGAGTCAGCAGTCCCCGGTACGTCTTCTTTGTAGACGTGGTTCTTCGCATGCAAGAACGTCAGCCAATTCCACTTACTTAATAGGCTTTCCACCCTCCCAAGTGGCATAGCCCTCTGTTGAGCCTCCACAGTGCTACTAACAGGCTCCAGCCTGCAGAAATGATACAATTGGCATCCAGTTTGCCAACCGCCAAGCAGGAGGATTTTTCCTCCATTTCCTGAACACACAGCAATTTACACTATGGGCTTCTCTCTTCCATTCTCTCTTTTTCTTCCTGACCACCACAATGTAGCACAACTCTTTCGTTGCAGGGCATAGCCCATTCCCCTCCCGGTGCCGCACACCCACAGGCTCCATTTCACAATGGAAGCTCGGAGTTATGGCGCCGACATCGGGGCTGCAACACAACCCCATTTCGCTTCCCTCAGGCTGCAGCTTCACACCACTATGTGATTCTTTATCACAGGGGCACAATCTCATTAATTTACGTTCCCCTTACTGTCTCACATTTGGCTTCTGCATAAGACTTCCAGGGCTTGCGTACATGGGGGACCCCGCCCCCACGGGTGTGATGTCCCTCATACACTTGGTTCCGCATTTTTGCGGTCACAACCAATCAGGCCTCAAGACGTAGTGCGCTCCCATTGGTTCTTCAGCACTCACACCCTTGCGAACGATACATGGCCCAGAGACAGCCGCCGTTGACTTGCAGACACTCGCCACAGTGCAGCAGACGTGCGGTTCCTGTACATACTCTCCCGCTCCAATAGCACTACTAAGACAGTGCTTTACGGATTGATTCCCAGGTAATACCGGCATTCCCCCTTTCCAGTCTCACATTACCCTTCTGCTAACTTTTTGTTCTAATGAGTCAGAGACATGCCCAGTTTAACCAAAAAAATTTAAAATTATATATTTTTTTCTTGGGCTTTTGTATTAGGATGCATAGCTCAGGATTCAGAGCTTCGCTCCGTCCACATTGAAGGTTTGGCTCCACCTAGCTGCACCCCACGACCGGCTTCCGGGTCCCAGCAGCCATTTACCTTCCAGCCCAGGTACATTTTGGGACTATTTAGTTCCTGTGTTGGTTTGCCACAAACACGAGTATTTACTCGTGACCAATAACACAGATAATGCAAACACAACCCTTTGTGATTTTTTCCTTGTTTGCCTTTATTTCAGAGCAAGCCGTCTATTCGGCCGCTCCAGTGTAATAGACCAATCCTGTCTATCCACTTCACAATCAGAAGACACAACAGTGTTGTCTGTCTGGCCATACCTGCTCTGGGAACCTGCCTCACAAGCGAGATTTATGACAAGGTTTTAGTGGTGAGTCAGGCATATACCTCCCTACCACCACTCATTAATTCTATAGTATGCATTTGCTTCCTTGTTACTGCATTTCTGTGCCCTTCCCTTTATTTGATTGTTTTTTAACTGAACCACACACATGGTTCATCTCACACAATATAGTTGTGGGTACTATACAACCCAGTCATGTCCAGAAAGAAGATGTTGATACACAAGAACCTTGTATTTATTTTTCTTTTCTTGTGTTTTATTCTTTTTTACTACAGGGGCCACCTATTTGCCCTGATGAAGGCGGTTCATGTAGAGTATTACCTATCCGGCTGATTTATTTAGAGCTGGATACCCTCTCCGCCGAAACGTATATCATATGCAAGGGGGACATTGGCACCAATAAGTACTTCTTCCTTGGGGTCTATGAACTATCTATTGTCAGGCTACACCTGGCACCAAGACTTCGACCACGGGCCCCCGTCACGTTGGCACCTGTAATACAAGATGCTTTAGGCACTTGCAATCTGAGATGCTTCATTGAGGCACCTATAATACAAGATAATTTAGGCACTTGCAATCTGAGATGCTTCATTGAAGGCACCTTGGCATCTGTAATACAAGATGCTTTAGGCACTTGCAATCTGAGATGCTTAATTTAGGCACCTATAATACAAGATGCTTTAGGCACTTGAAATCTGAGATGTTTCATTGAAGGCACCTTTAATATAATACAGCATAGTCCTTTGATATCACTAATTACTTAAGCTATGCTACATGATTAAGTATTTCAAACTGTTTTATGTACCAAAGCAAAAACTGTGATTTTTTGATTTCTTTATTTATGTTAAGACTATTTGGAGTTGGTTCATATGTAAACTGTCTACAAATGTTTTTTTGTTCATGTTTGAATGTTTTCCATTTTAATACAAACCACGTTTATTCACAACCTTTATTGTATGTGATTTTTCTTGTTCAACCCTCTTTTTCTTTCTGGACAAACTTATGGGGCAGTAATTTAGAGACTTTACCCATTAGTACCAACAATACCAGGGTTCCCATTCCTAAAATAGAGTTGTTTCATTCACTGACAATTAGTGGGAACAGACCTGGGCAGTAGCAGTACTAACTCTTTTGGTCTTTCTATCCCACTACCTAAGCAATCCTATCTTATCCTGATAACTTGTTGAAAGTGTTAGAATTATCCTCGTATCCTGTCCTCAACATGTAAGTACTAGCGGCATCTCTTTTCAATTTTGTCTTGTGTAATCCTAAACCATTAGTCATAATTCGTGTGATCGGACTGGTTTCCTCCAGGGTTGGGTGCTGTGGTGACAGGGTTGAACTTGCGAATCAACCTGGGATCTTACTGTGTCCATCTTTACTGGTCTAGTCTGAATACTCTAGTTTAAAGTAAAACCGTTCTTGTCACAACTGATTTCCTTTCCTATTTCACGGCTTCATTTTACTCAAATTGACTCTTTTTATATCTTGCATATCTCATCCACTTTCATAGCTAGAAACCTATTCTCACCTCTATATTGTACCTGTGATATATATCTATCCCCCAGACTCCAAATCAGAGTATTTCACCCGTGTTTATTAAAAACCGTTTGGGTAATTTAAATCGGGAATTGAGAAAATTGCACGTTTTCCCACATGTCATTTGGCTGCAGCATGCGCTAAACTTTCCACTCATTTTCGAATTGTGTGCCTTTTGTTGATCCATTGTAAATTCTCTAACCCAGGGAACAGAGGGTGGGTAGGAGAAATAAAGAAAGCAAAAAGGCCCATTTTGTGGAGCAGGTTAGTGTCCTCCAGTTTGAAGGGGAAGATTCCTTAGAGGATTCTGGGAAAACCATCTTCACCTACAGGGACGGTGGAACTCCTCCCAATGAAAATTGGGTCCCAAGAGATCTATATGAAGACTGGGTGGGTGTGGGGACTGATTCAGAATCGTCCATCTTGGACTCCAGCATAAGCATCCAGGGAAACAAGCATTAAAAGAGTATTCCCAAACTTCCCGAATCAATTCTGGTGACTGCCTCCAAGAAGAGGGGGCAGCCCAGAACAGGCACAAGAGGATTCCCAAACGCCCCAAACCAATTCTGGTGACTGCCTCCAAGAAGGGAGGGGGGGGCAGCCCAGCCCAGAATCAGAAAAAGTGGGGCCTGAAACTCCCCAAATATCAGAATGCAAAATGCTTCTTTCAGATCCCCAAACTCCAACACAGAATTATGCCCAAACTACCCCTGTGTCAGAGTCAAATATAAGGACCACCCAGCTCGCCCAAAATGCACATTATCTTTGCCCACTTGAGGAGAAGGAGGGTAGATTTTATGCCCCGGTCCAAGGGTAAGGGCAATGTGCATTTGCAGCAGCGCTGGTGGACACTGGATCCCAAGCCACTATTCTGTCAAAAAGGGCCTTTGAGCAGTTAAATTCAGAAAAAGGGGGAGAGATACCATATCCCTCTCACCCCTTTTCTGGACAACTCCAGAACGTAAATGGGAATTAAATTCCTGCAAGGGGACTGCAGATTTGGAAATAAAAATTGGGCGACACAAAGTGAAACACCCTGTCATAGTCGTGACTCCAGAGGGAACACCCTGTCTAATAGGCAATGATATCCGGCGCAGGCTGTCCCCCCTAATAGACTGTCTGAATAAGGTCCTCTGGACTCAGACTAGCAGTCCAATAAAATTAAAACAGAGTGTCAAACATGTTAGTTTGAATGGCACATGCCACATGGTTGAGCAAAATCCTGATCATACTGAGTTTCATTTTCAGAACAATCAAATACCTGACATGACAGTAATTGCTCTAGGACAAAATGGTGATGGAAACTCCTCTCCATTCCTGAAAATTAACTTTCCTTCCAGTTTTAAGTGTCATTTCACACTGGAAGGAAATACTTTGAAATTCTATACTAATTCACAATCTAAAAATCCCAATTCTATCTCCAAAATTGATAACAAACCAGCCCAAAGTGTAGCTGGCATTCAGAAGAAGGACGAACAGCTCTTCTTCCTGATTCAGTTAAATGACGGGAAGGAATCTGTCCTCGCCCGAGTTGACTTGAATAGCGAAGAATGCGTCATCAGCAAAGTATTATTCAGGAAACTCCCAAAAGACCAGACCCTGCCCGATGTGGAGTGAGTTTATCAGTGGTTATGGGGCCTGGAAATTCCCCGCTCCAAACATCTTCCGCTTAGCAGTAGTATGATAAACATAGGTGACAAAAGCATACAACATCATTGTTGGGCCGTGCAAGGTGTTCCTTCTGCCTTTTACATGGCAGTCATATCCTCAACCGACTCAAAATTAATTTGGATTTGAGTTATTGCCAGGCCCGGTCCCAGCTGCAGAATAAATCTCAGGGCCCTGGCAGTCCTAAAGAAAGCATTCCAGTCAGCCCCATTGCTCCCAGAGCCAATTGAAGTTAAAAAAAGGAGAAGAGGTCACCATCTCAGGACTAGCCTACAGAGTCTGCATCCCCAAAGCCAAACTGACAGAAGAGAAATGGGTTCTTATTAATCCGTTAAAAAGTTGTCAGCCTAGGCACACTTTGCAACAAATCGTGGATCCCAGAGAAAATCAAATAGGGGAGACATCTGAAGCATAAGAACAAGGAGGAGATAGATTTATAGGTATCATTATGTAACAGGGAATATTTTGTTCATTGTCAATTGTCATTATTTAATGCATGCGTGTCCCACTGCTTTCAACTCTATTGTAAGGAAGTTAGTGGGAAATTGTAGTAACCGGTTTGTGTTTATTTCATAGATTTGTACTGGTGGTTGCGCCTTCACTACCAAGGAGGACCTCCCCGGGGAACTGGAAATGAAAAATCGAAGGAAATCTGGTGGAGTCGCTCTGCACCATAAAGGAAGACCCAAAAGAAAGCTCTGGGTGTCGCTCCGCACTACAACGTGAGACAACGGGAGGACGTGGAAGTACCACTCCCCGAACATGGAAGGACTTCACCTGAGGAGCCACGTTGTCCACCTGATGAATCCCACTTTCCCCTATTCTCACTCGACAAGGAATCTCAGAGTCGGGGGGGGGGGTTTGTGGGATATATTGACCCAACTCAGCTGTACTTTGCCATATCACCAAGCTTTATGTCAGTAGAAACGACAAAATGGCTGTGCTGGCTCCAGTAAGCAGCATTGCACCAAAATTGTGTTTTGCAGCGACAAAAAGATGGCTGCACCATCTTGCCAAGCACATATTGGGCAGGATGGAACAAGGGGGCACACTGAGGAAGCCTGCCAGTGTGTTGTTACATGTAGAAAAGAAATAGAGTGAAAAAGCAGCGCTGTTTTACTGCAAGCCCAAAGTTCCATGGTAAAAGGGTATTATTCACATTTAAAAATAATGCCGCTATGATACTCTTTTCAGTCTGGTTCATGGTCCATTGTGACCCGGGGTATTTGAAAAAGGGGGTGTGATACGAGTTGTGTACCATCTCAAATTGAATCTGTATAAAATAAAGACAAAGGCATATCAATTGAGTGTTACATCCTACGCTGAGACCAAGGTGTGTGTCGTCTGATTGGAATCCTTATCACTACACTGCAGGAACAGGCCTCATGCCTTCATCAGGCAGAAGGTAGGAACCCAAAGGGTGCCAGCAGCTCCTCTTTTTCCTCACCGTGGGAGCAGGGACAAGATTCACAGGAGAACTCAGGGCGTCCTTCTCACCTATTATAATTCTAGAATTCAATAATAGGTTATACGTTACCGAGGGCCCTTCTGTCTGCTTGCACCACAAGTGAAAATGTGGGAAGAGATTCCACCAATATTGGTTCCACTTAAATAAAACAACATTAATTATAGGCATATGTTAAACAAGATTCCAAAGACATCCAAAACAGGTTCTTCAGTCCTTCTACCTGCGTAGGCCATTCTTTATTGATCAAGCTCCTTCAACAGAGACTGCTTGAGTGGCAGAAAAGGTAGGTGTGGCAAATGCATTTCGGACATTTGTCCTTCATCAGGGTGATCACTATAAATGACATAAAACATGTCCTTATTGAGTTCTCACTATTACCATGAGCATACTATTGTCCGGTGTTTTCAAAATATCTATCTAACTTGTTAATGACTCATACCCACTAATAAGCTGAGCTGGAGATGATATTACCCAGTGAACAGAACATTATAGCATGCTAAGTGAAAACCTTAAAGACATGTGTGCATGAACAAAGTAAAAAGTTCAGTACAGATATTTAAATAATTACTACATCATATATCAGCATGAAACATAAAGAATTGTACCTCATTTATATGAGATCCTCACATATGAAACAATAGCACATGTCTGTACAGGATAATGCTATTCAAATTTGAAAACAGATCATAATATGTATATATGCTCAAACATCCCTATTAATGTAGCACTTACCACTAGTGTGCTGTGGTCCTCCCATGGACAACGCTGCCATAAACTGCTATCAAAGCAAACAGCTATGATGTAGTGTACATATTTACACAAAGAGTTTGTCGGTGCCCACATTGAAATCATGTTGTGACATCACCAGTGATGTTACGATGTCATGCGCAGTGATGCAATGGCACATCAATGCGGGTATCCGGTATTATGTTCTGTGATGGGAAGGTATAATGACACTTATAATAAAAGCTATACAATGTGATGCAATCCACAGGGATGGAAAGGTGACAACCGTGTTATATGGCAATGTCCTAGTCTCAAGATTAAGTAGATGTACACTGGAATGTATATTTTGAAATCATGCACGCATATACATGGAGGTAAAATATAGGAATTGACAATTGTTATGAACATCCAAACACACATACAATAGATATCTTCATACGAAATAGGCAGTGTACAATTTGATATATTATTTTGATATTTGTTTAGATTTTTTTACATGCATCTGGTATTACAATATCAGAATGCATAAACTAATGTAACAAACTAACGTAATACATGTAATAAACATCAAACATGCATACAAGTCAATATAAAAAAGAATCTACAAAAATGTTTACGCTCGCTTGTAAATGCAAAATACTCATAAAGACAAATGTGTTGAACACATTTATAAAGTGTTTCACACCATGAAGAGTTTCTATCTTATTAACTAACCGATCGACATATAGGACATATTCCGACGTTTCTTGATAAACTGATATTCCAGGCTGGTGGAAAACTACCTGTATTTGTGTGTTAAATATATTCAATATATAAGCTACCATGACTGCATGGAGTGTGCACATATAACAAGTATGTGGGCTAAATCAACTGTTATTGTTTGTGTTATGTGAGAAACCCGAAGGTGTCTCCCTGGCTAGTCCTTAGGGATCTGGGATCCAGGTGGCCATCGCTAGTGGATCCAGTTCCTGGGGGTGGATCAGTGAGGGAGGATCACCTGGATGGGGATCCTTGAGGAGTGGGCGTGGGACACTGACTGGTGAGATGTGCTACTTTCAACACCGTTTCCCCATCCTACCACGAAGGACATTCCAAAACACTACCCCTTTTCCGTCACAAACTCTTTAGCACAAAATGGAAGACAACGGACTAACACCAGAGCCATTATATGACATGTTCCAATAAAAGGGTCAGGCAAAGTCAGGCAATTGACCAGAATCACACACACCTGACGGCCCTTTCCTTTCCAGACGGGGATAAAAGGTGGAGCATGAGAGCAAAGGACGAGCAAGGCAGACCGCACAACCTGAGAGCCTACTCAGCATGGCAGTTCATGAGAAGGAGAAGGATGGTGCATACCAAGAGGCTGACAAGGAGAGAAGCGACCATGCACATTCTGACCAAGGCTTGTGAAACCTCTGCAGAAGGAATCGTAAGACTGCGAACAATAGCCAGCGTGTGTTGCAGCAGATGTCAATGGTACACAAGACCCTGCTCCACTGATACCAAGCCGGGGAGAGATGCTTGTCCTTGTGGTTCTGGCATTGACCCCAAATAGAAAGAAAGCAAGCGATTCATCACAGCCGGTGAGTCAAGGGAAGAGTTGATAAGAAATTGAACTGTGTTGAATGAAGAATAGAAAATGGCTAATTTGAACTGTGAAAGGCTTAAAGAGCTATTGATGAAAAAGGGGAAAACCAGCAACAGATGAGCACCACATCGGTGCTCACACAGGAAACCTGGGGTGATTACCCAATGGTAGAAACTGTTGATTCATTCTGGGAAAGCTTGAGTCTATGGTGTGCTCAGGCGATCCACCTTGTCCCGTGCTTAAAACGTGTCTAAGGGAGACCCCTGGCAATCCTATCCTGACTTATTATTTGTGAATACTTCTTTCTTTATTGAAAACCCTATCCCACACTCTTTCTGTAATTAGTTGTAAGGATTTGGCAACATTTATTTTTTAGTGTAGGCCTTTTACTTTGACAAGACGCCACAAGGACTGCCTTATTTTTCATTTGATGGTCGAAGATTGCTCCTATCTTAGATTTAGGTTTAGGTTCGGTGTTTTTCCACCCAGCATTTACAGTTTAATAAACACCCTTGGACTGTGATCACTTGTGTCTGTCTTTACTGTTGCCACCACTTTTGAGCACGGAAACTGCTCTCCTGAACATCCGTGAAGACCTGCTCTGCAACCTCGATTCCAATACCCCCTGTGTCGTCATTTTACTTGATCTCTCTCTGCCTTTGACATGGTCAACCAAGCCATCCTACTCAACCATCTCTGTGATTACCTGGGTATCACTGATCAGGCCCTGGCTCGGCTGACTTCTTTCCTCTGCGATCGACCCTCCCAGGTCCAACTTGGGTCCTTCCTCTCCTCTATCTCCATCTCTACCCGTGGTGTTCCCCAGTGGTCTAACCTCTCTCCCTGGCTGTTCAACCAATACCTGGCACTTCCTGTCCATTGCATTGCTGCTCTCTGCCCCAACTTTCAGTGCTATGTGGATGACACTCAGCTCATTTTCAGGCTACCTTCAGTCACTTCTTCTCCTTCTCTCATCTCCGACTGTCTGTCTGCTATCCAGAAGTGGTGTGCCGCCAATGATCTCTGCCTTAATGCCAGTAAAACTGAGATTCTCCACATCGGCACACCCGCTCCCTCCTTTCCTGTCTCTCTGTGGCCGGTCTCCCTTTGCCCTCTTGCTGTTCCCACCTGTGAGGCTAAAAACCTTGGGGTCATCTTCGACTCCACACTCTCCTTCTCCCCTCACACCTTTGAAGTCTCTAAGAAATCACACTACCAGCTGCACCTCCTCAGAGGTATTCTTCCTTTCCTTGCCTTGCCCCAGAGCTCACTGTCTCCAGAGCTCTGGTTCTCTCTAGGCTGGACTACTGCAACAGCCTCTTTCTAAATCTGCCTGCCTCTACTTTCCGCCCTCTACAAATCTTCCAGAACAGGACTGCAAGACTTGTCCTTGGCTTCAAGCCCAGGGATCGTATCTCTCGTGGACTGAAATCTCTGAACTGGCTCCCAGTGGCATCGAGGATTAAGTTAAAAAAACCTCTGCATTGTTCACAAGGCCTTCTGGGGCCTGGTGCCTCAATACCTTCAACTCGCTTTTCCTAAATATCTTCCATCTCAAGCTCTTCGCTCAACCAGCTCCAACTCCCTCAGGGTCAGTCACTTCTCCAAGCAACGAGTTGGTGGTAGATCTCTTTCTTGGCTGGAGCGTCCCTCTGGAACAGCGTCCCTGCCTCTCTGAAAATTGATGAGAACCATCACTGGTTCCACAAGCATCTCAAGACCTTCCTCTTTGCCTCTGCTTTCTCTCCTCCTCTCCCCTGCTCAACTTATGTCTGAAACTGATGCTGCACTGGTCACCTGGCTACCCTCTGTTCTCCCTGCCAGTTTCTATTTATTTACTGTTATCCTATGTACTGCACTCCTCCCCACCTCCCTGCACTTGCGCGATCCCAATTTCACCTGGCCTTGTAAGATAATTGTCTCTGTCTTCCCTCTGTTCCCCTCCCTTGCCTTGTTGTACCTTGAAACACTTGTGTATAGGTGCCTTATAAATGCCATATCATATCATATCACATCACATCACATCACATCACATCAAATCATATCATATCATATCATATCATATCATATATCATGAGTTCCTTACATATTGTGTCAGAGGTGGGATATGATTCAACTGATAAAATTGAAATCCATGCTAATAATTGTGGTACCACCAGAAGGGGAAAATAAAATAGTTGATCTCCTAGATTCTGATAGTGTATCCACATTGAAGGAGTTATTGTCCTTTCATTTACTTATTCCATTTAGTTAACATGATCTGTTCTTTAAGAATCAAGTCTTATTAGATACCCTTCCACTCTCTCATTATAACATACAACCGTGGGACCAAATAATTCTAAAAATTCGGCCGGTCTTTTCTTTCATCAGACCCAGTGCTCTAAATCCTCCTCCCTCCGAGCCTTTTTATTCTCCATGGTATTCAATCTCCATCGATGGCGAGACCATTAGGGTCAAAACCTAATCTATCTCTGTCCACTCCTTCGACAGACTCAGAATAAAGGACTCCGAGGATTTTGAAAAACGTTTCCGAAGGGGTCGAGAGTTGTTTCTTTTCTGATTCGGACACCACAGGGCAAACCCCTGGAAGAAATGGCCGACCTAGCCAATATCATTGCCCAATTTTCAGCCCATCAGATACAGGCCAAAAACAGACTCCAGGAACATCTAACTAGACTAACTGAATTGCAAGCAAGACCTTTACTACCAAAGGGCATACTTTAACCAGGTGTCAGCAGGGCAAGCCAGGGAAGCTAGCAGCGATTAGACACCACCAAAACTGTAAGTGTGGCATGGGTGGGTTTAGAACAATTACTCTACTCCAGAAAGCCCCTGCCACTCTACCTTACCTTTCCATAATGCAGACTGCCAAAGACCGAGCACCAACCTGATTCAAGGGTTGACTGTAAATGTTGTTCTGCGTAACATTCTAACATACTTGCATTATTAGCTATTGCAACTCCCACAGACAATGGTGATAATTAGCCAGCCTCACATTGAGACGGGTGTAACAATGCTAGCACGTCCCACTCTTAGTTGGAATTGTGAATGTTAGCACGTCCCACTCTTAGTTGGAATTGTGAATGTTAGCACGCCCCACTCTTAGTTGAATTGTGAATGTTAGCACGCCCCACTCTTAGTTGGAATTGTGAATGTTAGCATGCCCCACTCTTAGTTGGAATTGTGAATGTTGGCACGTCCCACTCTTAGTTGAATTGTGAATGTTAGCACGTCCCACTCTTAGTTGAATTGTGAATGATGGCATTTAGTTTAATTGTGAATGATAGCATGTACCCCACTTAGACACAATTGTGATAAATAGCATGAGCCCTAATAGCTGAATCTAAAAAGTGTGCCCTAATTGCGTCACTGTGTTAAAGGTTGAATCTAGAGAGTGTGCTCTAATAGCGTCACTATATTACAATGAAACTTAGAAATTGTGCCATAATTGCGTCACTGTGTTAAAGTTGCACTTAGAAAGTGTGCCCCAATAACGTCACCATATTAAAGTTGAATCTAATAAGTGTGCCCTAAGATCGTCACTGTGTTAATGTTGAAGCTAGAGAGTGTGCCCTAATAGCGTCACTGTGTTAAATGTAATATTAGAAATTGTGCCCTAATTGCGTCACTGTGTTAAAGCTAATCTTAGAAATTGTGCCCTACTTGCGTCACTGTGTTAAAGTTGAACTTAGAAAGTGTGATGTCAACCCTTCAGACTGAACACATTCAACTGATCTCCTCAGCACCACACCTACCGCTAAGAAGCAGCTATCATAATAGTGCCACACCTGCTGCACACATATCTGGTGCACACTCGCACCTTATGACTCTCTCTCTTTACTGACTTGAACTACGGTCCCCGAGGGCGTTCAACCTACCAGCGCCTTGAGATCATACCAATGGTACATAAGGCGCTATATAAATGCAAAGTAACATAACATAACATAACATGCCCTAGTTGACTTTAGAAGTGTGCCTAATAGCGTGCCTTGGTTGAATTTAGAAGTGCGCCCAATATCCTCTCTGTGCAAAGTGGAATTTAGAAGTCTGCCTATTAACATGCCCCGGTTTACTTTAGAAGTGTGCCTATTAACGTGCCCTAGTTGACTTTAGAAGTGTGCCTATTAACGTGCCCTGGTTGACTTTAGAAGTGTACCTAATAGAGTCCCCCGGTTGATTTTAGAATTGCGCCTAATATCCTCTCTGTCCAAAGTTGAATCTAGAAGTGTGCCTAATATCCTGTTTCTGCAAAGCTGAATATAGAAGAGTACCTATTATCCTCTTTATGCAAAGTTGAAGTTCGAAGTGTGCCTAATAGCGTGCCTTAGTTGAATTTAGAAGTGTGACGATAGCGTGCCCAGGTTGTACTTAGAAGTGTGCCTTTTAGCGTGCCTTGGCTGATTTTAGAAGTGTGCCTAATATCCTCTCGGTACAAAGTTGATTCTAGAAGTGTATATAACACCACCACTCTGGCATAGCGGGATTTGATAGTGTCCCCAATAACGTTCACTGTGCCAAAGTCTAGAAAGTCTGCCCAATATCGGGTGAACGGGTGAAGTGGATACCCTATATCGGGTGCAGTATGTGGATGGAACGGGTGAAGTATGTGGGTGAAGTGTGTGGATGGAACGGGTGAAGTGTGTGGATGGATGGAACGGTGAAGTGTGTGGATGGAACGGGTGAAGTATGAGGATGGAACGGATGAACTGATGTAGAATGGGTGAAGTGGGTGGAACGGGTGAAATGGTAGAACGGATGAAGTTGGTGAATGAACGGGTGATGTGCTTGGAACCGGCGAAGTGGGCGGAACTAATGAAGTGCATGGAACGAGTGAAATGAGTGCAACTAGTTAAGTGAATGGAACGTGTGAAGATGACATATGTGGATGGATGATGCTTGGAGTAAGGATAACATGGGTAGAACGAACGAAACGAGCAGTGTGAAGATGACGTATGTGTATGGATGATGCATGGAGAAAGGATAACGTGGGTAGAACGAATGAAAGGAGTAGTGCATAAAATGATGGAGTGCATAAAATGGTTGGAGTGCATGGAATGGGTAGGAGTGCATGGAACGGGTGGGAGTGCATGGAACGGGTGGGAGTGCATGGAACAGCGTGACATACATGGAACAGTTTCGAGCACATAGAACGTCTGAAAGAGCGTTGAAAGGAACAGTCTGAGTGCCTGAAACGGTCGTAATGCACGGAACAGTTGGAGTACATGGAATGAATGAAGTTCATGGAACTGTTGGAGTGGGCGCGATCTCAAGCACCTACAGTAAACCACCATACTCACATCTCCACGCTTACTCTCTTCTTTACACCACCACTCAAATAGAACACAGCGATACTATGACAGCATTCGGTATAGCTGTTCTTATACCAACATCTGCCTCAAACCCCCCATCACTCTAACTAAACACCCCCCCCAGTCAGGCGTTCTCCTCAGGCCCAACGAAGCCACAATCGGTCTGGATAAATCCTGCTAGAACGAACACATACTATTGACCTCTCAACCACCACACCTACCGCTAAGAAGCAGCTATTTCACGAATGCCGCACCAGCTGCACACATATCCGGTGCTCACACGCACCTTGACTCTCTCTACTCTCTCTACCGACTTGAACATCGGTTCCCAAGGGTGTTCAACCTACCAGCGCCTTCAGACCATACCAATGGTACATAAGGCGCTATATAAATGCAAAGTAACATAACATAACATATCTCGAAAGTGGCGATTTGGGACATTATTTTCATAAACTTCGAATGCCTGGCCGAACAACTTGGATGGGGAGAGAACCTTAATAAATGCTATTTGGGGCTCCTGTTAAAAGGGGAATTCCAAACTTCCTATCATCTACTCAACCTTGCACAGGGAGCCTCCTTCCTATCCATCAAGGAAGGCTTGTTGAAAAGAGTGGGGCAAACCTGCAATTTATATCAGCAACATTACGAGCCATTAGGTTGAACCCGGGAGAAACTCCTTTAGAGATGGGTGAACAGGTCAAAAAAGCGGTGACCCTATGGATTAATAATAAAACTCTAGAAGAACTGACAGAGATGATTACCTTAGAAAAATTTACAAATTCCTTACCCCCTTTTTTGCAAAAATTCATCCTTCGATTAAATCAACCTACCCTAACCATGGACATTAAGAATGTGCAAACCCACTAAGATGCGGCTAAAAACTTCCAGCTGGCCCATCGATGGGAAGATCAAAGAGATCATAAACCCATCCATCACCCTGAACCCCATGGAATAGATAAACAAGGGGGGTCATATAGAGTCAAGGGAGGGATGCCTTGAGAAAAAGTAGAGATTAGGAAACCTGATCCAAAAACAAGATGAAAGTAGAAGGGAGGAAATAAAAGGAAGTAAACCACCTCCTCTGCTCTGTTTTTCCAGTAAAGAAACAGGACATCTAGCTAGACACTGTCCAAAGAATCTTAAAGACAGACCAATGGAAATAAGTTGCTTGAAGGGTGAAGAGTGGGAAGAAACTGAGGAAGAGCTAGAGACCTGTAACATCTGCTTATGTCAAACCCCTAGCGAGTTCACCTATGAATAGGCTTGGGTGAATGGGAAACAGGAAAAGGCCTTAATCGACTTAGGAAGTAAGCAGGTGACTATACGGCCCGATTTAAGTTAGGCGTTTTTCCACCCTGCATTTACAGTTTAATAAACATCCTTGAACTGTGCTCACTTCTGTCTGTCTTTACTGTTGCCATCATGAGTTCCTTACAGTATGTACAGAGTTCTAACTATGGGAGGCATGACAGATTTAATTAATCATTCACACCATGAGGTACAATCACATTTAGCCTATCAATCGAAAAGGCCTTTTGCTGTTCTCATTTTGTTTAGATATTTATGGTTAGTTGTTTGGTGTCAATGACTTCTAGTATTTGGAACCACATCTTAGATGTGTGGTGTCCTTTCGCAAGGGAATGCTTAGCCACAGATGAATTAGGATTTTAGTCTTGATATTTGAACAATGCTCGTTCCATCACACTTTTGCTTTTCTGGATGTTTGATGCACACGGTATACTCCACACAAGCAACTGATTGCATAAATAATGTTCATGGTATCACATGTGGTGAAGTTCCTCCATTTAATTATTTCACCAGTGTTGGGATGGTATAACAAATTCTCTTTAATCACATTGTTGCAATTGCAACCATGAAGGCAGGGGTAAGTGCCTCTACAAGTAGTGTTGGTTGTGTTCTTTTCATAGGGTATGTGCATACCAATAGATCCCGTAGGCTACTGTTTCACGTGTGTGCAAATACTGGGGCTGTTTAAATAATTCACCCACCCTCTTATCACAAGATACTGTATCCCATTTCTTTAAAATGCTTTTCTTGATTTTTGCACTCTGTATGCAATATTTAGACACATTGAGTAATGATGGTTCTTGTCTTTCAGCCACATTATGCAAGAGAGAGATTCCCGAGTTTTAGATTCTCCCTTTTTCTGCAGGTCGCTCAATTCCTCAGAAGTGTACCTTCTCTCTAAACATCTTTGTGTCATTTTTTAAAGTTCCTCACAACATTTGTTTTCCTCAATGACGATTCGGTTTAACCGTAGCATCTGTCTATATGGGAGACTTTTGATGGTGTGGGTGGATTACAGCTTAGATGATGTAGTATGTTCATATATTCTGTAGTTATTTATTTTATTAATTTATTGGGTAATTATGATGCGCATATAGACACTGTGATTCAAGGCGCAACAAGACAATAAGGAGGGACATGGAAGATAAAAACAAAATGGTCCTACTAGGCCTCCTGACATTCGGATCATGCAACTGTAATAAACAGAAGAAGGGGGAGAGGGCAGGGGAGGAAGTGCTGGTGGGTTAAATGAGTGCTAGGGAGGCCAGGGGGACCGAGCCAGGGAAAAGAAGAGATTGCGGTGGCAGAAGGTTCACGTGCTAAGTGCAAGGAACAGGTCTGGAAGAGCAAAAGGACTCATGCCCAGCTAGGCTACAGCAGGGGGACGGAGCCCACAAGGGCACGTGCAGGATTGTGGGGGAGGGTCAGAGGAGACCAACTGCAGGGTTGGACTGGTTGAGGAGGACCTGGTGCCCTGTAAGAGTCTGAGTGCACCAGACAACCTGTCAAGAGTCAGAGAGAGACAATAGCAAGGGAGGGGGATAGGGAAGGAGGAAGAGAAAAGGAGGGTCTTGAGAAGCTTCTTGAACTTAAGGAGATCCAGCTGAAGTCTGAGAGAGGCAGAGAGGCCATTCCAGAGGGAGGCACCTGCAGGAGAGAGAGATCTACCCCCCCTTTCTCCGCTTGGAGAAATGTCTGAACTTCACAGAGTTGGAGCTAGAAGACGGAAGGGCTCTAGCAGGGAGGTATTTAGGGAGAGAGAGTTGGATGTAGTGAGGTCCCAGGCCCCAGAAAGCCTTGTGGATGATGCAGAAATGTATGTAAAATGTATGTGTTGAAATTTGGTACATTGGGTTCAACTTGTTCATCAAGGAAGCTCACGCCAAGATTACCTATTTCTGAGGGAAACTGGATGCTTTCTTATATTGTGCTCAAATATTTTAGAAAGTCACATAGAGTGTCCTTTGGTCCATGCCAAATGGTGAAAATATTGTCAATGTAATGACCCCAGTACCTAATATATTTGTGCCAAATAGGGTGGTTGATGATATAATCATGCTCATAGTTCAGCATAAAGCTGCTGGCAAACATAGGGGCCACAGTGTTTCCCATTGCCGTCCCTGAAATTTGCAGCTAATACTTTTCCTTTTACCTGAAATAAGAATTCACAGAAATGAATTCAAGTAGAAGGATGATACATTCTTTAGCTGTACCTACATTGTCTTTGTTTAGTAACATCCAATCTATTGTTTCTATACCTAGTAGATGGGGAATGGAAGTATTTAAGCGTATATCTAAATCTTATCATGATAGACTGTAAATCTTTCAAAAAATGTGTTGTGTCCTTAATGGAAGTACCTTCCTGCTGAATAAGTAGTAGTAGAATGAGGTCAATATACAAGCCTAGTGGTTGTAGTAGTCTATCTGTAATGGCTTCAATAAGACATCCTCATGTTTTGATTAATTGTTGATGTATCTTGGGTAAAAGATAAAAAGTTATTTTTTGGGATGCTCTTGGGACAAAAATCTTTTCATTTTTTCATTGATCGAGTTAATTGCTTCAGCATAATGAAGTAGTTTACCCAGACTATCATGAATGTCTCAGTGGGATCTCCTTCCAGTAATGTATATACACCCAGAGCTTTAAAGAGACTGCTACATGCAACCACCCTATGCTGACTCCCTTCACCCTCCAAGGCAAGACAAGGACCTGACAAAACCAGTCTACCTCTACATATTTCAAAGGCACCTAGAAACTCTGTTAGGAAACATTGGTTGCAACTCTAGATCAAACACCCCAAGACAAGGCCACTTCTATGGCTCATGAGCAGAGCCAGTCATGGCTAACAGTTTTCTGGTGCTGCTGCTGTACAGGCATAATGCTCCAACTCTCAGGTATTCTTGAAACTCATGTAGTACTGTAGGCCAAACCAAGAACACCACTGAGCATAGGAAGATCATGGACAGGGATTTGCCCTGAGAACAGTGACCCTGACCCTCTGATCACACCATAAAAAATAAAACATAGTCCAAAAGGAGAACACACCGGGCAAGAAGTAATGCTGTTTATTACGGCTGGGTATGCACAAATCAAACAGGACAGTGGACAAGCACTGGTTGATGAGAGCTGACAAGAGGACGCACATCAAACATTTGTTTTATAGGCTGGGTACAATAGTCCAAGTATTTGAAACTGTTACGGTTAGAATGTACATATTTTCCATCGTTCCCAGGACAGTCATATGTTGTGTTATGTCATATCCTTAGTGCTGTGCGTATGTTAGTGAAACATGATTGGTGTAGCCAGATCAACAATATCCCAAGACACCCCTCCCGTGTGGCACAGCCGTGATTCTCATCACTCCTGGGAACAATTTGTAATTAGTAATATAACATTTGCGCTGACTGCTGGGGCTTTATTATTCTGCCGTTGGTCAGCACTGTTGAGACTGAGACATGAGACAGCCTGCTTCTTGCGCTCACACAGTACCTTCTGCATATTGGCCTCTGCAGTGTTTGTAGTTTATACTGTGAATGCTGATGACCTCCCAGGGACACAAAATGTACTGTTTGATTGGTTCCTCCAGGAACGCTACTCTGCTCAGCTTTCGTTCACATAACCACCCACCGATCAGCATTCATAGCTGTGTCAATGGATCGCTGGCTCAGGTCCACTTCACCTTCATCCCCGAGTAGCCACTGGACTGGCTTGCTGCCCTGTGTTGACATCACCCAGTGAGGTTGCAGCTGTTACAGTCTGTCAGTGATGTGCTGCGTGAGCTTTGATCCCCCGTCCCCCTGGCCAACGGAAGGTTGATAATGTGCTTGGAGTGGGATTTCCCAGATATTGGGATTTCCCCCATTTAATTGTTCTATTTAGAATAGGCCATCTCTATTGATTGCTAATTATACATGGGCCCTTTGGGATGTATATATATATATATGCAAGGCATCCCACCTCCCGAAATTCCCATAATGATCTGTTGTTGTGATATGTCTGTATTTTGGCTGTCCTGTGTTTTCCCCACACCCATTTTGGGTGCCGTATTTCCCCTTGCTCACTCCCGCAGGTTGTAGGTCCATCCCCCTAAATGGTGCTAGTTCAGCACCTTCAATGCATTCCCTTATTCGATCGATCTTTTGATCGATACCTCTTTTCCACTCATTTCCTTACCTTTTTCCTTGCGCACCCACACCCGTGTGACCCTGTTCAAGTCCCGTTCTTCTTCATACCCTTCTATATATCTAACAAGAATCTATATTTTCTCTCCACAAGGTGAGCACTCAGCCCACAGGGTCTCGTAGTATTCTAAATCCTGCTGGAGTGCAGAAAAAAATAACTCCACATCAACCTCATGTCCATTCACACCTGGTGTCCCTCACCTAACACATTATTGAGTTCTATTTTCTTGGCCTAATTATATATCCAGTACTCCCTTGCTGACAATTGCACCAGCCATTGACCCACAGGCGGATGCAGATGGCAATGAGAATCACGACGAGGAGGGGGACAGTTATTTTAAACATCTCTGCCAACCAGTCTGGCACCCATGCAAACAGTATCTCCAACCAGGTGTTTGACGTTGCGTCCAGCATTTCCTTCAACATTCTTTTGTGGATTGTTCGTAACTCCTCGGCAGCCTTCTCAGTGTTCTGTTTGCTGCATCATTTGCTGGGTGGTTGGTGCAGCAGGCGCTGCCAATCTTGTGGCACACTCTTCTTTCCATTGCTGTCATTAAGTCTAGGACGAATATGTTTTGGACGGTCATTAGACGCAAAGCTCGAAGCTCCTCTCGCACTGTGTTTAGTCCCTTTTCTGTTGCATTAGCCAATTGAAGCAACTTGTATCTGGTAATCTGGATCCATTTTGCATTAGTGGCCGTTTGCACCCCGGGCAACAGGAGGGAGGTGAATAAGGCAGGGGCCTTGCTGAAGAGTCTAAAATGTGGTGGGATAGCATTCAAACTTTGGGTGGGCTCGGCTGAGATGTAGTTTCTGGCCCTCTTCCACCTTGTTATCTTGGGTAGCTCCTCTTGTGTCTTGCGAGGCCCAGTATCCTCCTTCTGTCCTTTTTGTGCCAACATGTTACCAAAGGGTGCAAAATCTGCATGAGGCACCTCCAAGGCGGGGCTGTGTAAGATCACCAGTGCACACACTCTGCCCCAGTCAGGTGGCGCTGGGCATATGCTTTCCTTACACAGGGCCACCAGATGTCCATTACTTCAGTGGCCCCTCTCTCCAATGCTGCAATGCTCATCCATCGCCCTCTCACAGCAATTTCATGCAAGTCAAATGTTGATCCACACTGGCTGAGTTGAGTGGGGTAAAAATGGTGAGGGGGAGGCAAAAAAGCCAAATTCAGCACAGAGTAGAGGTTAGCTCTGCAAGCATTTGCTAAGGATTCCAATCGGGCGTCACACAACCAGGACTCTTGCCCTTGGTCTGGGATGTAGCACACAATTAAATACTTTTTCTTTATTTCCCAGAATTTGGATTGAGCTGGCACCCAACCCGTTTCACACACCCTTTTACAAATATCCTTGGGTCACAATGGACCATGAAACAGACTGGTGGTTGGAAATACAATATTGATTTATTTTAAATCATACAATTTTAATATTGGGCAGAAACACCAATGCGGTGATAATTACAATATAAAATGATTAAATGCACTTGGTTGACCTTCTGCTATAACATATCCAAAGCACAGATGAATGGCAGCAACTTTAATGTTCGGGTAGATAGCACCCAGATAAAAATTTCCCACTGCAGTGCTCCCTCAAACCCCTATTAATCGAATTTGAAGTGGATAGAAAGGAGCAGCCAGGAGTCAGGAATACTAAGCAGCAAGCACAATTAAAATCCGACTGGATTTCAAAATCTTTGCAATTGTATAAATAGCGCTCGGAATGACTAAATTTTAATTTAATGTGCGGTTGAATAAATTAAGTAAATATGAGTTCTAACAGTATCAGGATGTAAAAACACTAGCAATCACAAGGCAAGGTATCAACAAAGGGCATACAGTTCAAAAAACAATTTGGAAGTAAGAGCACAGTGCAGCCAAATAACACGTTGGAAAATTGCATTTTTTTCTTTTTACAGGTTTAAATTTCAAAATGGTCAGAAAAATGGGTGAAATAGACACAATCAGAATGTAGATTTTAGGCTGGGTGATAGATGCACATCAGAGGGATAATATGAAAGTGAAAGAGTGACTCTAGCTAAATAACTGGATGTGATTTTCAATATGAAAGGAAATTCGGTTTTAAAAATAAAAGCAGTTAACAAAGAAACTTTGTTTGGAAGGGAATGGACAAATCTCACTTAAACGAGATTAGTGGCTAGAAAAGAGAAACGCCACCCGTGAATAGAAAAGTTACGCTGCAGTTCTAACCCTTCACGTAGTGTGCCTCTTTTCAGGGAAAATTAATTTATTTAATCAAAATAGGAATAAGCACTTACAAAGGACAGAAATGAGTGTACTAATGGCGCTAACACTAGGAAATCAAGGACAGAATGCACAGAGAATTCTGACAGTTTTAAACAAGTTAACAGGGTTTTGATGGGATTACTTAGAGAGTGGAACAAAGACAAGGTATCAAGATGGGTAGGCTATGTGTTGCTATGCAATGGGGTGATACAGCAGCACTTGAGTTTTGGATTTGGGACAGCGGACCGTGTTTCTGGACACCAAGGCAATATCTGGCCACTGGGCACCGCGGCGGGGCTCTCCTAGAAGAAAACAGCTGGCCTGTCTGGCCACTGGATAGTGAGAGTACAGCTGGCATGGATCGGGTAGCAGGGCAGGCAGCACAGGATAACGCCATAGTGGGTTCAGCCACCTTTCCCCTTTCTCCCTATATTATTGGGATTTTTAGTGTGTTTTTTTCTGGATCAATGGTCCTGCCTGGAGAGGGTCAGCTATGCTCTGGCCTGGCAGTGGGATTTGGAATCTAGCAGGATGCATATGGAATATCTGGATACGCAGGACCTGGAAAATTCAGAAGAGAGTGTCCTTTGTCTCTGTGAGCTTCCCCCTTTTATAAGGCAGGCGACATCAAAGGATTTACTGTGGGGCAGAACTAAGCTAGATCTACCCCTAAGAATTGGATAGGTCAGCCTATATCATGTCACTTTCTCCCTGGAAGCAGATTGGACTGGAGGAGGGGACTGAGTTTTATGGGGTGTGTTTTTATGAGGTACAGAGCCATACCCCAGTCATTTTTGCCAAAAATCAGTTATGCCATAAATCACACATTTTTACAGTTGTGGCACTTTTGCTAATCACATAGGCAGATGATATATACAACACAGAGCATAACATTCCAACTACCAGGTCTGTACAACATTGTTTCATCCTTCTAAAAATATTTCACACTTTTTGGTGGGAAATATTTCACTTACAATTCTATAACTTTATACATATGCACATAGAGCATGTTTGCATTGATTTCCAAAGTTGCATCATGGACACTTTTCCCATGATTTACCTTTTTCTGCTGTTTGCATTCCATACCTGCTAGATAAATCAACAATGTCTTGTTTTAATGCCACCAAAATTACACTTAAACTGTTAATATTTCACATTCTTGTGTGGTCCGGTTGCAAAGTATAAAAGTCTTAAAGTTTATTTAATAAAATTGTCTTTTGAGCCAGATGGGCCGGCCTTTGTCTTCCAAATATTTTCATTTATTTCCAGGCCACAACCCAATGTGAGTCTAGTGCTGCCTTGGCTCTCCAGTTTAATTTGAGGGGAGATACATTCTTGAAATTTCACACCTAAGTGTCCCAGAAATCTATTACACCAGGCCCAAGCCCAGCTACAAAGTCTGACGAGCATGTGAGATACTTCCTCTTGGTCCATTTATAATTTCCAAGGGGCTGGCCCTTTGGGGAAAGGGAAATCATGTTCCCAGAAAGCAAATGTCCTTTGAAGCCAGGGCAGGAAACCTGTTCTGTGGCTTCAGCACAGTAAATACATTTATTTATTTACTTATTTAGTTTTTCTTATTCAGGAGCAAGTGTGTTGAAATAAAGCATCCCATATATGTGTTCAAACAAACCCCCCTCACATTTCTATGCAAGGAAAGGGCCTCATTCAACATTACACTTTTTAAACAGACATTTTCTTATTTGCAAAAAGCAACCCTTTTTACACGTGGTGAATTGTCCTATTGCTGCCACTTCCAATGTGGGTTTCTCTTCCATCAATATGCTAAACATTATTTGCAGCCCTAGTCTATTTCTCTTACATAGCAATCTGTTCAAGGCAAAGGTCCACTGACACTAACATAAGCACAGAGAAATAGGGCTTCTTGTTGAAGAGTTCAGCTGTGATATTTTGTTGCAAAGTCAAGCATTTTTCCGTATGGCTGGGAGTAAGGTTCTTGGTTATTTCACAGATCTTGCCTGACACAGCCTGTCATTCAATGAGAAATGCCCCTTTTTGTTGGAGCACAAATTGAATATGTCTGGGCATAGCTAGGTCTCACTGAAACAAACTGTGTACTGTTGAAACGGTGGAAGAGGGTATCAGGGCACCATCATTTTAAAAGTAATATATTTCCTTTTTCAATGGGAAATTTTGAGTTAGCAGCAAAACAGCTCTGTTTTTTCAATTCTTTTCTTTCTTTGCACATAAGGAAAACCCTGTCATACTTTTTCAGGGTGTTCCATGTTGCCTCTTGCCCAATAGGTGCTTGGAAAAGATAGCGCAGCCATCATGTTGTAGCTGCAAAACACAGTTTTGATGCAAGGGAATGGCGCTCTGCAGAGCCAGCGCAGCAATTCTGCTGGTAACTGCTGAAGTGCAGATTGGGGATAGAGGGGAATTCTGCTGGGTGGGTAAATGTACCCCACACATTGTTTTATTAAGCTCTTAATCCTCTCTGCAATCTTGTTCAGTTTCAGCCACTACACTGTGCAAAGTTTGTGTTTTATTACCATGAGCCATGCAATTTCCTCAAAAAGGTTTTTGTCAAAATGCTGGCCATTATCCGACTGTATTTCTTCACATATGCCCCATCTTGGGAAGACCTCCATCAACCAGAATGTTGCATCATTCTTTGCACAGGGTCCAGCCTCGAGCCAACGTGAGAAGGGACAGACAATTATTATCATGTACCTTTAGAAGGCACATCTTTCTTGCATGTTGTTGTAGTCCATATGCAAGTGCCGGAAGGGCCCTCCGGCCAAGGTATTGTGCATCGCACTGTCTTCAGGGTATGGCCATAAAGAAAGTCTTGACACTTCACAAAATTCCCCACAAATACCGCCACTCTCTCATGCAAGTTAGGAACATACCACCCCTCACTTATTTCTGCTGCTATACTTTCTTTGGATAAATGGGTGGGGTATTGTAGCTGCTCTAATGTTGTACTTAGAAATGTCTGGGGCATTACAGGTTTTCCAATGCTAATCCTTATCATATCGGTTGAAGATAGGGAATAATCATGCTGTATTCACTGATCTTTCTCCTCTTTTGGTATTTCCCCCTGCAGCTGAATTATTGGACGATATGTATAGAATTTAAGTTCTCCTCTCTTCCCACCTCCCTTCCTATCACAATGATAGGAAAATAGGCAGCTTCTTTGTCTTCTTTTTCTGCCATTTCTTTCCCCACTGATATTTTGTCTTGTTTACCTATGTGGGGCAGTGCATTTTGTAATTGCCACCTCTGCTGGTACCACAATTAGCTCTTTAAGCAATTCTGCATGTTACATAGGGGACCCATCGATTCATCTAAACCCTCTCCCATTGTGCTAATCACAAGTGTATTGTTGAGGTAACGTAGTCTGAATCTGATGCCCTTTCATCATGCATAGTGCACTGAATATTGCCATCAGCTCTGACACTTGTGTCAAACAGTGTGAGGATAATCATATGTGGGATGCTACTACATTTTCCCCGTTTATAGTGCACACTACTGCCACACCAGTATGTCTACCTCCCGTCTCTGGGTCTATATTTTACAAACCGTCAATATAAACCATATCTGCCCCGGCTCTCTCTTCTTCTTTTAACTCTATGTTCCCTTCCAGTCTGTCCATGTCTACCGCACAGTCATGTATATAGTCTCCTTCCTCTATGGGTTCTACTATGAATGTAGCTGGGTTGACCATTCGGAACCATATTACTTCTATGACTAGGTCTGTCAGTATTACTTCATAGCTGGATTCCCTCTGTGTGGTTAGTGTGCTCTTGGATTTCTCAGGGATAGCAAAAAGTGCAAGCTCCATGTAAGTACTACGGGACACCCCATTGTAGTCGTTGCCACATATTCTATGGCAAACGATGAAGTCACAAGTGGTTGTTCACAGGGGAAGCATCCTTGCATTACGGGTCCTACCGTGCTACTATAGTATGCTACTGGCTTTTGTTGATGTGGCTACTTTTATGTGAGGAGCCATCTAAGTGTGAGAACAGATAACATTTCTCTCTGTAGTTTGGGCTTGTCAGCACTGGCACATTAGCCAATGCATATTTTAGTTCTGTGAAAATCTCATTAATTTCTGCTGTCCATTTTAGTTCCATCTTCTCTTTTTGGGCTTCTTTTAGGCCCTGCAACAGTGGCTTTGTGTATGTCGAGTACTCAAACAACATTGCCCTGCAATAGTTGCACAGCCCCAGGAACTTTTGCATCTCTTTTATTGTGCACAGGCGAGTGGTCGAATAAATCGATTGCAACCTTTCTGGTGTTATTGTGCGTCCCTCAATGGACATTATCTGTCCAAGGTGCACAACCTCTTCCTGACAATATTGTAGTTCCGCTTTGCCCACCTTGTATCCCTTGTCTGCTAAAAAAGGTCAGAAGATAAACTGAATCTCTTCCATACTCTTCCTCTGTCTCACTGCATATCAACAAATCGTCAACATACAGGATCACTGTGCTTGACATGTGTATATTACTGAGATCCATTGGTATCACTCTATTAAAGATGCTGGGTGACTCACAGTAACCCTGGGGCAGCCGAGTGTGCTAGAATCTGGTCCTGCAATACGTACATGTGTTGAAGTATCTTGAATCTGGGTGTTGTGGAATAGAAAAGATGGCATTCTTCAAGTTGATCGCTGTGAAGTATTTTGCTTCATTGGGATATGGCACAAAATTGTAGCAGGATTCAGAACCAAGGGAACTCTGCTTAATCCACATTGTTCAGGGGGTATAAATCCTGGACGAAACAACATGACCAACCTTTTTGATTTCTTTATCATGTATATTGTGGTGTTTTACATGGTGATTCGGAGGGCTGGATGATGCTCTGTTGCCATAGTTTGTGTAGGGTAGATTATATTCCCTCATCTGCTTCTCTGGGCAATGTGCATTGTTTTGCCCAAGACAGCAGTGCCCCCTCCCTAGGTTTTATCTTTACTGTCCCCACACCCTTCAGTACTCCTATGTCGTGGGGCCCCTTGGTCCATAGTTTCTCTGGTACTTTCTTGAGATCTTCTTATGTGTGTCTAGTCCCTCTCCTTTATAACTGTGTTAGTATTGGTATCAGTTTCTGTTTTATTTGCAGTGGACAAGGTATTTGTATCTGAAACACCATCTCTCCTTCCTCCACCTCATTGGAGCACAATTGTTCATCCGTTACTCCTGTTATTGTCACTGTTGGGTCAATGCACAGCACTATACGCAATTCCATAATGTCGTTGTCTGTCCCACACAGGATCGCCATGCCTTTGGCCCTACCACCTGTTCTTGTTGAAGCACAAGTTTGGTTCCTTTTATGTCATTTTACTGGCACCGGTGCCTGAACAGGAATTTTGATGCCAGTCAAAACACCTTCCACTGTACACCTGGGTCCCATCCTAGCAGATACTCAACCCTGTACAGGAAGATGCTTGGGTACAAATGCTGTGATCGCAGTGTGCTTTGCGCGTGCCCTTCCAAGAGGAGTGTAGCTACGTATGTGTGATATATGCCTGGCATGGTGCACACCATCCATTCTCTGTGAATTACATTGTTGCATTTGGCCTGCTGAGCATATCCATTCCTAGTATGTTGATAGGATTGTCTTTGGAGTATAGTAGGGAAACCACAAGATGACCACTGCCCCAGAGAAGCCATGCATATCCACGACTTTGTTTGATAGTGGGAATCCCCCATCCCTGATGTAGGATTTAGTAGCTTCTCTGTCTATACGGAAGGAGAACACCCTTGGTTCTATTTTCACTGCCACCTCAGGTTGCTCTTCAGGATTGTCAGTTACTGCTGGGACTGGACACACTCTGGCTTTCTGTGGGTCCCCCTATTGTTGCGTGTTACCTGGTGGAAAAGGGTTTCAGCCTAAAATGCTGACCCTGGTGTAGTGGGGCACTCCGTTCTGTCCCAGCACTACTGTGGTTCCCGCTGCCAGGACTGGAGGTTGTGTTATAATCGGGATGGTACTCTGCCATCTGTTGTCCCTCCTTGTAACGGCATCCCACCCTGTGTGGGTATTTGTGCTTGTTGTGTTTGCGCTGGAAAAAGCTGGACCTGCTGCCACTGTAGCTGAGCCATATTCGGCCGCCTCAGTTTTCCGTGCCTGCGCTTGCTGCTTGAAAGCGCAGGTTTATGACACTCCCCCAAGTTTTGTTCTATAAAACAAGGCCCAATTACTTTGTACCCTGATCCTCTATATCCCCTCTTCCTCACTGCATGTACCCTCTCTCCATTTGGTAGAATCCCTCTGCACATAATTCCCTCTTGGTGCGGTTCCCCATTGTGGTGTGTACTGCGTATGCATGTAGTTCCATTGCTGTGGTATGTTCCCCATGAGAACCCTCCCCACCTGGGCTGGTGCCTCTTCAGCAGTGCCTTGGACCAGCAGTGCCCCTTCCATTGCATATTTATCCAGTCATTTCTGTCCCTAAGTCATAACTGTCAGGATACATACTTCTCAAAAACTCCATGAAATACGCTCGTCAGCCATTGAAGGGAGCCCTGTCACAAGCATTTTTGCTTACGTCACTCCTTTGTACCCTGACTGGTTCTATATTTTGTCTGCCTGCTCTCCTATAATGTTTGTAAATTAACTTTTCATGTCCTTGATTGCTAATGTCACCCTGACATCTTTTTCTCGAGCACCTGTATCCAATTTCTGGCCCCTGCAGCGAGGGAAGGCAGGCTGCATATTAGATTGTCTCTGTTCATCGTCTGCTATGGCACATAATGCACGTCCCCTCTCCCTTTCTGTAGTAATGGCAGTACTCGTGACTTTGGACCTGCTTCTCCTCCCAGTATAGTTGCTTGAGTTAGCCATATTTTCACCTCCTCTATCCCGCTGCGGAGGGAGGTGGACCAGTCTCTGACACTCCAGTCACTGTCTTGTTGTTTTCACTCTTTCCTCCCCCTCCTCCTTGTCTTGTCAGCTGTCCATTCATCACTATTTCCTTCATTCCACTAGTCCCTCAAAAGTCTGTCATCTGATTCTGCATCATCATCACCCCCTCCTTCCCCTTCTTCCTTCTTCCCATCTTCCCCTTGTTCGTCTAATTTATATTTTATTGTCCCTGATAGCAATTTCCTCTTGGCTCCCTTGTTTTTCCTTTGTACTTCCTCTTCTATCACCCTCCCTGCCTCACTGAATAACGCGCGTACCTGTTGTTGTGTATTCTTTTCTATGTCCACTAGGTATGTTCTCTCATCTCTTGCATGCAAATCCTCCCTTTGAATGGCTTTGTCCTTTTCCCATACCTTTTTTGCTCTGTCCCCTCCTCGTGTTTCTCGCTGGGTGTTAGTAAACCCTGCTGCAGGCTGTAGCAATGGGTAGACACCATTGGGCATGGGGGCAGGGAGATCGGTCTGCTCCTTTCTGTGGTCTCTCCCTCCTCCTTTTTGATCTTTTGTCTCTGCATATAGGTGCCATATCCCCAGTATGTGTTGTCTGCTTTGCAGCTTAGAACCATTGTATTTTGTTAATAGATACAAGCACATATTTAATATTATTTTGCTGTAGGAAGTAACGCCCCCCCATGCCACACATGGAAACACTGACATGCATTCTCCTGGGCCCATTGAACGTTGTATTTTAATAATTTTTCACACTACTGGGGCAATTTTCGACACATATATTCCATGGTCCATACACACTCTTCCTATTTTTCCCCTCCCTTGTGTGTCCCTGCTGCCCTGTCTACCCACACACTCACACCCACTCCAAACTTTTAAAAAATCACTTTGTGCCCTCTCCACAGGCCCGATCAGACACTCCACTCCTCACACTGGCCTTCTGCACAGGCCCAAAACACTCACTAGTTGGAAATATCAGATAGCCCTCTCCATGGGCTCACTGTGCTTTGTCTTTAAAGAAATAGATGTGCCTTTGCCGTGCCACCTCAGACAACCGCTGCTACAATGTCAAGCATGGTATCTTACAATGAGGTACCTTATTGATACCGACTCTGCCACCATGAGTCTTGTATCATGAAAACAACACTAACTGCCACACAAGTGTCCATATCTAGATCTTCAAGAAATACAAAAAAAGTGAACAAACAATTCTCACCCCTATGACGCAACTATAAAATTGCTGGTACTACATGCAACTCACGCCTAACAGTGTTCACCACACACTATGCACGGCCCTGCCTAATGCAGGCATGCATACACCTGTGCCAACCCCTTTTGGCTGGCATGCACTATTTTGTAACTACTACTTCGGCCGATCGTCCTCCCTCCTTGAGGATGCATCATACACACCATAAAACATGTATCCCTCCCCCACCATGGCCATGTCACCATGAGATACAGAACATTCTTGCACGGTTATAATCACATCATCGAGACCCTCGAGTCCCCTTGGTACCGAGCCTCAAGTATGAGCTCCCCCTTCCGCTGAGCGTGGGTGGCATTCGAGATCTGGCAGACCTTTGTGAACTCGCCATCTGCAGGGACTCCTCGTTGATGCAAGTCGATCAGATCTGAAGTTGCCAGTCCCGCTCTACTAGGGTGGGCAGCATGGATACCCTCAGCTAACTGGGAGGAATTAGGATCTCGCTGGGGCCTACACAAATGTACACAGAGGTCCTCTGATCACACCATAAAAAACGTAGTTAAAAGGAGCACATACCAGGCAAGAAGTAACTCTGTTTATTACAGCTGGGTAAGCACAAATCAAACAGGACAGTGGACAGGCACTGGTTGACAAGAGCTGTCAAGAGCATGCACATTGAACATTAGTTTTATAGGATGAGTACAATAGACCAAGCATTTGATACTGTTATGGTTAGAATTTACATATTTTCCATCATTCCCAGGACAGTCATTGGCTGTGTTATGTCATATCCCTAGTGCAGTGCGTATGTTAGTGAAACGTGATTGGAGCAGCCAGATCAACAATATCCGTCCCACGTGGCGCCACACTGATTTTCACTCCTCCCCATAATCATTTTTAATTAGTAATATAACATTTGTGCTGACCACTGGGGCTTTGTTATTCTGCCATTGGTCAGTACTGCTGTGACCGAGACAACCTGCTTCTCGTGGGAAGGGAGACAGTAACACGGTATCTTCTGAATATTGACCTTTGCAGTGTTTGTAGTATATACTCTGAAGACTGACTACCTCCCAGGGACACAAAATATACTGCTTGATTGGTTCCTCAAGGAATGCTACTCCGCTCAGCTTCCATTCTCATAACCACCGGCCGATCGGCATTTGTAGCCCTGTGAATGGATCGCTGGTTCAGGTCTACTTCCCCTCCATCCCTGAGTGCTCATTGGACTGCTTGCTGTCCTGTGTTGACATCACCCAGTGCGGTTGCAGGTGTCCCAGTCTGTCAGTGATGTGCAGTGTGAGCTTTGCTGCTCCCCTAGCCTGCGGAAGGTTAATCACGTGCTTGGAGTGGGATTTCTCAGATATGAAGGTTTCCCCCATTGAAAGTGTTCCTTCTCTTTTGAATGATGATTATAAATGGGCCGTTTGTGATGTAAATATATGCAAAACATCCCCGCTCCCGCAATTCCCCTATGATCTATGATCTCTTCTTATGCTAGCCCTTTGGTGTTCCCTATTTCCCCTTGCTCTTTCCCAGTGGTTGTAGTACCCTCCGTGGCACTGGTTCAGCACCTTAAATACAGTTGAATGATTGACCCTCCAGATCTCAAGATGTTTGTGACAATTTTTTGATTGACAACAAAGAACAAGACAATGCAACAGGGAAAAAAATCTAGCGACAGCCAGAACATGATTAAAGCATGATTGCAGCACCTACATCAGTCTGTGCATGTCTCCTTCGCCACACTCCTGGTCCAGGGGGACAAGTTACTACAGAAGGAGCTATCATTGCTTGCAACAACCACATTCCTCAACCTGAGTATTCATTGACCAGGCTCGCACACCAGAAACCCACGCCATTGGGGTTTGGAGACCCAGAGACTCACTCCTTGCCATATGGTCCAAAACATGACAGCAATCCTTGTGACCATATAGGAAAAATATACAGTAGCCAATAAAAGGGGATTGTCCTGCCAACCTCTTTGGCACTGCAGCACCAGTGAATTGCTCAGATACCAGTTATCAGGGGTGGACTGGCCAGCAGGGAACTCTGGAGATTTCCTGTTGGGCCTCTGCACCCTGGGCCTCTTTTGTGTGGTAACCTTTTTAATTTTCAAATGTTCTCATAGGAAAAAGGTTGGGTCTGCTGAAAATGTGTAATATGGGGTCACTGAACATTATTTTCAGGGACTCTTTTTGGTTCCCAGCCCACCCCTGCTAGTTATATTCCTACTCGATCCCTTCCCAATGAGATGCTGCCATTTATTAGCGGAAGCCCCACTGTTCCTTCCACTTCCAGAATGACTGCAGCCTTGTAATGATGACCTCCCTGCTTTGCTCACGAGATAGGCAGCTTTGAAACATTGTACATCCAATATGTCATCTGTGAGAACAATCTTTTTATTCATTTATATTGCATTCGAATTTAAAGAAGTAGGTTGCACAATACCAAAATGCAGGCCTGTGTGGCAACAGAGCACCCAGTTGTAGGGTCATGGTCCAATGCTCTTACCATTGTGCTGTGCAGGTTCCACTGAAACAGTAGCAGAATTAAGACTTACATGGAATTAAGTCTCCAAATCTAATATAATTGGAGACATGTTTTTCACTTACGAAAATACCAGTATCCTGCATTCCTACATTTGTCACGTTGGTAAACATTCTAAATCTGAAACCAACTTAATCCTTTTGTGGTCTAACATATTTATGAAAGAAGTAAAAGGTAACACATAAACAGGTTTGGGCACCCCACACCTGACTTTGATTTAAACTGCAGAGCTATCAGGGAGGTGGCTTCATTCATCAATTACTTTCAGCTTCTGGTTTGCAGCATTACCATAGTACCATTTGGAAAACTCCATTCAAAAGAACAGACAGTCCTAACAGCACAGAGACAAATACCCTCTCCCTGATGCTGGGAAACCCACTCCTCATGCATGGTGCAATGAAGAGAACTTCCAACAGCTTACCCATGTTATCCTGCTCCTGCTAAAGAAAAACAGGTACATCGGTTGAGTGAAAACAGGACATAGAGAAGTCTTCAGGTCAGTCCGCCAGCCAGACACTTTCATTGAAGCACCACTGAAAGAACCGCCTCCATTTTGGGATGGGATGTAAGGGAAACGGTTTTCCAGCAGCACTGGCAGCCTTCCCACTCTGCTGTGGGAGGATTTGGAGCTGCTCAATACCCACATGAAGAGACTGAGAAGCCCGGAAAACCTGCAGGAGGCCATGTCAGTTGCAAACCTGATATTAGGGAGCCACCCAACCTCGTACTTAGAATAGATACATCATACATGAGACAAAGTATAACACAGTGACCATAGTCTTATTTTCCTCTACTCTCTGTAACCTCAAGGATCCTTGGAGGGGCAACTGCGATCCACACATCCCATGGAGAGCTCCTTCTTTCGATTTGGAAGGGGTGTGGCCAGGGGCCTGGGAGACACTCACAATCAGGGGGGGGTGGGACAGGGGACACCTTGGGGGCTTTGCTAAGGACGCAATTCAGACTCCCATAGGGATACATGCTGAAGCATTAAAACACCCATAAACATATGTGTTGTTAGATTTATTTTAAGAAAGAACAGAAAATAATGGCAGTTAGAAAAACACAGATACTCTTCAAATAAGTTCTAGATTTCTCATCTAGGGCACACAATGTAAAGATGATTGTCATTTTTTTTTATCAAAAGAGAAATAAAGTATGTGTGCACTGATAAAACAAATGTTCAAACATTTCAAATCTAACAACAGGGACTTTAAGGAAATACAGTTCTCTAAATCTCTTTGAAGATCTCAATGTAGTTGTAGTGAGGGAGGACTTGATATTGTTAGATTGTACAACTGATGTGTTGGACTTGAATATTATATTGTTTAATAGAGGTTCAAAATAATTGGTTTTCTTTTATTCAAAAAAAGGTAAACATCAATATTTGAATAAGGTTCCTCCAAATGAGGAAATAACATTCAGGGGTGGTTCTGCAATTCTGGCACAGGAGGGAGAAGATTGTGGTTGTCTCAAAAAATCAATTATAGATTCAACAAATACTCCAGGTGCGTTTTTCTAATGTACTCTTGGAGCTATTGCTACACAATCTACTTTGGAACATTAGATCGCTGACAACACATTGCTGGAGAAAGTGTCCTACAGCACTAAGCTGGCATAGTTGGAGAGAACCTACAAAGTGAGATTTCAGTTGCATGTGAGGCCACTTCTGGGGACAGTTAAGAGTCCTAGGGCCCCATAGCACTAACAGGACACTACTGATGGAAGTTCACTCAGAATGCTGGTGTTAACACATGGTGAGTGAAAGGAGATCAAGGCAGAGCCCTCCTCACACCATGGACCTTGTCACACAACATTCAAAGGCAGCATGAAGAGTGTGGTGTGAGCTGATCTGGTTATTCATAAAAACATCTCACCTGTCCATAAACATTAACCTGAACCACAAAATAGCTTTTGTTTCACAATATATATATATTGTTTTCCTACATATGAACTACATAACACACATTGTTCATTTACAAGGGTAAAAAGAAACATAAGTAGAAATACAATATAAAACATACATTGAATATGACAAATAGGATAGACATGAAATTCCATTTAGACCGATCAGCCCCATCTCCTTTACTGCTGTTTGCCTCTCCTTCACCACCACTTTTGAAGAATAGCCACATAGTAAAAAGGGGCAATTATTTCATAGGCAGAGAGGATAATTAACATGTGTTACTTTTTTTCTGGCCTTCAGTATGCATGCCACATTATTTTGCTATTATATTTCGTCTAGATCCATGTTATCTTTATGTATAGTGCACACAACAACATGAGCCAGTCTTTACTGAAACATTGTTGAATGCAGCAAGAGTTTCAGTCATTACAAAGCACTGCATCTTCTATCATCCTTGCAGGAAAAAGCAGGAACAGTTAAGAGGATACACAGTGGCTTCACATGTGCAAAGAAAGCTCCTTCAAAGGGAAGGATCCTTCCCAAAAATGTCTACTAGTTCTGAGACTGAAGAATACTTGATGCTGCTAGATAAGGTTGTTAATTGTCCAGACAGAAGCAAATATTTGATTTCTGGTTATTTGACAATAATTTCAGAGCCTCACACTGGTTGGTGGAAGAGTCGAAGCGAAGAGAAAGGTGGGGGTATGGCAGAGTGAAAGAAGGGAGTAGACAGGAGGAGAGTTGTTCAAAAATTAGAGTGAGAGTGGTGGTAATAGAAGAGGATCTGGGTGGAGGTGCATTTTGAGAGAGGGAGAGGAGTCGCAGATACTAGTGTCGGGAATATAGCTCAGGGGCAATGCACTGTTTTGGAAGAAAGACAGCGCCAAGCTGCACAGGTTCAAAACCCGTCCAGTGCTTAGAGGCTGGACTCTGACATGAAGCGCGATATAAAAACCCCATTTTTTATAATGAGCACAATAAAGGTTGTATGATCCAATTTTCATTTGCCTATTACAATGACTGCTGTAACACTTTATACACCACTTAGAACAAGTATTGATGAAGCAAACAGTTTTGGCTCATCTTTAAGCATTTGATAGGCAATGCCATCAGAACTTTAGGCATGTATGCCAATTAGCAGCTATTTCTATCATGAGCAGTACCACAATTTGACAGGCATTGTCATGAGGTGCTCTGGTACTCACACCATATACCATATCTTGTTATCCTATACCAGGTAATGACATAAAAAGTCCTGGCACTCGCCATTTCAAGGTTTTATCGAAATTCAAGGTATGCATACCATTAGCAGGCACTGTCTTCAATAAACCAGGTTCTTGCACCGTTACCTTTTAATACCCAGGTACCCACACCATTGCCAAGGCTATGCACAATTAGTGTAACAGTCCCAATCTCCATGATTCCAATAAGGAATGTCTAGATTGCACACCAGTGAAGGATTCCATTACACCCAACTTCAACATCACTGGCACCTTCCATTATGCCCACTTTGCACAGAAAGGCCAGATATCAATAGGCCTAGTTATCAAAAGCCATGGCAGTTTCAAATATACCAATTTAGCATAGTGAGGACAAATTCCACTTTTTGCATTTATCACAATAAAGCAAGATACCATTATTACCACAAGCACAATAAGCCCAGTCTTCTGTATGTCTGTTAGCCCTCAAAGACATATCCTGTAGGTGTGTGTGTGTGGGGTGCATTAGGACGAATATGCATCGTGCTGAGGCATAGTGAGCTGCTGGGACATATGTGTGGAGTACACTGCTGGATTGTTGTGTGTGTGTGTGCACAGTGCAGTTCTGAGGGTGGTGCGTGCACAGAACCTTGGGGGGTGAGTGGTGCTTGTGTACTACTCGGGCAGAGTGTGTGTGTGTGTATGTCGTGCTGGGTTGGTGGTGTGTGCATGTCAGTTAGTGCTGAGGAGCTGATTTGTTTGTACAGTACAATACTGTGGGCAGTTTGTAAGCATGTGTGCAGTGAAAGAGCATGTATGTGAGTGCTGGAGACAGTGTGTCAGTGTGTGTAGAGCGGTTTAGGGGCTGTAAAACTGCATGCAGTTTGGGGATGTATGAGTGCAGGGTGGGAGGAAATGTGTGAAGAGCAGGGTTTGGGTGGTGTACATTTATTCATGTTGTGGATGATGACAATGTAGAGCAGTGTTGGAGATGTGTACATGTGTGCAGTGCAGAGGATTGAGTGAGTGTAGAGTAGTGTGGGTGTGAAATTCAATGGGGTGTGTGTATGATCTGTGCTTGGCAGTGGAGTGCACAGTCCAGTGGAGAGCTGTACTTAGTAAATTGAAAAGACAAAACATGATTTTAATCAATTCCTGACACAATCATACAGCTTCTTAGCACTCTTGTAATCAATAAATGTTTCTAAGACCCATTCAATGGCACTCATTTGAGCACTTTCAGCAGGATGAAAGTCTGATTTGGCTGTGATGGGATGCAGCTGGTGCATCAACCCACTAAGCCATTTTACCACCTGGATCATGTCAATGTAGTAATAAGTCAATTGCAGAAGCACACATTTACTCAGCGTATTCACATGTTTTTATGAGCAAAGTAGCAAAGCTGGTTTCTACAGAATGTTGGTCAGTCTGGCAGGTTGCTCTGCTGCAGGCCCTGCTGAAGATGTATCAAGGCTGGTGGGGATTTTCAGTATGATGTTTGGGAGGCCCTTTGTCTTATAACTGGCAAAAACAGTCAGAGGCACAAGTGGGGTGTTTATATTATAATAAAGTTAAAAAACTGCAGTGAGGTGTGTAATAGTTTCATATAATCATAGGAAAGGCAGCCAGCAGGGGGCAGAAACACTAAACGTCCTCTGAAAAGCTATTTTATTTCTCTTTGGCAGAAGGATGCTAATGATGGGAAATTCTCAATAAAAAGACAACAAGGTGCTAAGTACATTGCAGAGAAGGGCAGAAGGAGGTGATGGTCCACAATGTGAGCGCTGCACACATTTAATGTTCCAAATGAAAGGGTTTTATTTCTGTTTCATAAGACTTCCAACCCGGGACACCTGATCCCGGCCCCTAAATCTCCATGGCACATTTTAACTGAAAAATGTAAAGGCTCTGATGCCATGGCTGCTCTGGGGGGAGTAGCGAAGGCAGCAGGCAGCAGCTCTGCTCCAGGGGCAAGCTGTAGGTCCAGTAGGAAATGGGACCAAGAAATAGTATTTCCAGGAGTGAGAACTGAAAAGCTCCTTCAGGTCCAGGTTAGGAAACTGCAGCTCAGACAAGACTCCTCTTATTCAGGTAGTGAATGATGTTTTACTTAAGCATCTGTCTTTTATGTCTTCTTTCATTATGCACTTGGGTTGTGATTTGCAGAGGAAATGTCCCCCTCCCAACCAAAATGGCTAGAAAAAGTCACCCCTCTTGTAAATAAATGTGTCTTCAGGTAACAACCGTCACATCTCTCTGTGGCAAACTGTGAAAAATCAGTTTTGCAACAGATTTCTGGTCAGACCCTCATCATGAACTGCTAATCAAGCACCCTCTTTTTTGAAATAAATGTGATGTTTTTGTCCTATCCAACCCATTACATACAACAAATAACACATATGTGTTTAACAGGAGAGCAATTCTCACTTTGCTAAATCTAAATAAAACAATGTATTGATAAATGGGGGCAGGCCAATCTGAAATCATATGGCACTCCAAAGATGCCCCCGTCTGTGCTTTTGTCACAGACCAGTGGATGTGGTAGGGACGAGGAAGGGTTACATGGCTTTTATTTGCTTTTAATATTTTACAAAATAACAGCCATTCTATTTGAATATTAATATCATTTAAACTCTGAAACTTACAATAAAATATTATTTAGTGACTTTGCGGCCTTAACTTTAATATCGTTTCACTATCTTTGAAAAGATGCCCTGGAGAATATCTTTGATTTCTCGGATTTGCCCTCCCCAGCCTCTGACAGGAAGGTGAGAGAGGGTGCAACAGAATCCAACTGCATGCCTACTCACCCCCCTACTCCACAGAACAGTGACCTTAATGGGCAGTTCAAAGGAAGGAAAGCACAGTCTGTTTACATTTCTAGCACTTGGGAAAACACAGGAAGGTTTCAAAACAGAAGGCCATGCTTCCCAATTGGAAAAATAAACAGCCTTCCTTTTCACTTGCTCCAGATTTTGGGTGGGGTTAAATCATATTGTATCACCCTGCTTAAAATTGCGGGAGGATTTATCCCCCTCTCCCCACCATTTCCTACACCCTTGGGTGCGGTAGAAGTCAGTGCCATCCCAGCACTGCTGGCATTCTGTCCACTGCACTGTGAGAGATTCATGGCCCAATATACCACCCAACCCCCTACATCATTGCCAATGCTAATGCTGCCATTGTCACATCAGGGGAAATGCCCAGAAAGATATTGTCACCAAAACAGTGGGACGCCTAGCAGGACCTGCAAGAGGCCTTATTGGTGGCAGACCTGGGAATGGGGGACCACCGTAGTCCATACACAGAATAGTGACAATGTAGGAAAACAAGAGATTTGCCCATCTGGATTATCCTGGATGCACTGCCTGGAAGGACAGAAAGCAAATATTCCCTCTGTTGCCACCTTTAAGCCTAGACACTCCTGGTGCTCAGCCCAGCAGAAACACCTGGGGTGCCCCAAAATCACCAGGCCTTAGGCTGGACTCGCCTGCCAAAGTCCAAGCCCAGTAGGGACTGAGAGGGAAATCACAAAATAGAATTCTGAGACCTACAAAACTCAACAGTGGGGTCAAAACTCCAGGAAAAGACAAGGCCAGCACAGCTGGCCTCTGCAGGTTTCACTGTCTGGAAGGACAGACAGCAAATCATGGGACAGGTTATGTACTTGGCACCTCGGCTATGAGGAGGAGGAGAAGGATTCTGTCTGAAGGTGATGCTCCTGCACAGAGTAAGTACTGCGACGAGGAGGAGCGACGTGTACGTAATGAGCAGAGAATATAGTAGCAATTGCATCGTAGGTCGAGTATGCTTGACAGTTGGACAACTCGTTAGAAACAGTGTGCTCTACCTTTCTATGCTCAGTACAGTAAATTCCTGTTGACGATAGTAAGGGAATGTACATAGGATGTATTTTATGAATGTTTCATATCAATGTTTATATCACAGAAAAAAGTTAAACATATATTTAAATTAGTGGACCTTGCGTACCTATGATGTTCCCAAATATCTCTCACACATTAGAGCAAGTAGGCAGTTGTACATTTAAAGGAGCCTGCTAAGTTAACAAACTTCCAGGTCAGTCCATGAAATTCCCTTCAGAACGTGGCAAAGTTAATAATATTTATGCATGGCCCCCTTGGGGAGTTTTGTATACTTGTGTTACATTTTCAGAAGGGCTGGCAGAAATGGAAGTCAGATGTCTGCAGGAAAATGCTATGCCTGTGTGTTAAACTCAGTAATTAAAAAATCAGCCTCCTTGTCAAGGCATGTGCGGGAGATCAGAAGCCAGCTCGCATCTGCTGAATATCCAGCCAAAGGGTCTGGGCGCATACCTGTTTGAATGTTCTCTTCACGTCCCCTTTAGACAGAAGGATCAAATGGCGAGCCATTTGCAAATGCAACTCATGTTTTACTTAATTCAACTGAAAACTTTCAGGCCAGTGTCATGGAAACTGTGCACCCGCAGAAGTGCAATTTGCATTAGGACGGTTACCATGGTCGAAAACCAAATGATCGAATGCCATTTGATCGAGAGTCAAATGGTCGAAAAAATGGTCGAATCTTTTTTTTATTATTTTTTTTTTATGTGGGGGGTTCATCCCCCAACCCCCATTTTTCTATATTAATTTTTTTTTTTTACCAAACAAAACTAAAAAAATAAATAAATAAATAAATAAATAAATTGGACCATTTTTTTTCTCGACCATTTGACTTTCGATCAAATGGTCATTCGATCTTTTATTTTCCACCATTTGACCGGACACCGACTATAAAACGTGCTCTGGTGCAACAAACATATCTTTACAATGCATTTGTACTCAACGACAACGAATTAGCGCTAACATCACCCTGATACAAAAATGCATTAAAAGAAAAGAAGTGTCGGCCTGGCCAGCGCGCAGGCTCATGAAAGCCAAATTTCGAACTCTAATAATAAGTTTAGAGATGCGCGTGACGGTACATATTTCTCAAATTCCTAAATATGCAAAGCCTTTAATGTTCCTCTGAGGCAGAGCTGCAAATGGGTAATGATATCACCAGTCGCCTCTGGACAGGTCTGTTATTTCGGTAGCAGCCTCCTTAATTTGACCCACATTATGAACGTGCCCCGGGGACAATGCTCTCCTCTGCTGAGCATTTGCCGCACACAGAGGCATGACTGGATATGTGGTGCACACGGTTATCGCCACTGTGCGATTTATGTGCTCCTGATAACTCAACTTCCTATGGCAGACAAAGGGCTTGGGAGGAAAGGAAATTAAGATTGTTTCAAAGAGCGCTCCATCATTAACTGAGAAGGTTTAATATAGCCCGGTGGTAAATCAAGGTTAGTTACGATGACTTCAGTATATATGGCCCAGCAGGTTAACTGCTGGTCTGGCCCCATGCTGAGATAGGGGGGGACACTTGATGAATATGCTTGGGAAGGCCGACAATAAAGAAAGAATGCATGGGAGCTTTATTAAAGACAACGCGAAGAACCTTTAAGCATAGCCCATTATATTGAGGCTGATTGGTTCCATTTAAGCAATAGAACACAAGGAAACATTTTTTTTCTCTGAAACATGTGAAGTCATGCATGCAAATGCAACCAAATCTGTCATGAGGATTGTCTGGCCACATTCAAACACAAATGCTACATTTGATGAACGTTTAACGATGTTACTGTCTGGCCAAAAATAATTGTGCATAAATGGTCTTTTATTTTGCTTTGGGACTTCTACAGAACCAAGCAAATGTAGTTTTTCAGCACACAGCAAGACCTTAACTGGAAGTGGAGCAAGCCACAGAATTGCAGCAGCCAAACTCATGGTCATACATCTTATAAACTGCGCCAAAAATCTATAATTCCGACCCTTACAGTAGGTCAGGACATAAACCAGAAAAAGAAGTGTTTTAGCTGGTTAAGCTCGTGCAATCACACATACACATTCACTCCCAAAAATTGCCCAAATGTACACAGACACATCAATAGATATCCCTACAGAGACGGATACAAATGTATGAACACACCTACCATCACACAGACACACACACATAGGGCGAATCCTATAATTATGTGTACACATGAATAGGATTGGGCCTAAACATAGTGAACAGATGTATATGAAGCATGCAGACACACATACTAAAATACTAATCCATACACTGAGTGTGCATATACTTGATTTATCATCCACAATGACATGTGTTGGTTGGTTTTAGTTTGTTACTCAAGTGGTATTGTTTGTTATATTATTTCTGTCAATCATATGTAACATGATGGTGTATGTGAGTATGTCATGGCATGCAGCATCTGACATGTTTATGTGATTCATGTTTATGAGTTATCTGTGTAGTATGTTCAGAAGGACCTCATAGCATATGTGCTTACATCATCCACAAATGGGTTTGCCAATGCTATCATGTGTAGTGTATGTTTGTTGTCATCCTGTAGTGGGGTATGGTGTGATAGAGTGTCAATACATGTTTCCTGCAGTGGTGTGATGGTGTGTGTGAGTGCCAGTACATGTCAACTGCATTTCTGTGCCAGGTGCAAGGAATGTCTGTATATACATGCTTTACTCTCAATGGTGGGAGTTGTCATGTTTATAACCTACATATGTAGCATGTCCCTAACATTCCAACAGTGTGGTTGTGTGTGTGTTTGTGTGTGTGTCCGAAGGTGCATGTATGAATGGTATTTCTGTAGTATATGTGGTGTATGTAATTGCACATATGTCATCCAATAATGCAAGTATGAATAAAGATTGCCCACGCTTACAGCTCAGGAAGTCTTCATTCTATTAAAGACAAGGAGGCAAGCATTATGCTACGCTTTCTTTATTACTGCCATATCAGCATTTCAACAAAACTTTAAAACTGCAACATGTTTGCTTTCTTTCTCTGTTGTTATGAAAAAATCCCAAATTTGAGAGGTTTAAAGTTTCCAAAATCCATGTATCCTCTTAGACTATGACCCCATGATCCTCTGGGGTGTGGTAGTCTTGACCTCTCATCTTCCACCTATCCGAGTCCAGTCCACAGTATAAGAGCCCATTAGACTAGGTCCATTCCACTTTCTTCTTCCCATGACCTTGCCATGAACTCCAATTGTCCTTTGACTGATCAACAATAACCATGAACAAACTGGAACTGTGCATGTAAACTGCAACTGCTTAGGTCCTGTTGAACAAACTTTGGAGCGCTCCTTTGCCTCCTTCATCCCCTTTCATAATCAAGTCGCCTTCTGATCGTCTCCTACGAGAGAAGGATAAAATGCATGAGGGTGGGCAAAACATAATCTGAACATCAAATATATTACATATAGGTTCAGAATATGACATTTTGAAGGGTGGGATATAATGCTTGCCTCCTTGTCTTTAATAGAATGAAGACTTCCTGAGCTGTAAGCGTGGGCAATCTTTATTCTATTACAAGACAGGAGGCTTGCATTATGCTTGTTTAAAGCTCGCCACCACTCTACTCGTTATGTTAGACATAGGTTTAAAATAAAATGTCTTAAAGGTCAACTCAGATGACCAATCTGCTGATTTCATTATATCCTAAAGTGATACTCCTACCGTAAAGGCTCTGGAAGCCATTCCTCCTCTAGCTGAATGAGCCCCAAATATGGACAGGTCTATCCCTGCCCACTGCATAACCTCGTGCACCCATCTAGCGATCGTCGCTGCTGCTACTGCATTATAAGGTTTCCTGCACGCTATAAGCAACTGAGTGACTCCTCGCTGTCTAAGCTGTGCTGTGATATTCTCGTAATCCTTAATACATTGAGTGACACACAACTTCTTATTTTCTGCAAAGTACGGGTATGAGATAACCGGAGAATCTGTTCTCATTCGCTTAGCTATATTGAAGGCTACTCCTTCTTGGTAATAATCTTTCTATCAATCTCCAGTGCTTTCACGTCGGATACTCTCAGGCATGCCGTGAGGCACAATAACATTGCTGGCTTGCCTGATAATTGAGAGCACGAAAGATTCTCGTTGGCGGCCATCTAAGAAAAAGTTCAAAGACTTCTCTAACATCCCACAATACTGCATATTTTGGTTCTGGAAACTTCCTTAACTTTATGCCTCTCAGTAGGCTCAGAACACTGGGGTGTTCGCCTTCTCCACCTCCTTCTACCTTGTCATGACCTGCCGAAATCGATGATCTGCACACTCAAATAGTTCTAAAAGCAGAGCCTTCTTGGAACTTAGCCGCTAGGAAGTTAAGAACTTGTACTAAAGGGGCTGAAACGGGATCCAAACTCTGCTCTAAGCACCACAGGGCCCAGGCTCTCCATGCGCCACTATAGCTCCTAATGGTGGAAGGTGCCCAGGAGTCATGTAGGCTGCAGCAAGTCATGAAATCCCTGGCAACTCCCACTTTCTCCTGAAATCCGGCAGGCCATCAACTGCTGCATGCTTGCTGTTATCAGCGGGTGTATCTGCCCGGCTGGTCGCAGCAGAAGGTCCAGCTGGTGAGGAACTATCCTCGGAAAATCAGTAGAAAGTTCCATTGCTACTGGAAACCAGTGCTGCGATTTCCAGAGGGGTAGCACCATCACAAGCTCAGCATGCTCCCTACGAGCTTTCGCTAGCGCTCTCATGATCATAATAAATGGTGGGAAGGCATAATGGAGCTTCCCATGCCATGACTGCAGGAATGCGTCCGTACCAGCTGCACCCGGGTCTATTCTCCAGCTGAAGTACTTCTGTGTCTGAGCGTTCAGTCTGGACACAAATAGATCTATGTGAACCAGGCCCCAGTGCTCTTGCAATTTCCTGAACACTTGAGGGTGTAGCTTCCAATCGCTGGAATCTACAAGATACTGCGAGTTCCAGGCCGCTACATCATTGAGGATCCCCGGTAGATATTCTGCTGTTACTGAATCTGATTCTGAAGGTAATAATGGCAGAAATCATTTGCCAATTCAGCTAGTATTCTGGATTTCGTTCCCCATAGCTTGTTTATATACTGTACTGCAGAGATATTGTCCATTTTGAGCAGTGACCAGCATTTCTCCTTGTCTTTCGTGAAGGCGCGCACTGCAAAGGAACCTGCCAGAAGTTCTTGACAGTTGAAGTGCAGTCTCAATTCTTGATCTGACCATTTCCCTCCTGTCTCTCTGTGCTCGCTTCTGGCTCCCCAGCCTGACCTGCTTGCTTCTGACTCTATGACCAAGTCTGGTGTGTCCCCAAAAATTGCTCGACCGTTCCAAGCCTCCATATTTTGAAGCCACCAGTGCAGTTCTGTGATCGCCTCGCGATCTAAGGTCACGAGTTGATGGTATCCTACACCCCGTGGCAGGTGTCTGATTTTGAGGCACTGGAGGGCTCGGTAGTGGAGCGGCCCAGGAAATTTCACCTGAATCGAGGATGCTACAAGACCCACTACTCTGGCCAGATTCTGAAGCGAAATAACTCCTTTCTCTACCACTGCTCTGAGCTCCTTCTTTATTGCTCTCACCTTGTGCTGTGGGAGCTTGAGCGTTGCTTTGACCGTATCTTTTGAAAACCCTATAAATTCCAGCTTCTGAACTGGCACCAGTTGGGACTTGTCCAAGTTCACTAAGAAGCAGAAGAGCGAGAAGACCCATTGAAGGTTCTCGGTGAGCGTCTTCTTGTCTGGGCCTAGCACGAGGATATCATCTAGATATATAATGATACGTATCCCCCTTTCTCTTATGACAGCTGCCACTGGCTTCATCACTTTGGTGAAAGCCCAAGGAGCGGAGGTTAGGCCGAATGGCAGACATGTGAAACGCCATGTCTCCCTGTTCCACTGAAAGCGTAGAAACCTCCAAAATTACTGTGCTATCGGAATCGTGAGGTAAGCGTCCTTGAGATCTAGATGCGCCAACCAGTCTCCCGTGCATAGGAGGTCGCGAAGTAGATGGATGCCCTCCATCTTGAAATGATTGTACACTAGCCATGCATTGAGGCTCTTCAAGTTTATGACTGGCCGTACCTTGTCTCCCCTGTGAACAAGAAACATGTTGCTGAGGAAACCTGGTCCTCCTTGGACATCTTGCTCTACTTCATTCTTGTTTACCAGATTGAGGAGCTTGCTGTGCAATAACACGGCCTCCTTGCCAGCCATGTGTATAGGGCGTGGTTCTGTGTCTTGGGCGGGGTTCCCCACAAACTCTAATGGCAGCCCCGCCACTGTCTGCAGCACCCATGCATTGCGCTACAAAGCTTGCCATTCGCTTAAAAAATGGAGGGTTCTCCCTCCTACCTTCATGATTATTGTACTCACCGCCGGTAGCATTGGGTTGACGGTATGATCCTCTCCCTCTACGACCTCTGGGAAACTTGGACGTGGTTGGGAAGACGGTATCCTGTTGTTTTCCTTCCCAATATTGGGCGGGAGGCCCCTGGGGTCTGCGTTGGTAGTTGAATCGACCGGACGCACAACCCCTGTATCGCCCGGTCCAGGAAAAAGCACGACCTGGAAAGATCTTTTTTATTGATCTCTGGGCCTTCTCTAGTGCTGAGTATGTGCCCACGAACTGAGAAGTTTCTTTCGCAAACCCCTCGCCGAGCAACAGGCCTTTGGCACCCTCTTCTGCCTCGTAAGAGGCTAGATCGCTTAACTTTCCATCAATCTTTAACAAGATGCCTCTTCTTCTCTCTGAAGAGAGCATGCAGTTCGCATTGCCCAGGAGGCACACTGCTCTCTGAGCCAAGTTTCCCAGAGAAAGGGGGTCCACCCGGGTACCGGTGTCCTTCGCTTTCTCTGCCAGGTCCATTATTTTCACTAATGGACCTGCTATGTCCAGATGCTTGTCCTGATATCCCCTCCAGGTGCGGTCCACTCCCTTCCTGATGTCCCGTGTGGACTTTGTCACAAATGTGACCATCTTGGGGTCGAGATCAGGTGTCTCTGGCAACTTCTCTGGCAAATATGGTCTTGGGCATTTCGACGTCATGCGCGACTGCACTTCTCTATCCAGCGGCTTTCTTATGTGCTGAGACATGTATGCCGCTACCCTGGGTGATGGCACCCACTTTGACGACTTCAGGTGCCTTACGGCCTCTGGGTCAAACATATCTGTGGTGTTGTCCACATCTTGAGGGTCGATGTCTTCCTCGAAGCATCAGGACGTGTCGCCGTCTCCTTCCCCCTCATCATCGGGCACGTAGCCTTCGTCCTGATCCCCTGAATTGTTCACCCCTGGGGCAGGGGATCTTTTTTCTTGTCCAGGAATGCTCTCTTTAGCCTAACGACAGGGTCGCTTAGATCTTGGGGAGCAGTATCCTCCCTTCTACTTGTGCTCGGGGGGATCAAAGAGTGCTTGCTCTTCCGAGCTGCCTTACACCCTTTGGTGTCAACCCCTTCAGTGGGGTGTCTGGCTGACGGGCCTCTCCAGGGCTCTCTGCCCGTCTTTTTCCGGCAGCTAACTGCTCTTGTTGCTTTGCCATAATTGCCACCAAAAACTCTAGCCTCTGAGTAATAGGCTGTACTCCTAGTGAGACTGCCTGCGTAAGCGAGTTTCCGAGCACTCTTTTAAAGCTCTGAGACAAGTCAGGCTCCAATCCACTTCTATGCGCTCCATTCTGGAGATGTTGATGGAGTTTCCACAGGGCTTGTGTATTGAGCCATCCTTTTTATGTTGGCAGTGCCAACTTCTTGGCTGTCAGCACTGAGGGGTGAGGTAGCCTGTATAAGGTACTCAATGTCTCTTGCCTGAAGGCTTTTTGTTCAAGGCTCCTCTTCACAGGAATGGGTAATCCTGTTTCCCCTTCTAATAGCAAAGCTTAATTTTTATTTCGTTTTTTTTATACTAAGTATGTAACTGGAGGCCCACCGTTACTCTCTGCTCCTCGACCACACTGTTAAACAGTGCGCGCAAGCATCAGAGAGTTTCCCAGGGGACGACGGGAAGGCTAACGCCTCCCGCTCCCCTGGGTCCTACTGCGCGCTATGTTCTGCGGCACGGCTATTACAAGGAGCAAGGCCGGCTGCCTGAGGCAAGCGTGTTCCCTCGCGGCTCTGGCCCCCGCTCCTCCCACTTAATCAGAATTATAAAATGTTTACTCACCTCACGCAACCCGCCGGCATTCACGCCGAGCTATCTGCCTCCTACGCGGCCGCTCGCCTGACTGACGCTGCAACTGAGGTAATTACCTCATCTTCATACTCATTATTTTCTACAAACAGCCATTAACATGGTAATTTAGTACGCGTGACTATGTTTTAGCACTCTTTAGGCTGAACTCTGTACACAATAATGTGATAAAGTCATTAATATCAGTTACTTATCTCATGGAAGGCAGCAAAAAGAAAGAGGAATGGACCTAATCTAAGGGGTTCTTATACTGTGGCATGGACTCGGATAGGTGGAAGATGAGAGGTCAAGACTACCACACCCCAGATGATCATGGGGGTTGTAGTCTAAGAGGATACATGGATTTTGGAAACTTTAAACCTCTCAGATTTGGGATTTTTTCATAACCTCAGAGAATAAAACCGCAAATGTTGCAGTTTCAAAGTTTTGTTGAAATGCTGATATGGCAGTAATAAAGAAAATATAGCATAATGCAAGCCTCCTGTCTTGTCATAGAATTGCGTACCTATGTTACATACATAGGGCCTAATTCACAGACACGGACGTCATTTAGGGGTCGCTGGAGGTCCCAACTGCGACATCTGAGGTCTCCCTTGCGACCTCTGTGGTCTCCCTTGCGACCTCTAAAATAAAAACCAAAAAAAAAATATATATTTTTTTTATTGCAAGCTACTGCGCTGTGGTCAGCACCATGTGGCTTTTTGGTTCTGGTGTGTCTGACTTTCTTGTTCAGGCCCCTTAAAAAAAAAAGAAGAACAATAAGAACCTGAGTGCCACAAGTCTAACACTTTCAGCACTATCCCTAAATCAGAAAGAATAGGAATACCTAATAATGTGTCTTCCTGGAATTCTATACAATATTTGCTAGACTCATTAAAGGTTTATTTCAGGCACACTTCAGGGGGTGAGTCACTGATTTAGTCTGTTCTTAAACGCCTCAACTCAGCCTTTCATCCCTCTGACGTCGATAAATGAGTACCAACACAGGTTGGGTGATATTGGGTGTATATTTTTTCTATATAAAGCGCTTAAGCGCAAGTGCTACATAATAACACATCATTATCATTTGGTCATGGACGTCTGCTTGCATTCACAGTAATTTGGTAATATGGGCCTATACACACTGATCTTAACGATACATATGGCGATCCATTCTTGTTTGAAATGTACATCACATTATAGTGATATCGTAACCATATTTTTCGTAGTGTACGATGCTATGTGATGCCACTTGTCAATGGTTGAAAGGTCGTGTTCCATCGCTTCCTGCGATATAACTTAGGGGTGGGGTCAAATGACATAACTTCCTTTGATGTCATCAGGGGGTCAAGGGTCGTGTGATGTCACTTCCGCTACCCCTGGCATTTTGGTGAAATGACGTCCCTGTTCACAGAGCGTTTTCCAATGGGGTTTTGCCATTATAAATATTTTCTGTGAATTAGACCCTTAGTCTCTTTGACACGGCCTGATTGTGTTAATGTGTAATCCTCACTCATATAACAGTCACAATACAATCACACTGGACATGTACATTTTTAAAGTAATGAATACATTACTTTTTACTAATGTAATTTTCGAACGTTTTTCAATATATGTATACATTTTTTGATATATATTCAAAATGTGCGTATTTACTTAGAGTTCAAATGTCTTGTCTCTCTACCTTAAGCAACTTCACGCAGAAAACATCTCGTCTTGACCCATGTTAAGCAAAAATAAAACTTAATGTATGAAACGGAGAGAAGGAGCATGCACCCTGTGTTGCCTCATAACAAGCAGCACACATATTACATGCCCTGGAAGGCAAACGATCTGGATTTAATTATGGCTTTGAAACGAAATTCAGTCCTTTCATTTGGACTAAATAACTGGCAGCCGACTTTGATTTTGTGTGTTTACAGTGGGTAATTAAAATAAAACGTTTGTGTCTGAATGGTTCTTTGTGACTAAAAAAAAATCTGAGCCCGTCACTGAAAATACTACAAAAATACATATTGCTCTGGTGAGCTGGCTACCATGAGCACAGTGTGTAAAGCTAGCAATCAATACTGCTGTGAAGGCCAATTAATGATGGACATTTGTGTATTGATTTTCAAGAAATGCGCCCAAATAGATTGATATTAATGTAAAGTAAAGTAACTTTGTTTTATACCTTGTTCTGCTTGTTAGCTATGTTCATTACTAAAGTTTTTACCAAAGTGCAAAGGTACCCAAATATTAATATTTCATGAATCGTGTCATAAAATCTTTATTTTTATTTTTTTTCTCGAAGGGAAGAGTTGCACAACCACATTTGTACTTGTGTGGCACAAAGATTAGAAAAAGTGGTTATACTCAACCCCCAATACAATGCTCAATTGCACATCCCATGGGGTCATGAGTAGGGCTTATTCGTCCATCACCTTTTGCATGTTTAGAATGGACACAGAACAATGTGCACATACTATAAAAGCTCTTTTTTGACCCTTCTCTGCATTGTTTTAAATTCAGACACCAGTGGAATGAACCACTGCTCTCCCGATTCCATGTAGATCTCTTAAAAAGGGACAGATATGTTATACCTTTTTAGACATGTTATCATGACAGGCCCTTCAAGAGATATTCATGATGATGGGTGCAGTACATCCCCCAGCACCCATGTCAGCGCATGAAGACTATGAAACATTTGCGTTGGGTACTCACAACTGAAACTATCATATACCAGACAGGCAGAAAGTGCATCACCTGCGATACTGCTGCACCCCCTTGAAATTTGCTGCTAGTGTTTGTGCAAAACAGTTTGCTAACCAATGGGCCCAGACCGACAAACTACGAGTTTGCCTGCCAGGACCACTGCACCAGACAGGTCTGACGCTGCCGGGCGCAGCAGCCATGGTAGGTAGACTCTTCATGGAAGCACCGGCACCTTTAGCAACGGTGCCAGCGCTTCTGAGTCCCCATGGGACTAACATTTTACTGCCGTCTGACTTCCCGGGCCACCGAACATGTCATCTCCCGGTGGCACCGGGAAGTCAGGCAGCAGTAAAATGTGACGAGTCCAGCAGCAACCCGCCAGAAGCACTGGCAGGTTTACCACTGGACTCATAATGAGGCCCCATGCCTTTAAAATGCAGAAAACGTTGAGTAGCGAAGAGACATCATGCGCCAGGCAGTGTCTGTGCAAAAAAGAGCACACATAAAGAGTAAAAAATGCAAGCTGAGGCGTTCAGCACAGCAAATGAGAACCACTCAATTATTGACAGTCATGTCTACAAATAATAGCCCATAGTTGGCCGGTGGTGTAGAACACAAACATATTCGGCACTACATTAAATATAAGTACGTGCACAACAAGCAATAGCCATAAAAAGTCACACTGATCATTGAAATGACATCCAAACAATATGCAAGAAGAAGCATGACCCATACTTACATACAGTGCTTGCCCTTGACATTTGTTATATTGGCCGCCATATCATGCGCTCTTTGAAAGATCCTCAATCTTTTGTCTTGGTGAGTGACCTTTCTTTGATTTATTTCTTAATGCCCATCTCAGAAGAGCCTAAAGTGACACGAATGGCACTGTGTGCACTAGATGGAAACCGTGCTGCTCACATGTGGGGTTTTCTCTGAGCATAGTGCATGGTGATATTTGAGGATGTGTTAATGGTTTTCTACACTTCTACGGGCTTCATCGTCATGGTGGTGGGTGTTAAGTGGTATGGATGATCGTCTCTGAATAAGGAGCAGTCTCATAGCTGGATTGAAAATCCTCCAACACCTTCTTGAACTGGTCTTGGTAAAATTTTATTGTGCTTCTTTTGTTTACCCAGAGGTGTTAGGCAGAATTGCACGCAGTACCCGCTGGGAACACCACATACAATTAGGACTGCAGGTGTAAGCAAAAACCAAGCCTGTATAAGCCTGTACCACATACTTTTGGTAGGGAGCTGAGCAGCCAGGCTTATCTCAAGAGGGAATGTGAGCAGTACAAGTTACACAGAAGTATCACAATCACAGTGGTTCAAGTAGACACTTACACTCAAGGTTTCTTGGTAAAAAAAAACTTTAACATTTATTTACACAATCATTTGGAAAACATTCACTAGTAGAAATCAACTCAATATTAAACACGAATATACTACAGCACAAAACTCTAAGTTGTAGGGACAGTTTGAGCTCCCCTGAAAAAGGAGCCAGATTGCACTTCAGTACTTTTAAATAGGAATAAAAAGGCAGAGGTTTGTACAAGGAGTTAGAAAACACTTCTTTCAGATAATGCAAAGGTTCAATGAACCAGGAGGGTCAGTTCAATTCAATAGGCCAGACCAAAGTCAATAGTCTAGTGTTCTTGGATAGGACAGCACAGTTCAGGTACAGATGGAAACGTTTTTGTAAAAGTTTGTAGAAGTAGTTTAGATGAAAGCAAAGAATACACAGGTTCACAAACTGATTAGGCCTGCAAGTTGGGAAGGTTTCATGAACTTTCACCACAAGAGTTAGGATCTCTCAACCGGATGGCACAGTACATTAAAGTGAAGCAAAAAGATGCAGCAGAAGACGTTGGTTCCTGGCAGTTGCTGCAGATCTCTATGTTCCTGAGCCTCAGTCATGGGGACAAGAGGTAGGATGTCGGGGGACACCTGCACTGCACGAGATAATTGTCGGAGCAAACAAAATGGCGTCACTTCAGCTAAAGTAGCTGTGTTTTCTAAACACAAACTGGTGTCATTCTCCCTGGTTAAACTTAACTAGCTCTGAGAATGGTATCCAGGCAGTTGCTGAGTTGATTGCTCCCACCAACTCAAAGGAAGAAGCCGTCCTTGAAGGAGCTTCTCTGTCAAATTAAGATCTGGCGATTCGGTGGTGCAGCAGGACTCCACCAGTGGTCGACTCTGCCTTCCAGTCATGGAGACTGACCTTCTAAACAGTTTTCTCCCATTCATTCCAGCCTAGCTGTCACTCACCGAGCCGGGTGGCTGTCCTTGCTGGATAGTCAGCCAGCCAATCACGCCAGAGTGCCTTTGGGTCTCCTAGGATGCCAAGCACAGGGAGTTGCAGGCACCTCCCTCACTTCCTGCCCCCCCAGACACTCAGAGATTATGGGCGGACTTCAGTCCTGAAGCCCACCAAAGGCTCACGAACAAAGCTATCAAACCTAGTTTGGCACGCAGAGTTAAACACCAGAAGGACCTTTCCACAAAGAAACGGCAAAAAAAGATGACCAGAGTCTGTTTTTACAGAGGGGTCTTGGGCGCCATAATGAAAAACATGGCGGCCCAGATTTTTTGCTACCAGTGTTCGCGGTCGGGAAAAATCATGGTAGTTCGTTATAAAACCAATGCCACCAGCCATTTCAATAGGAAAGGGTCGCTTTTGACAGCTACAAGAGTGTTTAGACATATGGGATACTAAGCAACCCCTCCAGCACTCTATAGGAATATTGTTTGTGCTGGGTCTATGAATTTAAAAAGACTAGTAAAGTCAATTTAACTTTACATTCTCTGGGGAAAAGTAGTTCATCCCAGAGAAGGTATTTGAACTCTCGGAAGTCCAAAGGACAACCCTATGCCACTGCACTAAAGGTGCTGTGCGACACACAAATAAAAAAATGATGCCTATGGAGTTATCTAAAACTCCATAATCAAAGAACACAAGAGTAAAACACATATCAAAATAAATGAGAGAGTGGGGAAAAAAAAGGTTCTCGCTCCTCCAGGGAAATAACAAGTCCTCAAAATCCAGCAAAGTTGCTGGGGGTCTCTAAGGTGAAGGGAATAAGCACATTTCTGAGTACTCTCCCTAACAATAGGCAAATAGAACAACAGTATACATGATGTGGGCATTATGGGTCAAAGCGTATGTATGCTTTGGGCAGCTATTAGCCTCATGGCTTCATGGCTGTGGGGATAACCTGCAGTTGGTGCAATGATGTTTGAAAGTGCGAGATATTTCCTCCATGGCTCACAATTCAAAGGTTTGGAACCCTGTGTCATCCAGGAAGTTTGCAGTCCCCCCACTAGAAACATATGTTTATTTCCTACAGACGGAAAAACATGTGCTTCTTTATTCAAATGTGTACTACTTTGGGCGGTTTTATTTTCTTAAGTACATGCACTCAGCATTTGCTGCGGGACTGTCGAGCATATTGGAAGGGTCCGACCATGGGTTGAATAAATAAATGGGGCAGTGACAAATGTGTAAAATGTGGGGATTTTATGTGTAGTCTATTACAAGCCCTATTAAAGTATATTTTGCCTGAACTATTGATGAAATACAACATGTATGTGGTCCTGTGTGATTCTCAGGTTTGACATTGTTCCTTAGGAGACACTGATGGCGATTGGGCTGCACCTTTAACTGAAATGTATTCTGGTGCATGGAGGGTTTGAGGACTCCTGCAGGTGTGAGGCTGCTCTACAGTGCAAAGTGCACTTAAGGGTGTTCTCGACAGTGCTGTACATATATTGCTCATAGAATGGAGGGCTTAAGGCTGCCTGCCATCACTCAGCACCCAGTCATGTGTGAATGGTTTGGCGAGTGGTGGTAAGTGATGTGTCAAGGGAATGGCACCTTCAACTCAACAATGCTTTTAAAGAAGATGTTTCTGTCTGGGCGCTGGAGTTTATGCACAGGTTCTGATTGTTTCTGTGTACAGCATGGATGCCTTTCTAGCTACCTCCACAAGCTATTGTACACAAGCTACACATCGCAGAGTAAATAAAAACAATAAATAATGAACAATTAACAAATGCTGAATACGTTCCATGGCACCTACTGTGTTATTTTCCTGCTAGCACAGAATGCAATTTTGGATTACATAAAACACACCAGTAAGAAAAAACAGGGATATAATTATACTATATAAATAAACACATGACAAATAAATAAATACATACAAACAAAATAAGTGTGGTCATTCGTGTCCACGGCACAGTATTTCTTTTGGTTATCTGATTGGCAGTAAAATCGTTGTTTTTGTACTGTACTGCATCTCCCAAAATCAATACATAATGAATACATTTAGGACGTCAACATCACGTGCCTCAACAGCCAAAATGCTTGATGTATAGGTTCTTGAATGCATTCACTATACAAATAAGCAGGCAATGCATTACAAAGGTGAATTATAGTTGATTTATGAGCCACACAGTTGATGCATTTGTCTAATTGATTTGGCACTCACCAGGCCCAGGGATATCATTTCACCAAAATGCCTGTGGTTGTGGATGTGACATCACACGATCCTTGACCTGACCCCATCCGAAGTGAACACGACCTTTCAACCCTTGACACAACACGAAGTTGCATCACATAGCATTGTTACTAAGTACACTGCGAAAAATATGCTTACGATATTATATTACTATAACGTGATATACATTTCATAGAAGAATGGATCACCATATGTATCGTTAAGAACAGTGTGTATAGGCCCATATTACCAGATTACTGTGAATGCAAGCAGACGTCCATGACCAAATGATAATGATGTGTTATTATATAGCACTTATGTTTAAGTGCTTTATATAGAACACATATGCATACAATATCACCCAACCTGTGTTGGTACCCATTTATCGACTTCAGAAGAAAGAAAGGCTGAGTTGAGGTGTTTAAGAACAGAATACATCAGTGACTCACCCCCTGAAGTGTGCTTGAAATAAACCGTTAGTGAGTTTAGCAATTATTGTAAAGAATTCCAGAATGACAAATTATTTGTTACTCCTATTCTTTCTTATTTAAGGTCACTGCTGAAAGTGTTATACTTGTGGAACCCCTGGTTTCTTTCTTTTAAGAGGCCTGAACAAGAAATACAGCCACTCCAGAAGCAAAGAGCCACATGGTGCTGGCCACAGCTGAGGAGGAGGTTGCATTTAAAAAAAACAGGTTTACATTTCTTTTTTCTTTCTTTTTTAGGGGTGGCAAGGGAGACATCAGGGGTCGCATGTGTGACCCCTGGCAACTCCTAAATGACGTCACTAACCAGGCCCGAGAACTTGCCCCCAGTCTATTTATCATGCACAAGGCAGATGATAACCACGAATCCACCAATGTTATAGGGAACCACAGATATCTGAAACTGTGTGTGTGCTTGATATGACATCTAGGCTTACTTTCAGATATTCCTTTCTCCTAACGGCAGTTGAACAAATTACCTTTCAGAACATCCTTTCCTCTTCCTTAGCTAACTTTTGCAATCTTTCTATTTCCAGGTATGCACATCCGACCTGCATATGGCCAGAGTGAACACAGCCTCTTAAATCAGGGTCCTTATACCGAAGTTTACTCTGATTTACAAAGCCTCTCACCAAAAAAAGCTGTAGAGAATTGTGTTATGTGTGCATCACAGCGTTAAAGCCCGTGTGACTTCCAAAATGAAAGACATTGGTACCAAAACTATGATAAAATCAGAAATCACCAAATAATGTTCACACATATCTGCTATGATATTGGCACTGCATTAGGGAATAAAAAGCATAGGTGCCAGAGATCACAGAGAAGTAGTGATCACGCATTATCGACTACCTAAAAGCAATACTTGTATTAGGTAATTGTTCATGTGTTAATTGCAACCTTTGATATTTCAAATACTTTGGGTTGGAGGCTAGGCACACCACTGAAGAATTAAGAATTGAGGTGGTGCCTTCAAAGTTACAGGGCACATTTGCCAGGTACTAGAAGACCACAGTGTTCAAGGGAAGATTTCTATAGATGCATTATTTGTTGAAACATAAGGAATTGATGATCACAATTCAGAAGTAACCCATATCTTCAGTTATTGATTGAAATGTATTTCAAATCTAATCATAACAGGCTTAAACACTACAATTTCAAGAAACTGTTTCTATGAACCAAAAGTTACTGTCCCCCATAACCATAGTAAGGGTAATGAGCTATCTGTCTGCAGTTTCCTGACTGCATCATCCCTCATCTGCCAATTGACAGATGCTTGTTTTGGCTTCTCATGGGGTAAAATCCATCTATTTAACAGAGAGAGAGAGAGTGAGAGCGAAAGAGGTGACTGACAGGCGGCATTTGTGATCCAGAGAAATGGGACCTGTATGGAAATGGCAAGGGGCAGAAGGCTGCTCTACATGACCACTTACATTCACATATGTCATATCTATCTCATACCTGATAGAATATTTTGGATTCAATTGTTTTAATCTATGCTGATAACACACAGGTCTTTGTGAGACAGGCATCTACATGAAGCTTTGCGCTGCAGGTTTCAACACCTACATATCCTCAGTGTCCAACTGGATATCCTCTAACACCCTCAAATGAGATCCTACCATCTGGCACTCCATGTTCAGACCTTCCGGACCCCCCCTCCACCCCGGTCCTCCACTGCTGACCTTTGTTTGCAACCTTGTATTGCGTATTGATCAGGGCCTTTCTTTCCTTCCTCGGATCAGTACTATCACTCCTTCCTGTTTTCTTCAGCTACACACCTACTGCATCAGGATTTACACTGCCTCTCCCCCTCTGCTCGTATCACTGCAGTGACATATCGAGTGCAATCTTGCCTGGACTATAGGAACAACATTTATCTGGGGCTCCCTCTATCTATCCTTGAGCATGACCAGAGGATCCACAGCACTACTGCCTGTCTGGTTTCTAGTTTAAAGCAATGTGATCACATCTCTCCTGTTCTTGCAAAACTTCATTGGCTGACTATCCACAAGTGACTACTTGCTAAGACTCTCTGAATTGTAAATGGATGCTACCATTCAACCATCCGCCCCTTTCTTTGCCATTGTCTTGTGAACTATTCCACTTCCCGAATCCTGTGTTACTCTCATCAGCTGTTCCTCAAGATTCCTCGCTTGCACTTTGACCGTATGGAATAAGACTGTGCTCCAGTTACATTTACCCTCTTTCCTTGAACCATCTCAGAACATCACTCTTCACACTTACCCATTTCCCCACTGGTTCTTCCACCACACATATTCTGCCTCATTGCCAAGAAACTAGTCTTGGGATATACTTGTGCTTTACAAACTGCATGGCATAACATGCCATGACATAACATACAATGCATAACATTTCAAATCCAGTTTCGTCAATTAAAACAAAATGACACATTGCAATATATTAAATATTTCCAGATCACCTGCAGCTTTTAAGATGTGACAGTGAGAAGATGAAATATATTACACCAACATGAAAGCACCCCACTACATTTTATGAAGATTGTTCGTGTTTTTCCTTACCTGCTATAAAATGTTAACTCTGCCAGTTACACTACTTGGTTGAACGTGTTGCTAGTACGAATTCATGAAATTGTCACTTTGCTCCTTAAAAGTATATAGCATGACATTTTAAGAGCTATGACAATGAAAGACTACCACTACACACACCAATCTGTTGTAAAAATTCCCCAATGAAGAACCTCTGTCCATAGTGCAAGTTATAACTCATATATGCATGAAATCTATTAAAACGTGTTTAGCTCATTAGAAACGGCCCTGGGAAAGTAGAGTGAAAGATGGCCTAATAAAAGTCTTATAATTGTGACGTTTCAAAGGTATTAGTACACAAACTCTTTTTTTTTTAAAGTTCCTACGTAAAATGCTAGAGGAACTTTCTTTAATTGCCAGATTCATTTGGCTTCCATTTTTATTCCTGATTTTCCAATTGGCTGGAAGATACATTTTAAAACCCAAACAGACCATGCGCTTAATACCCAGAGCTTTCTAAGCGCGGAATGGGGATCAAACCTGTGTTGCTCCATGTCATCTTGCTTCCAAGGCAAGCACGTTGCCCCTGAGCTATCCTCTCTAGGCAAACAGGGAGCTTGGAACACAGGCCTTATTAGTCGGTAAAAGATGATGGGCCTCATTACGAGGTCGGCAGTAACCTCCCAGTGATACCACACAACACACAAATAGTTTTGAGACCATGATCTCCTCTTACTCCACTTAACTCGATGTTTGCCACAAACCATTGTCGGACAGGCACACTAACAGTGAGTAAGATTTGTACATGTTCAGGCTTGGTTGGAACTGTTTTCCTCTGTGAAAGGAAGCAAATGTCATTGTTGGCCTATTCATTGTAAGTTGTGACTTTACCCAAATGTGAAACCCAAACAGACATCCCACAAAGTGGACAGCACTGTAAAAACACTGTCTTTGAGCACCTTCCACAATGATTTAACTGTTTAAACTGTTTAGACTGTACTTCACTAGTTGTAGATATTAGAACTATTAGCTGACAGGCTATAGCGATTCCCCTTTTGCCCCAATTCAAGACCTTTGTCTTGGTGGGTGAACTCTGGTTGATTTAGGTCCATTTTCCCAAACTGATGTCACCTTTCCACTTTGTCCACCAAGCAGTGCTAGGCGGAAAGTGAGCTGGCCATGCACATGGCTTTCGCTGTGCAATTGGATGGTGACATATGATGACGTACTGGGTGGGGTGTGTTGAAGCTTAAATATGCTTATACATGCATCAACGTTATGCTATTGGTTCTGAAGAGCTAGGACACTTGTCTCAAAGATTGAGCAGCCATGGGAGCTGGGTTAATCTCTGACCTACTCCAATACATTTTTCAATTACTGTTGGTTTCACATCCAGAAACATAAAAAAAGAAAAAAGATGCATATTGAGGCTTATGTACTCTTTGGTCATGAGTCACCTTTCGGCTTGGTGACGAGCTCAATCTGCAAGGTCAGACTTTAGCCGGGCACAGGAGACATAGATTCAACTGTCTCCCCATCTTACATTCTCACAGTGTGTTCTCCATTCTCAATGACATAGGACATTTTGATTTTCAAGTTGTTGGTCATATGCAAAAATGATGAACCTACATCTCATGTCACTGAGTACAGTTTCCTTTATAGTGAATTTTCAACTATGTATGTTTTTTCATGAATGGACATCATGGATTGTTATGAAAAGAAACAACTGGAATTTTTTGCAATATAAAGTCTATTAAAAAAAGCTCATAATAGAAAGTTAAATGATAAATTAAAATTCATTTTACATGTATTTTTGAGTCATGTGTTTAGCATCAGCAAGCATGTTGCTTTTCTTAATGGTTGCCCAAAATGATATGTGTTCCCATTAGGGTCTAAATAACCAGTGTACACTGAATTCTCCCTGTACACCTCCTAGATTTATAGAGGGGAGGACAACCCCCTTGTTACAAAGTCGAACGTTGCGGTAGCATCAATCTTCCATCCAGCCGTGTCTTGAGTCTTCAACCATGCCCCAACGTCTCTGCAGAGACCAGGTGAGTGTAACATCAGATTAGGTGAGTGGTCTTCTGACTCACTCCCCTCTCTTTTGCTTCTGAGACAATGGGGATAGTGGTCTGACAAAGCAAGTAAAAATAAAAACTTGGTTTAGTTTTTAACCTGTCTTTTTATGTTTACATTACAACATACTGCTGTCTTTTAATCACAGGGAAGGGGAACAATTATTTAACACCTCCTTTCATTTCCTTGGTTTTTATCTCCCTCTCTCTTTTTCAACAAGCATGCAATTGACACCACGTGACTGACAATAGGCAGCTTGGTTTCTACTACCCTATATGGCTAACACCTGGGCTCTGTGGGATGTTTTCACACACGCATCCAAGCCCTACAACAGTACTGTGAATTGCTGGTAGCAGAAACATCAGAATGGCCACCGGAAAGCATGCTGCTCGCCAGAAATCATCCAAAAATGCGCAGTAAAAATCTGAAAGATAGGCTGCCATCTACTTTTGCCATGTCAGTGAGCACAGGAGATCACTGCCAAAAACCACCATTGGGATACCCACACAGTAGCCTGAAACCACTTGGAAAAAGCAATGCTGATTGCAAAGGAATACAGATCTCTTCAAAATCTGTTTTATTTGGTGTCAACAATTGCTAAATTCATGGCTCACAAAACCACCAAAAAGATCCAACTTTCTTGGGGGGTGTTCCACATTACGCTACTGCAAGAATCCACATCAGTACAATATTAGCAAGAATCCTATGCTATCAAAGTAAAATCCCCTTTTAAAAAATAGACAGCTGTCAAAATGTGGGTGTAGTACCGTTGCTCGCCTCCGACAGGCACTGGCGATCTAAATTCTGAAAGGAGAACTGTATTTCAGAAGCTAAATATGCCACGCAAGAGAATTCCATCAGAATGCCATACAGAGTGCCACCCAGTGATTTCATGTTGAAAAAGACTTGGTTTAAGGAGATATTGCTTATTTTAAAGTTTATAATGTTATATTTTTTTTTTTTACAAGGAACTAAGTTGCAATTTACTAGAAGGCAGCCTGATGCAGTTCAGACTTCAAAAGGTTTGCTTTCCCATCAGAACCCTTCACACCTCAGGCCTATACACCAGAAGGCAGGATATTGCATGGTCATGTTAATCAGATGGAGAGTGGCACCCTGGTCTGCTGCGCTCAGTCAAGACAATAGACTCTTTCAATTGAATAGAATATGCTGATTTGGGTGTGCCTGAACAACACTGCTCTGGGAGAAACAAGACACCTGACCTCTAAGTCAAGGCAGATGCTGGGGGCGGGGACAAACCAAAGTGACTGAATTGAAGGCAAATATATGTTTTATAAAATTGCAATTTACAAAGTGTTCCAAGCTGACAGAAATGTACAACTTTCAGAGTCTTAAAATGAAAAATGCGCTCACAGTTCAAGACTAACTTGGACGCGGTGGGATGTTCAGAGGCCAAGCCCCGTAATTATTAATATTGTGGATGCAGTGTTTATGCTAGAAACCTAAGAACTTCCAGTAATATGCTCAGAGAGGGTGTGTAGGTCTGTGTAAAATTGAGGGCCGGACCAATATTGTGAAACCCACCGAAATTGCGAATAAGTTGTCATTTCTGAACTAAAGCTCTTAGGAAAATCAGAGTTGGAACAGAATGTACCTTAATAAATCCGTGATGTGTACATGTATTCTAAACAACTTGTGTATCTGCGAAACATGTTTTGTTATGAAAAATTGATTTGTAAGTAAAAGCAAAGGGGAGTTTCTTCACTAGATTGTAAAATGGCAGCATCACTCTGACTCATTCTGACTCACTACCCTTTCTCCAGTCAGGGCACAGAGAATCCTCTAACCTATCAGGATCCTCAGAGGGTTGGGCATAGAAAGTCAGTCTCCACACCCACTTTGAAAACACATAAAAAGAGACTGCTTTGGACAGGCAAGGACACTTTTCTTTCCACTACTCACCGATTCCTGCGAAGCGCTCTGCCAGACCAGATCCAGACAAAGACTCCAGATTCCAGAGACTCCAGATTCCAGATAGATTCAGAGACCAGACTCTAGAACCCAGCTCTAGAACCTTAAGCAGGGGCCTAAACCAAAAGCCGAACTCTTCTCAGCAGGCCTCAGAATCCAGCAACCTAACCAAACTATTCAACAGCCTTGCCATCCTGTTCGCTTCTAGCCCAGAACCCTGTGTCAGAACCGAGATCCAGAGAAAGCAGAGCTGTATCCAGAACCCATCAGATCCAGTTCACAAGACCAGACCGCCATGCAGTGCCGATAGCAGATCAGAGGCCATGCTGTGAGCAGAACCCAGAAGGCCTGAGACCTGTCCGGTGGCTAGAGAACTGCAGCCCAAACCTGACCAGATCTGTGACGAGGTCCATTCTATTCCAAAACTAGGAGTGAGTATCCAGTCTAGAACTGTACAGAACCAATCTCTTAGTCTAAAGTAATCTTATCCCATCCATTTCAACCTGTCCAGAACTGCATTCAGAATTTTGTGTCCATCCTGTGATTTCAAATCTGTAAAAGCGTCATCTGTCATTCTGAAACCTTGACTTTATTTTTGAAAATCTACCTCCACAAAAATGTCCGTATCTTTTGAACCGCACGTCCTAGAAATGTAACTGTCATTTTAAAGCTAAGATCCTAGGCTTTCCAACAAACCCAAAACGACATTCCAAATCCTTATAGATTTTCCGTAATCGCGATTTACGCACACAGAAAAAGTGCCGCGATTTGCAATTTAGCTCCATTTAATTTTCTGTCAAATTAGCTGTCTTTTGCTTGCAACTGCTGACTTTCGTTTTCAATCTGATAATCATCCATGAATCATTGCTAGTGTTGACCTGTACCAATCCAAAGTAACTATCACCTACCCTGAATCTCCTTTAGTGAATTAAAATCATTTTTAGCATATTTTTCACTTCTTTGCAATCACATCTAAAAGGACATTGCCTGCTTTAAATCATACCTGTTCGCTCTAAGCATGCTGGGGGGAACTGGGATTGAACTGCATTATTAATTGTATTCTTGAAACCTGTGTGTCCTCATTTCCATCTCTTCCTATTGCATAAGGGGGGGTGAACTTGTCACAAGGGAAAAAGTGATCATATTATCTCTTACTGAAACCATATCGAGTTTATTTCTGTGTTGCCTTCTTTCCCACTATTGCCTTTCCTTGAACCATAAAATTATTCTCTGCTACCTTATCCTTTTATACCAACTCCTAAGTGATTAAAGAGAGTGTGCTATTGTAATATTACCCATTGTTGACCACTATTATATTCATAAGTGTGCTATCAGATATTATTTTGTTCATAAAAGTGTGATATATATATATTGTTTAATTTTTCGAATAAACCCTTTAATTTGCAAAACAAACCTACTTCTGGGCTCAGTGAGGTCAGGGGGATTCAAAGAGAGGGGCGTTATACAAGGGTTCATCATCCAGATTTAAGAACTTTGACATCAAAATATATTTAAATAAGGGCTTCCATTGAGCTTCCCAGACTAGGCATTGACTTAGTTGGAGTGCTGGATTGAAGTCACTTACAGCTCATATTTTATTTAAAGTGGTTTCTTGCCTTGTTTAATACCACCCAATTAGAGCCATGGATTCGGGTCATGCTTCTCCCAGGATACATCTTTTGTTTTGTAAGTATGTGGCTTATCTTAATTTACCTCATTGGTTCTCTAGAACATTCTTTACCTTTAGACAGGAGTGAATCTTTTTTGTTTGTGGCTGATTTCTTGTAACTATTTTGTCATATCTATGGTGTTTATCGCGCTTCATGTCTCTGGATCTTAATTAGAGATCTTATTTCTGCTCAGGAATCTGAAACAGGGACACCAGAAAGGACAGCTAGTTGGATATTTTGGGCAATGGGGTGCAGACCTACTTATCGTCCATTATGGACAAGCTCCCATTGGGCTGACTTTAACATTCAAAGGGAAAGATGGCTACCCTTTGACAGTTTAAGATCCCCAGCCATTCCTCTTCTCCCAGGATTACTCCCTTCTCCCGTATTGTCCTCGTTTGAACTGTAAGAAATTCCTCTAAACCTCACTCTCCTTTTCCCATTGATTTGTTTCTGATTAGGTCCTGAATCTTCTTGGTCTTTGGAAAAATAATTTTCTTGAGTGTAGCTAAATGCTTTCTCCTGGGTAAACTGCTGGACATCTTTTTTAAGTCTTGTAACACACTCTTATGTTAGATCTTCTTTAAATGATCTCATCTCTCCCAAGAGGAGACAGCTCCTCCATAATGGGCAATGGGGCTCAAAACTTCTTGTCGTCCATTATGGACAAGCTCCCACTGGGCTGACTTTAACATTCAAAGGGAAAGATGGTTACCCTTTGACAGTTTAAGATACCCAGCCGTTCCCAATGGGCAGTGCAAGGCCGGGGGAGTTTTACTTCCTCAGCTCTTCATGGCTCATTGGGAATGCAGGTTGCAGAGTTTCAGGCTTAAATGTGGCTATGGGGTGTTCACGTGCCTCCCGGTGCATTTAGGTCTCCCTGGGCATTGTTTGTTTTGACATGACAATATCGGGTCCCGGGTTTATGTACGCTGGTGAAGGAATAGGCCTCATTGTTTGGTGGTCATGGGGACAGGGGAAGCTCCTCCATAAATGGCGATGGTATGCTGACCCATTATGGATGAGTACCCAAGAGCTCCTGGACTGGCGTTAACTGTCCGAGGGAAACACGTTTCCCTTTGACAGTTTTAGTTCCTAGTGCACATGCCCAATGGGCCATGCATGGCCGTGGTGTTTTGCTTTCCTGGCCTTGCACGCCCCCTTTGGGGATGCAGGCTGCGGAATCGCGGCCCTAAATGTACCTAGGGGGTGCTCCTATGCCTCCCCGCACATGTAGTCCTCCCTCTGCATTTTTTGATAGACTCCATGACTCCCCTGTGCATGCCTGCAGGAACCAGGAAGCTCTTGCTGCTTGCTGGTTCCTGTTAATACTCTGCAGAAGAAGGAAGACCTCCTTGGAAGATGACGTGAGGACTGGAGCAGCAGGTAAGAAGAATGTTTTTTAAATGAATGTATGTATGTATGTATGTGTGCATATGAGTGCTTCTATATATAAGTGTGCAAAAGTGAATGAGAGAGTGTCTGTTGTATCTGTGCGTGAGTGAATGGAAAAATTAATGGGTGTTTGAATGCGTGTTAGAATGAGAGAAATTGATGAATGTGTATGACTGCATGTATGTCTGCATGGGGAAGGGATGGATGCTGGGGTGGAGTCAGGTTGCAATGTCATGTCCTGGCACACCACCACCTCTCACCCTCACAGTGAGGAGGTATGCCATCAAGAGTAAACCAAACATGATTTATGATTGCTTCAATCTTCATTCCGATTTTGTTTATACATGGCAAGACTGGCCAAGTTGGTTAGCCACTCTGGAAATATTTGTTACTGTTGCACAGTAGAACATATATCCAGACTGGACAACCAACGTAGGCCAGCCTTGCCAAGGAAGTATGAGGCCAAGAGGTAGGAAAATAAAATAAAATGTATTTGTCTGCGCGTGTATGCAAGGGTTTGTATCTGTAAGTGGGAACATGAATGAGAGAGTGTATGTTGTTTGGGTGTTCAGGTTTATGTGATAGTGTATGCATGCTGTATTGGTGTGAGGATGAATGCAAGTGCCTATGTCAATAACATATGGATATAGAACAATAGGGGTTTGAGAAATAACAGCCTGTGATAATGATCAGTCCCATCAACAAACAATTAATTGTGGAATCTGCCACTCAGAGCTAATAGAATCAAGTACAGGTAGATGATCGATCCTGAGCAAAAGTATAAATCTCCTGAGTTTTGCAGAGGGACACAGCTTCATGTATTTCTAGGATCTCTTGAAAGTATAGAGCACATATTGCACAAATGTATATTTTTTCAAACTTTCAAGATGAGCAAAATGATGTTGCTAATCCCAGAGATCAACCCTCTTCCCCAGAGTATATTTTATATATGCAAACTCATCACCCCATTTCAGGGTCCAAACAATCTCCTCAAATAGTGTGTCCATCTGTTTCTTAAATTGTGAGTTTTTGCCTTCTCTACGAATTCCCTCTCCCACACTGTCCAAGAGTAGATTGGCTGGGACATTGAGGGATCTGAAATATAGTACTGCTCTCTTATTCAGTACCATAGCTTTTAATGAGAGGATACACAATTCCAACCGCAGAATAGCCATAGGAACACATTGGGGGAGCTCTAATTGTTTTTTCCAAGACTTTCCTTCAATGATTTGGAGCCATTTCAGATCGATACTCACAATGGCCTCCAGACCATATATTACAGCAGGGACCACACATTGATATACAATTGCTGCACACCCCATATTGAGTACCCACTCTGTTTACAGGTGAATTGATATATCAATACAGTCAGTTGTGCAGCTTTTCCTATGAGTGACTGAATGTAACAGTGGTAATTCCCTTTCACATCAAACTCCACTCCTAGGTATTTATAAGAGGGTGTATATGATATCTCGAAAGCATTTACACACATGAGAGGGCGGGCTATCTTTTCAGCAGAAAAAAACATCATCAAGGTTTTGTCACAGTTTATGGTCAATCCGTTCACATCGGCATAGTGCCAGAGAGCATCAGCAGACACCTGAAGACCAATAAAAGTATGGTCTAGTATGACTAGATCGTCTGCATATGCTAATATCGGACAGTGAGTGGAGCCTACTTTATGGGGACAATTGTGCACAATTAATGCACAATAAATTAATCAAACAAATATACATTTATGAAATCAATGTAGTTAAAAAATCCAGAAGTAAAACGATCCAGGATGGAAAATTCTAAAAAGTTTAAATACATTTCTTGAATGGTGACTAGGGTAATGCAAACGTCTAAACCATTTTAATGGGTGGTCTATATGGTGTTTCAGACATATGCACTATGTGTTCTAGACTGACAATATTGTCTCTGTGTTATTCCACTTAACACGTCACTTGGATTTTTTAACTACATTGGATTTAAAAAATGTATATTTGTTTGATTAATTCATTGTTTGTTGATCTGACTGCTGATTATCACAGGCTGTGATTTCTCAAACCCCTATTGTTCTATATTATATACCTTATCTGGGAAGGGGTAAGAGTGCTTGTTTGAGTTATTGCCAAAAATAGCAACCCTGTAGTCCCTTTATTTAACTATAAATAAAATATGGATGCCATATGAATGATGATGCGTTTATATATGATTGGACTAAATGAGATTGTTGGATATGTAAACCCTTGTGTTTGATCTGGTGAGGGTCTATATTTTTGTAATACTTTTTGATTTGGCCAAAAAGGTTATGTATGATTAACCATATTCGGAGCACATTTTTCACACTAGAATTTGTCCCCATTTATTACCCATATTTGGATTGAGTTGGTCCCATTAGATCACATATTTAAAATCACACAAGTCAAGGTTTTATTAGTTATTTTGGATTTTTTTGAGATATACCAGATACTTTCTTTTTCTTAAGGACCTGACCATAGGCATTATATTAGCAAACACAAGAGCACCCCTGATTTTTTAATCCCATTTAAACATTGTAGGCATCTTTATTAGTAATAGATGGGGCATATTTAAAAGGTGCATACTATAAGTATAGGTAGGCAGTGAAAAAGTCAAAAACATGCCTAATGGTTTTCCAACATTTAGTGAATGAGCACAGGGAGGTGCCTTGCACCCTTGTATTAAGTAGCATAGACAGGACTGCAACAACTTGAAGGGCTCTTAGATGTGTCAGTAGATTATTAAAAGGAAAAGCAGATGCTCACAGTTTATTTTCACGAAATTGTACCAGTATGAACGGAAGTATGTAAGAATTAGGAAATGGGAAAGTGATTGATGGAACAGAGAGAGAGAAATGTTGCTAAGAAAGGAAAGGGAAGGCAAGAGCAAGATAGAGATAGAGATAGAGATTGCAATAAAGGCACAGGAGAGTTCTTCAAATACAGACAGTGAGGACACTGGTAACTAAGGACAGACAGGGGGGGCAGCTTCTACCCCACTCTATAGCACAGATTCATTGAAATAATATGCCCAAAAACAATCATGATGCCAGGCATGCAAAGGGAATAAAAATACAATTATGAATGCAAAGTACACATTGGATAAGGTTAATTTAATAACAAATAGACAACAGAACAGGCACAACAAATATTTATATGAGTACAGCTGGAATAATTATGATTATAAGGACTCTTTACAGTATGGCCATGAAATGTGCATGCACTGAGGCAAACATTTGTATTCAGAATGGGGGAAGTAATAGTAAAGAGATGGAGCAATCTTACTAGCACAAAGACTGGAGTTATATACGTTATAGGATGGGAGAGCATGATCTTTTAATATCATTATTACAATTTGTGTAGCGTATTAACAGATATATTATGGAGAGATTTGAGTAAGAGAGCATGGGATGACATGTATTATTTTAGGGATTAATTATGTAAATTTAATACACAGGAAGTCATATTCGTTTTTAATCACAGGAAACACAGTTTGCCATTAGGCCAAATTGTATTTTGTATGAAGCACACACCCTGATTAGTATAGCTTTCAAGAATAAAGGCATAGATGAGAACGAAGGACCAATGTGTGCAAGCAAGCTAGAAGTTGCCCACATGAGGGAATACAACTGAAGGAAAGTACTGGCTCTTGGTGAAGAACACAGATAGATTAATTTGACAAACAATGGCTTGTTCAATGGAAGTCTATTTATCAGTTTATTTAATTTATTGATTGTTCACTTGTTAGGTGCTTATACAGGAAGCAAATACTGCTTCAAAGCGCCCACAGGGCAAAAGGGAGGGGACTGAGGGTGGTGGATGATCAAATTACAACAAAGTTAAATAATTAAATATATGAATATAAGAAGAGTCTTCAGATCCTTGGGAGGGCAGGAGCCCATCCCAAAGATTCCATCCCGTGATGTTTGGCGAAGCAGACCCCTTCTACATGATACGAAGTGCCAGACTCCCTGTTCACCGGATCCTTGAGGGTAAGCGCACCTTACCTTTACCTGCCCATGACCTCCTGCTACAGTGAAGATCCCCATACCCTGCATGCCTCTTGCACTGCTTTCTCCACCTACATTCACCAATACGAGGTCCCTGTACCTGATTTCCTTGGATTTTTCACTGTGCCCACGCATGCGTGCCTAAGATGGCCGCTGCGCCTAATTGTTGTTAGGTTGCCTATCAACCAAGGCTGAAGAGGGGCTCCACTGATTGGGCCACAATCCCTATTGTCCTGCTGGCTGCCACCAGAAGGCGATAGTCGGCCTGCCTCCCGAAGGCCTGCTCTTTAAGGCCACTGGCCTGTCTTAGCCTGTCAATGCCGAAAAGAGCCGCAGGGCCGGAGAGCTTACCCGTTCATACCATCCCAGGACTATTGATAAGAACTCCCTCCAGAATGCTACGCTGTTGACCCGTGAACACTAGCAATGCCTTGCTAAACCTACCTAACATTCTAGCTCCTAACTAGCCTACTACCACCCGTCCTTAGGCAGTATAACACTATTAGCCAACCGTTCACTGCAACCAGCATACTGAAATCTCAGTGACCAGATTGCCTGGATGTGTTTTGCCACCACACGTTGTGCAATATGCGTAGCTTCCATTTCGCTTTTGAATAAAATGTTCGGACCCATTGATGCTCACATTAACATGTGTCTGCAACTGGCCACCGCCTTAAGGTGCTGCGTACATATAAACTATTATTGTTTGTCATTGGAGAGCAAGTAAGCTAACGTGCCGCATACCGTCTATTTGTTTGAACTTACACAGCAACTGCCTTTGTTATGCCTACATAGGACTGTATCTCATGACATTCCATGCCACTTTACTAAATATTTGAAAGTCGAGCTAGCCTATTTTTGCATTCAAATGTTATTTTACTTATTTGCCTATGCATCCACCTAAGCATTTGAAAATCTAATTAGCCTATTCTTGCATCTGTATGTTACTCTACTCATTAGCCTATACACCCACCTAAGTATTTGAAAATCGAATTAGCCTATTCTTGCATCTGTATGTTACTTTACTCATTAGCCTATACATGTCATGTGATGACTATCTTACATTATGTTATTATAATTCAGCTTTGCAATGTCAAACTAGCCTACCTCTGTATCTTGCTGTCCTACCTTAGCATCGGTAAATTGACTCAGTTTTGTCACTCTCTAGTACCAATACTGCCTTATCCTTACTAGTATCTGGTTCACAAAGGGGCAAATATGCACGCCATTTGGCTACACCTCCCCTCCTTAGGTATCTTAGGCGCATTAAGCCTTCTCACTAGTCTTGTGAGATTAGCCATCCTACCAATACCACTTAGCAGCCACATCTTATCAAATATGGCAATACCTTCGACTGTCATGCCTTTAGCACCGCTGTTAAACAACCCTGGATCTGGACTGCCTTCCAGAAACCTGAACACTTCTGGTGTCCAACCCTGTCTGAACAGCCCCTGCAACAGGGTCTCTAGAAATACCAGACTTTGCGCCAGACTACCTAAAGTATGTGAACCTCCTGCCAGGGCTTTGACTAACACAATCAGCCAGAGCATGATCCACCATAAAAGAAAAACTCTCACCTCTAAAAATACTACACCATCCAACCCCACCCTTTGCCCCACACAAAACCTCTGGTACAAAAACCTTAAAAAGCCTAAACCTTGTCCCAGTCCACAAGCCATTGAAACTACCACTAGCTCCCCCCCATCTTTAAACATCCCTGCTGCAGACCTCAAGGGAGCCCTAATAAATGCAAGATCCTTAGTGGCGCACGCTAAGAAGATAGCAGACATTATTGGGGTGGAAAGCTATGACTGGCCATCACAGAAACCTGGCTGCACGCAGCAGCAGGTCCGACTCTCATGCTAGAAGTCCCTGATGAATACACCATCCTGAGAGCAGATAGACTTGAAGCACATGCAGGAGGGATAGCAGTCATCAATAAAACTAACCTTGCCATAATACTAGCCCCCTCCCTAGTCCTCACATCCTGCAAAACCCTCACAGTTAAATTACCTATTGCCAACTCTCAAACTCTCACCATCCACCTTAAATATAGACCACCAGATCCCATTGGCTCTTTTGATGAAGATATATTTTCGATTGTATCGGATAATCTAAAAAATATGTCACATGTCTGACTGCTTGGAGACCTTAATCTAGGTTTTAATGACCCCAAAGACCTGCAAGCCACGTCTGTGGCATATACCGTAGCAAATCTTAGTTTCAACCAGAGAGTGAACTCACCTACCCATAACAAAGGGAGAATACTCGACTGGGTGGCGGACCATAATTGCAATGCCATGATCTTTGGCAACAGCCCGTAAATCTGGACAGACCACCACTTCCTTGCTATTTCTTTAGCAACCAAAAGACCCACTGCTACATCATTCTCACTTGCACCACCCACACTAAATAGGATAAAAAAGAACATCACTGCTGACAAACTCCTACCCCTAATCTTACTCACTCTCAATTCACTCCAGGACAATTGAGAGCCCAACCAGCTCGTAGCCGAATTTAATAAAATCATGACCACTAGTCTTGACACCATTGCACTGCTAAAATTGCAACAGAGTAAGCCCAAAAGTCACATCAACTCTTGGTTTACCCAATACCTGAAAAATCTCAGAAATGAAAAGAGGAAATGCGAAGCTTCGTGGATGTTACAACCCTCCTATGAAAATGAAATAAATCTAACTAACATATTATCCAAATACAAAAAGACATACTTCCAGCGAAACAAGAGACTTATAATAACAGAATCTCGCAAGCCAAATCCAACATGAAAGAATTAGAATCCCCTTTTCCGGTACAAGACAACTGTATTAAAGACAAAACCTGGTGTTCTAATATTCAGGACGCCTTAGCCAACAAAGTCTCCACCCTTCAGGACAAAATTGCGAGAAAAAAGCATCATTAATGACACAAACCATGTACCAGCCGATAACTCCACGCCTCTTCCAAACATTCACACCATTTTAGCTTCTCCAAAACCTCAATTATTGAGGTTGAAAAAGTAATACTCTCCATTACACCTTCTAACTGTCAAGGTGATCAATGCCCAGCCCAACTTATCAAGAATGCAGCACGTGACCTAGCTCCCTTCATTACTAAACTTATCAATGCTTCCTTCTCATCTGGCACCATCCCCAGTAACCTTAAGGAGTCTGGGGTACTACCCCCTACTTTAAATACATACCTTAGACCCATCTATACCAACCAACTATAGGCCAATTACCACTGTGTCTTTCCTCCTTAAAATTTTAGATAAGGTAGCATACCTCCAGATACAAAGTATCTGGAATTCAACCATATCCTAGGAACCCGCCAATCAGGCTTCCAGCCTCAACATGGCACGGAAACAGCACTCATCAATCTTAAAGCCCAAATTGGTGAGCTCAGGGACAATGGAAAAGCAGCCCTACTCCTCCTCCTTAACCTCTCAGCTGCTTTTGACCTCATGGATCACAAGGTCTTGTGCAACCAACTGGACTCAGCAGCACACTTCTCCAAGGAGGCCACAGTATGGATACAATCATTCCTCAGTGATAGGACAATGAGAGTCTTTTCTCCATCAGCTGCTGCTGACCCTATCCCTATCACCTGTGGAGTGCCCCACGGCGTGTGTGTCTCTCAGACACTGTATAACATATTTACCAAGCCCTTACTCGATTATCTGGACCATCTTGGTATCACCTACACTAACTATGCAGATGATACTCAGATTCTCCTACCACTTTCATGTGATCATGCCAAGGATTTGGTAAATAGAGTTTACATCATCATTAAGGCATGGATGGGCGTGCATGGTCTCTGCCTGAATGATGATGAAACAGATCTTATTATCCTGGGCACCACATCCATCCTTAAGAGACTCAGCCCAGATGATATGTCCTTCAACATTGATGGCAACATCATCAAAGTTGCCAACAAGGTGAAAACACTCTAAAAAAAGGTTGCAATGCATTTTGTACATTTCTCAGAAAAATCTGATTGCCAGCATAGGTAAGATGGACACCATCTCTGCGAAAAATGTATGTACTACGAAACATAATATTTTCATTGTGAAAAGAGGACATGCCAAAATCTCTTAGGAAGGCACAAACAGCCTTATTGACATTACTCCTTGCTTTCTCCATTTGTGGACCACATGAGAAAGAACGAAGCCACATTTGTCTCTGCGCAATCCGTGAAAAAATTACTTTGGAGTTTGGAAACATGTCCATGATCTTCTGAAGTCCTTCTTTCATTTCAAATTGCAAAGAAATTCCAGACACATGTCCTAAACTGTTCCCTCCACAATGAATTACAATTATGTCTGGATGTTCCTCTATCTTCAAAGTTGCACAGAGAGGTAGCAAGTCCAGCCACTTCATTCCACGGACTCCATGCCAGTGCACTTCAACATGTGGGAATCGAAGATCTATAGATACTCCACAGCTTTCTGCATGCACCTTCAAACAATGTATCCACGAGTCTCCCAAAATCCACACAATCTGTTTTTTAAAACACTCAGCCATAGCTATCTGTTCTTCTCTCAGCAAAAAGAATATCTGAGAAAACCTCTCCTAGCACAACACACTCACTACACTTTACTGACCAATCCCTTGCTACATTCAATCTCATTTGCATGCCCCCCACCCCAAATTCCCCAGATGTAATATGTGGTGTCCTAGAACTACCGCCATGTCCGTGAACATATCGTAACATGGACAGCCCTTCTACCATTTTCACTTCACTCTCTGTGCCATTCCCTCATTGGATGTAGCTAAGAAATCACATGACCATCCACCAATCAAATCCAAGACCTCTACATGTAACTGCATCATCATATATCAGCACTGCAAATGTACGGTGAATCTCTCGGACTACAAGTCTCATACCATTGGCAAGCACGATCTACGAGAAATACTAGACAAGTCTCCAAGATGTCTACTTGCAGCTTCATCCATATCCATATGCATGAACACAAACTACAGGTATGCATATTTTCTATACAGTACATGAACACATTTTCTAACCGACTTTTACCTTGTATAATCTGTAAAATGAATCTACGTTCATTTTTCCATTCTCCTAAAATGAACTGTGACTTACAAACCTTTATACCGTTTAATTTCTTCGTACACACACACTCACACGCAAATAATGTTAAACTAACAGTTTTGAAATAAAATATATAGACTACATATGATCAAACAAAATGACATGCATACTCTATCATCAAATCACAAAGAATAATATTTGCACAAACACATACTTGGTTTTAATTTTTTTAGTTTATATAATTACTTACATTTATATAGGACAAGCAGGCTATGACATTGACTCCCTCTTACGTGGAAAAGCAGGCTGTCACATGCACTCACTATTAAGTGGAAAAACTTAGTGACAGGAATAGTGGTATACAGTGGTACATCATGATTTTAACAAGCCATAGTAAAGATATTTTCTTTCCTACAGTTAGTCATAAGATAATTTTAATGGTTTTGAGGAAGGCACTGAGCATTTCAATTTTAAAAATCTATGTCTAAATTAAAAACAGTGCTATATACAAACCGAATTACTAATTTCATTCTTTTACAATTGCAGTGAAGACCATTCTCCTGAAAATAAGCAGCCGAATTTGAATTACAAAGAACAACTAAGAAGCAAACTGCTCATTTTAGAAAAAAGTAAGTAGATTGTTACCATAATATTTGGATTATTACTCAAACACACTCTAATGTTAATTCATGCTACTTCTGTGCCTAAAATAGAGATTCTGCACCATTCTGACCAAAAATCCTCCCGTCTTAAACAGTGATTTACTGGCAGAATGGCCCACAAATTCCTATTTTTCGCCACACAAATTACCCAACTCAGCCACTAGAATTCATATGTTGTAGAAGAAACAACTGTTTTAATTGTATAGCTTTAGATATACTATTTATACTTCTCCACACCACTGGCTTACTTTTTTCTGTCATCTGAACCCCAGTTTATGAACACATTAATTCAAGAATACCCATCCCTTGTAGTTGTACTTCCCAATGCACAATCACACACCATTACATACATCTTTATCATCTCACTCAAACACTCATGCAGACAACACACATGCATTGCAGAACACCCCAACCCATACCTTCTGTATTTTTTTCAACAGACCCTAAAGCATGCCTACCAAAAAGCAACTCTGTAGAAAGGAACGCAGAAGTAGAGAAAATGAAAAGAAAAGTCTCCAACATAAACATCCATCTACAGCAGAATTTGTAAAAAAAATTTGAAACACAACAGCTAATACAGTGAAACAGAAGAAGTTTCTAGTACAAATACTTTGCCTCCTCTATCAAAAAGTAAAACAACCCAAAAAACAATTAACAGAAAATCAACTATCACAAATAAAACTTCTTTTATAAATCCTGATATAGTACAAAGTAAGCATACCAAGAAAAGTATTTTAGCCAAAATGTTCCGTCACAAAGTCCTTCAAAATCTTATAAAAACAGGAGAGAAACCAGGTTCAACACTTCAAACCTATCGTAGGAAAGTAATCCTAGAAGCGTTGATAGACAGTGCACTTCTTCTCAAAAGAAAGTTATTTATTTTAGTGTTAAACAGAATGAAACCACTAACAAAACCAATAACTAAATTACAAAAAAGACTTCTCAATAAACGAAATGTCAACAGAAATAACTTCTTAAATATCTGTGGAGGTGAATGGAGTCACACTACAAGCACAGAACCATACTTTAATGAAGAAGCCTACAAACAAAAGCAAACAAATACAATAGCAGTGGTCGAAGTTATGAAAAAGTTAATAATACCATAATGGAACAAGAAGTACTCCTTACACAAATATGCCCTGAAAACGTAGATTTACCCCTCCATTCAACTGAATCAGAACATCTAGTGTACAAATGGCCATGCACGTCAATGTGTAACATTCCCAAAAAAATGTTCAAGTCTTTACGCCAATTCCTCAATCAATATGTGAAAAGCAAAGACAAAATCAAAATTAAACTACTGCAAAATATGGATGCTTGTCCAGTACGCAAGTACACGGGACTGCAAGGACATTCATTGGCCTGCATTACAGGACCTGCTTGAAAAACACCCTTCCATGATATCAAAAGGATATCAACACATCATGCACGAATAAGAAATCTAGTTTATAAACTGTACTATGCTAAAGGTCCTGCTTTAGCACTAGCCAATTTAAATAACATTCTTCTACATGGTACAGCAAAAGACCTACTAGAAGAAATCGACTATATCCAGACAAAATATTTTGGAAGTGAAACCCACTTACAAGATGAATTAGCTGTAAACCAACTTCGAAATAAATCTGCAAATGGCAACCTTTCACTATACACATACAAAAAAGAAATACTAAAATTTGAAAATACTACAGCTGAAGTACCAAACCACGTGTGTGTATGTTGGCGCAGAACTTTTTATAAAAGTAACACAAAAACTGTAGACCTATCATACAAAATAGAAGACAATGAAGATTCTAAATGGTTTGAATTAGCTCTCTACCTTATAGCAGAAAACAAATACAAAATAACTGACCCCATAATACTTTGCAGTTACTGCACTACATAACTTGACAACAACCAAACTCCTTCACGTGCTATCACAAATAACTTGGAATTATATCCACTACCAAAACCCCATCAACAACTTAATTTATATGAGAGCATCATAATTCAAACAGTGCACCCATTTCAAATTTGGCAACAACTGGTAGATTTACATAAAGTTAGAGAAGCCCTGCAATATCTTAAAGAGAATAATGAATATTACAAAGAAATTAATATTGAAGAAAACTTGAAAGATACAACTGAAATAATTCAAGAGACACAAGAAGCTGGTCAATTTGAGCTCCTAGATCCTGCAACAATATCAAACACTTTAGACCATTATACAATTCATCCATTGCACTCTAATGACACCATAGAAGATGCACTGGAAACGTACCAAATGCGTCAAACAAAAGGATCACCAATCAGCATATGGGAAAAAAGTATAGAAGCACGTGCTTTTCCTCTACTCTTTCCTACTGGCAAAGGAGGAAGATACGATGATAGATCTATTCAAATATCAGCATCAGAATACCGCTCATTACGGATGTATTCTGAAGATCCCAGATTTCGACAAAATGTGGAATACATATTCCACCTACTCTTTGAAAGTGAACTAGCAACTTTATGTTACGGAGTTGCACACATATTAAAATCAGGATCACACTTTCAAAATATGACAGCTACACAATTATTACAAAAAGTTTAACAAAAAGATGAGGTTTTACAAGCAAATCTTACAAATCTATTAACAAATATGCGTGGTACTAAAGAGTACTGGTTTCAACGTCATGGAGATGTACGTTGTATGATCAGAAACCTTGGCCCACCCACTTGGTATGTTACATTAAGTTGTGCAGAATATGCATGGGAAGATTTACATGCTTTCCTACGCATATCAAACGAAAACAAAACAAACATAGATATACTAACACCTGGAGAACTTTGTTCACAGGATCCTGTTAATGTTTCAAGATATTTTCACCATCGCTTCATTGCTATGCGACATTTTATTTGTAACAAAACTGTTCCTCCCCTTGGATAAGTACAACACTTCTTTTGGAGAAAAGAATACCAAGCCAGAGGAGCACCAAATGTCCACATGCTTTTATGGATTAAAGATTCTCCTAAATTTGGTCAAGACAGTGATGCCACTGTTTTACAGTTTATTGAAAAATATGTCACTTGTGAAATTCCATCAGAATCCGCAAATAGTGATCTTCATGCAAACATTTTACAATTCCAAAGACACAAATGTGGCAAATATTGTCGTCGCAAATACAAAAACAAAGGGAAATACTACACCAAATGCTGATTTGGTTTCCCTAGACCAGTTAGAAATACAGGTCAATTAAACAACTTCATGTCTTCAGTTAGACATAGTGTTAAAGATAAGTCACCTAAAAATACATATTGCATAAAAAAAAAGAAGAAGAAAAGTATATCAATGATTACAATGCAATCATTGCCCACTTATGGAATGCCAACATAGACATGCAGTACATTGCAGACAATTCTACTGCAGTTGCACGATATGTCACAGCATACTTAACCAAATCAGAAAAGACAGAGCTCCAAGACCTCTGGAATGACCTGTCATCAGATAAAACAGTGTCTCAGAAATTATACAACTTGGGCATAAAAATGCTGTCCCATAGAGAATGTGGATCCTATGAAGCAGCTGATCGATTAACTGGGACTGCATTGTATGGTAAATCTGCAAATATAGTATGGCTAAGTCTTGGTCCAGCTAAATCTAGAAAAAGAGTTCTAAAATCATACGAAGATATAGAAACAATAGCCAAACAAGATCCCAACAGCCAAGACATTTTAAAAAACAATTTATTGGACACATACTACCCAAACAGGAGTACCACTTTGAAAACCATGAGCCTATACCACATAGCCCAAAACTACACATACAAAAATAATGTAAAACCTGATGAACAAAACCGTTCATCAAAACCGTAAATACAAAGTGACAAACTGTGAAGGCAGCTTAGTAAAAATCACCAAACCAAATTTAATTAATCATATCAAATTGTCATTAAAGACTCCTCAACATAAAGAACTATATTACATGTCCATGCTACAGCTCTTTAAACCATGGAGAAAAGAAGAAGAAATACTAGATAACTATGACTGATATGAAGACGCTTTCCAAGCAAATGAAAGCAGTATAACTGATGTAAACTTTGCACAGTACAAAACAATGTTGCACAATGAACAGCAACACGAAGAAGAACTCCAGGCCCAACTAGATAAGGACACTCCTGACAGTAGTCAACCTTCTATCACAGGAAGCCAAGAACCACTGGGAGACCCACTAATAACAAATGAGGCAGAATTAGCTATGATAGAAGTAGAAAACACCATGTGTCAGTATGAAGAAAAAGAAGACTTAACTATACTACAATCAAAGCTAAACAATGAGCAACGTAGCATTTTTCAAGAAGTAACAAAAGAAATTGCACATGGTGTACAACATGAAAACAAAGAATGCACCTGTCAAAATTACAAACCTATACTATTGTATGTCAGTGGTGAAGCTGGTTCTGGCAAAACATTCCTAATCAAAATCATCAGTAAGTTCCTTCAACAATTGACAAACAACAAACTGTCAGCTGTTGTCACTGCCCCCACAGGTTTAGCTGGCTACAACATAGGTGGTGTCACTTTACACCGATTTCTACTCCTGCCAGTAGAACACCAAAACAAATTAGATTATTACAAACTTTCTGCAGAAGCTGCAATGGAACTATGCAGAGTATTGAAACAAATGAAAATGCTACTAATAGATGAAGTGAGCATGGTGCCCAACCTAATGTTGGCTTTGATTCACCTCGGATTACAAGAAGTACTCAAAACAAACTATGAAGAGCTCTTTACAGGAAAACACATTATTGTTTTCGGAGATCTTCTTCAATTGACACCAGTAAAAGGTGAGCCTATTTTTAGAACATTAGGACACAAACTCTGCCGTAAAACTGTTGGCAGCATTGGAAATGTCAACGTTTGGCAACATTTCCAATACAGAGAATTAACAGAAAACATGCGCCAATATGCAGATCTCACTTATGCCAACATCTTAAAAAGTATCAGAGTTGGTATACTTTCTAAAGAAGCAGAAGCAATATTGAAAACCCAGCACATTCATGCAATTTATGGTGATAATGCATGTGCTACAGATGTTATGGAACAATTAGCCCACAAAAATGTCAATTGTATGGCCTTAATGCCAACTCTTGCAAGCTGTTTCAAATTCAATGAAATAATGTTAAGTAAAGAAATGTAACCAATAATGGAAATTAGCACCAGAGACAAACTAGATTTACATGGAATGACACTACCCATGTGTGACCAAGCCACAACAAGACTAAATAGTTTAGAAAAATCAATCTCAAACACACCAGGCTTGGAAAAGATATTAAAATTATCCTTAAATTGCAGATTAATGCTGAAACGTAACCTTGACGTGGACCAAGGGCTAGTTAATGGAGCACTTGGTACAGTTGTTGGCTTTCAAACATACCCACGTGACAACAAAATTCAGTTTGTCAATATTCTCTTTGACAAACCTTCAGGAGTAAAAAGTATAGGACGCTCAACAGCTCGATTCCTTCTCTTCAAAGACAAGTATGTACGCAGAGAACAATTTTCCCTAACTCTTGCATATGCAGTCACCATTCATAAATCACAAGGCCTTACCCTAGACAAAGCAATGATAGACATGGGTAACACAGTCTTTAAAGAAGGCATGAGCTACGTAGCACTATCACGCTTACGTACACTTGAGGGTCTATTTCTAATCAACTTTGATGCAAGTAAAATACACGCTGATATTCCTTGCATTTTAGAATACAATAGACTTTGTTCACTATACACTCCCGATCTAAACACATATTCTGTTCCACAAAAAGTAAAACATTATACAAGAAAAATAAATCAAACAGAAAAGCAACAGAATGTCACTGCAAATCCTCCAAAGAGAGTAAAAGAAAGTAATACTTCATCAAGTGCCACAAGCAAAAAATAATCAATTAGGGAAAGTAAACCAGGTACTTCTTCAAAGAAGGAAGACAAACTGCAAAAAAAGCCAGCAGATACAGAACTACCAGGTCCATTTAAACTCTCAAATATAGTTGGTGTAAGTTGCTACGCAAATGTAGCAATGAATATTCTATTTAAATTACCACCAATTGTTGAGAACATTTACTTACACAATACAGATCCATTGTGTTTGCAAATGTTAGTACTTCACAGAAATGCAGCAAATAATCCTGACAACACGTATAGTGTTTATGGAATAAGACAACAATTGGACTACTGTGCTGGAATGGTGAAATTCACTATAAACTCACAGGAAGATCCACAAGAATTTCTAATGTACTTACTATTAGTACTGGAAAACAAAAACATACCTATAAATGAAATCTTCCAGATTTCATACATGTGGAAACATACATGCACTCTCTGCAACAGTGTGACACAAGAACAAATTCCCAATGAGCGCTTTGTGTATGTATCAATACCTAATTGTGAATCCGTTCCATTTTTAGCAACTTGTACAAAATGTAAACCATGGTAGATTATGTACTACCTGCAATTCTGATAATCGCTCCACCTTACTAATACAAACAAATAAATACATAATACTAATGCTTCTACGTTACAATGCAGATGGTACCAAAAACAACTGCAAGCTGACTGGATCCACACATGGTCAAGTATCACTCTGTAAGAAAACCTTCACAACAATAGGTATAATCTACCACACAGGAGCCACAACCAATGCAGGTTACTATACTGGATATATAAAAAAAAATGTCGATGGTTCGAATGTAATGATAGTACCATTACTCTAAAGCAGAGATTACCAGCAAATCTTACAAATGCTTATTTAATGTTCTTAAAACCAAAATTTGATAACTAAAATGTACTTAAACCTTAAATACACTTGTAGTAAAAAAATATAAACTGTCACAATATTCCAAAGGCTATCTAACTGCCTAAAGATGCTACAACAACTAATCAGATAAATTGATACCACTCAAATAGAGCAAAAAATAGACAATTAGAATACGCCAATTGATATCTAACTGTCCCAAACTTTAGAAATATCCAAATAAGAGCAAAAAATAGACAGTTAGAATACGCCAATTGGTATCTAACTGTCCCAAAATTTAGAAATATCCAAATAGATAAATCAATACCATGAAATTATATAAAAAAAAATAAACAGTTAGAATACACCTACTGGTATCTAACTGCTCCAAAATTTTACAATATCCAAACAAATACCTAATATCTTACTGCTCCCAAAAACTGGAACAATCCAATGTATAAAACATTAGCCAGAAACAACAAGTAAACACTGAAAACAAACAAACAAATAAACTGTAGCATAACAGAAAAAGGTTTTTTTTAATCCAACATGGATTTTTTTTCTCCCACAGACCCAATGATTTTAGCAACAAACACAGAAACTGAGCAAATTGCACAGTACTCTGGTTTGTCATCTACTAAATATAAGGGTCAGAAGAAAGAAAACATTGTGATTGTACAATGTAATAAGTCTTTATAAAATACTGATACTAACATGCTATTTTCTTTTATCACAGAAATGAACAAGAAAAACATGGACTCCCGTTACTAAACCAAATAGTAAGTATAACTTGATAAATACAACCATCGCAGCATATCACACCCATACTGGCTTATACCATTGTTCCTTATACATTTGTTTTTGACCCAAAGTTATAAGCCACTATGAGTGTGATATGATGCGGTGCTTGTGGCCAGGGCATAGACTCTTGGGTGCATGGCATATGAGTGTGATATGCTGCGGTGGTTGTGGCCAGGGCATAGAGTCTTGGGTACATGGCCAAATGGCCATGCACCCAACATTCTATACACAACAAAAGCGTTGTACATGAAGAAAATGGGGGTGTTCTGAGGATGTTGTCCGTATTGTTTGCTGGCAAGTTGAATGTGTTCTAAGAACACTCGCGGTGACCTGAAATGTTCGAAAATAAACAAAATGGGGGTGTTCTGAGAACGTTTTCCGTATTGTGTGCCTGCTTAGCTGTATCCAATGAGGGAATGGCACAGAGAGTGAAGTGGAAATGGTAGAAGGACTGTCTAAGAGTTACACAGTCTGCAGACGGGGCATGCTACATCCAGGGTTTTCCAGCAAATTCAGCATGGAAAGAAGACTGTAGGGATCAGCCAATCAGATTTTGAGGTTGTGGATTTGTGTTCAAAGAGACGGTGTGTAGTGAAGATGGCAGAAGTGGAGAAAGTCAGGGTGTTGGTGCTTGGAGATATGTTTGTGCATGGTTTACAACAGTATGCTCAATGCAGGTATGTTGCAAAGAATTTTGATGTTAAAGTGGAGGTGGTGTGGAGCACTGTGTCTGGTTGCAATGTACAGGGAATTGTACAAGTTTGTGAAGATATGGGCAGGATGAACAGTCCCCATGTGGTAGTTTTGCACTATGGTGCTTTCCATTTGGGCTATGTCAGTGCCCCTACTTTGTTCACAGATTTGGAACACTTGGTTCAAGCAGTAATGAACATCCTTCCAAATGCCAAAGTAATTTTTTCTGGATTAGTCCCTAGGGAAATATGGGACAATAGTTTGTGTGCTAGGTGTGTAATCAACCGAGGCATGTGTGCCTTCATGCTTAGAGCTGGTATGTTCTTCTGTAATAATGAGAATATTGATTCCAGTAATGCTGTTTATTTTAAAGAAGATGGCATTTCCTTATCTTTTATGGGAAATGCCATTCTGTTTTGGAAAGTAAGGGTTGCTTTGGAGAAGGTTATGTGAAGATTTTAGGAGTAAAGTAAGAAAAATAAAATAAAAATACAAAATAACAGGTGTCTGTCAAGCATCTGCAAAAAACCCCCCAAAAAACGGCTCTTTTCAGAGCCAACCTCAATGGGGAAATGGGGCAGACTATTTAAATTTACATTCACCACGCTCAGATTTTCGATATGTCCGCGGACATGGCGGTAGTCCGCGGACATCGAAATCACTAGCTAGGGGTTCAGTATGTTCTATATTACATGTATATAAAGTCAGGGATATTATGGTTAAGTTGTGCTACTAAAAACATATGAAAATCAGTAAAAAACTTTGTTAAAGGGACGTTATGGTTAAGTTGCCATAATAAAAACCTTGAAATTCAATGAAAAATCTTTGTTAAAAGGGACGTTATGGTTCAAAGTAAAACCGAAAAACCCCTGAAATTCGGCAGTTATGGTAAGATAAGCAACCATAACTCGTGCCACCGTGCACTGCTAACACTAACACCCAGGACATCAAAGATGACTTCACGACGTCCCTTTTAACAAAGTTTTTCATTGAATATATATATATATATATATATATATATATATATATATATATATATATATATATATATATATATATATATATATTAAAATATTACACGGTATCACCCGTGTAGTTATGGTTAAGTTGCTCAACTCATAGGAAGAACACTTTTTTGGGCAGCTTATAACTTCGCTCCTCCTGAATGAATCCTTACTAAACTATCTTTCTGTTCTGCCAAAATGCCAGGCAATTCTCTTCTGGACACTGGATGTGAGGAGAGAAGTTGGTGATCAAGTGGTCAAGATGAGCAAGGTAAATGTTGAAAAGCTATGGCGAAAGGATAGAGCCCTGAGGGACGCCACACGTACAGAGTGAGGTAGAGGAGAGAAAATGGCCAACTCAAGCCAAGCCAGTGCCCAGTCTGTGATGCCCAGAGTATCATGGAGTTGATTTAAAAGGGTGTCATGATTGACAGTGTCAAAGGTAGAGGATAGATCAAGGAGGAGGACAACATAAGGAGAGTTGAGTCTAGGTTTGAGAGAAAATCATCATGGGTGTTCAGGAGAGCAGGTTTGATGCCTCTTGCTGCTCTGAAGCCAGACTGGTAGTCGTGAAGACAGCTAACGGATTCAGAGTGGTGGATTAGTTAGGGGATGGCCAACTTCTCCAAAAGTTTGCCCAAGCAAGGTGTAGTGAAGATAGGGTGCTAGTTAACTGGGCAGGCAGGGTCCCAAGATAGCTTTCTTAGGAGGGGGTGCCCAAGGCAATGGTTGAGAGGTAATGGAAAGGAGCCAGTGATGAAAGAGTGATTGCAGAACTCAGCCAGAAAGGGAGCAAGGAAGACAATATTGTCCTTGATTGTTTAGGAGGAGAAGGGAAGCACCTGTTTGGAGGAGACGTTCATACAGAAAACAGTCTTTGTGACATCATCCAATGCTATGGGTGAGAAGGAGGAGAGTAGGAGGGATGGGGAGAGAGGGGCCAAGGAAGGCATCAGTACAGATGGAGGAGGGAGAGAGTAGAGCAGAGTGAAGACCAGATGTTCTGAGTTTTGGTTGTGAAGTTGGTGGACAAAGTCATGCAGAGGGCCAGGAAAGGAAGAGGAGAAGTAGAGACTGTAGTAGGATTGGCAAGTTCCATACAGATTTAGAAAATTAGAAATAAGGTTTGAGGGAGGTTATGTTGCAGTGGATAGTTTCCTACACTTCCCCCATGGTGGATTGAATAGTACATTTGCTTAGAATTTCATCTAGTCACCTCAATTGGCTCACACACTGATCTGGTGCTTTGCTAAACAGAAATCATAAGGGGCTTGCATGGCTATTTTTCTGCTCAAAGGGGTGATAGTCCAGGTGAAAAGGGAACACAATTGGCTATCAGTGCTCTGGGATTAACCATGCTTCAGGGAACATTTATAAGCTGTGCTTTTATAAGGAAGGTGAGGGAGTGGGGGGTAGTGAGGAGCGATGATAGTTGGTGATAGTGGATGTCAAAGTTAGCATGCTGTAGGTCCTGGCCAATTGGATTAGCAGCCCAGTGCACCTGTAGACAAGGTATTCAGAAAGGACACATGAGGAAATAATTGAGGATCATTACTGACAACCAATTGTGCATGCTAGACATCCGGATGGATCTATGCAGCATTTCAGAACAGTTGTGTACAGAATGCAGATTTTGAGTGAGGGGAGCATGATGATGAAGATAGTGGTGTTGGACCATGCCACCCAGACTCTCAGTGGAGAGGGCTGGTTAATTAGTGGATTAGAGCAGGCTTCAATAGACAGAAAGTTCCATGTGTACACTGTGGTATGGTTAGACCTGAACTGAAGAAGCCCCCGGAAATTCCCAAAAAAGGGAATATCAATGCAAAAGGCACCATCCTTTGGTGGACCTCCGTCCCCTTCTTAAGCCTGCCTGACGAAGGTGTTCACCTGCTCAAATCTTGGCTGTGTGACTGGATGTCCTGTGATGAATCAACTTCTGGGGCACCAGTAGTCCACAGGTGAATATCTGTATCTAACCATCAATCAGCCCCACACCTCTAGTACACCAGGGATCCAAACATATTAGAAACACCAGTCAATTATAAAACTCCTTGTCCAATTTTGTTAACGTGGATAGAATGGCAGGCTTATCTCAGCAAGGTCGTGAATCGTTGGTTAGTTGCAACACAGCAAAAATAAAATTATTTCCCAATGATAAAAGGGACTGTCCAGACAAGGTTGTATAACAATATCTACTTTATTATTATCATTATTATCACAGCAGACAGTTATAGCACACTACAAAATACAACCCACCCTGTAAAGGAATACAGAGGACAGACAATTTCAAGAAGGAACAGGGATGCACTCTGGATGCTGACAGGAGGGTAGTCGGTAAAGTAATTAATCACAATATTCAAGGGTACTTGGTTTCTGCACAAAGGGAGCAACAGGTTGTTAAATATCACTATGGACCTTCAGATAAGGACCAGGGGGACAGAACCACAATGTACATTGTGCTTGTAGACGTTCTTGGTGCTTGACAGCATCGAGTCATTTTCAGGGCGCTTTGCAGCTTCTGCGACAGAGTTCAAGATGGGATATAGCTGTGGGTATCCGGAGGCAGGCAGTTTGGTGAGTGAGGCTTGATAGACGGCTGCAGGCTGGACTACATGGTGGCTCAGGGTCAGGAATCATTGTCCCAGTGCGGGTTGGCGGGTCTGAAGCACTGGCCGAGGAGTCTCAGACGGTATGAGTGACTGCAGCATGACAACAGTCAGCGATGCAGCGGTTGCAGCTCGACGGACTCGACTGCCTCAAAAAATTTCCTTAAAGAGGACTCTGGTTGATGATTGTCAATGCACTCCTCCTAGCTTCTTCACGGGGCATGTGTCATCCTTTAAGGCAGACAGCCCGTAGCTGAGGAGAGTGTTGCCGGCAACAGTCTTGTGCTTCTTTCAGTTCAGAGACTCTCTGGCACTTCCCACCTAGGAAGCTTTCTTCCAGAGACTAGCATGGCATGCTGTGTGCTGGCTGGGTACCGGTTCTGGGGCTGCTGAAGGGTTCTCTGGATTTAGTATTTCCCTCTGTTGCCTGGCAGGTGTTTAGGGGAGGGATATTGCTTCACTCTTGGACATCCTGGCCTTCCTTCACTGGTGGAAGCTGTAAGGCAGACTGTGCCTTCAGCCAGGGTCCAAATGAGTTAATCGTTCCTCCTTTTGGTGAAAGCTTCAGATGATCTGCTAAGAGAGGGGCTCAGGCCTCTTTTAAAGCCAAATGGGCCCCAGTGATTGGTGCAGGCTAAGCCTACCTTAATCAATCAATCCTGGGTCCCCACCAATAATCCTCTTTTATGTGTTAGGACATAACCAGAGTTCATTGCAAAAGGAAAGGTAAAGGGGTGTAAACATGCATTACTAAGTACCACCCATCTTTCTGTCTGTTGTGGATCAAAGGGTCACTCTGGTTAATTGAGCTATGTGTGGTCCCTGATTAAAGCACAGGTCTCCCTTGAAGTTATGGCTGGAATAGACTTTCTGTCTCTGTCAAATTGCATACTTCTTCTTTCCTGGATGGGGCCCCCATGCGGGCAGGACCACTGTACACAGTTGTCCCATACATGGCATTCACTGCCCTTCATACTAAGGGGAGGGAGCTGACTTCAAGTTGACGCAGAAGCATATCAAAAGGGTGTTGGGTTTCCTGTCCTCTTTGTGAGTCCTGCGACCAGGCATCCCACAGGCCTGCTTCAATTAACTCTCATCAGTATGTGCTACAACCAGCCGGCAGACAAAGGATAGGGTGGATCCATGGAGCCTTTGATATTTAATTAGGCTGGCCATGGCCGGAGGAAGGTGTTGCCCTCCTCCCCTTGATGCTTTCATGTACTCCTGGCTGTCACATTCCAATTAAATGTGACAGGGAGGACTGTGCCAGTAGGCTTTGTCCACCCAGAGTACACATATCTACGTGTTTGTTGTGCAGTGAGCATAGGAGAAAGTGTGCGGTTTAGCCCCACACATTTTCCGAGGTTGATCTCCCATCATTCAATATCTTTAAAAAATATCAAAAAAGCCCAGGCGCGTGCACACCTGTCGTGTGGATGGTCGAATTCCTTGCATGTCCACAGATAGTTAAGGTACAGGAAATTGATGATTCCCCCATCTTTGGTCTGTCTGAAGGGTCCTTAGGTGATGGCTACCTACAGTTTCTCAGGGCACATCTAAGTTCATCAGCAGTCTGTGTCTAGAAAATAATATTGGGCACACAATCCATAATGCAGCATAATCTGGCACTCTGGCCAAAGCCCAGGAGTGATACCACTGTCAGGTGTAAAACAGCCGGTTGTAGTAGATAATATGTCACCTAAACATTTAATGTTGCCAGAAGCAACACCTAAACTGGAATGAAAGATCATGCAAATGGGCGCTACTTTTTAAATGTGTCCTCATTGAAGTAATGCAGAGTTTGAGGAAGAGGATTGGTGGCACGGTCATGTTTTTGCCTCTCTGTCAGATGTTTCTTACAGAGAAGAATTTACCGATCTTTTCTGACAATAGTAAATGAAGGGGTGTTGTTCTAGGGCAAGGGGCCTTTAAATTTAAGGTGTGTAATCCGATAAGGATTTGTGGGTCGTTTGAAGCTGTTTGAAGCTTTCTGGATGACATGTCTGGATGCAAAAAATGTCTGTATGTGAAACAAAAACATTCCTTACTAATACCTTGAGTGATCCCATTAGTGGTTACAAAAGAGAAATGAATATCCTTCGAGGACTTGCTGGGGAGTATTTTCAATTACTATTTGGATGGAGAATGTGGAGGCTATCTGGCATTACATAAAGTGGACTGTGTGCAAGTGGTTATTTAACAACAGTGTCCGGCTTAATTCCGAGTGCCCTGGAGATTCCCCAAGGTAATTTCATCCCAAATGGCACTATCTTGTGTTGGACCATCTCCCTTTCTTAAGCCAGCCTGGGAAAGGTATTCCCCTACTCAGATCTAGGCTGTGGGCTTCATTACGAGGTAGGTGGTAAGGGATTACCGGCACCGGTAAGGACACCAGTGCTGGTAATCCCTTACCATCCTATTCCGAGGTCCCTTAGCGGGTCCCTTCATTAACGCCTGGTCTGACCAGTTGTTAAGGACGGGACCCGTTAAGGGACTTCAGAGCTAATAACGGTGCCGCAAATTGCGGTACCGTTATTAGCTCCATCCCCATTCCCATTGAGCCCTATGGGGGCTCGAATGGAATGGGGAATGGTTCCCGGAATGGGGATTTACCGGGTCCTCCAAAGTTGGAATGACCCGGTAAGTCCCTACTTCGGGAACCCGGACCCGGTATGCGGTAAGGGGGTAGCCATGGTGCTAAAAGCACCATGGCTACCTCCTACCTCGTAATGAGGCCCTGTGTGTCTGGATGTCCATATTCAGGACCACCTCTGGCTCTTTTGAGTGGTCCTGATGTGATGGCACGCCAAACTCTCTCAGGGCATATCTAAACTCAGCGGCGAATCGAGCTTAAAAAACAAAACTGGGCACAGAATCTATAATACAGCACATTCGAGCACTCTGCCCCAAGTCCATGCATGATACCACTTTGGCAGGTATACATTACTCATGGAGTATTTCGTAATATGTCACTTAAACATTCAGTATTGCCAGGATCAACAAGAAGACTGGAAAGAAAGATCAGGCGGATGGATGCACATTTTAAAACGTGCCTTTACTTAGTCATTCATATTTAAACTATTCTTGTGCAATTAACGGCTTTAGCATTTTCATTTGTTTATACACTGCTACACAAAACAGACATTAAATACGTCAAAATCCACTTTTCTTTCCCGAAACACACAGCTCTGTCACCTCACATAACTCTAAATGACCATGAGAAAGCGTAATGGCATGCAATACATTACATTCATTTAAACAAAGGAGAAGGGGTGTTTCTTACATGTCCCCCAGTCTAAATGCTAAACAAATCGGCATATGTGTGCAAAATGATTGCAACAGCAAACCAGGAGCAACAATGCGACTCAACATGCTAACGTAGTGTGCCTCCAGTTTACAAGACACCTTTGCAAAATGCACAACGTGCAATTCTCAGCTGATACCTGCAAAGAGAATGAGTTTGAATATGAACATAAACTCCAACATCTTTTCTACTACTGTGGAGGAATGCAAATAGTACTTCCATTGGGTCCAGAAAATGAAAGTTTCTTTGTTTCCAATTAAATCCTGGAACTGCTACACTGGCCTCTTGGCTTACATCCCTATAACAAACAACACTATTGCAAGGCTGGCACAGTGCCCACTCAGGCCCATTTGGAATACACCATCCATGCATTTCATTTTGAATTTAGCATTACATTAAGAAATGAAGAACAGTAAAAGGTTTGCAAGAAATGCATATCAAACAAGGATTATTAGGAGAACTTTCTGCCAAGTTAAAGCAATCAAACTGAGATTGTTGTGGTCATTTTACAAAATAGTCTCGAGGTTATAGTGATGTCAATCACTAGGATGTTCTCAAATTATTTCAGACATGTCTTAAATACTTAGACGATTCTTGTTAAATCCTTACAGTGTTCAGTGTGAGCACCAATGAGATGGGTAACAATCCGTTATCTGTCAATAGCGTCTACATAGCCTGCAATGGTGAATCTGCACTCTACAAATACAAATACACCTGTTATGTCATGTGCTGCATTGATCACTACGAGTGAGATGTTTACATTAAGAGTTGCACATTGACATGTTTTTTTAATGAAAAACAACATGGTTTCTTCTGGTGATATATTCAATATTTTTAAAGGAACCCTGAATGTTTGAAATGATGAAGCACTTACCGGTTTCTGAGATGGTAAACATATTCACACTTTTTGCTTAAAAAAGTTTTGTTTCTTTAATTGCTTGATTTGTCTTTCAAGATTGAAATCCAATGAAGGCTTGGCAACCTTGAACCACTAAGCATCTACTGTGTGCTAATCTTCCTTGTGCCGGCTCTGACGTCTCAAATTCATGGACACCAATGACAACGATGAATGGGATTGGCAAGTAAAGCTCATGAATCTGAGTGTAACCTCTGTGCTGGAGGAGTTGTCGCTGCTTTCGTGTGGCTTCGGGAGCACTCAGCAATGTCCTCTGCTCCACCAACGTGCGACCACCATGCTGTCTTGTCACCCAGAGGTTCATCTGTAGAGAGGGAAGGTAGGCGTCCCTTTTACTGTTTTCTGCTGGCTGGAAAAGCCCTGCTCAGTGCATTTCTCAAAGCTGCAGCTTGCCTCGGGACTGCCTTTCCTTATGCCTTGTTTTATATCATAGTTGCATGGTTTACAGCAATAAGGTAAGGGTGCTTGTGGGGCCGATGGTCACTGTTATGTCCCAGCCCTCGGCGTGCGCGCACGAGGGCTGGAGGAGTAGGCTAGGCCGCACGGCCTGTGGCGCAGCGGTAGCGGTAGCTCAAATAACTCGCACGCACACGCGGGTGGATGGTCTGCCCTGGAACTGCCTCCCGAGCGCGGGGGCGGGGCTTTTATTCGGCACGCCCTGCGTCACCGCGTGGCGGGACGCAGGGCGGAACATAACATTCCTCCTTTATTATAAAACAAACAAACATAACAATAACTTGCATCAACTGTGAGTGCAAACATCTGCTCACGCTCTTAACCAATAATTGCCCGGCCATAGTGTCCGTGGTCCAGGTACCTCACACTACCACACATAGTCACTTAGCTTGGCCGGCGGTCTCGTGGCCGCTCTGAGACCGTACCGCCCTTCTCGGGGCCTGCACCCTCCCCGGCTCCTGATCTGGCTCACCTTCACTGGTCATGTCCTCGAGGCCGGGGGCCTCCAGCGGTTCCCAGGTTCCATCCGCCGCTCCTGTCTCATCCGGGATTGACCTAGGCTCGTCTTCGCTGGGCTGAGCGTCCTCCTCTTCCAGATGGCACTCACTGTCAGTCCACAGGTTGCGAGGCACCGCCTTGAACCATGATGAGTTCCTCGTCACTTGACGGTGTCCTCGGGTCACAGTCACCATGGTTCCATGCCGATCACTGACGGTCCATGGCAGTTCCTCGTATCTGGTGTCGAGTTTTGATTTGGTGGGGTTTCGTAGCATGACGACTTGGTCCCCCACTTGGTGATCAG